>NW_026262581.1:103937770-104562770 GCF_021869535.1 Mytilus californianus
AAAAATTTAAATATTGCAAAAATTTGCTTTTTATATACTCTTGAATTTAATAAAATAAGTATTAAAAGCAACGGAACACTCATTTGATTTATCAGATTTATTACAGTTATTCAAAAGTCAAATTTATATGAGCCTGTGCCTGAAAATAGAGATTTTCGAATTAAGGGAAGCCTTACATAAACATGCATTTTTTTCAACCAATTTGAAGTTTTTGAAGTTTTTTAACCATGCATTATTCTTCCATATAAATTAAATGTACTTTGAATATAAAGAAAAGTTACAAAAAGCATACCACATGAGTATAAAATGGTCTTAGGCCATGTAAGACTGAGAATTATTTAGAGTCGATTTAGGCCGTAGCCCATATTTACATATAAAAATGCACACAGAGGCTATAAGAAATTGAAATTTGTTACTTTTTGCTCATTTCTATGCTAAAATGTCATGATACAAGAAGTCTAATTGCAAAAGGACTCTTGAATTCAACATTTTTTTGCAGACAGTATGGTCTGATGACCAGTTTTTCACTTTTCAATGGAAAACTTGCATGTAGTTTTAGTCTCATTTGGCATATATTTGAACCACTTACTATCCTAAAGAAGAAAATTATGGTAGCATATGAAATGAATAGGGTGTACTGATCATTGTAAAGTGTTTTTTTTTACAGATTTAGTGAAATATTTGTGATGGACTACAGATTTTATGTACAAAGCTCTTCACATTTCACATACATCAAACAGGCCGTTTAACCAGGGACATAAATACAAATATTCTGCACATTTTTTCTGTGATAATCTACTTTTCTCTAGATTCCGAGTTCACAAATGGTTAATTAAATTTGATTTAAGCATAGAAACACAAATATCAGGAACATAAAAAGCTGTAAGATAGAAAGTCAGCATGGCTCTTAGGCATAAAATGGAAACTGCTTTAAAATGCTTATTTTAGCCTATAATGCCAAAATGGGACATTTTAACAGAATTTCTGTCAAACAAAGATGTAAATCCTTTAATTTTATTGAGTTTGACAAATTGAAACCAGCAAACCATTCAGGAAAGTTGCCAAAGCACAGAATCTACATTTACGGAATTCATCTCTTAGGCCCGAGAACACAGTTATTTCGTAGTGCATTTCTTTTAGACAATAAATTCAAATTAAAAAAATCGCACCTGCTCTATCTCAAAAAGATTTTTACAGTGTAGTGTACTACTATTGATACAAATAATATCAAAATTATAGAAACTTCTACCAGCTCTAACTCAAAATATTGACAATTCTGTGTTAAGGGGGGCTAAAATTCAGTTTGACAGCTTCAGACATTCTAATTTTTGACCTTTTTTAACTGGACCAAATCACTACTTAACATAAAGATTCAGCACCCAAATTTTTTTAACATGTAATTTCATCCCCTTACTCAATATTTCATGCATAAAATATCAAGAAATAAATTGGGAAAGTGTATCAAAAAAAAATGCAAGTTATACACTGTTCACACTAGGGACTATATTTGTAGACAACGAAAACCAAAGGACGATAACTGTGTCCTTGGACCTAATAGGATAGAAAGACTTGACCAATTTTAATAAAACTTAGCATGACCTAAGCTTAGGCAATTATAAGATAGTTGGCCAAGTTTCATGGCCATAGGATATATATCATAGAAACTAGGGCCATTTTAATATTGAAATTTGGATGTTTATTTTTGACGTTTAAATCAAATATTTTCAGCTGTCAAGATTTTGGCCTAAAAAATTTAAATATTGCAAAAATTTGCTTTTTATATACTCTTGAATTTAATAAAATAAGTATTAAAAGCAACGGAACACTCATTTGATTTATCAGATTTATTACAGTTATTCAAAAGTCAAATTTATATGAGCCTGTGCCTGAAAATAGAGATTTTCGAATTAAGGGAAGCCTTACATAAACATGCATTTTTTTCAACCAATTTGAAGTTTTTGAAGTTTTTTAACCATGCATTATTCTTCCATATATATTAAATGTACTTTGAATATAAAGAAAAGTTACAAAAAGCATACCACATGAGTATAAAATGGTCTTAGGCCATGTAAGACTGAGAATTATTTAGAGTCGATTTAGGCCGTAGCCCATATTTACATATAAAAATGCACACAGAGGCTATAAGAAATTGAAATTTGTTACTTTTTGCTCATTTCTATGCTAAAATGTCATGATACAAGAAGTCTAATTGCAAAAGGACTCTTGAATTCAACTTTTTTTTGCAGACAGTATGGTCTGATGACCAGTTTTTCACTTTTCAATGGAAAACTTGCATGTAGTTTTAGTCTCATTTGGCATATATTTGAACCACTTACTATCCTAAAGAAGAAAATTATGGTAGCATATGAAATGAATAGGGTGTACTGATCATTGTAAAGTGTTTTTTTTTACAGATTTAGTGAAATATTTGTGATGGACTACAGATTTTATGTACAAAGCTCTTCACATTTCACATACATCAAACAGGCCGTTTAACCAGGGACATAAATACAAATATTCTGCACATTTTTTCTGTGATAATCTACTTTTCTCTAGATTCCGAGTTCACAAATGGTTAATTAAATTTGATTTAAGCATAGAAACACAAATATCAGGAACATAAAAAGCTGTCAGATAGAAAGTCAGCATGGCTCTTAGGCATAAAATGGAAACTGCTTTAAAATGCTTATTTTAGCCTATAATGCCAAAATGGGACATTTTAACAGAATTTCTGTCAAACAAAGATGTAAATCCTTTAATTTTATTGAGTTTGACAAATTGAAACCAGCAAACCATTCAGGAAAGTTGCCAAAGCACAGAATCTACATTTACGGAATTCATCTCTTAGGCCCGAGAACACAGTTATTTCGTAGTGCATTTCTTTTAGACAATAAATTCAAATTAAAAAAATCGCACCTGCTCTATCTCAAAAAGATTTTTACAGTGTAGTGTACTACTATTGATACAAATAATATCAAAATTATAGAAACTTCTACCAGCTCTAACTCAAAATATTGACAATTCTGTGTTAAGGGGGGCTAAAATTCAGTTTGACAGCTTCAGACATTCTAATTTTTGACCTTTTTTAACTGGACCAAATCACTACTTAACATAAAGATTCAGCACCCAAATTTTTTTAACATGTAATTTCATCCCCTTACTCAATATTTCATGCATAAAATATCAAGAAATAAATTGGGAAAGTGTATCAAAAAAAAATGCAAGTTATACACTGTTCACACTAGGGACTATATTTGTAGACAACGAAAACCAAAGGACGATAACTGTGTCCTTGGACCTAATAGGATAGAAAGACTTGACCAATTTTAATAAAACTTAGCATGACCTAAGCTTAGGCAATTATAAGATAGTTGGCCAAGTTTCATGGCCATAGGATATATATCATAGAAACTAGGGCCATTTTAATATTGAAATTTGGATGTTTATTTTTGACGTTTAAATCAAATATTTTCAGCTGTCAAGATTTTGGCCTAAAAAATTTAAATATTGCAAAAATTTGCTTTTTATATACTCTTGAATTTAATAAAATAAGTATTAAAAGCAACGGAACACTCATTTGATTTATCAGATTTATTACAGTTATTCAAAAGTCAAATTTATATGAGCCTGTGCCTGAAAATAGAGATTTTCGAATTAAGGGAAGCCTTACATAAACATGCATTTTTTTCAACCAATTTGAAGTTTTTGAAGTTTTTTAACCATGCATTATTCTTCCATATATATTAAATGTACTTTGAATATAAAGAAAAGTTACAAAAAGCATACCACATGAGTATAAAATGGTCTTAGGCCATGTAAGACTGAGAATTATTTAGAGTCGATTTAGGCCGTAGCCCATATTTACATATAAAAATGCACACAGAGGCTATAAGAAATTGAAATTTGTTACTTTTTGCTCATTTCTATGCTAAAATGTCATGATACAAGAAGTCTAATTGCAAAAGGACTCTTGAATTCAACTTTTTTTTGCAGACAGTATGGTCTGATGACCAGTTTTTCACTTTTCAATGGAAAACTTGCATGTAGTTTTAGTCTCATTTGGCATATATTTGAACCACTTACTATCCTAAAGAAGAAAATTATGGTAGCATATGAAATGAATAGGGTGTACTGATCATTGTAAAGTGTTTTTTTTTACAGATTTAGTGAAATATTTGTGATGGACTACAGATTTTATGTACAAAGCTCTTCACATTTCACATACATCAAACAGGCCGTTTAACCAGGGACATAAATACAAATATTCTGCACATTTTTTCTGTGATAATCTACTTTTCTCTAGATTCCGAGTTCACAAATGGTTAATTAAATTTGATTTAAGCATAGAAACACAAATATCAGGAACATAAAAAGCTGTCAGATAGAAAGTCAGCATGGCTCTTAGGCATAAAATGGAAACTGCTTTAAAATGCTTATTTTAGCCTATAATGCCAAAATGGGACATTTTAACAGAATTTCTGTCAAACAAAGATGTAAATCCTTTAATTTTATTGAGTTTGACAAATTGAAACCAGCAAACCATTCAGGAAAGTTGCCAAAGCACAGAATCTACATTTACGGAATTCATCTCTTAGGCCCGAGAACACAGTTATTTCGTAGTGCATTTCTTTTAGACAATAAATTCAAATTAAAAAAATCGCACCTGCTCTATCTCAAAAAGATTTTTACAGTGTAGTGTACTACTATTGATACAAATAATATCAAAATTATAGAAACTTCTACCAGCTCTAACTCAAAATATTGACAATTCTGTGTTAAGGGGGGCTAAAATTCAGTTTGACAGCTTCAGACATTCTAATTTTTGACCTTTTTTAACTGGACCAAATCACTACTTAACATAAAGATTCAGCACCCAAATTTTTTTAACATGTAATTTCATCCCCTTACTCAATATTTCATGCATAAAATATCAAGAAATAAATTGGGAAAGTGTATCAAAAAAAAATGCAAGTTATACACTGTTCACACTAGGGACTATATTTGTAGACAACGAAAACCAAAGGACGATAACTGTGTCCTTGGACCTAATAGGATAGAAAGACTTGACCAATTTTAATAAAACTTAGCATGACCTAAGCTTAGGCAATTATAAGATAGTTGGCCAAGTTTCATGGCCATAGGATATATATCATAGAAACTAGGGCCATTTTAATATTGAAATTTGGATGTTTATTTTTGACGTTTAAATCAAATATTTTCAGCTGTCAAGATTTTGGCCTAAAAAATTTAAATATTGCAAAAATTTGCTTTTTATATACTCTTGAATTTAATAAAATAAGTATTAAAAGCAACGGAACACTCATTTGATTTATCAGATTTATTACAGTTATTCAAAAGTCAAATTTATATGAGCCTGTGCCTGAAAATAGAGATTTTCGAATTAAGGGAAGCCTTACATAAACATGCATTTTTTTCAACCAATTTGAAGTTTTTGAAGTTTTTTAACCATGCATTATTCTTCCATATATATTAAATGTACTTTGAATATAAAGAAAAGTTACAAAAAGCATACCACATGAGTATAAAATGGTCTTAGGCCATGTAAGACTGAGAATTATTTAGAGTCGATTTAGGCCGTAGCCCATATTTACATATAAAAATGCACACAGAGGCTATAAGAAATTGAAATTTGTTACTTTTTGCTCATTTCTATGCTAAAATGTCATGATACAAGAAGTCTAATTGCAAAAGGACTCTTGAATTCAACATTTTTTTGCAGACAGTATGGTCTGATGACCAGTTTTTCACTTTTCAATGGAAAACTTGCATGTAGTTTTAGTCTCATTTGGCATATATTTGAACCACTTACTATCCTAAAGAAGAAAATTATGGTAGCATATGAAATGAATAGGGTGTACTGATCATTGTAAAGTGTTTTTTTTTACAGATTTAGTGAAATATTTGTGATGGACTACAGATTTTATGTACAAAGCTCTTCACATTTCACATACATCAAACAGGCCGTTTAACCAGGGACATAAATACAAATATTCTGCACATTTTTTCTGTGATAATCTACTTTTCTCTAGATTCCGAGTTCACAAATGGTTAATTAAATTTGATTTAAGCATAGAAACACAAATATCAGGAACATAAAAAGCTGTCAGATAGAAAGTCAGCATGGCTCTTAGGCATAAAATGGAAACTGCTTTAAAATGCTTATTTTAGCCTATAATGCCAAAATGGGACATTTTAACAGAATTTCTGTCAAACAAAGATGTAAATCCTTTAATTTTATTGAGTTTGACAAATTGAAACCAGCAAACCATTCAGGAAAGTTGCCAAAGCACAGAATCTACATTTACGGAATTCATCTCTTAGGCCCGAGAACACAGTTATTTCGTAGTGCATTTCTTTTAGACAATAAATTCAAATTAAAAAAATCGCACCTGCTCTATCTCAAAAAGATTTTTACAGTGTAGTGTACTACTATTGATACAAATAATATCAAAATTATAGAAACTTCTACCAGCTCTAACTCAAAATATTGACAATTCTGTGTTAAGGGGGGCTAAAATTCAGTTTGACAGCTTCAGACATTCTAATTTTTGACCTTTTTTAACTGGACCAAATCACTACTTAACATAAAGATTCAGCACCCAAATTTTTTTAACATGTAATTTCATCCCCTTACTCAATATTTCATGCATAAAATATCAAGAAATAAATTGGGAAAGTGTATCAAAAAAAAATGCAAGTTATACACTGTTCACACTAGGGACTATATTTGTAGACAACGAAAACCAAAGGACGATAACTGTGTCCTTGGACCTAATAGGATAGAAAGACTTGACCAATTTTAATAAAACTTAGCATGACCTAAGCTTAGGCAATTATAAGATAGTTGGCCAAGTTTCATGGCCATAGGATATATATCATAGAAACTAGGGCCATTTTAATATTGAAATTTGGATGTTTATTTTTGACGTTTAAATCAAATATTTTCAGCTGTCAAGATTTTGGCCTAAAAAATTTAAATATTGCAAAAATTTGCTTTTTATATACTCTTGAATTTAATAAAATAAGTATTAAAAGCAACGGAACACTCATTTGATTTATCAGATTTATTACAGTTATTCAAAAGTCAAATTTATATGAGCCTGTGCCTGAAAATAGAGATTTTCGAATTAAGGGAAGCCTTACATAAACATGCATTTTTTTCAACCAATTTGAAGTTTTTGAAGTTTTTTAACCATGCATTATTCTTCCATATATATTAAATGTACTTTGAATATAAAGAAAAGTTACAAAAAGCATACCACATGAGTATAAAATGGTCTTAGGCCATGTAAGACTGAGAATTATTTAGAGTCGATTTAGGCCGTAGCCCATATTTACATATAAAAATGCACACAGAGGCTATAAGAAATTGAAATTTGTTACTTTTTGCTCATTTCTATGCTAAAATGTCATGATACAAGAAGTCTAATTGCAAAAGGACTCTTGAATTCAACATTTTTTTGCAGACAGTATGGTCTGATGACCAGTTTTTCACTTTTCAATGGAAAACTTGCATGTAGTTTTAGTCTCATTTGGCATATATTTGAACCACTTACTATCCTAAAGAAGAAAATTATGGTAGCATATGAAATGAATAGGGTGTACTGATCATTGTAAAGTGTTTTTTTTTACAGATTTAGTGAAATATTTGTGATGGACTACAGATTTTATGTACAAAGCTCTTCACATTTCACATACATCAAACAGGCCGTTTAACCAGGGACATAAATACAAATATTCTGCACATTTTTTCTGTGATAATCTACTTTTCTCTAGATTCCGAGTTCACAAATGGTTAATTAAATTTGATTTAAGCATAGAAACACAAATATCAGGAACATAAAAAGCTGTAAGATAGAAAGTCAGCATGGCTCTTAGGCATAAAATGGAAACTGCTTTAAAATGCTTATTTTAGCCTATAATGCCAAAATGGGACATTTTAACAGAATTTCTGTCAAACAAAGATGTAAATCCTTTAATTTTATTGAGTTTGACAAATTGAAACCAGCAAACCATTCAGGAAAGTTGCCAAAGCACAGAATCTACATTTACGGAATTCATCTCTTAGGCCCGAGAACACAGTTATTTCGTAGTGCATTTCTTTTAGACAATAAATTCAAATTAAAAAAATCGCACCTGCTCTATCTCAAAAAGATTTTTACAGTGTAGTGTACTACTATTGATACAAATAATATCAAAATTATAGAAACTTCTACCAGCTCTAACTCAAAATATTGACAATTCTGTGTTAAGGGGGGCTAAAATTCAGTTTGACAGCTTCAGACATTCTAATTTTTGACCTTTTTTAACTGGACCAAATCACTACTTAACATAAAGATTCAGCACCCAAATTTTTTTAACATGTAATTTCATCCCCTTACTCAATATTTCATGCATAAAATATCAAGAAATAAATTGGGAAAGTGTATCAAAAAAAAATGCAAGTTATACACTGTTCACACTAGGGACTATATTTGTAGACAACGAAAACCAAAGGACGATAACTGTGTCCTTGGACCTAATAGGATAGAAAGACTTGACCAATTTTAATAAAACTTAGCATGACCTAAGCTTAGGCAATTATAAGATAGTTGGCCAAGTTTCATGGCCATAGGATATATATCATAGAAACTAGGGCCATTTTAATATTGAAATTTGGATGTTTATTTTTGACGTTTAAATCAAATATTTTCAGCTGTCAAGATTTTGGCCTAAAAAATTTAAATATTGCAAAAATTTGCTTTTTATATACTCTTGAATTTAATAAAATAAGTATTAAAAGCAACGGAACACTCATTTGATTTATCAGATTTATTACAGTTATTCAAAAGTCAAATTTATATGAGCCTGTGCCTGAAAATAGAGATTTTCGAATTAAGGGAAGCCTTACATAAACATGCATTTTTTTCAACCAATTTGAAGTTTTTGAAGTTTTTTAACCATGCATTATTCTTCCATATATATTAAATGTACTTTGAATATAAAGAAAAGTTACAAAAAGCATACCACATGAGTATAAAATGGTCTTAGGCCATGTAAGACTGAGAATTATTTAGAGTCGATTTAGGCCGTAGCCCATATTTACATATAAAAATGCACACAGAGGCTATAAGAAATTGAAATTTGTTACTTTTTGCTCATTTCTATGCTAAAATGTCATGATACAAGAAGTCTAATTGCAAAAGGACTCTTGAATTCAACTTTTTTTTGCAGACAGTATGGTCTGATGACCAGTTTTTCACTTTTCAATGGAAAACTTGCATGTAGTTTTAGTCTCATTTGGCATATATTTGAACCACTTACTATCCTAAAGAAGAAAATTATGGTAGCATATGAAATGAATAGGGTGTACTGATCATTGTAAAGTGTTTTTTTTTACAGATTTAGTGAAATATTTGTGATGGACTACAGATTTTATGTACAAAGCTCTTCACATTTCACATACATCAAACAGGCCGTTTAACCAGGGACATAAATACAAATATTCTGCACATTTTTTCTGTGATAATCTACTTTTCTCTAGATTCCGAGTTCACAAATGGTTAATTAAATTTGATTTAAGCATAGAAACACAAATATCAGGAACATAAAAAGCTGTCAGATAGAAAGTCAGCATGGCTCTTAGGCATAAAATGGAAACTGCTTTAAAATGCTTATTTTAGCCTATAATGCCAAAATGGGACATTTTAACAGAATTTCTGTCAAACAAAGATGTAAATCCTTTAATTTTATTGAGTTTGACAAATTGAAACCAGCAAACCATTCAGGAAAGTTGCCAAAGCACAGAATCTACATTTACGGAATTCATCTCTTAGGCCCGAGAACACAGTTATTTCGTAGTGCATTTCTTTTAGACAATAAATTCAAATTAAAAAAATCGCACCTGCTCTATCTCAAAAAGATTTTTACAGTGTAGTGTACTACTATTGATACAAATAATATCAAAATTATAGAAACTTCTACCAGCTCTAACTCAAAATATTGACAATTCTGTGTTAAGGGGGGCTAAAATTCAGTTTGACAGCTTCAGACATTCTAATTTTTGACCTTTTTTAACTGGACCAAATCACTACTTAACATAAAGATTCAGCACCCAAATTTTTTTAACATGTAATTTCATCCCCTTACTCAATATTTCATGCATAAAATATCAAGAAATAAATTGGGAAAGTGTATCAAAAAAAAATGCAAGTTATACACTGTTCACACTAGGGACTATATTTGTAGACAACGAAAACCAAAGGACGATAACTGTGTCCTTGGACCTAATAGGATAGAAAGACTTGACCAATTTTAATAAAACTTAGCATGACCTAAGCTTAGGCAATTATAAGATAGTTGGCCAAGTTTCATGGCCATAGGATATATATCATAGAAACTAGGGCCATTTTAATATTGAAATTTGGATGTTTATTTTTGACGTTTAAATCAAATATTTTCAGCTGTCAAGATTTTGGCCTAAAAAATTTAAATATTGCAAAAATTTGCTTTTTATATACTCTTGAATTTAATAAAATAAGTATTAAAAGCAACGGAACACTCATTTGATTTATCAGATTTATTACAGTTATTCAAAAGTCAAATTTATATGAGCCTGTGCCTGAAAATAGAGATTTTCGAATTAAGGGAAGCCTTACATAAACATGCATTTTTTTCAACCAATTTGAAGTTTTTGAAGTTTTTTAACCATGCATTATTCTTCCATATATATTAAATGTACTTTGAATATAAAGAAAAGTTACAAAAAGCATACCACATGAGTATAAAATGGTCTTAGGCCATGTAAGACTGAGAATTATTTAGAGTCGATTTAGGCCGTAGCCCATATTTACATATAAAAATGCACACAGAGGCTATAAGAAATTGAAATTTGTTACTTTTTGCTCATTTCTATGCTAAAATGTCATGATACAAGAAGTCTAATTGCAAAAGGACTCTTGAATTCAACATTTTTTTGCAGACAGTATGGTCTGATGACCAGTTTTTCACTTTTCAATGGAAAACTTGCATGTAGTTTTAGTCTCATTTGGCATATATTTGAACCACTTACTATCCTAAAGAAGAAAATTATGGTAGCATATGAAATGAATAGGGTGTACTGATCATTGTAAAGTGTTTTTTTTTACAGATTTAGTGAAATATTTGTGATGGACTACAGATTTTATGTACAAAGCTCTTCACATTTCACATACATCAAACAGGCCGTTTAACCAGGGACATAAATACAAATATTCTGCACATTTTTTCTGTGATAATCTACTTTTCTCTAGATTCCGAGTTCACAAATGGTTAATTAAATTTGATTTAAGCATAGAAACACAAATATCAGGAACATAAAAAGCTGTCAGATAGAAAGTCAGCATGGCTCTTAGGCATAAAATGGAAACTGCTTTAAAATGCTTATTTTAGCCTATAATGCCAAAATGGGACATTTTAACAGAATTTCTGTCAAACAAAGATGTAAATCCTTTAATTTTATTGAGTTTGACAAATTGAAACCAGCAAACCATTCAGGAAAGTTGCCAAAGCACAGAATCTACATTTACGGAATTCATCTCTTAGGCCCGAGAACACAGTTATTTCGTAGTGCATTTCTTTTAGACAATAAATTCAAATTAAAAAAATCGCACCTGCTCTATCTCAAAAAGATTTTTACAGTGTAGTGTACTACTATTGATACAAATAATATCAAAATTATAGAAACTTCTACCAGCTCTAACTCAAAATATTGACAATTCTGTGTTAAGGGGGGCTAAAATTCAGTTTGACAGCTTCAGACATTCTAATTTTTGACCTTTTTTAACTGGACCAAATCACTACTTAACATAAAGATTCAGCACCCAAATTTTTTTAACATGTAATTTCATCCCCTTACTCAATATTTCATGCATAAAATATCAAGAAATAAATTGGGAAAGTGTATCAAAAAAAAATGCAAGTTATACACTGTTCACACTAGGGACTATATTTGTAGACAACGAAAACCAAAGGACGATAACTGTGTCCTTGGACCTAATAGGATAGAAAGACTTGACCAATTTTAATAAAACTTAGCATGACCTAAGCTTAGGCAATTATAAGATAGTTGGCCAAGTTTCATGGCCATAGGATATATATCATAGAAACTAGGGCCATTTTAATATTGAAATTTGGATGTTTATTTTTGACGTTTAAATCAAATATTTTCAGCTGTCAAGATTTTGGCCTAAAAAATTTAAATATTGCAAAAATTTGCTTTTTATATACTCTTGAATTTAATAAAATAAGTATTAAAAGCAACGGAACACTCATTTGATTTATCAGATTTATTACAGTTATTCAAAAGTCAAATTTATATGAGCCTGTGCCTGAAAATAGAGATTTTCGAATTAAGGGAAGCCTTACATAAACATGCATTTTTTTCAACCAATTTGAAGTTTTTGAAGTTTTTTAACCATGCATTATTCTTCCATATATATTAAATGTACTTTGAATATAAAGAAAAGTTACAAAAAGCATACCACATGAGTATAAAATGGTCTTAGGCCATGTAAGACTGAGAATTATTTAGAGTCGATTTAGGCCGTAGCCCATATTTACATATAAAAATGCACACAGAGGCTATAAGAAATTGAAATTTGTTACTTTTTGCTCATTTCTATGCTAAAATGTCATGATACAAGAAGTCTAATTGCAAAAGGACTCTTGAATTCAACTTTTTTTTGCAGACAGTATGGTCTGATGACCAGTTTTTCACTTTTCAATGGAAAACTTGCATGTAGTTTTAGTCTCATTTGGCATATATTTGAACCACTTACTATCCTAAAGAAGAAAATTATGGTAGCATATGAAATGAATAGGGTGTACTGATCATTGTAAAGTGTTTTTTTTTACAGATTTAGTGAAATATTTGTGATGGACTACAGATTTTATGTACAAAGCTCTTCACATTTCACATACATCAAACAGGCCGTTTAACCAGGGACATAAATACAAATATTCTGCACATTTTTTCTGTGATAATCTACTTTTCTCTAGATTCCGAGTTCACAAATGGTTAATTAAATTTGATTTAAGCATAGAAACACAAATATCAGGAACATAAAAAGCTGTCAGATAGAAAGTCAGCATGGCTCTTAGGCATAAAATGGAAACTGCTTTAAAATGCTTATTTTAGCCTATAATGCCAAAATGGGACATTTTAACAGAATTTCTGTCAAACAAAGATGTAAATCCTTTAATTTTATTGAGTTTGACAAATTGAAACCAGCAAACCATTCAGGAAAGTTGCCAAAGCACAGAATCTACATTTACGGAATTCATCTCTTAGGCCCGAGAACACAGTTATTTCGTAGTGCATTTCTTTTAGACAATAAATTCAAATTAAAAAAATCGCACCTGCTCTATCTCAAAAAGATTTTTACAGTGTAGTGTACTACTATTGATACAAATAATATCAAAATTATAGAAACTTCTACCAGCTCTAACTCAAAATATTGACAATTCTGTGTTAAGGGGGGCTAAAATTCAGTTTGACAGCTTCAGACATTCTAATTTTTGACCTTTTTTAACTGGACCAAATCACTACTTAACATAAAGATTCAGCACCCAAATTTTTTTAACATGTAATTTCATCCCCTTACTCAATATTTCATGCATAAAATATCAAGAAATAAATTGGGAAAGTGTATCAAAAAAAAATGCAAGTTATACACTGTTCACACTAGGGACTATATTTGTAGACAACGAAAACCAAAGGACGATAACTGTGTCCTTGGACCTAATAGGATAGAAAGACTTGACCAATTTTAATAAAACTTAGCATGACCTAAGCTTAGGCAATTATAAGATAGTTGGCCAAGTTTCATGGCCATAGGATATATATCATAGAAACTAGGGCCATTTTAATATTGAAATTTGGATGTTTATTTTTGACGTTTAAATCAAATATTTTCAGCTGTCAAGATTTTGGCCTAAAAAATTTAAATATTGCAAAAATTTGCTTTTTATATACTCTTGAATTTAATAAAATAAGTATTAAAAGCAACGGAACACTCATTTGATTTATCAGATTTATTACAGTTATTCAAAAGTCAAATTTATATGAGCCTGTGCCTGAAAATAGAGATTTTCGAATTAAGGGAAGCCTTACATAAACATGCATTTTTTTCAACCAATTTGAAGTTTTTGAAGTTTTTTAACCATGCATTATTCTTCCATATATATTAAATGTACTTTGAATATAAAGAAAAGTTACAAAAAGCATACCACATGAGTATAAAATGGTCTTAGGCCATGTAAGACTGAGAATTATTTAGAGTCGATTTAGGCCGTAGCCCATATTTACATATAAAAATGCACACAGAGGCTATAAGAAATTGAAATTTGTTACTTTTTGCTCATTTCTATGCTAAAATGTCATGATACAAGAAGTCTAATTGCAAAAGGACTCTTGAATTCAACTTTTTTTTGCAGACAGTATGGTCTGATGACCAGTTTTTCACTTTTCAATGGAAAACTTGCATGTAGTTTTAGTCTCATTTGGCATATATTTGAACCACTTACTATCCTAAAGAAGAAAATTATGGTAGCATATGAAATGAATAGGGTGTACTGATCATTGTAAAGTGTTTTTTTTTACAGATTTAGTGAAATATTTGTGATGGACTACAGATTTTATGTACAAAGCTCTTCACATTTCACATACATCAAACAGGCCGTTTAACCAGGGACATAAATACAAATATTCTGCACATTTTTTCTGTGATAATCTACTTTTCTCTAGATTCCGAGTTCACAAATGGTTAATTAAATTTGATTTAAGCATAGAAACACAAATATCAGGAACATAAAAAGCTGTCAGATAGAAAGTCAGCATGGCTCTTAGGCATAAAATGGAAACTGCTTTAAAATGCTTATTTTAGCCTATAATGCCAAAATGGGACATTTTAACAGAATTTCTGTCAAACAAAGATGTAAATCCTTTAATTTTATTGAGTTTGACAAATTGAAACCAGCAAACCATTCAGGAAAGTTGCCAAAGCACAGAATCTACATTTACGGAATTCATCTCTTAGGCCCGAGAACACAGTTATTTCGTAGTGCATTTCTTTTAGACAATAAATTCAAATTAAAAAAATCGCACCTGCTCTATCTCAAAAAGATTTTTACAGTGTAGTGTACTACTATTGATACAAATAATATCAAAATTATAGAAACTTCTACCAGCTCTAACTCAAAATATTGACAATTCTGTGTTAAGGGGGGCTAAAATTCAGTTTGACAGCTTCAGACATTCTAATTTTTGACCTTTTTTAACTGGACCAAATCACTACTTAACATAAAGATTCAGCACCCAAATTTTTTTAACATGTAATTTCATCCCCTTACTCAATATTTCATGCATAAAATATCAAGAAATAAATTGGGAAAGTGTATCAAAAAAAAATGCAAGTTATACACTGTTCACACTAGGGACTATATTTGTAGACAACGAAAACCAAAGGACGATAACTGTGTCCTTGGACCTAATAGGATAGAAAGACTTGACCAATTTTAATAAAACTTAGCATGACCTAAGCTTAGGCAATTATAAGATAGTTGGCCAAGTTTCATGGCCATAGGATATATATCATAGAAACTAGGGCCATTTTAATATTGAAATTTGGATGTTTATTTTTGACGTTTAAATCAAATATTTTCAGCTGTCAAGATTTTGGCCTAAAAAATTTAAATATTGCAAAAATTTGCTTTTTATATACTCTTGAATTTAATAAAATAAGTATTAAAAGCAACGGAACACTCATTTGATTTATCAGATTTATTACAGTTATTCAAAAGTCAAATTTATATGAGCCTGTGCCTGAAAATAGAGATTTTCGAATTAAGGGAAGCCTTACATAAACATGCATTTTTTTCAACCAATTTGAAGTTTTTGAAGTTTTTTAACCATGCATTATTCTTCCATATATATTAAATGTACTTTGAATATAAAGAAAAGTTACAAAAAGCATACCACATGAGTATAAAATGGTCTTAGGCCATGTAAGACTGAGAATTATTTAGAGTCGATTTAGGCCGTAGCCCATATTTACATATAAAAATGCACACAGAGGCTATAAGAAATTGAAATTTGTTACTTTTTGCTCATTTCTATGCTAAAATGTCATGATACAAGAAGTCTAATTGCAAAAGGACTCTTGAATTCAACTTTTTTTTGCAGACAGTATGGTCTGATGACCAGTTTTTCACTTTTCAATGGAAAACTTGCATGTAGTTTTAGTCTCATTTGGCATATATTTGAACCACTTACTATCCTAAAGAAGAAAATTATGGTAGCATATGAAATGAATAGGGTGTACTGATCATTGTAAAGTGTTTTTTTTTACAGATTTAGTGAAATATTTGTGATGGACTACAGATTTTATGTACAAAGCTCTTCACATTTCACATACATCAAACAGGCCGTTTAACCAGGGACATAAATACAAATATTCTGCACATTTTTTCTGTGATAATCTACTTTTCTCTAGATTCCGAGTTCACAAATGGTTAATTAAATTTGATTTAAGCATAGAAACACAAATATCAGGAACATAAAAAGCTGTCAGATAGAAAGTCAGCATGGCTCTTAGGCATAAAATGGAAACTGCTTTAAAATGCTTATTTTAGCCTATAATGCCAAAATGGGACATTTTAACAGAATTTCTGTCAAACAAAGATGTAAATCCTTTAATTTTATTGAGTTTGACAAATTGAAACCAGCAAACCATTCAGGAAAGTTGCCAAAGCACAGAATCTACATTTACGGAATTCATCTCTTAGGCCCGAGAACACAGTTATTTCGTAGTGCATTTCTTTTAGACAATAAATTCAAATTAAAAAAATCGCACCTGCTCTATCTCAAAAAGATTTTTACAGTGTAGTGTACTACTATTGATACAAATAATATCAAAATTATAGAAACTTCTACCAGCTCTAACTCAAAATATTGACAATTCTGTGTTAAGGGGGGCTAAAATTCAGTTTGACAGCTTCAGACATTCTAATTTTTGACCTTTTTTAACTGGACCAAATCACTACTTAACATAAAGATTCAGCACCCAAATTTTTTTAACATGTAATTTCATCCCCTTACTCAATATTTCATGCATAAAATATCAAGAAATAAATTGGGAAAGTGTATCAAAAAAAAATGCAAGTTATACACTGTTCACACTAGGGACTATATTTGTAGACAACGAAAACCAAAGGACGATAACTGTGTCCTTGGACCTAATAGGATAGAAAGACTTGACCAATTTTAATAAAACTTAGCATGACCTAAGCTTAGGCAATTATAAGATAGTTGGCCAAGTTTCATGGCCATAGGATATATATCATAGAAACTAGGGCCATTTTAATATTGAAATTTGGATGTTTATTTTTGACGTTTAAATCAAATATTTTCAGCTGTCAAGATTTTGGCCTAAAAAATTTAAATATTGCAAAAATTTGCTTTTTATATACTCTTGAATTTAATAAAATAAGTATTAAAAGCAACGGAACACTCATTTGATTTATCAGATTTATTACAGTTATTCAAAAGTCAAATTTATATGAGCCTGTGCCTGAAAATAGAGATTTTCGAATTAAGGGAAGCCTTACATAAACATGCATTTTTTTCAACCAATTTGAAGTTTTTGAAGTTTTTTAACCATGCATTATTCTTCCATATATATTAAATGTACTTTGAATATAAAGAAAAGTTACAAAAAGCATACCACATGAGTATAAAATGGTCTTAGGCCATGTAAGACTGAGAATTATTTAGAGTCGATTTAGGCCGTAGCCCATATTTACATATAAAAATGCACACAGAGGCTATAAGAAATTGAAATTTGTTACTTTTTGCTCATTTCTATGCTAAAATGTCATGATACAAGAAGTCTAATTGCAAAAGGACTCTTGAATTCAACTTTTTTTTGCAGACAGTATGGTCTGATGACCAGTTTTTCACTTTTCAATGGAAAACTTGCATGTAGTTTTAGTCTCATTTGGCATATATTTGAACCACTTACTATCCTAAAGAAGAAAATTATGGTAGCATATGAAATGAATAGGGTGTACTGATCATTGTAAAGTGTTTTTTTTTACAGATTTAGTGAAATATTTGTGATGGACTACAGATTTTATGTACAAAGCTCTTCACATTTCACATACATCAAACAGGCCGTTTAACCAGGGACATAAATACAAATATTCTGCACATTTTTTCTGTGATAATCTACTTTTCTCTAGATTCCGAGTTCACAAATGGTTAATTAAATTTGATTTAAGCATAGAAACACAAATATCAGGAACATAAAAAGCTGTCAGATAGAAAGTCAGCATGGCTCTTAGGCATAAAATGGAAACTGCTTTAAAATGCTTATTTTAGCCTATAATGCCAAAATGGGACATTTTAACAGAATTTCTGTCAAACAAAGATGTAAATCCTTTAATTTTATTGAGTTTGACAAATTGAAACCAGCAAACCATTCAGGAAAGTTGCCAAAGCACAGAATCTACATTTACGGAATTCATCTCTTAGGCCCGAGAACACAGTTATTTCGTAGTGCATTTCTTTTAGACAATAAATTCAAATTAAAAAAATCGCACCTGCTCTATCTCAAAAAGATTTTTACAGTGTAGTGTACTACTATTGATACAAATAATATCAAAATTATAGAAACTTCTACCAGCTCTAACTCAAAATATTGACAATTCTGTGTTAAGGGGGGCTAAAATTCAGTTTGACAGCTTCAGACATTCTAATTTTTGACCTTTTTTAACTGGACCAAATCACTACTTAACATAAAGATTCAGCACCCAAATTTTTTTAACATGTAATTTCATCCCCTTACTCAATATTTCATGCATAAAATATCAAGAAATAAATTGGGAAAGTGTATCAAAAAAAAATGCAAGTTATACACTGTTCACACTAGGGACTATATTTGTAGACAACGAAAACCAAAGGACGATAACTGTGTCCTTGGACCTAATAGGATAGAAAGACTTGACCAATTTTAATAAAACTTAGCATGACCTAAGCTTAGGCAATTATAAGATAGTTGGCCAAGTTTCATGGCCATAGGATATATATCATAGAAACTAGGGCCATTTTAATATTGAAATTTGGATGTTTATTTTTGACGTTTAAATCAAATATTTTCAGCTGTCAAGATTTTGGCCTAAAAAATTTAAATATTGCAAAAATTTGCTTTTTATATACTCTTGAATTTAATAAAATAAGTATTAAAAGCAACGGAACACTCATTTGATTTATCAGATTTATTACAGTTATTCAAAAGTCAAATTTATATGAGCCTGTGCCTGAAAATAGAGATTTTCGAATTAAGGGAAGCCTTACATAAACATGCATTTTTTTCAACCAATTTGAAGTTTTTGAAGTTTTTTAACCATGCATTATTCTTCCATATATATTAAATGTACTTTGAATATAAAGAAAAGTTACAAAAAGCATACCACATGAGTATAAAATGGTCTTAGGCCATGTAAGACTGAGAATTATTTAGAGTCGATTTAGGCCGTAGCCCATATTTACATATAAAAATGCACACAGAGGCTATAAGAAATTGAAATTTGTTACTTTTTGCTCATTTCTATGCTAAAATGTCATGATACAAGAAGTCTAATTGCAAAAGGACTCTTGAATTCAACTTTTTTTTGCAGACAGTATGGTCTGATGACCAGTTTTTCACTTTTCAATGGAAAACTTGCATGTAGTTTTAGTCTCATTTGGCATATATTTGAACCACTTACTATCCTAAAGAAGAAAATTATGGTAGCATATGAAATGAATAGGGTGTACTGATCATTGTAAAGTGTTTTTTTTTACAGATTTAGTGAAATATTTGTGATGGACTACAGATTTTATGTACAAAGCTCTTCACATTTCACATACATCAAACAGGCCGTTTAACCAGGGACATAAATACAAATATTCTGCACATTTTTTCTGTGATAATCTACTTTTCTCTAGATTCCGAGTTCACAAATGGTTAATTAAATTTGATTTAAGCATAGAAACACAAATATCAGGAACATAAAAAGCTGTCAGATAGAAAGTCAGCATGGCTCTTAGGCATAAAATGGAAACTGCTTTAAAATGCTTATTTTAGCCTATAATGCCAAAATGGGACATTTTAACAGAATTTCTGTCAAACAAAGATGTAAATCCTTTAATTTTATTGAGTTTGACAAATTGAAACCAGCAAACCATTCAGGAAAGTTGCCAAAGCACAGAATCTACATTTACGGAATTCATCTCTTAGGCCCGAGAACACAGTTATTTCGTAGTGCATTTCTTTTAGACAATAAATTCAAATTAAAAAAATCGCACCTGCTCTATCTCAAAAAGATTTTTACAGTGTAGTGTACTACTATTGATACAAATAATATCAAAATTATAGAAACTTCTACCAGCTCTAACTCAAAATATTGACAATTCTGTGTTAAGGGGGGCTAAAATTCAGTTTGACAGCTTCAGACATTCTAATTTTTGACCTTTTTTAACTGGACCAAATCACTACTTAACATAAAGATTCAGCACCCAAATTTTTTTAACATGTAATTTCATCCCCTTACTCAATATTTCATGCATAAAATATCAAGAAATAAATTGGGAAAGTGTATCAAAAAAAAATGCAAGTTATACACTGTTCACACTAGGGACTATATTTGTAGACAACGAAAACCAAAGGACGATAACTGTGTCCTTGGACCTAATAGGATAGAAAGACTTGACCAATTTTAATAAAACTTAGCATGACCTAAGCTTAGGCAATTATAAGATAGTTGGCCAAGTTTCATGGCCATAGGATATATATCATAGAAACTAGGGCCATTTTAATATTGAAATTTGGATGTTTATTTTTGACGTTTAAATCAAATATTTTCAGCTGTCAAGATTTTGGCCTAAAAAATTTAAATATTGCAAAAATTTGCTTTTTATATACTCTTGAATTTAATAAAATAAGTATTAAAAGCAACGGAACACTCATTTGATTTATCAGATTTATTACAGTTATTCAAAAGTCAAATTTATATGAGCCTGTGCCTGAAAATAGAGATTTTCGAATTAAGGGAAGCCTTACATAAACATGCATTTTTTTCAACCAATTTGAAGTTTTTGAAGTTTTTTAACCATGCATTATTCTTCCATATATATTAAATGTACTTTGAATATAAAGAAAAGTTACAAAAAGCATACCACATGAGTATAAAATGGTCTTAGGCCATGTAAGACTGAGAATTATTTAGAGTCGATTTAGGCCGTAGCCCATATTTACATATAAAAATGCACACAGAGGCTATAAGAAATTGAAATTTGTTACTTTTTGCTCATTTCTATGCTAAAATGTCATGATACAAGAAGTCTAATTGCAAAAGGACTCTTGAATTCAACTTTTTTTTGCAGACAGTATGGTCTGATGACCAGTTTTTCACTTTTCAATGGAAAACTTGCATGTAGTTTTAGTCTCATTTGGCATATATTTGAACCACTTACTATCCTAAAGAAGAAAATTATGGTAGCATATGAAATGAATAGGGTGTACTGATCATTGTAAAGTGTTTTTTTTTACAGATTTAGTGAAATATTTGTGATGGACTACAGATTTTATGTACAAAGCTCTTCACATTTCACATACATCAAACAGGCCGTTTAACCAGGGACATAAATACAAATATTCTGCACATTTTTTCTGTGATAATCTACTTTTCTCTAGATTCCGAGTTCACAAATGGTTAATTAAATTTGATTTAAGCATAGAAACACAAATATCAGGAACATAAAAAGCTGTCAGATAGAAAGTCAGCATGGCTCTTAGGCATAAAATGGAAACTGCTTTAAAATGCTTATTTTAGCCTATAATGCCAAAATGGGACATTTTAACAGAATTTCTGTCAAACAAAGATGTAAATCCTTTAATTTTATTGAGTTTGACAAATTGAAACCAGCAAACCATTCAGGAAAGTTGCCAAAGCACAGAATCTACATTTACGGAATTCATCTCTTAGGCCCGAGAACACAGTTATTTCGTAGTGCATTTCTTTTAGACAATAAATTCAAATTAAAAAAATCGCACCTGCTCTATCTCAAAAAGATTTTTACAGTGTAGTGTACTACTATTGATACAAATAATATCAAAATTATAGAAACTTCTACCAGCTCTAACTCAAAATATTGACAATTCTGTGTTAAGGGGGGCTAAAATTCAGTTTGACAGCTTCAGACATTCTAATTTTTGACCTTTTTTAACTGGACCAAATCACTACTTAACATAAAGATTCAGCACCCAAATTTTTTTAACATGTAATTTCATCCCCTTACTCAATATTTCATGCATAAAATATCAAGAAATAAATTGGGAAAGTGTATCAAAAAAAAATGCAAGTTATACACTGTTCACACTAGGGACTATATTTGTAGACAACGAAAACCAAAGGACGATAACTGTGTCCTTGGACCTAATAGGATAGAAAGACTTGACCAATTTTAATAAAACTTAGCATGACCTAAGCTTAGGCAATTATAAGATAGTTGGCCAAGTTTCATGGCCATAGGATATATATCATAGAAACTAGGGCCATTTTAATATTGAAATTTGGATGTTTATTTTTGACGTTTAAATCAAATATTTTCAGCTGTCAAGATTTTGGCCTAAAAAATTTAAATATTGCAAAAATTTGCTTTTTATATACTCTTGAATTTAATAAAATAAGTATTAAAAGCAACGGAACACTCATTTGATTTATCAGATTTATTACAGTTATTCAAAAGTCAAATTTATATGAGCCTGTGCCTGAAAATAGAGATTTTCGAATTAAGGGAAGCCTTACATAAACATGCATTTTTTTCAACCAATTTGAAGTTTTTGAAGTTTTTTAACCATGCATTATTCTTCCATATATATTAAATGTACTTTGAATATAAAGAAAAGTTACAAAAAGCATACCACATGAGTATAAAATGGTCTTAGGCCATGTAAGACTGAGAATTATTTAGAGTCGATTTAGGCCGTAGCCCATATTTACATATAAAAATGCACACAGAGGCTATAAGAAATTGAAATTTGTTACTTTTTGCTCATTTCTATGCTAAAATGTCATGATACAAGAAGTCTAATTGCAAAAGGACTCTTGAATTCAACTTTTTTTTGCAGACAGTATGGTCTGATGACCAGTTTTTCACTTTTCAATGGAAAACTTGCATGTAGTTTTAGTCTCATTTGGCATATATTTGAACCACTTACTATCCTAAAGAAGAAAATTATGGTAGCATATGAAATGAATAGGGTGTACTGATCATTGTAAAGTGTTTTTTTTTACAGATTTAGTGAAATATTTGTGATGGACTACAGATTTTATGTACAAAGCTCTTCACATTTCACATACATCAAACAGGCCGTTTAACCAGGGACATAAATACAAATATTCTGCACATTTTTTCTGTGATAATCTACTTTTCTCTAGATTCCGAGTTCACAAATGGTTAATTAAATTTGATTTAAGCATAGAAACACAAATATCAGGAACATAAAAAGCTGTCAGATAGAAAGTCAGCATGGCTCTTAGGCATAAAATGGAAACTGCTTTAAAATGCTTATTTTAGCCTATAATGCCAAAATGGGACATTTTAACAGAATTTCTGTCAAACAAAGATGTAAATCCTTTAATTTTATTGAGTTTGACAAATTGAAACCAGCAAACCATTCAGGAAAGTTGCCAAAGCACAGAATCTACATTTACGGAATTCATCTCTTAGGATAGAAAGACTTGACCAATTTTAATAAAACTTAGCATGACCTAAGCTTAGGCAATTATAAGATAGTTGGCCAAGTTTCATGGCCATAGGATATATATCATAGAAACTAGGGCCATTTTAATATTGAAATTTGGATGTTTATTTTTGACGTTTAAATCAAATATTTTCAGCTGTCAAGATTTTGGCCTAAAAAATTTAAATATTGCAAAAATTTGCTTTTTATATACTCTTGAATTTAATAAAATAAGTATTAAAAGCAACGGAACACTCATTTGATTTATCAGATTTATTACAGTTATTCAAAAGTCAAATTTATATGAGCCTGTGCCTGAAAATAGAGATTTTCGAATTAAGGGAAGCCTTACATAAACATGCATTTTTTTCAACCAATTTGAAGTTTTTGAAGTTTTTTAACCATGCATTATTCTTCCATATATATTAAATGTACTTTGAATATAAAGAAAAGTTACAAAAAGCATACCACATGAGTATAAAATGGTCTTAGGCCATGTAAGACTGAGAATTATTTAGAGTCGATTTAGGCCGTAGCCCATATTTACATATAAAAATGCACACAGAGGCTATAAGAAATTGAAATTTGTTACTTTTTGCTCATTTCTATGCTAAAATGTCATGATACAAGAAGTCTAATTGCAAAAGGACTCTTGAATTCAACTTTTTTTTGCAGACAGTATGGTCTGATGACCAGTTTTTCACTTTTCAATGGAAAACTTGCATGTAGTTTTAGTCTCATTTGGCATATATTTGAACCACTTACTATCCTAAAGAAGAAAATTATGGTAGCATATGAAATGAATAGGGTGTACTGATCATTGTAAAGTGTTTTTTTTTACAGATTTAGTGAAATATTTGTGATGGACTACAGATTTTATGTACAAAGCTCTTCACATTTCACATACATCAAACAGGCCGTTTAACCAGGGACATAAATACAAATATTCTGCACATTTTTTCTGTGATAATCTACTTTTCTCTAGATTCCGAGTTCACAAATGGTTAATTAAATTTGATTTAAGCATAGAAACACAAATATCAGGAACATAAAAAGCTGTCAGATAGAAAGTCAGCATGGCTCTTAGGCATAAAATGGAAACTGCTTTAAAATGCTTATTTTAGCCTATAATGCCAAAATGGGACATTTTAACAGAATTTCTGTCAAACAAAGATGTAAATCCTTTAATTTTATTGAGTTTGACAAATTGAAACCAGCAAACCATTCAGGAAAGTTGCCAAAGCACAGAATCTACATTTACGGAATTCATCTCTTAGGCCCGAGAACACAGTTATTTCGTAGTGCATTTCTTTTAGACAATAAATTCAAATTAAAAAAATCGCACCTGCTCTATCTCAAAAAGATTTTTACAGTGTAGTGTACTACTATTGATACAAATAATATCAAAATTATAGAAACTTCTACCAGCTCTAACTCAAAATATTGACAATTCTGTGTTAAGGGGGGCTAAAATTCAGTTTGACAGCTTCAGACATTCTAATTTTTGACCTTTTTTAACTGGACCAAATCACTACTTAACATAAAGATTCAGCACCCAAATTTTTTTAACATGTAATTTCATCCCCTTACTCAATATTTCATGCATAAAATATCAAGAAATAAATTGGGAAAGTGTATCAAAAAAAAATGCAAGTTATACACTGTTCACACTAGGGACTATATTTGTAGACAACGAAAACCAAAGGACGATAACTGTGTCCTTGGACCTAATAGGATAGAAAGACTTGACCAATTTTAATAAAACTTAGCATGACCTAAGCTTAGGCAATTATAAGATAGTTGGCCAAGTTTCATGGCCATAGGATATATATCATAGAAACTAGGGCCATTTTAATATTGAAATTTGGATGTTTATTTTTGACGTTTAAATCAAATATTTTCAGCTGTCAAGATTTTGGCCTAAAAAATTTAAATATTGCAAAAATTTGCTTTTTATATACTCTTGAATTTAATAAAATAAGTATTAAAAGCAACGGAACACTCATTTGATTTATCAGATTTATTACAGTTATTCAAAAGTCAAATTTATATGAGCCTGTGCCTGAAAATAGAGATTTTCGAATTAAGGGAAGCCTTACATAAACATGCATTTTTTTCAACCAATTTGAAGTTTTTGAAGTTTTTTAACCATGCATTATTCTTCCATATATATTAAATGTACTTTGAATATAAAGAAAAGTTACAAAAAGCATACCACATGAGTATAAAATGGTCTTAGGCCATGTAAGACTGAGAATTATTTAGAGTCGATTTAGGCCGTAGCCCATATTTACATATAAAAATGCACACAGAGGCTATAAGAAATTGAAATTTGTTACTTTTTGCTCATTTCTATGCTAAAATGTCATGATACAAGAAGTCTAATTGCAAAAGGACTCTTGAATTCAACTTTTTTTTGCAGACAGTATGGTCTGATGACCAGTTTTTCACTTTTCAATGGAAAACTTGCATGTAGTTTTAGTCTCATTTGGCATATATTTGAACCACTTACTATCCTAAAGAAGAAAATTATGGTAGCATATGAAATGAATAGGGTGTACTGATCATTGTAAAGTGTTTTTTTTTACAGATTTAGTGAAATATTTGTGATGGACTACAGATTTTATGTACAAAGCTCTTCACATTTCACATACATCAAACAGGCCGTTTAACCAGGGACATAAATACAAATATTCTGCACATTTTTTCTGTGATAATCTACTTTTCTCTAGATTCCGAGTTCACAAATGGTTAATTAAATTTGATTTAAGCATAGAAACACAAATATCAGGAACATAAAAAGCTGTCAGATAGAAAGTCAGCATGGCTCTTAGGCATAAAATGGAAACTGCTTTAAAATGCTTATTTTAGCCTATAATGCCAAAATGGGACATTTTAACAGAATTTCTGTCAAACAAAGATGTAAATCCTTTAATTTTATTGAGTTTGACAAATTGAAACCAGCAAACCATTCAGGAAAGTTGCCAAAGCACAGAATCTACATTTACGGAATTCATCTCTTAGGCCCGAGAACACAGTTATTTCGTAGTGCATTTCTTTTAGACAATAAATTCAAATTAAAAAAATCGCACCTGCTCTATCTCAAAAAGATTTTTACAGTGTAGTGTACTACTATTGATACAAATAATATCAAAATTATAGAAACTTCTACCAGCTCTAACTCAAAATATTGACAATTCTGTGTTAAGGGGGGCTAAAATTCAGTTTGACAGCTTCAGACATTCTAATTTTTGACCTTTTTTAACTGGACCAAATCACTACTTAACATAAAGATTCAGCACCCAAATTTTTTTAACATGTAATTTCATCCCCTTACTCAATATTTCATGCATAAAATATCAAGAAATAAATTGGGAAAGTGTATCAAAAAAAAATGCAAGTTATACACTGTTCACACTAGGGACTATATTTGTAGACAACGAAAACCAAAGGACGATAACTGTGTCCTTGGACCTAATAGGATAGAAAGACTTGACCAATTTTAATAAAACTTAGCATGACCTAAGCTTAGGCAATTATAAGATAGTTGGCCAGGTTTCATGGCCATAGGATATATATCATAGAAACTAGGGCCATTTTAATATTGAAATTTGGATGTTTATTTTTGACGTTTAAATCAAATATTTTCAGCTGTCAAGATTTTGGCCTAAAAAATTTAAATATTGCAAAAATTTGCTTTTTATATACTCTTGAATTTAATAAAATAAGTATTAAAAGCAACGGAACACTCATTTGATTTATCAGATTTATTACAGTTATTCAAAAGTCAAATTTATATGAGCCTGTGCCTGAAAATAGAGATTTTCGAATTAAGGGAAGCCTTACATAAACATGCATTTTTTTCAACCAATTTGAAGTTTTTGAAGTTTTTTAACCATGCATTATTCTTCCATATATATTAAATGTACTTTGAATATAAAGAAAAGTTACAAAAAGCATACCACATGAGTATAAAATGGTCTTAGGCCATGTAAGACTGAGAATTATTTAGAGTCGATTTAGGCCGTAGCCCATATTTACATATAAAAATGCACACAGAGGCTATAAGAAATTGAAATTTGTTACTTTTTGCTCATTTCTATGCTAAAATGTCATGATACAAGAAGTCTAATTGCAAAAGGACTCTTGAATTCAACTTTTTTTTGCAGACAGTATGGTCTGATGACCAGTTTTTCACTTTTCAATGGAAAACTTGCATGTAGTTTTAGTCTCATTTGGCATATATTTGAACCACTTACTATCCTAAAGAAGAAAATTATGGTAGCATATGAAATGAATAGGGTGTACTGATCATTGTAAAGTGTTTTTTTTTACAGATTTAGTGAAATATTTGTGATGGACTACAGATTTTATGTACAAAGCTCTTCACATTTCACATACATCAAACAGGCCGTTTAACCAGGGACATAAATACAAATATTCTGCACATTTTTTCTGTGATAATCTACTTTTCTCTAGATTCCGAGTTCACAAATGGTTAATTAAATTTGATTTAAGCATAGAAACACAAATATCAGGAACATAAAAAGCTGTCAGATAGAAAGTCAGCATGGCTCTTAGGCATAAAATGGAAACTGCTTTAAAATGCTTATTTTAGCCTATAATGCCAAAATGGGACATTTTAACAGAATTTCTGTCAAACAAAGATGTAAATCCTTTAATTTTATTGAGTTTGACAAATTGAAACCAGCAAACCATTCAGGAAAGTTGCCAAAGCACAGAATCTACATTTACGGAATTCATCTCTTAGGCCCGAGAACACAGTTATTTCGTAGTGCATTTCTTTTAGACAATAAATTCAAATTAAAAAAATCGCACCTGCTCTATCTCAAAAAGATTTTTACAGTGTAGTGTACTACTATTGATACAAATAATATCAAAATTATAGAAACTTCTACCAGCTCTAACTCAAAATATTGACAATTCTGTGTTAAGGGGGGCTAAAATTCAGTTTGACAGCTTCAGACATTCTAATTTTTGACCTTTTTTAACTGGACCAAATCACTACTTAACATAAAGATTCAGCACCCAAATTTTTTTAACATGTAATTTCATCCCCTTACTCAATATTTCATGCATAAAATATCAAGAAATAAATTGGGAAAGTGTATCAAAAAAAAATGCAAGTTATACACTGTTCACACTAGGGACTATATTTGTAGACAACGAAAACCAAAGGACGATAACTGTGTCCTTGGACCTAATAGGATAGAAAGACTTGACCAATTTTAATAAAACTTAGCATGACCTAAGCTTAGGCAATTATAAGATAGTTGGCCAAGTTTCATGGCCATAGGATATATATCATAGAAACTAGGGCCATTTTAATATTGAAATTTGGATGTTTATTTTTGACGTTTAAATCAAATATTTTCAGCTGTCAAGATTTTGGCCTAAAAAATTTAAATATTGCAAAAATTTGCTTTTTATATACTCTTGAATTTAATAAAATAAGTATTAAAAGCAACGGAACACTCATTTGATTTATCAGATTTATTACAGTTATTCAAAAGTCAAATTTATATGAGCCTGTGCCTGAAAATAGAGATTTTCGAATTAAGGGAAGCCTTACATAAACATGCATTTTTTTCAACCAATTTGAAGTTTTTGAAGTTTTTTAACCATGCATTATTCTTCCATATATATTAAATGTACTTTGAATATAAAGAAAAGTTACAAAAAGCATACCACATGAGTATAAAATGGTCTTAGGCCATGTAAGACTGAGAATTATTTAGAGTCGATTTAGGCCGTAGCCCATATTTACATATAAAAATGCACACAGAGGCTATAAGAAATTGAAATTTGTTACTTTTTGCTCATTTCTATGCTAAAATGTCATGATACAAGAAGTCTAATTGCAAAAGGACTCTTGAATTCAACTTTTTTTTGCAGACAGTATGGTCTGATGACCAGTTTTTCACTTTTCAATGGAAAACTTGCATGTAGTTTTAGTCTCATTTGGCATATATTTGAACCACTTACTATCCTAAAGAAGAAAATTATGGTAGCATATGAAATGAATAGGGTGTACTGATCATTGTAAAGTGTTTTTTTTTACAGATTTAGTGAAATATTTGTGATGGACTACAGATTTTATGTACAAAGCTCTTCACATTTCACATACATCAAACAGGCCGTTTAACCAGGGACATAAATACAAATATTCTGCACATTTTTTCTGTGATAATCTACTTTTCTCTAGATTCCGAGTTCACAAATGGTTAATTAAATTTGATTTAAGCATAGAAACACAAATATCAGGAACATAAAAAGCTGTCAGATAGAAAGTCAGCATGGCTCTTAGGCATAAAATGGAAACTGCTTTAAAATGCTTATTTTAGCCTATAATGCCAAAATGGGACATTTTAACAGAATTTCTGTCAAACAAAGATGTAAATCCTTTAATTTTATTGAGTTTGACAAATTGAAACCAGCAAACCATTCAGGAAAGTTGCCAAAGCACAGAATCTACATTTACGGAATTCATCTCTTAGGCCCGAGAACACAGTTATTTCGTAGTGCATTTCTTTTAGACAATAAATTCAAATTAAAAAAATCGCACCTGCTCTATCTCAAAAAGATTTTTACAGTGTAGTGTACTACTATTGATACAAATAATATCAAAATTATAGAAACTTCTACCAGCTCTAACTCAAAATATTGACAATTCTGTGTTAAGGGGGGCTAAAATTCAGTTTGACAGCTTCAGACATTCTAATTTTTGACCTTTTTTAACTGGACCAAATCACTACTTAACATAAAGATTCAGCACCCAAATTTTTTTAACATGTAATTTCATCCCCTTACTCAATATTTCATGCATAAAATATCAAGAAATAAATTGGGAAAGTGTATCAAAAAAAAATGCAAGTTATACACTGTTCACACTAGGGACTATATTTGTAGACAACGAAAACCAAAGGACGATAACTGTGTCCTTGGACCTAATAGGATAGAAAGACTTGACCAATTTTAATAAAACTTAGCATGACCTAAGCTTAGGCAATTATAAGATAGTTGGCCAAGTTTCATGGCCATAGGATATATATCATAGAAACTAGGGCCATTTTAATATTGAAATTTGGATGTTTATTTTTGACGTTTAAATCAAATATTTTCAGCTGTCAAGATTTTGGCCTAAAAAATTTAAATATTGCAAAAATTTGCTTTTTATATACTCTTGAATTTAATAAAATAAGTATTAAAAGCAACGGAACACTCATTTGATTTATCAGATTTATTACAGTTATTCAAAAGTCAAATTTATATGAGCCTGTGCCTGAAAATAGAGATTTTCGAATTAAGGGAAGCCTTACATAAACATGCATTTTTTTCAACCAATTTGAAGTTTTTGAAGTTTTTTAACCATGCATTATTCTTCCATATATATTAAATGTACTTTGAATATAAAGAAAAGTTACAAAAAGCATACCACATGAGTATAAAATGGTCTTAGGCCATGTAAGACTGAGAATTATTTAGAGTCGATTTAGGCCGTAGCCCATATTTACATATAAAAATGCACACAGAGGCTATAAGAAATTGAAATTTGTTACTTTTTGCTCATTTCTATGCTAAAATGTCATGATACAAGAAGTCTAATTGCAAAAGGACTCTTGAATTCAACTTTTTTTTTGCAGACAGTATGGTCTGATGACCAGTTTTTCACTTTTCAATGGAAAACTTGCATGTAGTTTTAGTCTCATTTGGCATATATTTGAACCACTTACTATCCTAAAGAAGAAAATTATGGTAGCATATGAAATGAATAGGGTGTACTGATCATTGTAAAGTGTTTTTTTTTTACAGATTTAGTGAAATATTTGTGATGGACTACAGATTTTATGTACAAAGCTCTTCACATTTCACATACATCAAACAGGCCGTTTAACCAGGGACATAAATACAAATATTCTGCACATTTTTTCTGTGATAATCTACTTTTCTCTAGATTCCGAGTTCACAAATGGTTAATTAAATTTGATTTAAGCATAGAAACACAAATATCAGGAACATAAAAAGCTGTCAGATAGAAAGTCAGCATGGCTCTTAGGCATAAAATGGAAACTGCTTTAAAATGCTTATTTTAGCCTATAATGCCAAAATGGGACATTTTAACAGAATTTCTGTCAAACAAAGATGTAAATCCTTTAATTTTATTGAGTTTGACAAATTGAAACCAGCAAACCATTCAGGAAAGTTGCCAAAGCACAGAATCTACATTTACGGAATTCATCTCTTAGGCCCGAGAACACAGTTATTTCGTAGTGCATTTCTTTTAGACAATAAATTCAAATTAAAAAAATCGCACCTGCTCTATCTCAAAAAGATTTTTACAGTGTAGTGTACTACTATTGATACAAATAATATCAAAATTATAGAAACTTCTACCAGCTCTAACTCAAAATATTGACAATTCTGTGTTAAGGGGGGCTAAAATTCAGTTTGACAGCTTCAGACATTCTAATTTTTGACCTTTTTTAACTGGACCAAATCACTACTTAACATAAAGATTCAGCACCCAAATTTTTTTAACATGTAATTTCATCCCCTTACTCAATATTTCATGCATAAAATATCAAGAAATAAATTGGGAAAGTGTATCAAAAAAAAATGCAAGTTATACACTGTTCACACTAGGGACTATATTTGTAGACAACGAAAACCAAAGGACGATAACTGTGTCCTTGGACCTAATAGGATAGAAAGACTTGACCAATTTTAATAAAACTTAGCATGACCTAAGCTTAGGCAATTATAAGATAGTTGGCCAAGTTTCATGGCCATAGGATATATATCATAGAAACTAGGGCCATTTTAATATTGAAATTTGGATGTTTATTTTTGACGTTTAAATCAAATATTTTCAGCTGTCAAGATTTTGGCCTAAAAAATTTAAATATTGCAAAAATTTGCTTTTTATATACTCTTGAATTTAATAAAATAAGTATTAAAAGCAACGGAACACTCATTTGATTTATCAGATTTATTACAGTTATTCAAAAGTCAAATTTATATGAGCCTGTGCCTGAAAATAGAGATTTTCGAATTAAGGGAAGCCTTACATAAACATGCATTTTTTTCAACCAATTTGAAGTTTTTGAAGTTTTTTAACCATGCATTATTCTTCCATATATATTAAATGTACTTTGAATATAAAGAAAAGTTACAAAAAGCATACCACATGAGTATAAAATGGTCTTAGGCCATGTAAGACTGAGAATTATTTAGAGTCGATTTAGGCCGTAGCCCATATTTACATATAAAAATGCACACAGAGGCTATAAGAAATTGAAATTTGTTACTTTTTGCTCATTTCTATGCTAAAATGTCATGATACAAGAAGTCTAATTGCAAAAGGACTCTTGAATTCAACTTTTTTTTGCAGACAGTATGGTCTGATGACCAGTTTTTCACTTTTCAATGGAAAACTTGCATGTAGTTTTAGTCTCATTTGGCATATATTTGAACCACTTACTATCCTAAAGAAGAAAATTATGGTAGCATATGAAATGAATAGGGTGTACTGATCATTGTAAAGTGTTTTTTTTTACAGATTTAGTGAAATATTTGTGATGGACTACAGATTTTATGTACAAAGCTCTTCACATTTCACATACATCAAACAGGCCGTTTAACCAGGGACATAAATACAAATATTCTGCACATTTTTTCTGTGATAATCTACTTTTCTCTAGATTCCGAGTTCACAAATGGTTAATTAAATTTGATTTAAGCATAGAAACACAAATATCAGGAACATAAAAAGCTGTCAGATAGAAAGTCAGCATGGCTCTTAGGCATAAAATGGAAACTGCTTTAAAATGCTTATTTTAGCCTATAATGCCAAAATGGGACATTTTAACAGAATTTCTGTCAAACAAAGATGTAAATCCTTTAATTTTATTGAGTTTGACAAATTGAAACCAGCAAACCATTCAGGAAAGTTGCCAAAGCACAGAATCTACATTTACGGAATTCATCTCTTAGGCCCGAGAACACAGTTATTTCGTAGTGCATTTCTTTTAGACAATAAATTCAAATTAAAAAAATCGCACCTGCTCTATCTCAAAAAGATTTTTACAGTGTAGTGTACTACTATTGATACAAATAATATCAAAATTATAGAAACTTCTACCAGCTCTAACTCAAAATATTGACAATTCTGTGTTAAGGGGGGCTAAAATTCAGTTTGACAGCTTCAGACATTCTAATTTTTGACCTTTTTTAACTGGACCAAATCACTACTTAACATAAAGATTCAGCACCCAAATTTTTTTAACATGTAATTTCATCCCCTTACTCAATATTTCATGCATAAAATATCAAGAAATAAATTGGGAAAGTGTATCAAAAAAAAATGCAAGTTATACACTGTTCACACTAGGGACTATATTTGTAGACAACGAAAACCAAAGGACGATAACTGTGTCCTTGGACCTAATAGGATAGAAAGACTTGACCAATTTTAATAAAACTTAGCATGACCTAAGCTTAGGCAATTATAAGATAGTTGGCCAAGTTTCATGGCCATAGGATATATATCATAGAAACTAGGGCCATTTTAATATTGAAATTTGGATGTTTATTTTTGACGTTTAAATCAAATATTTTCAGCTGTCAAGATTTTGGCCTAAAAAATTTAAATATTGCAAAAATTTGCTTTTTATATACTCTTGAATTTAATAAAATAAGTATTAAAAGCAACGGAACACTCATTTGATTTATCAGATTTATTACAGTTATTCAAAAGTCAAATTTATATGAGCCTGTGCCTGAAAATAGAGATTTTCGAATTAAGGGAAGCCTTACATAAACATGCATTTTTTTCAACCAATTTGAAGTTTTTGAAGTTTTTTAACCATGCATTATTCTTCCATATATATTAAATGTACTTTGAATATAAAGAAAAGTTACAAAAAGCATACCACATGAGTATAAAATGGTCTTAGGCCATGTAAGACTGAGAATTATTTAGAGTCGATTTAGGCCGTAGCCCATATTTACATATAAAAATGCACACAGAGGCTATAAGAAATTGAAATTTGTTACTTTTTGCTCATTTCTATGCTAAAATGTCATGATACAAGAAGTCTAATTGCAAAAGGACTCTTGAATTCAACTTTTTTTTGCAGACAGTATGGTCTGATGACCAGTTTTTCACTTTTCAATGGAAAACTTGCATGTAGTTTTAGTCTCATTTGGCATATATTTGAACCACTTACTATCCTAAAGAAGAAAATTATGGTAGCATATGAAATGAATAGGGTGTACTGATCATTGTAAAGTGTTTTTTTTTACAGATTTAGTGAAATATTTGTGATGGACTACAGATTTTATGTACAAAGCTCTTCACATTTCACATACATCAAACAGGCCGTTTAACCAGGGACATAAATACAAATATTCTGCACATTTTTTCTGTGATAATCTACTTTTCTCTAGATTCCGAGTTCACAAATGGTTAATTAAATTTGATTTAAGCATAGAAACACAAATATCAGGAACATAAAAAGCTGTCAGATAGAAAGTCAGCATGGCTCTTAGGCATAAAATGGAAACTGCTTTAAAATGCTTATTTTAGCCTATAATGCCAAAATGGGACATTTTAACAGAATTTCTGTCAAACAAAGATGTAAATCCTTTAATTTTATTGAGTTTGACAAATTGAAACCAGCAAACCATTCAGGAAAGTTGCCAAAGCACAGAATCTACATTTACGGAATTCATCTCTTAGGCCCGAGAACACAGTTATTTCGTAGTGCATTTCTTTTAGACAATAAATTCAAATTAAAAAAATCGCACCTGCTCTATCTCAAAAAGATTTTTACAGTGTAGTGTACTACTATTGATACAAATAATATCAAAATTATAGAAACTTCTACCAGCTCTAACTCAAAATATTGACAATTCTGTGTTAAGGGGGGCTAAAATTCAGTTTGACAGCTTCAGACATTCTAATTTTTGACCTTTTTTAACTGGACCAAATCACTACTTAACATAAAGATTCAGCACCCAAATTTTTTTAACATGTAATTTCATCCCCTTACTCAATATTTCATGCATAAAATATCAAGAAATAAATTGGGAAAGTGTATCAAAAAAAAATGCAAGTTATACACTGTTCACACTAGGGACTATATTTGTAGACAACGAAAACCAAAGGACGATAACTGTGTCCTTGGACCTAATAGGATAGAAAGACTTGACCAATTTTAATAAAACTTAGCATGACCTAAGCTTAGGCAATTATAAGATAGTTGGCCAAGTTTCATGGCCATAGGATATATATCATAGAAACTAGGGCCATTTTAATATTGAAATTTGGATGTTTATTTTTGACGTTTAAATCAAATATTTTCAGCTGTCAAGATTTTGGCCTAAAAAATTTAAATATTGCAAAAATTTGCTTTTTATATACTCTTGAATTTAATAAAATAAGTATTAAAAGCAACGGAACACTCATTTGATTTATCAGATTTATTACAGTTATTCAAAAGTCAAATTTATATGAGCCTGTGCCTGAAAATAGAGATTTTCGAATTAAGGGAAGCCTTACATAAACATGCATTTTTTTCAACCAATTTGAAGTTTTTGAAGTTTTTTAACCATGCATTATTCTTCCATATATATTAAATGTACTTTGAATATAAAGAAAAGTTACAAAAAGCATACCACATGAGTATAAAATGGTCTTAGGCCATGTAAGACTGAGAATTATTTAGAGTCGATTTAGGCCGTAGCCCATATTTACATATAAAAATGCACACAGAGGCTATAAGAAATTGAAATTTGTTACTTTTTGCTCATTTCTATGCTAAAATGTCATGATACAAGAAGTCTAATTGCAAAAGGACTCTTGAATTCAACTTTTTTTTGCAGACAGTATGGTCTGATGACCAGTTTTTCACTTTTCAATGGAAAACTTGCATGTAGTTTTAGTCTCATTTGGCATATATTTGAACCACTTACTATCCTAAAGAAGAAAATTATGGTAGCATATGAAATGAATAGGGTGTACTGATCATTGTAAAGTGTTTTTTTTTACAGATTTAGTGAAATATTTGTGATGGACTACAGATTTTATGTACAAAGCTCTTCACATTTCACATACATCAAACAGGCCGTTTAACCAGGGACATAAATACAAATATTCTGCACATTTTTTCTGTGATAATCTACTTTTCTCTAGATTCCGAGTTCACAAATGGTTAATTAAATTTGATTTAAGCATAGAAACACAAATATCAGGAACATAAAAAGCTGTCAGATAGAAAGTCAGCATGGCTCTTAGGCATAAAATGGAAACTGCTTTAAAATGCTTATTTTAGCCTATAATGCCAAAATGGGACATTTTAACAGAATTTCTGTCAAACAAAGATGTAAATCCTTTAATTTTATTGAGTTTGACAAATTGAAACCAGCAAACCATTCAGGAAAGTTGCCAAAGCACAGAATCTACATTTACGGAATTCATCTCTTAGGCCCGAGAACACAGTTATTTCGTAGTGCATTTCTTTTAGACAATAAATTCAAATTAAAAAAATCGCACCTGCTCTATCTCAAAAAGATTTTTACAGTGTAGTGTACTACTATTGATACAAATAATATCAAAATTATAGAAACTTCTACCAGCTCTAACTCAAAATATTGACAATTCTGTGTTAAGGGGGGCTAAAATTCAGTTTGACAGCTTCAGACATTCTAATTTTTGACCTTTTTTAACTGGACCAAATCACTACTTAACATAAAGATTCAGCACCCAAATTTTTTTAACATGTAATTTCATCCCCTTACTCAATATTTCATGCATAAAATATCAAGAAATAAATTGGGAAAGTGTATCAAAAAAAAATGCAAGTTATACACTGTTCACACTAGGGACTATATTTGTAGACAACGAAAACCAAAGGACGATAACTGTGTCCTTGGACCTATGTATCAAAGAAACATAGAAAGTCACACGGACAAAGCACACAAGTAAAAATGAAAAATAATACAAACAACATAATGACGGGATGCATAAGTACAGAGCCACGTCAAATGTATATCACCAAAAACAGTAAAAGTAATATTAATAAAGACAAATAAAAGAACACTTTAACACGTTATTAAGATGATAAACAGCGTCAGTACACAGAATCTATACTTCAAGACCATCATGTATTATTTGTGAAGTTGATACGGAATATTTATCAACAAGGTCTTGGAACCTTCCGATGAACTTTTTTAGAAAAAGGACAAGACGTTCTTTGAAAAAAAAAAGTAAAATCACAAAAATACTGAACTCCGAGGAAAATTCAAAACGGAAAGCCCCTAATCAAATGGCAAAATCAAAAGCACAAACACATCAAACGAATGGACACCAACTGTCATATTCCTGACTTGGTACAGGCATTTTCTTATGTAGAAAATGGTGGATTGAACCTGGTTTTATAGCGCTAAACCTCTCACTTGTATGGCAGTCGCATCAAATTCCATTATATTGACAACGATGCGTGAATAAAACAAACAGACATAATAGGTAAAAATGTCAAAATAGGGGTACAGCAGTCGACACCGTGTCACAATCTTAATCACAACAAAAACAAACAAATATTTAACAAAGAAGCACAAAAAAGCATATATCACATTTAACAACCTCGTTCATTGCTAACTTATTTTTGTATTTTATTGATGTATGCCAAATCAACCAATAAAGGATCGAGGGATTTTAAGCACTGGGACCGAATCGTAATTTTAACATTAACTCTGGCCGTAGAATCGCGTGTTTGACGTCAGAATGTAAACGTCACACAGGTAGAGATATAAAATAATTTTGTCGTTAAAAGTAAGATGAATAGTTTAGTCTTAGACACATGATTTGTTTTAACTAGTTGTTATAGGTTTTAAACTAGCTGTCAGTATCTGCAAGTACTCTCAGATCTTTACTTTGTGTCTTTTTTGTTGTTAGGCATGTATAAATATCCTGCCACATCCGGTCTGTGTTTTTGTTAGTAGTTTTTCTGCTTTGTATCGATCTGATGAGTTAAGCCCATTTTCAACTGATTTTTATTGTTTGTTCTTATGTTATGCTGTAATACTACTGTCCCAGGTTAGGGAGGGTTGAGAACACACAAACATGTTTAATCCCGACACATACTTTATGTGCCTGTCTCAACTCAGGAGCCTGTAGTTCAGTGGTTGTCGTTGGTTCATGTTTGTAATATTTGTTTTTCATAAATTGTTTTATTATAAATTAAGCCGTAAGTTTTCTTAATTGTATTGTTTTCTTTTTTTCCATGTCGGAGCCTTTTATAGCCGACTATACGATATGGGTTTTTTTTTCATTGTCGAAGGCCGTACGGTTGCCTATAATTGCTTACATCCACTTCATTTGAACTTTGATGGATAGTTGTCTCATTGGCAATTATACCACATCTCCTTATTTTTATATTCAAAAAATGTTTTCACAATTAACTCAGATTCGCATCTTCAAATTTTAAAAGGGAAGTCCATAAAAACAACCAAAATCAAACGTTAAACTTTATCAACCAACGGAACGAATTGAAAACAACTGTTAAACAGTTTCCTGACTCATCGATCTGACGAGCCGAACGTTCTGGTAATCCAAGATAGGTATTTCCAAATATATGAAAAAGTCTAGTTTTATTATTTCAGTACCTTCAAAATTGTTCAGTGGAGATTATCAGCATTTTATATTTAAAAGAGGAATTTGGTACTATCCAGACTGAGTAAAAAGATAATGTAGTGATGTTTAAATTAAGATGTGTAGGATTGTTCACTTAGTAGGCAATGGTGTCACGTATCAGTGCAGCAGCGTCACGCGTTCATGTCAATTCGCGTTAATTTATCAATGAAATGCAAGCGACTTCATTCCTACAACTGAAAAAATAAACTATCACAACGTTTTGTACGGGTAAAAATAGTTTTACTAACTATTTCATTTTATTTCATATTCTTAGCCAAAAAAGATATTGATATGACAAAATTACCGATAAAAGAATAGTGGCATTTATTTTTTGAAACTGACTTTTCTTTAGGTCGTCTTTGCGGACTCGCTTGATACATTTGATGATGAAGTAAGTATCAAAAACAAAAATGTTGTTATTCTATGTATATATGGCTTGTTTTTATTGGAACATCTAGACAATACCTCTCTTTGCTGTATCTTCTGCAACACCACGTCCATAACTTTCATCAAACTCATCTATTTTGAAACCATTCAGCCGCATATAATTTTCAAGTTTGGCAACAATATCTTTGGCATTCGAAAGTTGTTCCCTTGTTGCTTTTAATTCCTTCTCCAAAATATTGAACTTGCCTTCATATTGAGCCTTGGACGAAACCATTTCCTGTCTTATATAATCCATTTTCTTTTCAGTCATTATTTTTTCTTCGTGTAAGTTTTTCATCAAATTTTCAAGAGCGGAAACACGATTTTCCAATTTTAGACAGTATCTTGACTCATTGTTCTGAAGAGCAGAACGTTCTGATAATCCAAGATGGATATTTCCGAATATAACAGCAACGCATATAATTCGTTTGATTGAAGCCATCTTCGATCCAGAAAGTAGGTCAGATAAATTTACGAAATAATGTTATCACTGAATTCTCTTTGACTTCTTATCTTGAACGAAGTAATGGACTTATAAGACACTAAAAGCGTCAGTATCTAGGACATAATTGTTTTAGGCGGTTAATAACATATGAAATGTATATCATGAAAATAAGTTACATTTTCATTATTCTTAAACAGTGTGAAAGCATTCGTTTTCATGTGTGTGGCTTTGAGGAAAAACTGGAAGAATTCCAAGAAAGTATTAAATCAATTATGGCGGACAGAGATACTAACAACGACAAACTGAATTTACTCTCCAATGAAATTCAAGGATTAGGAATCAAATCAAAATCTAAGTTAAGAAAATTGGAACACGAATTGTCGTTCTATTATAAAGCCTTAGAAAAATCTCTTGACAAGATTGAACGCTATAGCAATATGATTTCTTCCAAAAATGGTCATTTGAGGGAGTCTTTGAATGAAGCAGCCTCCCAAGCCAAAGGATATAAAACACAAGCAAGTAAAGACCACATATTTCGTAATCTAGGTAGGCATAACCATATTCTTCATGACTGTATTTTAATCATAAGTTTGAAAAAAAACATGCTCTATGGTATTTGATATAAAGAAAAAACTATTTTTAAAAAATCAAATCAAGAGTCCATAATAACAAGCAACCTGTATAATGACTCAGTGAAACCAAGAAAAAATCAAATTTAAGGAGCGCGAGAGGTTGGTTAGAATTATAAGATATTTATCCGAAAATATTTTTTACAAGTATTGATTTTTTCACCTTTTTTCCCTATAGCACCATTGTTGTATTACAGAAATTTGAACTGTGCAGTTACAATTGCACATGTCACATGTGGAGCAGGTTCTGATTACCCTTCCGGAGCACCAGTTTCTGGTGGGGTTCGTGTTGCTCAGTCTTTAGTTTTCTATGTTGTGTTTTGTGTACTATTGTTTGTCTGTTTTTCTGTTTTTCTGTTGGTCTTTTTCTTTTTTAGTCATGGCGTTGTCAGTTTATTTTCGACTTATGAGTTTGAATGTCCCTTTGGTATCTTTTGCCTCTCTTTTGCACATGTCAGAATTTTCATTTTATAAGTATACTTTTCAGGGCAAATATCAACGGATAAAATGTATATATTTTTTAGCACTCTTGAATAGGAATCAACATATGCATTTATTTTCAGTTCCAAGGTTTTTGTTACCAACCAACACACACAACATTGGATTTACTGCTGTTATGGGAACACACAAAGAACATTTGGCAATTCACCAAACAATAATATTTGAGAACGTTCAGACCAATGAGGGATTTGGATATAACTCCAGTTCAGGCGTATTTAAAGCTTCAGTTTCTGGACTTTATTATTTTTCTGTAGTAATCATGAGTCATGCAACTGAAGACATCGAAACAGAAATCGTTAAAAATGGAATTCCTATTGTAAGCACATACTCAGGTGATTCAACAACATGGAATGCAGGGACGCAATCCACAGTTCTTCATCTAAATGTGGGGGATTCAGTGTACATTCGAATTTTTAACTACCCTACAGTAAATGACGGGAACGTACGAGTTTTTGGATATGGATGGTCATCGTTTTCTGGCGTTCTTATTTCACATTAAAATACATATCTCTTCAAAATTTCAACCAGACTTTATAATTTTGGAACAAATAAAAAATATTGGATAAACGTCATTCAGACACCCATTATAGGGATATTGGTTATTTTGAAGGACATTATTGGTGTGTAATACAGTCAATTGCAAACTGAATATAGTGGAAAGGACTTTATTTTAAGTTTCTGAGTAATATTGATTGGGTTGAACAAAAAAGATTCACAAATTAAAAACTTTACTAGAACTCTGTGTTAAGTTTATGAGTTTAAGGTCGAGTTTAACACATCCATAAACTGTATACATACAAATAATCTTGTTTACTTATAACTCTTATAATATGTGCTGCAAAATAATGTCCAGGTAAAATATTTTATCACTACTTACAGAACTATTTCGCCTGTGTAGGAATTCATACTCGTCATGTCATGAAATGTATTTATATATTAAGGCGACAGTAGTTTACCGATGTTCAAATCTCGTAAATCGATTATCAAGAGACAAAGTAAGGTAACAACAAAATATGTAAGCGTCTCCAGCTATTTATGCATCACCTGCCGTGCAAATTCACACTCCGTCAAAATATCACAATCAGGAAAAGAACATAATCGGCGAAATGCGAAATTACAGATCTGACCAACGTACTGGTATCTAAAATTATAAGACCACGAATAACATTTGTTGCTGATATAAGGCTCACCCATTACACTATTGCAGATCGCAAATTGATCAAAATTTCAAAACATTTTGGATTATTAATGTCTGTTTTAACATTCAGCAAACTGTACTCCAATGGATATTGTTTGATTGAAATTTGCTGTTAAACAATTTTTGAAATAATTTTACTTAAAATTAAGGAAAAGATTATTACTAAAATACCGAAATCCAAGGTAAATACAAAAAAAGGGAAAGTCCATAAAAATTGACAAAATTAAACGTTAAACTTTATCAACCAACGGAACGACGGTCATATTCCTGGCTTAATACAGCCATTTTCCGTAAAAAAAATTGGGGATTAAACTTTGTTTGAGCTCGCCTAACCTCCCTCTTGTATGACAATTGTTTATAGATCCGTTATATGACAAAATTGGGCGAGCAACCCAAACAGACATAACATATTACTGTGACAATCATTGCGATTGAGCATCCAAAAACTGCAAACTTACATCGCAGACATACAACACAACTGAATGAAAAATTCAAACAAACATACAAATAAATCTAACAAATAACACAAAAAGTTATTGTAGTATTGTATACACACAGCATATATTATACACTTAATAGTATATACATTCTCGATAATGTACAAATTAAGTAAAATATAAATACAAGGGTAAACAAAATGAAAACAACACTGTAAAAACCTCTTGCATCCGAATCGCACATCTGGACCGACCTGCACCAGGAACCCCCAAATTCAAAAGCCCAATAGCTGGATGCATAAATACTGAGTCACGTCAAGGAACATAATAGCACACACACAAATAAAAAGTAAATAAAAAGATACACATTTTCAGCACATAGAATCTATAACTCAAGACCATCTTGTAATATTTGTGAAATGGACACTGAATAGTTATCTTTTAGGTCTTGGTACTTTCCGACGAACCTTGTGAGAAAAAGGACAATTTCTTCTTTGACAAAACCCTGGCACATTAAGTTTTTGCTCAGACACCAAAGAAGTCAGAGTAGCCGCTACAAGCTCTTGAATATCGTATGAGTTGAGAAATATATACTCCATACATTTGGTATTTTATTACTATGATGAGGAAAATTTATAATTTTGAAATTAAAATCGTCTCGTTTGTCATACATTCTACTACTAAGATGACCAAATGTCTAAAAATAAGGCAGAGGAATCTCTATCTGTAGTTTCTTTTATCTCTAGTTCAGGAGGATATATATATGGGACCCAATCAAAACAGTTTGGATTGTTAATTGAAAGAACATAATCAATATTATACCTGTATGTGAAATTAAATGATCTAGCTTCTTTGATCTTCCTGTTTTTTACAAGTTTCTGTATATATCTCCCTTATGCAAACATTTGAATCCTTATCAGGTATCGGCTATACTTTAGGTCTATTTTTGTTTGATGAGTTTTTCAACGCATCTGGTGCAGTGACATTGGTACCGTTATAATGATTACAACCACTGGATCGATATCTCTGCTGAAGGACTGTTAGTTTTCGAAGGTATCACCAGCAAAGAAGTTAGTTCTTCTGTACTGGCATGACAGATTAAGGCGACAGTAGTTTACCGATGTTAAATTCTTATAAATCGACAAGGGAGAGACAAATCAAGGTAACAAACAGAAACTGGGGGAATCACATGAACTCCAAAAGGAGCGAGACAGGGTACGTCAAATGTTTTGGTCATTAATTGCCGAAATGCGCTTCTGGTGCAGTAAATACTAATACTAATAAAAGAAAAGAATTGTAGCTATATCATTTACCAGCGTAATATGGAGATAATAAATATTGATATCAAAGAGCCAGCACATATCATGTCAAAGAAACGTATAAAAGAAGGTATCCAGAGTAAAGTGAACATACCAAAGGGACAATTAAAAAGCTTTTAGTCGAAGAATGACACAACACCATGGCTCAAAGAATAAGAAGAAAATTCTACGAAGAAATCACTACACATAAAACTAAATATTGTGCAACACAAACTAAACCTAAAACGGGTACTAGGCATGAACTCAGTTGTCCCTGAAGGTTGAACAGTTCACGTCGCGTTTCCCATAGTATGTTAAAATCTGGTAATTAATGGCATCCAGAAATGTCATAAACGAGGAACGGGATTGTGGCAACGACAACTGCAACATATTCGTGATCCTATGCCATACACATATTATATGGCGTCCACGAAACTTTCGACGCCTTCAAATTTGCCGTTAATCTTATTCAAAAATAAATACGCCATCACATCAAAAATTTCGAACACACCTCAGGCATGGGTCAATGTTAGCCGACTCGACACAGCACTAGACAAATTATGTAAATACTATGGTATATAAATGCATGATACAAAATTCCTTCAATCATTTAAAAAAACCTAAAACAGCGCTTTTATTGCTGTTCTTCATCTCAAAGTGGACAGATGCAGCCTTCAACACGAAACATAACTTACAGAATACATCAAGATAAAGACGACATAGCACTTGATATACTGAAATTGGTTTTGGTGGAATCCTTTGCTAGATCTCGTTACCGCGATATCTGTGGGTTCAAGACATGAGGTATGGGGCCATATCAGCAAAATCATAATACATAACAGGCAAAAAACCCAACTAACCTTGAACGACAATCTTATTGCAAAATACATAAATCATTCAAACATTTAGACAACCACAGAGCACACTAAGAAATCTATTTGATTACTTGACAGTAAGCAAACAAGCCAATTGAAAAAAATATATTGAATAGTGTACATAAGTGACAGGCATGTATTCATTTGAAAACGTCGACGTTAGCATATTCTATGACAATATTAGATTTATCTAGACGGATATTTTGCCACTATTTTGAATATTTGATTTATTTTTGAAAAAAGTAAAGTTTCATTATTGATAAACTTTCAATCAAGATGATGGAGATGATCGTTTTAATATCTTCCTCAATCAGATGATTCACTAGATATGATAATTTGATGAATATATATAAACCTTCAGTTTTTGGTCTGTTATCAACAGAAATATAAAATAAGTTAATGTTATTATGATACTGTGATTTTTCTACATCTCCTTATTTTACTTTCTATAACAATGTTATTTATTTTGGTAATGAGTGAAAGTAATGTATCCAGGCAAAGTGTTATTGCCTAATAGTCAATAACGCTGTTGTTTATAGTTAGCGTTATACCCGTCTAACTATAGTATATTCCCATGAAAATGCTTTCTAAATGGATTTTACGAAAGAAACAATAACAGAAGCCTTCGAAGTAAAAAATACCTATGTCGTATTAAAAAAATTTCTTCAGTTTTATGCTAAAATATGTTTTCAGATTATTATTTTTATACTATATCAGTAAACAATTGACATTCACTTAAAAATAAGAATAATGTTGTGCTGAGCATGTTTTTTTCTCAAAAAGTAATATTTTTGTTTATTTCTCGATCGGGATAGCATTGCCTATTCAAAATAGTAATAATTGTTCCAATCAGGTCTTGCAATATGTCTTTTACTGAGTCTTCTATTTTCGCATCGTTAATGCTAAACACAACACTATTCTATAAGAATAAATCATGATTAAAGTAAGTCACATTATATAAAAAGAAACAGAATATACCAAGGGACAAATAATATTAGCGTACACCATAGGTAACTTACAGAAAAAGCTCAGACATGCAAATAAGTTTACAACACTGGTAACCAAAATTTTACAAAACAGAGATGATGTATAAACCGAGAGAAGAGAAGTGTGGATGCGATTCAAACGCAATCTTTGAACATCAGTAGACCACTTTTGCCTCAATCAAACAATTTTTTTTTTTCAGTTGATCGTTGTTGTATAACGACCATGCTGTTAGAAATAAATACTGTATACGTACTTTTTTTCGCTGTGTATTTGTTTTCACGATTTTCGTATATTATTGCGGAAATAAATACACGCAAATATATACAAATGCAGCTTATTTGCATGATAATTACCATTTAATAAATATCACTGGAATTTACAACTGCTTATGCATGATTACTTCGTTTACCTTACATAACCTTAATCAAACTGTGAAACAGTTAAAACATCACCAGTTATCCATGAAGAAAATCAAGGATAAACGGAAATAGATATACCCCAAGGCAAATATAAAAGCTTTATTGTGCAACTAAAAACTTAATAGATAATAACCTCTAATGAAAAGACGACTAATTAGATGATTGTATTATCTTTGTTTATTTTGTTTCATATAATTATTAGACAAATGAAGACTAAATCAGTGAACATTTTAATATATCAAGTCAGTTCTTTTGACATGGTTTGATATTTTCTCCAATACACGCGAATTGATCGGCAATGCCAAATTCGCGGAAATAAGAACTCGCGAAAAAAGTACATTTACTGTATTCTGCGACATTTTATGACATTGTTATCATACTGAATATTATATGTTAAGAAACAAAATATGTAGTAAAGTTTCTTATACTCAACGTTTTCTCCGCTGTTACAAAACTCGTTGTCGAAATCAACATTATTTTGAATTAGTACACGTGTACAAGGTGTTAGACGTCACCTTTTCGTGTAACAGTTCCAATTACTGTAACCGATTGTTGTGTTAATTATAACTAACGCAATCTTTGAACATTGGTTGCCTACTTTTGCCTCAATCAAACAGTTTTTTTTTAGAATAAACGTCAGTTGTTCGTTGTTGTTTAACAACCATGCTGCTAGAAATAAATACTAGTATGCTGCGATTTTCATGACATTGTTATCATATTTGATATAATCGAAAGCAAAAGATACTGAATCTTAAATGTTAAGGAAAACAAATATGTAGTAAAGTTTCTTAAAGGCTGTGAAATCATTGTCACCATGTGAAATAAAATGCTGCTTTATTTTATACCTTTTTGAACCCTAAACTCCATCATCATAAGTCAGAATCGAATTACTGAAATACTGACTTTGAACATCAAAGTATAATACTTTACGCTTTAACTAACACAGAAGCTACTGAACTAATAATTCTTTTTGGGAAATCAAAATCATCTATCCGAGGGTTTTACGGACTCTATAATGACTTGCTTGACCGTTACGTAAAATCTGTTTACCATCTGAGATCAGCCCCGATCTTTCGTTGAGTTTTTGTTGTTTAAACTTTAGTTGTCTCTGTAATGTTTGTTGACAGACGATTGTTTAGCCGTATTTTTCCATTCGGCCATGGTCATTGATCTATTACTCTGATTGCTACTTTGGCATTTTCTTTCTTTTTTTTTCAGCTTTCGCAAGTAATGATGTGTTCGGTGTAGGTGAAAATAATTTGGCCTTTACAAAGTGTTAATTTTGTTTTTAAATTTTGTTTTTAAATTTTGTTACTCATGTCATAAATATAATTAAGACTCTTCAAGGTTACAGTAAAACTTATAACATAGTGTTTATGTATTTGAGATACATTTGATAAGCGTGCGGAGACGTACTAACGCTTATCCATTGTGTTTCTTGCTTTTGTGGAGACAACTTTTCCAAATTACCGTTTTTTTCTTAAGTAGAACCTGCTGTAAATGAGCTTGAATAATTACTGGATTAACTAGGATATTAGTTACTTTGATGAGTTTAATAGTACAGAAAGAAATGGAAGCAAGCGAAACATGTACATATATCTTATTCCTCAAATCTGAATAAATATCGACTAGAAAAGAAGGAACATGGTCTATTGATCCACGACACTAAATCCCTACATACACTTGGCAATACCAAAAAGCAAAGGAACAGTGCTTCTATTGCAGTTCTTCATCTACAAGACACTATTGGGCCTGATAAATTTGTATTTACAACTTTTTTCATTTTTTTTCGGAAAAAGATGACCCTTTTAAAGTCTATGATAGCTGAAATTATAAATGAAGTTTTGATTCTTGAAAACTTTGTAGTTTTTGATATACTGAAATTGGTTTTGGTGGAATCCTTTGCTAGATGTCGTTAACGCGATATTTGGAGTTCAAGACATGAGGTATGGGACCATATCAGCAAAATCATAATTCACTATAGGCAAAAAACCAAAGTAACATTGCATTACAATCTCATCGGAAAATACATAAATCATTCAAACATTTAGACAACCACAGAGCACAATCAGACATCTCTTTGATTACTTGGCAGTAAGCAAACATGCCAGTTGATCGTTGTTGTTAAAGACCATGCTGCTAGAAATAAATGCTTGTATGCTGCGAATTTCATGACATTGTTATCATATTTGATATAATCGGTAGCAACAAAATACTGAATCGTATATGTTAGGAAAAAAAATATGAAGTAAAATTTCTTAAATGCTGTGAAATCATTGTGTCACCATGTGAAATAAAATGCTGCTTTATTTTATAGTTTTTGAACCCTAAACTCCATCATAAGACAGAATCGAATTAAGGAAATACTGACTTTAGACATCAAAGTATGATGCTTTTCACTTTTACTAACAAAGAAGCTACTGAACTAAAAATATTTATTGGTGAAATCAAAATTATCTCTCCGAACTCTATAATGACTTGCTTGACTGTTACGTAAAATCTGTTTACCATCTGATATCAGCCCCGATCTTTCGTTGAGGTTTTGTTGTTGAAACTTTAGTTGTCTCTGTAATGTTTGTTGACAGCCGATTGTCTCGCCGTATTTTTCCTCTCGGCCGGGGTCATTGATCTATTACTCTGATTGCTACTTTGGCATTATCTTTTTTTTCAGCTTACGCAAGTAATGATGTGTTCGGTGTAGGTGAAAATCATTTGGCCTTTACAAAGTGTTAATTTTGTTTTCAATTTATTTTTTAAATTCTTTTAATCATGTCATGAATATAAGTAAGACTCTTCAAGGTTAAAGTAAAACTTATAGCATAGAGTTTATGAGTTCGAAATACATTTGATAAGCGTGCGGAGACGTACAAACGCCTATCCATTGTGTTTCTTGCTTTTGTGGAGACAACTTTTCCAAATTACAGTTCTTTTCTGATGAGGACCCTGTTGTAAATGCGCTGTTATAATTACTAGATTAACTAGAATGATAGTTACTTTGATGATTTTAATAGTACACGAGAATTAATAAATTGTGTAAACATAAGAAAAATTATTCAGAAACTTATCGATTATTGACAAAATGAAGAACATTCGAATAAATTTTCAAGTAAAACATAATGTTACTGAGATGAAAAAAAACTTTAATGTACTTTTCCTTTTACAATAGTTTACGAGCACGCATTGAAACCAAAGATTTGATAAAAATCCATGAAGCAAAAGAAATGGCCATAAACATAAAAAAAAAATTCTAATTTTCTTATGAACTACATGAAATACTAGTAGTCGATAAATATAAATCAAATATTAACAAATAATGATATATTTGTACTGCTTAAATATAAGTAACACAAAAAAATAGAAAAAGCTGGATTAGAGATTCGAACTATTTCTCAAGTGTTACTTTCAACGTCAAGTCTTCGACTCTTCCTAAACGTGCGGCTACCGGCTTTCAGTATACAAAAATTATATCATATAAACGTGCGGCTACCAACTTTCAGTATACAAAAATTATATCATATATACATATATCAAAAGGCACAAGGCAGATATATTGTATTGACCCTGCAATGATTGATATTTTCCTTACAACCAAGTATAACTTGTTACTCCCTCCTGATATGTGAAATTAATGCTAGAGTACTATATATTGTTGAGTATGAATAAATGTGAAGAACCTCATTTAAATTTTTGTCCTGATTCAATTTAAAGAGTTTAAATTCCAATCATACTAGATAGTTTAAAGGTATATGGCCATGGTATACCAAAGGAAGATGTGTAAAACGTATTTACTAATTCTAATACGTACGGCACGCTCCGGGCGGTTAAGCACCTTCTGCTCAACAAGCTATTGAGAGCGTTTTTTTTTTCATGTCAAATCAAAATCCGTGAATAAGTTGCATGTGGTCATGTCATAAACGAAAAACGTGATTGAAGCAATGACATGTGGATGCATCCATGGTCATCTGTGGCACAGATATTACATGTTTAAATTTGAGAAATGGATAAGACAAAATATGATGTTGTAATTCACGCCGACAAATCCTTAGACGTACTTGCAGAAACAAATAACCTTTTTATGCTGTTTTTCATCTAAAAGTTTAGTGAGACCTTCAAAATAGAACCGCCTCGATGGTAGCGTGCTCGCCTCGTGTGCGGTAGGTCGTAACTGAACCCTGTTGTTCATCTCTTGGTTAAAATTTAACCAAGGGTTAAATATCATAACCCTTGGTTACAATTTAACCCTAAGCTACTTTCTGTTGTTCATTTTATGGATAAATTTAACCCTTTGTTAAATCCTTGGTTAAATAATTAAAATTTAACCTTGCTTCGAACCTCGGTTAAAGTTTTAACCATGGAGTAGTGTTGTCTAAATTTACGAGTCCCAGTTGTAACTAGACTGGAAAGGTCACTGAACGTTTGATACAACACATTCTTCGCTTCTACGACCATTAGTAATAAAAAATTGATTTAAACGTTTTATAGTCCTTTCCCCTTTTATGAATCGAGGTTTAAGTTATAGACATTTTTAAATAAACACTTTTCTACCCTGTTATCTTCAATGTCAATAAACAACTGGGTGCAACGAAATCAAACATCTTTTAGGAAGAATATTTATTTATTCATACTCAAATACAATTCTACGATCTACGCTTCTTTTTAAACAAAAGGTGCTCCATGTCGCGGCGGCGTTGTTACGGTACGATTTAATGAGTTAAGACGTTGAAACGCATATTGTTTTAATAAGAAATCATATTTATTGACCATAAAAAATGTTTAGTGCCAGAGAAATAATTCTTTATTTTGATAGAAATGAACATTTACTTAAAAATTAACCATTGGTTTCGTAACCAAGGGTTAAAAAGAAGTTTAACAACAGAATTTTAATCCTTGGTTACGTAATCCTCAGTTAAAGATTTAACCCTGGGTTATATTTAACCGAGAGTTATATTTAACCTAGAGATGAACAGCCGGGTGCAGGTAGATTAAATCTGACAATCTATCAAACTGGACGCGAATCCAGTATCATATATCAGTAACTTAGAGTAAAATTTAGCTCTGATGATATTCTTTTGTTCCTTTTTCAGTCAGCGAGGGATGTGGCTGTTGAAAAAATCTTCGTCTTAGTCAAATCCCTAATTATACTTATATTTCTGACTTGACATCTTGTCAAAAAATATGAAAATTTCAGACTTGGAGATCTGTTCCAAAAATACTAAAATTTTGGACTTGAGATCTTGTCCAAAAGAAAATCATTTTTTGTATCAATTCGTAACATTTATAAGTGATGTTAGGCTTTTGTGTTACAAAAATACACATCTAAGATGTAAAATGTATAGTTTGGTACGCCAAAACAGTTGAAAGGTATATCAAATACGAATTTGAAGACCAACCATTCAAAGTGTTGTGCCAAAGAATGTAAAATGTATAGTTTGGTACGCCAAAACAGTTGAAAGGTATATCAAATACGAATTTGAAGACCAACCATTCAAAGTGTTGTGCCAAAGAAGGCTTTTGCATGTAAGCCTTGGATAGAAAAACTTACCTTTTCGAATAATCTAACATTTATAAACCGTAGAGAAGAAAATTATCTTATCAAAGATATTTCATGTCAACATATGATCAACACATGAGTGTTGACTACTGTGAAAAACATAGTTTGCGGATACTATTAACGGTACCAATTTTTCTGAACCAGATGCGTATTTCGACAATAAATGTCCTTTTGTGATGCATGAGGCCAAACTATTTGAAAATCAAATCTTATCAAAATAATGGAGAGTTGATAAACGAAAATGGACATAAAGTATAGGCAAAGCCGGGCAATATAGGCAAAAGAGAAGCGAAAGATACCAAAGCGACAAACATTAACAAGCAACAGTTGTTTATCGGTGTTCAAAATTTCAGCAATATAATAGGAAGACAAGGTAACACACATAAACTGAGGTAATCGAATGAAATCCAAAAGGAACAAGTCCAGGTGTGCTAGAAATGTGCATGGCAGCGACTCTGGTTTAAAAGAACTCATCAAAGATACCAACCAGGCTTATAATTTGGTACGTCAGACGCGGGTTTCGTCTACATAAGACTCATCGGTGGCAATTAAAAATCTAGTTTAAAAGCCAGGTCATATATGAATTTGAAGAAAAATTTGTACCAGAAAACACTGATTAATAAACTGAAGGAGGACTGGTTAAAATATAAAATCAAAATAATGTTCTGCCCTCATAGGTACAACTTATCCTCCCTACTAGTTGAATAAAGTTCATCGATACCTACGCATGAATACCAATATATGTTGTTGCACGTCATTCTTGATAGGGAAAAGTAAATGCGAAAATCATTGCGTCTTCAATTGTTGGTTACTCAAAAGAAATATTGAACCTTAATTGTTAAGGAAATAAAAAAAAATCACACTTTTGTTTCAACATAACTGGTCTACATGTATTTATGAGACCTTCAAAATGGAACCTTTACACTTTTTGAAGCCCAAAGATATAAGCAGTCATCAATTATAATGGCATTTTAAATAAAATAATGTCATTTGAACATATGACATTCAATTTGCACCTGGATCGTTACAAAGAAGCTACAGAACCAGAAGTTTCTAATGGTAAAACCAAAGTCAAGATGGCCTCAGCCATAATTATTACAATTTTTTGGAATTTTCGGTGCTTAATGCTCTAGTATTTGATTTGACCTTCCGACGGTTTTTATTCAAGCATCCGGGATTTGTCTTACGAAGACGAAACGCACGTCTGGCGTTCCAAATTATAAGCATGGTAATGTTTATGATTTTTTACGGGCGCCATCATGACTTGTTTAACTTTTTACATAAAATCTATTACAGTTGACTACGAAAATGTTGCATAATTTTGTTTAAGTCACAATCCCGTCCCCCTCTCCCTTTTATCTCTATCGTTCAATGCGACTTTTTACCGGATTTAAGCAATACCAGAGTTGAACAGGAACTGCTTAACATTCCGTGGGATGGTTGGGTTTGTGTTGTGTAATGATCATTTACGTATGACTCTAATTACCACATGGCATTTTCTTTTTTTTTTCATCCTACGCATGTAATGATTTATTGGGTCTCAATGCAAATCATTTAGCCTTTATGAAGTGTTAATTTTTGGTAAGGCTAAGAAACTGTTTTGAAATGCTAAATTGTGTGCTAATACATAAATGATGCCATTTTTACTGAACTATATGCGCATTTCGACGCTATATGTCTCTTCAGTGATATTTGATGAAAAAATATTTGAAAATGCGAACCCAAATTCAGACGTTGAAGAGCTTATATAACCAAATATAACCATATACTAAAGTAACTAAACATGAACATTGAATTAGACGTTTTCATGAGAGAAATGCATTCCTAGATTCAAATTGACTAGTTTTAAATTTTGTTCGTGTTTTAAAAATCATAATCAACAAAACAATAAGTCATATTGAAATTGATAAGATATATTTGTTGTGAATGAGAGGCGGAAGATATCAAAGGAATATTTAAACTTATAACAGAGAGGCAAGGGATACCAAAGGGACATTCAAACTCATAAGTCGATAGAAGAAAACTGGCAATGGCATGGCAAAAAACGAAACACGACCAAAACACCTACAACAGGCTACAAAACACAAGGTAGAAAACTTAAGGCTGTGCAACACGAACACCCCCAAAAACCAGGGTGATTTCGGTGGTCACTAGACATTTCATAACTTAACCATTTCTTACCAAAAATATTACCATATCGTAACCAACTTTTTCCAATTCGTATCTATGATCAAAATCATTTCGTACCCTATTGGCCTATTATATAAACCATTTCATACTTTATTGACTAAACAAATGTTTACAATACCGTATCATATATTTGTAAATCATTGAAATTTTGTAATAACATCGGTATTGGATATTTTGTAAAACACAGATTGATGATCCAAAAAAAGAAAGATCCTTTATACTGTCTAATCATACTGTTTTCTGCTCTTTGGTCGGGTTGTTGTCTCTTCGACATATTCCCCGTTTCCATTCTATATTCTATTATTATCAGTTTTTTTAAATGTTTTATATTTAATGTACTACTGGTCAATTCGACAAGGAAAAACAACAATTCTTTAAGATAACAAGGTAAATAAAGCCAACAGTAGTATACCGCTTTTCAAAAGTCATAAATAGATTAAGAGAAAACAAATCCGGGTTACAAACTAAAACCGAGGGAAACACATTAACTATAAGAGGAAAACAACAGACCAACAGAAACACTAAACTGCAACATATATTGAAAATCCCATGTTTTTCTAAATCAAATTACAAAATATATATAATAATAACAGCAAAAAAGCAATGAAATTATTGAATCCCATGTAATTCCGCACATTTTGATTATATACACGACACTGTAGGTCTAAGGAGAGGCGGCGGCGGATTTGCAAATGAGTGTTTTGCAAATTAAAAGTGTCCAGTGTTAAAGAGTAAAATTTAGCTCTGATGATATTCTTTTGTTCCTTTTTCAGTCAGCGAGGGATGTGGCTGTTGAAAAAATCTTCGTCTTAGTCAAATCCCTAATTATACTTATATTTCTGACTTGACATCTTGTCAAAAAATATGAAAATTTCAGACTTGGAGATCTGTTCCAAAAATACTAAAATTTTGGACTTGAGATCTTGTCCAAAAGAAAATCATTTTTTGTATCAATTCGTAACATTTATAAGTGATGTTAGGCTTTTGTGTTACAAAAATACACATCTAAATGTAAAATGTATAGTTTGGTACGCCAAAACAGTTGAAAGGTATATCAAATACGAATTTGAAGACCAACCATTCTAAGTGTTGTGCCAAAGAAGGCTTTTGCATGTAAGCCTTGGATAGAAAAACTTACCTTTTCGAATAATCTAACATTTATAAACCGTAGAGAAAAAAATTATCTTATCAAAGATATTTCATGTCAACATATGATCAACACATGAGTGTTGACTACTGTGAAAAACATAGTTAGCGGATACTATTAACGGTACCAATTTTTCTGAACCAGATGCGTATTTCGACAATAAATGTCCTTTTGTGATGCATGAGGCCAAACTATTTGAAAATCAAATCTTATCAAAATAATGGAGAGTTGATAAACGAAAATGGACATAAAGTATAGGCAAAGCCGGGCAATATAGGCAAAAGAGAAGCGAAAGATACCAAAGCGACAAACATTAACAAGCAACAGTTGTTTATCGGTGTTCAAAATTTCAGCAATATAATAGGAAGACAAGGTAACACACATAAACTGAGGTAATCGAATGAAATCCAAAAGGAACAAGTCCAGGTGTGCTAGAAATGTGCATGGCAGCGACTCTGGTTTAAAAGAACTCATCAAAGATACCAACCAGGCTTATAATTTGGTACGTCAGACGCGGGTTTCGTCTACATAAGACTCATCGGTGGCAATTAAAAATCTAGTTTAAAAGCCAGGTCATATATGAATTTGAAGAAAAATTTGTACCAGAAAACACTGATTAATAAACTGAAGGAGGACTGGTTAAAATATAAAATCAAAATAATGTTCTGCCCTCATAGGTACAACTTATCCTCCCTACTAGTTGAATAAAGTTCATCGATACCTACGCATGAATACCAATATATGTTGTTGCACGTCATTCTTGATAGGGAAAAGTAAATGCGAAAATCATTGCGTCTTCAATTGTTGGTTACTCAAAAGAAATATTGAACCTTAATTGTTAAGGAAATAAACAAAATCACACTTTTGTTTCAACATAACTGGTCTACATGTATTTATGAGACCTTCAAAATGGAACCTTTACACTTTTTGAAGCCCAAAGATATAAGCAGTCATCAATTATAATGGCCCTTTAAATAAAATAATGTCATTTGAACATATGACATTCAATTTGCACCTGGATCGTTACAAAGAAGCTACAGAACCAGAAGTTTCTAATGGTAAAACCAAAGTCAAGATGGCCTCAGCCATAATTATTACAATTTTTTGGAATTTTCGGTGCTTAATGCTCTAGTATTTAATTTGACCTTCCGACGGTTTTTATTCAAGCATCCGGGATTTGTCTTACGAAGACGAAACGCACGTCTGGCGTTCCAAATTATAAGCATGGTAATGTTTATGATTTTTTACGGGCGCCATCATGACTTGTTTAACTTTTTACATAAAATCTATTACAGTTGACTACGAAAATGTTGCATAATTTTGTTTAAGTCACAATCCCGTCCCCCTCTCCCTTTTATCTCTATCGTTCAATGCGACTTTTTACCGGATTTAAGCAATACCAGAGTTGAACAGGAACTGCTTAACATTCCGTGGGATGGTTGGGTTTGTGTTGTGTAATGATCATTTACGTATGACTCTAATTACCACATGGCATTTTCTTTTTTTTTTCATCCTACGCATGTAATGATTTATTGGGTCTCAATGCAAATCATTTAGCCTTTATGAAGTGTTAATTTTTGGTAAGGCTAAGAAACTGTTTTGAAATGCTAAATTGTGTGCTAATACATAAATGATGCCATTTTTACTGAACTATATGCGCATTTCGACGCTATATGTCTCTTCAGTGATATTTGATGAAAAAATATTTGAAAATGCGAACCCAAATTCAGACGTTGAAGAGCTTATATAACCAAATATAACCATATACTAAAGTAACTAAACATGAACATTGAATTAGACGTTTTCATGAGAGAAATGCATTCCTAGATTCAAATTGACTAGTTTTAAATTTTGTTCGTGTTTTAAAAATCATAATCAACAAAACAATAAGTCATATTGAAATTGATAAGATATATTTGTTGTGAATGAGAGGCGGAAGATATCAAAGGAATATTTAAACTTATAACAGAGAGGCAAGGGATACCAAAGGGACATTCAAACTCATAAGTCGATAGAAGAAAACTGGCAATGGCATGGCAAAAAACGAAACACGACCAAAACACCTACAACAGGCTACAAAACACAAGGTAGAAAACTTAAGGCTGTGCAACACGAACACCCCCAAAAACCAGGGTGATTTCGGTGGTAACTAGACATTTCATAACTTAACCATTTCTTACCAAAAATATTACCATATCGTAACCAACTTTTTCCAATTCGTATCTATGATCAAAATCATTTCGTACCCTATTGGCCTATTATATAAACCATTTCATACTTTATTGACTAAACAAATGTTAACAATACCGTATCATATATTTGTAAATCATTGAAATTTTGTAATAACATCGGTATTGGATATTTTGTAAAACACAGATTTGTGATCCAAAAAAAGAAAGATCCTTTATACTGTCTAATCATACTGTTTTCTGCTCTTTGGTCGGGTTGTTGTCTCTTCGACATATTCCCCGTTTCCATTCTATATTCTATTATTATCAGTTTTTTTAAATGTTTTATATTTAATGTACTACTGGTCAATTCGACAAGGAAAAACAACAATTCTTTAAGATAACAAGGTAAATAAAGGCAACAGTAGTATACCGCTTTTCAAAAGTCATAAATAGATTAAGAGAAAACAAATCCGGGTTACAAACTAAAACCGAGGGAAACACATTAACTATAAGAGGAAAACAACAGACCAACAGAAACACTAAACTGCAACAAAAAACAAACGCCAAAATACATAGAAACGGACTATATGATAATAACTGTCATATTCCTGCCTTGTTACAGGACATTTTAAGAAAAAAGATGGGTTGAACCTGGTTTTATGGCTAGCCAAACCTCCCGCTTATATGGCAATGTTAAAAAATATTGCTAAAATGACAACACTACGTGACAGGAATACAATACAAACAAACGCAAGAACATACATATAATCTTAATAATATATAATTAAAATAGAATAGTTGAGTCTTCTAAATAAAGTTGTGTAAGGAATTTATTCACAAATTAGTTAAGTCTGTCCATTATAGCTATTTGTAACTAATTATACGATAATTTAACTGCGTCCTTAACGCTTTGTTCATTTTCACTTTTAAATACCTGTGTATAAAAAAGTTGAAATAGCATTGAATGTTTTAATTTCAGCAGCCAAATAGCCGCAAATGAAGTCAAATTAACCATCAGAAAAATAAATCCTTGAGAGAATATATATATTTCTTCAATCAAACTTGAAGGCTGGATGAAAGATCCTCTATTTTTCATTTTAATTGCGATATAAAAATTTAAAGTCGAATACTTCCCAGCCAATGAAACCTTAAATATTCATACGATCGTAATTGATATATGAAAGAAAAAAAATATTAACACATCGGGGTCGGTGTATAGAATAAAAGCATAGAAACCCATAGAACATTCCATTTTGCATCTTCAGAAAGGTCGAGTGAAGCAGCTGAGATGAACAGGGATGATGTAAGTGTTTTATGATATAAATAATACTCCAAACAGTAATTAAAACTTATTATCAATATCTAATAATTTAGGTTTGAAATGTTTTCATATTTTTTGTATTCATTTGTGAAAATAATTCAAAGTTATGCAAACACATCTTCTTTAAAAAAATAATCTTTTCGACTTTATTCAACCTGAAAGAACTGAAGAAAAATTTGTAGAATGCGAATTCAACTTAAATTACTGTTTCGAAAAAAAACAATTGTTTTTGTTTAACACATATAAGCATTTTATTCCCTAATATTATAAAATTCATAATACTGTGAACATGGACACCTTGGCTGATATGCATAAAACTACTTAAGTTAAGATTTGTTCCGAACGGACTGATTTTTCTACATGTCCTACGATAAATTAGTACTAGTACGATTGGATATCTTAACTTCAGTGGTTTTATGTATATCAGCCCTCGATTTTAATTGTTATCATGTCTGTCACTAACTGACGACAACAAAGATTAACGCAAGTACAGTATATTCTTCAAATTACTATTAAAATGAATTCTGACGTCAAAATTCTTGTGGTATCGACCTGTTTGAAGCAAAATCTTTTCATGTTTACTATTTTTACGTTTCCTTTTTCTGTATATTTTTCTCATGGAATTTCTTTTGATTTTTTGTGTCGCTATGATGCTGTCATGATCATTATAATACATAATATACCTGACATCTCTTTTAACATCGTTCTAAACATGCATGAAATATTTGCCACTGGACGTAAATTAACAAACAACCAATCAATAAAACTCCTTTAATCATATTCTAAGGTAATCAAAACCCTAGTTCTTTCCATAAACTATATAGTTATTACTACAACGAAACACATTAAAAATTACGAACTGCGATTTGTGTTCAATCAAAACATCAAACATGTTATGTTTTATAATTCAAGTTTCTTGCACACAACAACTTGATTGATATGCTTCTTGAAAGATATTTCCACGAGTTAAATTTTGTTAGCATGATATTAAAATGGCCAGGAAAAACTTATCATTGGATTCGTCTATGTGTTCCGTGCAAAACATTATCTAGACTAGAGGACTACAATGATTTTTGTGATTAAAGGTCCGGGGTTCTTATTACTAATAAAAAATGAGGAAGAACATTGATTGTAGGTTTCTCTGATGTTCAAATCGTACGAATAGATTTTTTCGTATCTTTTATAAGCCATAGAACTTAAGTTTTGTGGAAAGAAAAATTATAACTTTTTTTCTGATTACTTGATGATATAACCTCTGAATAAAATATTTCAAAATAAACTTTTTGGTGTGATTATATATATCATATTTAAAAACAAATTGTTATAAACTTTTACGCAAACACTTTTATTTTATGAAAAATAGTAATTATGTACATTCTCAATGAGAGGCCCCTGACATAAAGTAATTGCGTGAAATCTTTGTTGTCGACATGCAGTGACACACATGATATAGATTATAGATACTGACGTTGTATATCATCTTAATTACGTGTTATAGTGTTCTTTTTTTTTGTCTCTTTATTTCTTTAACCTTTACTGTTTATTCCATTTTTGGTAATATACTTTTGGCGAGGCTCGGTATTTATACACCCCACCATTGTGTTATTGTGCTTTATGGTCATTTTTTGTATTCTTGACTTTCATTTTTGCTTATGCACTTTGTCTATAGAGTGTCTATAGGCCATTTTGTTTTTCTTTGTTGAAATATTTTTTTTATAGTGATTAAGATTATAAGACAATGTTGACTGCTGTACCCCAATTTTTGACATTTTACCTATTATGTATATAGATATAAGAAGATGTGGTATGAGTGCTAATGAGACAACTCTCCATCCAAGTCACAATTTGTAAAAGTAAACCATTATAGGTCAAAGTACGGACTTCAACACGGAGCCTTGGCTCACACCGAACAGCAAGCTATAAAGGGCCCCTAAAATTACTAATGTAAAACCATTCAAACAGGAAAACCAACGGTCTAATATATATAAAAAACGAGAACCACTGAACATCAGGTTCCTGACTTAGGACAGGTGCAAACAAATGCAGCGGGTTTAATAGTTTTAATAGGCGCCAACCTTCACTCTACCTGAAACAATAGTGTAACATCACAACATAGAAAGACACACTATAGAATATCAATTGAAATGGCTTAACTCAATCAAAAGACATATTAACAAAAACAAGTGAACATACACTGAACGAATAAATTTGATCTATGACACAATGTAAATACAAAATTAGTAAAACAAGGGGGTTAGATGTAAAACAATACCAGAAAGACAACCATAACCTTGGACAAAATGCCGCCCAAAAAAATAACGTACACAGGTAAATGAAAATAATTTTGTTGTAAGGTAAACATGGAGTACGGAAATAATTTTTACAAAATAAAGAATTTTGTTGTTCCTAGTGCGAGAACAAAAGTGAAAATATATCGTCATACTAAACACATATCAAAGGTGGTATATATTAAAAATAGTGAGACTAAATATAACACTGAATAAGTAAACATTAAATAACAAAAATACATTACAAATTGTATAAACAGGTAAAATTAACCCGAAAGTACGATTTGAGAGTACTCGCAGTTACTGAAAGCTAGTTAAAAGCCAAAAACAATTAATAATAAATTTTTGTCTGTTTGTTTTGCTCACACATTGTTGTCAATATAATTGAATTCTATGCGACTGTCATACAAGTGAGAGGTTAAGCTAGCTTTAAAACCAGGTTTAATCTACATAAGGATAAGGAAATGCCTGTACCAAGTCAGGAATATGACAGTTGTTTTCCATTCCTTTGATGTATTTGAGTGTTATATTTTGCTATTTGATAAAGGACTTTCCGTTTTGAAATTTCCTTGGATTTCGGTATTTTTGTTATTTTACTTTTTATATTTAAATACCATGCGTCTATGTCCTTGTTGTTATGAACTACATTATATTACCTGTATATAATTTTCTTAGTCATCCAGGTAACAGGCTACGAGTTCATATTTACCAAAATGAGCTTTTTAACAACGGGTGAAAGAAGGCTGATATATATAGTCTACTTTTAACATTTGATTTACAATAATTTAAAAAGATATATAACCATTTCCTATGCGTAAAATTTCTAACTTTACACTTGAACTTCATCTCAGCAAGTTATATGCTTTAAACAGGTACGCGCTCCAACACGTAATTTTGAAATTGGCAATGATTCAAACATCCTCTTCATTAAAAAAGAAAGACAAATAAAATATCTCCCCTACTCCTCCCAGAAATAAAACAGAAATATTTTATAGTTGTTAAATAATAATTCAAAGTTTATTCGTCAACACCAATAAAAGTACACATATTGCTTACAAATTAAATAGGTAAACAGATAGTAGTTCATGAGAGAACACAATAAAAATAATCAAAGTAACGGAAAACGCTTAAAACGCTGTAAATTTACTGAAAGCCATCGCAAGGTCTAAAAAATGGGAACAGCTTATAGCGAATTTATAATAAGCCTATAAGATTATTAAATTACTTTCCTTGTGATGGATGCAGATCTAGGTATGTTAGCGGTATTTCAATTGTCATGGTTGTATCAGAACGATTCCACTTATTCATTTAAAGAAGACTTACAGAATTTTTCAATTGTAAGTAAGAAGTAACACACAAAAAGAAGAAATCTGTCTTAAGCTGCACTACTTATGTAACATCGATATCAGATTAGTTGTAATGACCTTTTTATTTATAATATAAATTTTCTCTTTTTTTAGTTACAGATTGGAGAGGTGTTATTTGGGATTATATTGTTTTTCTCTTTTGTGTTATCAGAATCCGGAAATGTATTTCTTCTGTACATCCTATTTGAAAAGAAATTCAAAGGATCCATAGGTTTGTACCATGTCACGTATTATACACATGAGATTGTTTTTGTTTACTAATAATATAATCCCATGGTAACAAAACATGATCTTCATGTTTGTGTGTATATCAAATTGTGTGTGTGTGTTTGTTTGTTCAACGGACATAATCTTGTGTCCTAAACAATATCTTTTCAAAACTTTGTGTGATGGTACACTACGGTTGAAGGAAAACTCGTAGTTTTTGGGGTAAAATATAAAAGGTCAAGGTCAAATTAGCTATTTGACTAAAAGAACGACACAATTTGGTTTGCCGGATTTTATATTCTTAACCATATGTAAACTTGTTTCAAACATAGTTTGACAATGTCACATTGGGTAAGTATTACCACTTATAGATTTATTGTTATTAAGTCAAATGTCAGGGTAACTGATATACTAAAATTTCATCTTTTGAACAATACGTCTGACTAGTACCAAACTTCACCATTAGGAGGGTCAAGGTCAATGTAGTTATTGATAGACAAAAATTGTGCATTAAATGTGTACAATTCTATTCAGATTGCAACTCAGCCTATTAAACAATAGTTCTCTGTAATATCATGAAATAAGACTTTTAATAGTGAACCTCTTTATTATCATTCTGATTTACGTGAATATGTTTTTTGGCACATATCATTTCCGCCGTCATTCAAAATTGTATAATTCATGCAGGTAAACAAATCATCTAGTTGAAAAAGTACAGATTTTAGGAGCGGATTGTTACCTTCTTTTCGTATGATAACACTGAATACCAAATACAGATTGTTGTATTTTTTCTATTATATTCAGGAAACTGGTTGAAAGTTATAACTGTTGCCAATTCATTGACTGGTATCTTCTTGGTTTTACCACCATGCATTAGTATGATAGCCGAAACTTGGTTAAAACAGAAGCTAATTTGTCAACTTCAAGGATTTCTTGGAAATATGTTTTTAACAACAACATCACTACTACTGCTATGTCAGGCTATAGAAAGGTACATACGATATGTATTGTAATATGAAGCGATGAATACGGAATAAATAAGTAATATTCAAATGCAAGATTTTATACTACATCATTTTAATTTGATGACGTCTGCCGTGAATTCCACTGCTGACGGCCGTGGTAATTGGAAACAGCATTGCGCAATAGATGTCAATATTTCATTTATGTTCAAAGTAACTACAAGTATTTATTCGTGTATTGTCCATTTGATCTTTCTACTATAACGAAATCTATTTAAACTTATAAAAATCCAAAGATTGACATGTATCGGTGTATTGTTGTCTATAGTATATTACGTAGGAATAGGAACGTAACATACGATGTCTTTTGTAGATGCAGTGTCACTCTCTCTTCACGTTATAGAGCCCTTTAGCAACTGTATCAGTGGTCCGTAGGCAGCCTATTGAAATATAAAATTAATCCACTGTTCAACAATCAATTTTTCGTGCCCTTCATTTTGGTCGACACTATTACTGGAGATATTTAATTTGATTCTTAATTCGTTCTTGTCTCGAATAATTATGATATAGCTACCACTAGGCTTTTAGCAAAGAGCAATCAATCAACTCGTAATTCATTCCCTTAGTTGTTTTTTTGGTGAACTTGTATATTAGCTTGAACAAATGAATAGCTCTTGGTTTCATGTATTGATGCTTTATGTTCGTAGTTGCCATTACACTTATTATGATATATGTCATACATTTTTAAGATATGCTGTTGTAAGAGGTTGTCGATTTGAACGACTGAAAACATTCTATGGAAGACTGTTGGTTGCAATGTTCCCAATTTCAGGTATGTTTCGTTTTATAATATTTTGTTTTATAGTTGTGTTTATTATCGCCTTCAAAACCTATACTGTAGGGTTCAGTGCCTTTTCTTGACTGATTTGATGTAAATCATTCTATAGACAATTTTTTAATATTTTGGAGTCTTTTTTGCCCAAGAAAACTTGATTATTTATCTGCGTTTTCCATAGTAAAAAATCTCGTCATTGATTGTCTTTGTTGATTTCTTCTGTTCTTGTAAATAAAGTTTATATTCACACATACATATTCATTAGAATTATGTAAAATAGTCCTTGTTCAGTTAATTGCAGTTTAACAACTGCATTACATTTTTTTTATAAATATATATGTACTTTTTATTTTTATTTATTTGAATTATTCTTCTGATAATAAGTCTAAATGTGTTTAATTTGATTAAAAGGAGTACACGTTTTCTACTATAATTTTAATCGGGCCTATCAACAGTTGCCGGTAAAAGTGTTTTGAAACAACATATCAATCAGTAGTGAACAGTCTTCTAGCCATAAAACATTTGTTCAGTTACAATACTCGCGCTAGTATTTCGAACAATTCAAAGTATTGTGTTTTTGTGATGCAGTCGTCGTAAGATGATTTAGTCAACTCAGTAAGAAGTTTCTTGTTTCTGATAAGATCTCTTTAATTTAACACATTCTATTCGTCAAATTTTTCTTTCATTTCACTGCAGAAATGATATGACATTATGCATGTTTATGGATAATGATTAACGTCTTGAACATATGTTAGCTCATAACTCCTATTTATAGGAGATATGAGCTAAAATATATTAGAAAAAAAGATGTCATATGAAACTAAGCACCAGAGACTAAAAAATGTGGATGTAAGCAACTTTAGGTCACTTTCAACATTAATCCCCAATCTGTATATTACGATCTTAAAGGGCCAGATGTTCTGTTTTTGATAATATCTTCAAATGGTTGATATCCCCACTACTTAACATCACATATTTCATGCTTTTCATGTCATGATGAGTTGAATGATATATAGTTCTAAAAGGAGTCATGTTCCTAATCCCTGTCATTTATCTTACAAATTGTTGAGATCATTTCTTGTTTTTCATGTTTACATGAAGAAAATGACATAAGGGATCATCCTCACCCTTTGCCGTTTAATATATTGAAGTATCTTAAAAAAAGTTGAAATCTCCTTACCGTAACCATATAATTTCTTGTTTCACATACCAATAACAATCAAATGATATATAAGGTGAGGCCAAAGGATTCGTTTCCTCTATGCCATTTGCGAATCACAGCCACACCATTATATAATGTATTCTGAAATATCTGTTTAGGTCCAGGGGTTTTCTTCATGCATGCAATTTTTGAATTGTCAAATACCTTGAAAACGACAAGGATCCTAATATAAACCCTATATTTTCTTTTTTATCACGGGTCAAAAGAAACTGACGTATATTTTAGGGACAAAGGGTAAACTCTAACCTCTGCCACGTGTGAATTTTCAACTGTATCTTCCTTCACTGTATTTGATACATGTCTTACATAAGAGTATTAAATATATCGCTGGATCTTCTAAGTACTCCACAAAACCTGTTTTCCAAAATATTTACATCATTTGTATCACAATCAAAAATGGGCTACAAAGTTCTTGTGAAACTGTAAGACAAATTGAAGAATTGGTGCTGCTTTGTTAAAAAAAAAAGGGCAATGTATATACAAGTACCTTGTCTTAGGGAGGGTTAAATCGTACTTAGTAAAATATTCCTCTGATTCAAACAACAAATTCTCTGAAACTGACATTATCAAGATTCTCTTGAATTCGTAATTGACAACATATTTGTTACGTTTGGAGGACGTATTTTTCATTAAACAATCGGTATCCCCATGGGAATCAACTGTGTTCCTCTTTTTTTTGACTTGTTCCTTTAATTTTTCAGTGATATCCATTTGACGTGGCTCGGTACTTATACATCCCGTCAATGTGTTTGTATTATCTTTCATTTTTGCTGGTGTGTTTTGTATATGCGACTTTTTGTGTTTCTTTGGTTCTTATAACGTGACTCTGTAATTTAAAAGATCCCGTCATTATGTTATTGTTCTATTATATGTCATTATGTTATTGTTCTATTATAAATTTGAAAATACTTTGAACGACTAACGACAAATTTATTTTACTCGCGTAGTGGTATTAACCATATGTGGATTCTTAAAAATTCTAAAGAACTTCTGGAGAATTTATAATCTCGGTCTATTTCTGAAATTAATTCTAACATAACTTTTGATTTTTCAACCCTACATACCTACATTCCCCATGTGAAATTATAAAATTGTTTTGAATAAACATTGAACGACAAAATTTCTTCTTATGTGACTTTTACATTTTCTGACGTCAGACACGCGAAGCGATGAATGTGGTTTTTAATTTGATAGATGCTTTTGTGCTTTTTTGTAAATGATTGTTTGTTTTGATATTGTAACACAGTGATGACTGCTGTACCCATATTTTGACTATTTTATTTATTATGTCTGTTTTGTTCACGCATCGTTGTAAATATAACGGAATTTGATGAGACTGTCGTACAAGTGAGAGGTTTAGCGCTATAAAACCATGTTCAATCCACCATTTTCTACATTTGAAAATGCCTGTACCAAGTCAGGAATATGACAGTTGTTGTCCATTCGTTTGATGTGTTTTGTCATTTGATTTTGCCATGTGATTAGGGACTTTCCGATTGAATTTTCCTCGGAGTTCAGTATTTTTGTGATTTTACTTTTTATTCATATCAGGGAGACATCATACAGAAGTTTCTTATGAAGAATGAAAAGAAGCTAGCATTATCCTTTAACTTCAAATTCCGCTATATATATGATGTCATCTCAATAAATAATTCAAAGTTTGGTGACTATGTTGAGTGCATCTATCCCATCGAACTTGAAATAAAGGATACAACAGATACAGTTAAGTCTGCCTCATATCTTGACTTACATCTACAAACTAGCAATGCATTCGAAAGAACAAAACTTTACGACATAGGAGATGGTTTCAGATTCCCAATTGTGAAATTTGTATACTATGTAGCAGCATTCCAGCAGCGCCTACATATGGAGTTTATATCTACCAGTTCATACGATATTCTAGATCTTGTATTTCATATCAGGATTTCCTTGATAGTGGGTTACTACTCACATGGAAGCTATGAACCAAGAGTTCCAAATCGTGAAGCTTAAATCAGCCCTTTGAATATTTTACGGACGTCATCGCGAGGATGTTGGCCGTTATGATATATTTGTTTAACAAATGACGACGGATATGTTCCAATTGTCGTAAACACATTATGTCCTCATTTCCTCGAATATGACTAACCAAATTAAACTTAATACATGGTTTGTACTTACATGACCAGCACAACGGGGGCCACATGTGGAACAGACTCTGCTTATCCTTTGGGAGCACCTGAGATCACCCCGGTTCTTTGGTGATTTTTGTGTGTTACTTACTCGTAGTTTTCTATGTTGTGGTTTGTATATTGTTGTTTGTCTTTTGGTCGATTTTCGATTTTTGCCATGGCGTTGTCAGTTTGGTCTGATTTATGATGTTTGAATGTCCCTTGGTATCTTTAGTCTCTCTTTTAAAATATTTTGAAAATGGTTGATTTTACATATACCGGTATTTTCATGTTTCTCATGTCGAGATGAATTAAATGGAGTATGACCTAGGAGTTTTCATCAGCCTGGGTTTAAAAATGTTGAAAAGATGTTCAGTGTCAAATGTGATTAACCAATATTGATCCCCAATCTCTTTTCAGGCATTGCAGTTGGATTTGTTTTCATGGAAGAAGATCCTATTTCGTATATTCCTGGTTATTTCAGCTGTGGCATAAGGAAGACGGAATTTTCCATAGTAATATCTACACTCACAATAGCTATTCCTTGTCTTATCTGCATTCTGATATCGGTGTTGGTCGTATACAAAGTTCATTGCAATGATGGAAATTTAGTAGAAGCAGATTTCACAAGAGATAATAGTTTGGCGACGGGACACTTACATTTGGTACAACCATCACGTATGGAAAACGAAATTTACAGACAAAGAAGTGATAACATGCCAAGAGTTAGTATCTCGCATTTCAAACGCTCAATAATGGTGGTATCCTACCTACAAGTTATTCTAGCGACGACAATTTTTATATTATTTATGTTAGATCATTTAATGGTTGTAACACATGAGAAAATGTATAACACTAGATTGTTTTTAGCAAGTCTCACATGTTTACTTCATCCGAGCATTGTGCTGGTAATATGTAGACCAATACGAAAAAATGTTATTGATTTTTTATGCAGTCAGAGAACGGTCAATAATACGCTTGGGCCATTTTCTTTAACATCGTCCGTCCCAATGCCAAGAATTGATGCCAGCTATTCAAATGTTTTGCCAAGATTTCTTAATCAAGGCAATGGAATGAATATTGAAGTACAGATCGCTTCTGATACAAGTAATGAAAACGCAACTAAAGACGATAAACGAAGACACACCATCGGTTCTAATTTTTCACTCGATTTCAACATAATGCCTACACCTCAAAATCACGTATCTGAAGAATTCGGAATGACAAAAACAGTTGATAAACGGTTGTCAATCAGAAGTTCGATAACAAGCTCAGATTCCGGGTTAGTTCGTATTAATACTTCGATTGAAAGGAGATTGCCAATTCAACGTTCATCTCAACGTAGCCTCAAGTCAGATAGCTCACATATATTTAAAACCTATCTATCTATAGAAAATCTGACCGATGGGAATAGGCCGTATTTAGAATCAACAGTATCTTCTCCGGATCACGATCTTCCAAGGTGTCAGACAAGGTCAATATTGAGCTATAACATGGTACATAAAATACTTCCACAGGTTTGGGTGTCGGAACAAAAACACAAAAGCCGCCCTTTATCAAGGCGACACTCGATGCAGATAAGTTCGGCACGCTCTGTACATGAACGTCCTGATTTGCTCACCCCAGTAGAAAGTGTCGGATCATTCACGTGCTCACCTCGAATAAGTATACAATCAAACGCTTCTTATATCCGTTCTTCATTTAAAACAAATAGGCTCAACTATTGTCTTGGAAAATTGCAAGAATTTTCGTTTGATAATCCTTCGGCATCTGGGTCCAATCCGGAGCTCTCTCATTCATAAGAATAGCCATTAAGATAAATGATAAAAGCTTAAAAAAAATTGCTTTCTGTGTGATTCAAAGATATGAAATACATTTCGTTATTGTGATAATTGTTACCTTGAACGGGGGGAGGGGGTTACTTCCTATTATTGGGTATACGGGGATGTGCCAAAAATATGGGTCATAATTTTGCGAGATTTTATATATAAATGACCCTCCTTTTTAATGACATCCTATATTAAAATGCATTTACGTTTGATAACTGTATATTGATTTGGGGATTGATTTAACGTCACAGTACCCAAATTGCACCGAGTACCCAAATTGCACCTATTCAACAAAAATAGCTTTTTTTTGAGACTATTAAACAATTTGTATTTTTATGATTTGACATTATACGTTTTTCAACATAGGTAAATATATTCAAATATACACAAAACGTTCACAGTATATATCAACAGATGAAGTATTCACTGGAAAAAAAATATTTACGGAAACGTCGCCATGCGACGTTCACAAACAGTCATCTTTTAAAAATTAGCAAATAAAATATGTTACAAGCATTCATTTCTTAAAAAATGAATACTAAGCATGGACTAATGTCAAATTGTTTTAAATATTTGAAGAGATAAAACAAAACATCTGTTATTCGATTTTTAAGGATGTGAATTTAAGCATGGATGCAATTTGGGTACTCCTCATTACAGAACCCTTGATCGTTTGAAGGTCGGTTCAAAATTATTTTTCTATGATTCAACATGGATTCAAAATTAAATTTGTGTAACCATATAGTAAATAAGGTCAGGTCTACAAAATAATCACAGAATGGAAACTTTTGTCTGGATCATAAAAAAACGTAGGTGAAAAAACAGTCAAAATAGGTGCAATTTAGGTACCCTCACGAATATAAATATGCTATATAGAATCTTACATTATTAATGGTCAGTTATTATATAAGATTAAATCAATTTATTTGAAAGTTCGCCTTTCAAATAAGTTCCCAAATGAACGCTGGATGTCAATTCATATATAAAAACTTAAGGGTAGCTGTATATTTATGAATTATGAGTGATGATATAGATTTAGTGCTTATACAAGTATAGGTCATTCTTTCTTAAACATTGTAAATAACTATAGGTACTGAATTTCAGTGAATGTTAAATTAAAATGGTTACGTTTTTTGAGGCAAAAATGGCACACCCTACCAAAAAATATTGAAGTAACCCCCCCTGATCTTGAACGAACGAAGTCTTATAAGCGTGCTATGTGCAACTGTTATAATTTGTCTCTTATGATATTTTGAAAGTATTTTTTCTAATAAACGAAATAATAACTGTTACATTTGTTCAAAAAGTAATTTGAAATGTAGACACTGGAATAGCTAAAATCCTAGTTAGAGTTTACTCTGACGTCCATCGGCCTGTTTTGGTGACTTATTAGGGTGGGGAGATGTCAGAACACAATCCATATAGAAAACATGAGAACTGCAGACCCATTATTGTGAGGGCAAGTAAAAGAGAGGCAAAATATACCAAAGGGACATTCAAACGCATAAGTCGAGAACAAACTGACAACGCCATGGCAATAAAAGAACGTCTGTTTACAAAACAAAACACAACATAGAAAACCAAAGACTTCAAGCAACACGAACCTCATCAATAACTGTTTCAAACTCATTGTCACACAGAAAATACATTATGTGTTTCTTAATACATTTTATCCATATATATTTGCCTTTTATTCACTTACTACACCTGGTAGATCCACAGAAATATTTTGTCGGCAGCCAAAGCAATCTTGGACTATAAAAATCATATGTAGCATTTGTTGCGAGTTAAGTAAAAAAAGGCGTTGAAATCGACAACATAACATTTGACAAAAAAAAAAATAGTGTCACCATATTAATCCTTACACAGTCTTATATGACTGACATAAAGATAAAATGATAAAAGTTTTATTCTGAATTAGTCATTAATGAAAAATAACTAGAACAACTTCCCGCACAACTTGTAAAGAAGGGAAATTTTGAAGATCAGTAAGATGAGTCAAATCATTGGCACTCATACCACATCTTCTTATATCTATGTAAAAAAAAAGTTGAAAGGAGCTATACTTATCCAAGATTGCTTTGACTTCTGAAGGATTTTTGGGATTACTTGGACCGTAGGATGTCTGAGCGCAATTTATATTAAACATTGAAATTACCGACCCTTACTTGGGGCAGAACTATTCTGTTTGGAAATCTTAGTAGATCGTTTGCAAAGCAGATATTCAAATTGGTTCAATATGCTCAATTCCTTTCAAGTATGCGGAAATATTAGTATTTTTATCTATATCTGTGTCCATATCGTAAACTTGGATATGTAAGATGGCTCGTATCAGGGTATCACAGGAAAGGCTCTTTGTGATACGGCTTCACGAAATGAAAAAATCCTAATGTCACATGATGAAATTGTCTGAAAATTATTTTTTTTTGCAAACATTTAATTACTCTATAGTTTCCTTCTATAATGTATTATATGATCTTCTGCACTTCAAAACACAGAAATTGTAAAGCTCGGTTATTTATTGAAAATATCAACATTTTCTACATCATAACAGAGAGATGTTCTTCATTACGCGACTATGTACATATTAGTACCCCTTGTAGCACAAAAAAGGCTTATTCTCCTTATTCCTCCATATTGCTTCAGCAAATTCTTAAAAGACCGTCAGATATCAGCAATCAGAAAAAAGCTTTGAACATAATGACACTGAAAACCAAAAAGAACATAATTGCACCATCAGAGATGATACAAGTTTGTTATGGATAGATTTAGGTCCTCTTTGTGTCAATAATTTAAAGCAGTTTTATGTATCAATAGTGAGAACACTTTTTTTTCAGATTCGTTCCCAACTGTATTTATTAATCTGACAATACATTTTTTTCAAATTTCATTTTTTTTACCTGTAGGTGCTTGATTTCGAAGACATGAATGTTTTTTCTAGATATTGATTTTAACAATCCTCTGTGTGATGTGCGATAAATCGCTAATAGTTTATATCACTTTATTTGTACCTGTTACCAAAATTGTCTATGACGAGTTGCCGTCATTTACCAATTGAATTAACCAGGTATTTCATGCTAAAACTAAAACGTTATGTAAACTTGGAATACTTCTGTTACCTGTAGACACATTTGTTTTTACTTTATTTGTAGAAATTATGTTTCGTGCGATCACGAAAAAAGTATAATAACAAAAATACCGGTCTCCAAATGAGAAGTTTTATGGATATTATTGCACCATGGGAAGAAACGCGTACGGGTCATGAATGAATCGACTAATGACGTGCTTGATTTTTGAGAACGTACGTACTGCTCTGAGACAACGCAACATCTATGTTTTCTTTAGAATACAATTTCTTTCATGATTTAGCTCTATGGTTCTATTCAAAACAGTTTAACTTTTTGATTCCAAGTAACATCGATCTTGGTAATTAGTTCAAATTTAGAAACGGAAAAAGCCTTTAAAATTAATGGCCGGAATGACGACGAGTTTGGTTCATTTGTTATACTTTCTTTTCTTTTTGCTTGACAAAAGCAAAATACGACATTAATGTCCCGATTAAATAGCAATTGATCCTTGATTTAACAAAGAAATATCATCAGATGATGTTAATCGCCACTTAAATCGTAGAACCAAAGGATACAACAAAAAATGTTTAAATGCCCTTTTCATAACACAAGTCTCCGGGTAAGGCGTTATATGTCGATCAACATCCAATATTTTTACTTTCATCTGTTAAACTCATTCATGTTTTGTTTTGTTTTCTTCTCTTTCCTTGATTTAATAAAATTGCCATTGACAACTGTAATACCTTGTTTCACATCGGTGAACTCATACATGCATAGATTGATTAAAAAAAAATTATTGACCTGAAAATTGAAGAATTTTAAATCTTTATAGTGTCGAAGCCCCATAGCGTCGAAGCTCCTGGACTGAATATTATGTTAACATACACATTAGGAATTATAGTTTAACTTGAATGTTTTGAGTAACATGACGGGTGCCACATGTGGAGCAGGATCTGCTTATCCTTCCGGAGCACCTGAGATCACCCCAGGTTTTGGTGGGGTTCCTGTTGCTAAGTCGTTAGTTTTCTATATTGTGTTGTGTGTTGTTGTTTGTCTGTTGGTCCTTTTCTTTTTTAGCCATGGCGTTGGCAGCTTATTTTCGACTTATGAGTTTGAATGTCCCTTTAGTATCTTTTGCCTCTCTTTGGCATTCATTATTTGCGTTCTTAGTTTTTGTACGGAATGAATCACTGATTAAGACGCCTCGGTGTCGTTTTGATAAAATGCTATTGAGAATGACAATCTGACATAGTCGTTTTGAAAAATACTGACCTCCTCTCGGGGATACAACTAAGTTCCAGAGTCCCAATCTAACGAGCGTCAGCCTAACTAGTTAATTTTAAGTTAATCTATGTTTTACATAGTTTTAATAGCACAATTATTTGTTAACAATTACTGGCCACTTTTTTAAGACTCCATATTGGATGCAATTATGGAATTTTCCTTGAAAGTGTATCCATTTGGTTTAAAAATTCCGGAAAATTTAATCAATATTGTATAAATTGAAGAAATCATATTCATTGAATCTAAGTTAAAATTGTCCTTTATCGTTAAGTCCAGAATTTGGAAGCATCAATAACAACTGCATTTTAGTCAGCGAGAGGCTGAAACTGGTTTGAAGAGTAATCGTTGAGAAAATTTATGTTCTCGAAGACAGAAAAGACAATGGACCCCTTTAGTGCAAATAAACATGTTATAAATGGTGTGATCCCTGTTGAGAAAGAAAATAAATAATTGAATAGTAAACAAACAGAAGGAATGTCACAGTTCATTGTAAAACGTTTTGTTGTGCTGTTATCAGTAAATAAATGTTTCAAGCAATAGCTTTGTCATACATTTTTAAAGTTAAAATCAATGTTACTCTTATGGCCGAAGTACCGACATACGAGTCGACAACGGTCTCCTGTTTTATATGTCAAAACTATATATATGTTAGATAAATCGAATAAAACATTGCAATTATTGTCGTAATTCTGTGCCTACAAGGTTCTCCAATTAAGACAAAAAATACTTCAGAATCTAAATGCGTGGATTTATTAATCCTTATACACATCTCTGTTAAATAATCTATTATATAAAATTAACACCCTGCGAAGTAACGCAATTTTGTGTTTTCGATTTTTATCCCAGGGGAACTATTGTTTAATTTCTCTTTTCAGGAAGAATTTCACATCTCCTTAAATTGAAAATAACACTTCATAAATTTTGTGAGTCCATAGGGTATTACTAGTGTTACCTTCGTCCAAATTAAAAATATATATCAGGAACGTATAAATACCCGACGAACCAAAGGCGACCTTAAAAATAGGCAAAACCATCTAATAGGAAAACAAAGGATATGGGGTATCCATCCATGCGCAAAATCATTACATGCACAGCGAAAAACACACAAATCAAATGAACAACACTTTTATTGCTGTTTATTCATCTCAAAGTCACAGCGAGGCCTACAACACGGAGCAAAAAAAAAGTCTCACCTCACTGCCAGTATAGACGGCCCCTAACACCGGTTTGAGTGGAATTCTTTGCAAAATGATTCGGATAGACTTTGTAAGATGTATCATCACCAAATAGGGCCTGGTAAAAAAGTACATACTAGAAAGAAGTACATTATTAAAACAAAATAGTTCCTACACATATGTGTAAATATAAAACTATGCAGAATATACTTTATTTAATACGGTATGAAATGAAAGGTGAAGGACTGGGGATCCTTGTAGAACACATATTGACTGATAATTTTGAATAATACAATAAATTGAGGGTATATATTACAAGTTTCTCAGATATGAAGTACCGGTTTGGTGTATCCAAATTTCCGGTAACCCGTACGGTCTGTTGTATAAATAACTGTATGGTGATCCCGCCCCCATAACATACTTGGAAGTGAAAAATTTCACGTGGATAGGAATGAAGGCCAAGAATAGGTGGTGTGCGTCTTATTAAAATTTAGTAGACAAACTGCCCTAAAATTGAGAGAATGATGTGGTACACATAAGAGAGGTTATATCAAAAATAAATACACCATAACTTAAAAAAAAAACAGAAGAAAGTCAACTTTGCCTGAGTTGGTTTGAACCTTTCTTTACTTAATAAAGGACAATATTTAAATTTTTGTAATAAATGTTGCCAGTAGCCAGTAGAGAAGCGCTGCCTTTGAGATGATGATGTCCCGATGGACTATTAAGCCCACGAGCTGCGGTATCGATCACGTATTGATTATCCTTTATCAGGAACGCTGAAATAAAAGCCAAAAAAAAGATAAAAAAGTATTTAGGTTGTAACTTTGAAATTTTAAAACGAGAATGTAAAGCATTAACGTTGAAAGTTTTTACTTTATGTACGCTACAGATAAAGATAAAATTTTGAAATAATAAGTATTTAAAATTGTAATAATATGTATTATAAACTAGACATATTTTGAACATTTCAAATAAGGGGAACAGCTTTTACTTAGATGGGGAAATTAAGGCGACAATAGTTTACCGATGTTCAAATCTCGTAAATGGATAAGGAGACAAATCAAGGAAACAAACAGAAAGCAAGGGAACCACAGGAACTCAAAAAAGAGCAAGACCATGTGCGATGACATGATAAGCATCCCCTGCTATGCATACATCACCCACCATGCTGATTCACACTCAGAAAAATGTCAGAATCGGGAAATGAACACAATCAATAAAATTACAGATTAGACGACTATACTGGTATCTAAAAAAACAGTATTGTTCAATGTCACGTGGGATAGTCATAACCAAACAAATGTCCACTTATCCATGATCTTTTACACAAAGTGGAATAGAATGTTCCATTGCCTAACACATAAGATAATATGCAATTTGTTTTAAAGAATCTAAAGTTCCAACTCCTACAGGCAAAGTTAACTTCAGATGAATTAGCTATTATTTTTATGTCCCTTTTGGTGATATAGCTACTAGCATTTATACGTATGTATACATTCCTGGCTTTAAATTATCTTGGTTTTGGCGATCCTGGTGAAGGTAAGTTAAGAGAAGCGCTTCGGACGCACACACTTTATAAAGTGTTATTATCATTAAATATAAAAGAAGTATTTATTTGTCAAAACGTCGAAAAAGAACCTTATTTTAAGTGACGTTACAAAATACAACAATTTGTCATATCAAACAAGCCATCCATGTGATTTACGGTCGATATCGGGTATTTATGGACCGGATGATTATCTCTCAAGACCGAAGCGAAACTGAGGTCAATATAGATTTTGAAAATGACCTTACTTTGAGTAGTTTGTTACTTGACCCGTTCTTGATGACTAATGATGTATCTTATGATATAAGACCGCAAATATATGTCGCTAGTATATCCACGTCATTTGAATTATGGTGGATAGTAAACTCATTGGTCATCATAACCTTATTTCTATATATTTGTAGAAAGTCCGTAAAGTGTGATAATACACGAGCGTAACATATTGAGATATGATCAAAAGATCGAGATATGAATCACACTCTTTTACCGGCTATCAATACAGCAGATGCGATAAGCAATGCAGTTCAAAATCTGTACGAGATTGAAAAATCCATTGTATTGCAATGGCAATCGGGGTCGCCAAACATCTGTTGTACACGATATCAAAGCAATTGTTTTAATAGCAATCGGGAACACAGAACATGCTGTATCGATAGCCTGTAATAGGGTATGTGAAGCAGACCTTATAGTTTTGAATGTATCTTTCATCTCACGTTTTCTTGGATATAAGAGAGGAGCACACTTTCTGAAATTTGGGTTATCTAGCGATAGGACATCATTGATTTACAATGACACGTAAACCACATTACTTTTGTATCATGCTTAATATTGTTGTCTTTGAGATGTTACTGTATGAATACAAAACAAGTTGGTCCCTGGGGGTGCACAATTGGTACCCATTTGAATACCGACTATCTGTTGAAATATCAATCCAACGAACTCAAAAATTATGTTGTCGATCAAAAAGTCGAGCAGTTTTATGATATCCTCAGCTGTACTCGTTGTTGAATAAGTGTAGTTCTTCGTGAAGTAAGAATGTTCATGACCTAAAACAATGATTTTGTAATCACGATTCCCAATGTTGTACAAAAAGCTTTATTAGACGATGTAGTCGCTCTTCACTTCAGAAGTGTAGAGCATAGAACAATCATACGTTTTGATATTACCGCAAAATTGTTACGATTGTTATTGAAGTTTTAAGGAAGAACTTCTGGAGCACCTGAGATCACCCCCTGTTTTTGGTGGGGTTCGTATTGCTCAGTCTTTAGTTTTCTATGTTGTGTTTTGTGTACTATTATTTGTCTGTTTGTCTTTTTCTTTTTTAGCCATAGCGTTGTCATTTTATTTTCGACTTATGAGCTTGAATGTCCCTTGGGTATCTTTCGCCTCTCTTTTAGATTTTCAGAAGTCCCATCTGATTGACACCACTGGTTGAATACACCTATCTCATTACAATGTTTCAGAATGGAAGTATGAACTTTAGAAAGATATTTAGTCGAACATCTAGACGATCCGACTATATATCGTTCGTTTTAAGGAATTTGTGAAGTTTATGTATCAAGTATAAAGACGGGATATTGTCATCGTCCGTTTGTTATGTTAATACCAATGGAAAGAAGGACGGGTTTGTTATTTTCTAAAAGCTCCTCTTTCGGGAATAATGAATACATGTAAAAAAAAAAACATCATTAATGATACCAGGCTTATTAATTTGCAAGCCAGACGCGCTTTTCGTTTACAAAAGACTCACCAGGGACGCTCGAATCTAAAACGTTAAAAGGTCAAATAAAGTAATAAGTGGAAGAGTATTAAGGACCAAATATTCCAAAAGGTTTTGCCAAATAAAACTAAAGTAATCTGTTCCTCGAAGAATTCAGAGTTTTGTAAACAGTTTTTTCATAAATTTGACAATATCGATGATAATTCATGTCAACACAGATGTGCTGACTACTGAAAAAGAGAGGCGAAAGATACCAGAGGGACATGAGTGATAGTATTATGATGATACAGTAGTAAAAGAAAAATATATGGAAAACATGCCACATAGATACCGATCGTCAAATTGTATTATTGTCTTAGATGAGCCTTAACATTTCAGATTCACATACATGTAAAGTTTCCTTCCAACTTAACGAACGGTTTGTTTGCTTATTCCTATACCAAGTAAAGGTATTATTTCAACTCTAAGGAAAACGGTATACGCATTTTTTAGATTCATTTGATGTTGTTTATCATAAATATAGAACTTTTCATTTTGTATCTTCCTCAAACTGTGTTCAGTGTGTAGAAGGCTGAATTAATGGTAAATCAATGCCAGGGTTGTATTCCTTATAGTGTGTTCGTACGCACCTGTAATGATAATAATAATTTTTACCAAGTTATAGCAGACCGATTATCAAACACACTGATTTCCTTCAATTTGAACAACAATTTCAACATAAGTCACGAGTTCCATTTTTTTGTCAACGTGAAAAAAAGTTCGATGGTTTATAATAATAATAATTTTGAATTCATCACATTGATTTTATGTAAACAATGAATTCTAAATCTGTAACAGCAAGACATAGTCTTCAAGAGGGACTTGTATTTTTGGGGTAACATCAGTAATAAATCCAAGGGAAATTTTAATTTATTTTCCTTATTCTAAATATTTATTTGTCATAGTTATGTTGCGGTAAACCAGTAGAGACCAATTAAAATAGTTCAAACGGACATTCAGATTTGATCCAGTCGAAAAATAAAAGGCTTTCTGCCTAATTTTAAATTTTTGTTTGCTGAAAGATTTATCAGACAACATCCGAAACATTCTTAAAACGCCTGATAAAAAATATATTGATATCTTCCAGTTAATAAAAGATTTGTGGTTAAATCAGTTTTTTAAAAAACGTCAAAGAACATTATCAAATTTTGGTTAAAACTTAATTACTAATCATTTTCCAGAATTCTTTGTATGATATAAAATTAATGAACGAACATTTCTTACAATAAAATTTAAGTCTTGGATTACAAATAGACATTCCAACGAAGAAATGTGTAGAAAATATTCACAAACAAGTCACTTCTTGTCACAATTATTATTTTCAGTTTGTATTTAGTGATATTTTGAGAAAATAGTGGTACCAATCTGGTGGAATTTCTTGAATTTAAGTCTTCTGTTTTGACTGTTGTTAACATCAGTCCAATGTATGAACTTCATCCTTGTAAGGATTTGTCTTTCCGTGTCCTGTGAGTTTACTATTTTTTTTATGTCATTCAACAAACGAAGCGGGTATTTATAAAACTTGTAAGAAGAGTTACCAGTTTATTTACTTATTTATTGAATAATTCAAGTTATTTTTTTTTTAAACTTGATGTATCGGTTTTAGATAAATATCAACCAGAACTGCTAATGGCCACCCTGATGTTTTATGTGAGTCTTTTTAACATAAAATTTTCGCTCGCCATCACGAATTGGTTGACCGATCCGATATGTCTGTGACTCAATTTACTAGCATCAAATTTTTGCCGTCTGAGAACAGCAGTTGTTTAATCTGTGATTATATCGATTGTTTCATATTACCGATTGTGAAATTTTGAATGAGTGTTGATTCGCATGGCGGGTGATTCATGCATAACAGGAGACGCTTACACTATCAACGCACCCGGTCTCGTTCCTTTTGGGCTTCATGCGATTCCCTTAATCTATGTTTGTTTTACCTTGATTTATCTTCTGAAGCGATTTTAAGATTTTAACATCGGTAATCTACTGTTGCTTAAATGTATGGACTTTTGATGATAGTTAAATTTGTAACCAATACTTTATTTTGACTTATCTGTTGTTGAGTTGCTGTCTCATTGATGGCCATGACGTTGTAAGCCTTTCTTTGACTTGATTTTATATTGTTGTGTCTTATTTTTAATACAATAACACCATTTCCAACATAACTACAGTGCTTACCATACAATTGTAATCAAAATCATCAACAGCACAACGGAGACAGCAGCTATTACAGGAACTTTTACTGGAATCACTTCTTTATGATGTAAAACATTCAAATCTAGAAATAATAAAACGGTGTAAATACATTTGTACTTTTGCGGGAACCTCTGAATTGTATGCGAGTGTTATAGAATTCATAACTGTGTGGACATGGACACCTGGTTTTTAAATGTTATCGTGACTGTCACTGGCTGACGACAACAAAAATCTCACGCAATTACAGTATGTCAGTGGTCTCTCAATGGGGATGTACATAATGACTATCTATACACATGTTCTTTCATGAAAAAAAAGTTTTTGCATGCAAGTTCATAGGAATTTGTTTTAAATAGATTTATATAATCACAACAAAAAGTTTCTTTTGAAAGAATAAGTTTATTCAGAGGATTTTTCAAATCACTATGCAAATGTGTTCTGACGTCAAAATTCTTGTGGTATCAACCTGTTTGAAGCAAAATCTTTTCATTTTTACTGTTTTTACATTTCCTTATTCTGTATATTTTTCTCATGGAACTTCTTTTGATTGTTTGTGTCGCTGGGATCGTTATAATATATAATATACCCAACATCTCCTATAATATCACCCTGAACATGCATTAAATATTTTCCACTGGACGTAAAGCAACCAACAACCAATTAATCAATCTCCTATAATTATATTCTACATTAATCAAAACTCTAGTTCTTTCCATAAACTGTATAGTTATTACTACAACGAAACACAATAAAAATTACGAATCGCGATTGGTGTTCAATCAAAACATCGACATGTTTTTTTTTTTTATAATTCAAGTTTTTTGCACACAAACGACCGGATTCATATGCTTCTTGAATGATATTTCCACGTGTTAAATTTTGTTAGCATGATATTTAGATGGATAGGATAATCTTATCATTGGAGTCGTCTATGTGTTCCGTGCAAAACAATTTAGTAAGAAAATTGATCGTAGCTTACTCTGATGTTCAACTCGTACGAATAGATTATTTCGTATTTTTTTAATGAGCTATAGAACTTATTTTTTTACAAAGAAAAAAATATAACTTTTTTTGATTGATTACCTCTGAATATAATATTTCAAAATAAACTTTTTGGTGATTATATAGATCATATTTAAACAAACTCTTATAAAATTTAGCGCAAAAAAAAAATGTTTTAGGAACGATAGTAACTATGTCACAGCCAGTGAGTGACAGAAAAGATAACATTTAAATACCATGTGTCCATGTCCACGCTGTTATGAACTTCATTCTATTTCTCGGGAAACGATAACACGTAATGTACTATTGTGTTCACCTTAAATATGCCTTATGCTGGGATAAAAAGTATGTCCGAATGAAGAAAGGGATCATGCCGTTTGCCGTTATATCTTAATTTTGTATAATCCATCAGCAGTAATTTCAAGAAAATAAAAATGATGGAGATATACAAAAGATATCGTTGTCTCTGTATACATTCTCAATTTCAAAATAAAATAACCTATGAGATGCAAGGACAGACTAACAAATACAACATTCTATATCAATAATAAACAATGATATTCTTGAATTCAGATGGTAATTTGCATCTTAAAATGGTTTCCTGGCAGACTCGAAACTGATACCTAAAAGTATGACCGCAAAAGATTTCGTTTTTTTTTTATTTCTGTCGAAGTACATTTGTTACAATTAGGTCAGACGAATATTATATAATTACTGTCTTTTGATGAGGTAAATGTGTGGTTTTATTGACTTTTGAAACACTGATATTCACTGAGGCCAACGACCGAAGTGAATGTCACTAGGTTTTTCAAAAGTCAATTAAACCACATATTTACCGAAACAAAAGACAGTAATTGTTTTATTCCATGTTCCGAGAGAGAGAAAATATGTTTAAAATAACAGTTATTTACCAAAACCAACTAAACGTCATACATTGTATCGTTATAATTCACGTAAAAAGTACGCGACGTTTTGCGCGGTGAATATACTTTTTCGGCAGGTGAATATGCTTATTTATTCAAAACCCCATTCATATAGAAAAACCTACTAAAGTTCTTTCAATATGGAAAAATATACAATTACTGTCTTTTGATGAGGTAAATGTGTGGTTTTATTGACTTTTGAAAAACTGATATTCACTGAGGCCAACGGCCGAAGTGAATGTCACTAGGTTTTTCAAAAGTCAATTAAATCACATATTTACCGAAACAAAAGACAGTAATTGTTTTATTCCATGTTCCGAGAGAGAGAAAATATGTTAAAAATAACAGTTATTTACCAAAACCAACTAAACGTCATACATTGTATCGTTATAATTCACGTAAAAGCACGCGACGTTTTGCGCGGTGAATATACTTTTTCGGCAGGTGAATATGCTTATTTATTCAAAATCCCATTCATATAGAAAAACCTACTAAAGTTCTTTCAATATGGAAAAATATACAATTACTGTCTTTTGATGAGGTAAATGTGTGGTTTTATTGACTTTTGAAAAACTGATATTCACTGAGGCCAACGGCCGAAGTGAATGTCACTAGGTTTTTCAAAAGTCAATTAAACCACATATTTACCGAAACAAAAGACAGTAATTGTTTTATTCCATGTTCCGAGAGAGAGAAAATATGTTTAAAATAACAGTTATTTACCAAAACCAACTAAACGTCATACATTGTATCGTTATAATTCACGTAAAAGCACGCGACGTTTTGCGCGGTGAATATACTTTTTCGGCAGGTGAATATGTTTATTTATTCAAAATCCCATTCATATAGAAAAACCTACTAAAGTTCTTTCAATATGGAATAAACGTATATATTGATGAAATTTGTTGACGTCATATTCTTTTGTTGAAAGGAATTATTGTTATTTCGATTCTTACCACTTGGACCTGTATAAACTGTGAAATTAGTTGCTTTTCCATATTGCAATGATCTAGAACTTATTCTCCATGAAATGTTATACGTTTTATTGTCCTCTACATCATTCAGTTCAATTCTCCTCAGATACGGAGAAGCAGCAGTTGTTTTGTTCTTCACTTTGATACAACAAATAAAATTTGGTAAAATCAGTGTGATAGTGAAAATAAAATAATGTTAATTCTAATTGAATCAAGCAAAGGATGCTAAAATAAAGTTAAAAAAACGTTATTAGGACTTTATGACAGAGTCAAACCTACAGTCTTAGTGTTTTTTGGAATGCAAAATATGAAGAAATTCACGGGAAACTACAAAACAAAAAGGGGATAAAAGTTTTCCAAATTTGTCTAACTCAAACTTTGCATGAAGAAGTTTAATTTTTGGTTTTGATAAAAGTTACGCTACCGTCCAACAACTGGAAATTTGATCAAAATAGAAATTTCCATTGAATTTTGTGCAAAACGAAGTGTTAAATAAAAAGACGATAAAAAAAACCGATCAATACATACTGACCATGTATCTGTGTAGTATAAAGATGTATTATTGCTTAATATTATTTTTTTGTGGGAGGTTCAGCTGTCCTGATTTTGTCTTCTTATTTTTTGAAATTTTTATCACATTTCAATCAAATGTTCAGTTCTACATCAATCAGAAATTATAGCTTGTAGCGAAAGCTTTAAATGTCTGGAAATAAAAAATAAACCTACCTAGTGATAAATCATCCTGTGGGTAGTATGTAATATGATACGAAACTGGAAGCCATTGGTTCTGGCTACAGAAATCATCAGTCAGTATCAGAATCAAAGTGTTCGGTACATTTTTATCTTTATGCGTGATAGGAATTGTTGGCCCTTTAGTTGGAACTAAAATTTGATAAATTAATGAAAACAAACGAACACTTATTGGACATGTAAAGAACATATTTAAAGTCATTATGTTTAGTTGATAATAATTGCATTCGTTTTGTAGATAATGATTTCTATTTTGTAAAACAAAATTAGCTCTACTTATGATGAACGTTAAAACAAAATGTTAAACATGATGTTAATTACCTTAATGTTAAAGAGATGTTTGTACGTTTTTAACTTTGATATCAAAACTTCACACAGAAAGCTTCCAAACAAAGTACGACTTTTCTTCCATAAACGTGTTTTTTTTTTTCATGTGATGGAGATATTCTATTTCTTCCTTTATTTCGGATTTGAAGTGATATCTCAGATTTTAGAGTAAATGTCTTATTTCTGTGCTGATATTTAGAATGTATTATCCTGTGTATTTTTAATCATTCTACTGATTGAAATAAGAAGGAGCAAGATTGAGTATTCACTAAAGCTATAAACCCCTTTTGGCATGAATTATTTTTGAACAGCTTATACAAAGTTCAAAAAGTTCAATAGTTTATTAGAGTCTCACCACATACATACAATTATAAACACAATATGACATTTAATACACAATATAAAATTTGGAATGCATGTGCCATTCTTAAAAGAACTATGAGAGACTGTTATATACAATATTAAAACATCAAAATAAAACATAGTTTTGCTATTTACACAAGACATGAAAGTGCAATATCACCATGCACATTCAAGGATAAAAATATACATATATAAAAACATTAACAATAAACCATCCATCAAATTAATAGATATCGGATCATCTGGAAATAACAATACTACACAAACAGGATAAAGATATACTAGTCAATGGTTTGCATAGTTTCTGAACAGGTCAAATGAGTAACACAGTATAAAGGAAAAGTTGAAAATCTTATTATGTACATGAAAAGAAGACTCATTTTGAAATAATTTTCTAGATTTCTTGTTTATTAACACACTGATTTGTATTTTCTTAACTAAATTTCCGCTTATCATAGAAACGATAGACGATCTCACAAGTATGTCAACTTTAAAAAATGAAAGAAAAAGGTTTATTTTTTTTTATTCAGTTTCATATGCAGAACATATTATAATTGAAACAATTAGGTATCAACAAGTTAAAATTAAAAAGCTACCAGAAAGGAAACCAGTAAAGCACAAGTGTAGTTGATACATTGTGAATGCTCTCTTAAAACAGTAAAGCACAAGTGTAGTTGATACATTGTGAATGCTCTCTTAAAACAGTAAAGCACAAGTGTAGTTGATACATTGTGAATGCTCTCTTAAAAACATTACAAGCAATCATCCTTAAAAGGTATACTTTTTTTCTGACAAAATTTCATCAATATTATGAATCAATTTGATAATTTCGTATAATTCTCTGACCTATGTGAAACGTTTTATTACATTTCAGATAATGAAAACACTTATGATTTATAAATATAAATTTGTTACACTTACCACAAGATCTACATTTAAAAATACAACTCTGCCGTGCCCAAATCATACCAGGTCTTTTTTGTAAGGCCACACCAAATTGCCAATTGTTGTCTGATGCATTATTCAGTCCTAATCGCATATTTAGATCCGGTTTAGTATAATTATAATCGGACTGTATACGTCATGGAAAAGAAAAACGAAGACATCAACAGATGAACATAAGCTATAGACTCTATAGAGCTTGAGTTGCCGTTGATGTCTCAATCAGCTTGAGTTCGAATCTCGCTTTAGGAACTATACGAGTTCGCATTTGTCAAAATGCAGTTAAAATATTGGTTGGCTGAATTCAAGATGTAAATAATGTGCATAACATATATCATTGTATGAACACATGTCTGTAGTTGAAGACTCTAGATGTCTTGATTATTTTTGTCGTTTTTTATCTCCTTTTTATTCACGAGTTTGGCATATACACTGCCTCGGCTAACTAATATATCATTGTCGTTGTATTTGATTGACAAATTTAAGTATAACCCTCTACTATAAACGAAAGAAAAGATTAACTAAAAAGTCATATTTCCCATCCAATGCAACTGTATGATATGCCTTACAACCATAAATTAAGCAGTCGGAAGAAAAACATCCCTTAACCCAAAAAATATTTTTTAACGAATTATTGGTCATCGAGTAAGCTTCGTGGAGTGAAAGTCCACCAGCAGCTACAGCAAAAATCGTATGATATGATTTCCGTGTTTATAAAATTTTGAATTCCAATTCCTTTTTAAGGTATATTTGAAATTGCAAGATGCTGTTTTGACATCGTTGGGCTTAAGTCAAATCTTGCTAAACATACCTGTGTTTTAAAATTAATGCTTCAACGGTTTAAACAATAAACTTTTTACGGTCGTAGATTTCCGTAGATGAAAAAAACTTTGTTCTTATTTACCTATCTATGATGTTTTCCATTAGAAGCAACACATATGGACACAATAATCATGTGATCAAACCAATATGAAAAAATAAAGGCAAACATGTTACATCATATGGAATATTTCTCTAATAAATATGTATGAATATGATCTAACTATTCATTTACCTGACACATCACAATTCTAGACATGCTTATTATCCCTCTACACCAGTATATAGTGGTCACATTGGTTGTGGAAACAGAGTCAGTATAAACAGAGAGCCACACATAACTACTGTTATTCTCCTTTTCCACAACAACTGTCACTGTGTCGCTTTCAACTGTACAAGTTAAAGTACGTTAATATTTAATTTACTGCTTTTTTCCAGATAATACTACATATCTAATTTCACGGTTAAGTTAATATTAGATACAATTTGAGTAGACCAATCATAAAATCAATATCGAGGCTTCCATCTTAGAAATGATTTATAGATTACGGCAACAGTATTTTACCGATGTACAAATCTCATAAAGCGACCAAGAAGACGTATCAAGGAAACACACAAAACTGATGGAATTGCAAGAACTCCAAAAAAAGCGAGACCGAGTTTGTCGTGCTATGCAAGCATCACTCGGGAACAGGACACTATCTATATAAGTACAGTTTAGACGACTATTCAGGTATTTTAATATCTATAACTGCGAAAACATGTCGCTAGTCAGTTGAGCCATAGCCATATCGTATCGATCAACTAGTTCGTGATGGTGACAGTAAAACCTATGTAGTGTCGTTTTAAGTCGTTCTTCCTCATAATTCTGTTGTAGCATTATTTTTTTTTATGGATAACACTCCTGTTAAGGAATAAAAGCCCAATAGATAATTTTCATCTGTTAGATTTTAGCATGATTTAAAAACACTTTTAGATATTAGACCAGAATTATAACTTTAGCGTATCGTGTAATGTTTTCTTGTTGTGTTTTTACTTCAGTTTTATTTTATTCTACAAAAAATAAAAGATAATTCGCTGTCAAGTGTAATGTCGTTGAAATTTTATTAACATTTTTATAATTTTTCGAAACTAAATACCTTCATTGTTGGTATTTATTTGAAGGGAAGTTGGTTCCAATGATGTCCCCTTGATATTCCTGGCATAGATTTCAACAGTTTGATTTTCCCTCTTATTTTCATATGGTATTTCAAGAGTAAGGTAGTCTGATGTGTAGTTGCCTGTAAAATTGCTGGAGGTAACGACTTGATATCCATTAACTAAACCTCTCGACTTTCGCAAATCCATCTTCTAACAAACAAACAAAAAAAAAAACAAAAAATGAAAACGTGTCAAAATTTTTAACCGAAGATGTCACCAGGTACGCTCATGTTCCGATCTACATGAAATCATTCATACTAGAGTGGAAACCAGAAAGTACAAAACCAAAAGACATATTATCCAAACTAGTTTGACGTCTTTCTTTCTTTTTCCAAGACAAGAACATGAAAACTTTTATAGCCGACTATACGGTATGGGTTTTTTGTCATTGTTGAAGGCCGTACCTATAATTGCTTACATCTACTTCATTTGAACTCTGGTGAATATTTGTCTCATTGTCAATCATACCACATCTCCTTATTTTTATATATGTACGGCTGTGTCAAATTTGAAAGTACTTAGGTACTTACTTTTGCCAAAATTGACACCCCGCATCATTTTACATGGAGTATAATCACTTTACATTTAAATTGTTAAAATTTTCCTGACGTCTCTGGCGCTCATGTTTTTAACCTATCGATACACCATAATGTTTGTTTCCATATATATTCCTTTCCAATATAAGTTAAAATTGTGTCAATCACATCAGAGAAGATGTAGGAAGTTTACGGACAACAGCGGGCGCCAAGTGAGCTAAAAATGACTAATCGAAACGAGCATAACTTACCTTAAAATAGATGAATATTGAATTGTTTATATAAATGAAGGAATTGATCTCCAGCTCTGGTCCTGATAGTGGTCCTATAAAAAGAGATAAATTTAAAAAAGTTATAGTATGCGTTTGTATTATAGCTTTATGATTATTTATTTATAACACACACACTTTACTACTCCCCTAAAGAATGATGCAATTCACAGACGTTTCTATAATTAGTGTCTGTATAAGTGGATCTTCATTATATGTAATGTATTCTTTAATTTTTTCGGTAATTTTTATCTATTCTTTAATTTTTTCGATAATTTTTCTCTATTCTTTAATTTTTTCGATAATTTTGCTCTATTCTTTAATTTTTCTCTATTTCTTAATTTTTTAGATCATTTTTCTCTTTTCGTTATTTTAGGCAATTCGCATTTTTTTTTCTCGGGAACTATATGAACATCCCGTACCATTTATGCATTTACATTGTTGTCGCTCATCAACCTCCTGTTTATCAAAAAAATATTCTTACACATAATTGCAATGTATGAAATTTTTTGTTGCATTTTTCTTTTGAACTATTTATCGGAACTTCCTGAAATTTGGTACCAAGGTTCATGTGAACATGCTATATCGTGTGATGTGTTTCCATAGCCATTGCATATTAACCTACTGTTTACCGAATACTTAAAGCGGAGGTAGCATGAGTAAGCAATAACATATTACTATGTATTTTACTATAATTATAGAAATTTTGTTTAAAAAAATTGCAATTATCAAATATAAATACTTCTAATTTTTTATTCAAAGTAAAGTCTTACTGTCAGATTTTGTTGAAACAAGCGCGGACATAACTTCAGGACTCCAATAAGCTGACTTTGAAAGTTTACACTGTACTTGTACTATATAATTTGTTGCCGGGAACAGATTGCTGATGTTAAGTGTCACATTCTTTTGACGGATATTAACCATTACAAATTTCTAAAAAGAAAATCAAGCTGCAGTTTGTAAAATTTTATCTACTGATTTTGTGATAAAAGGCATCCTTCTGATGAATAATTTAATTATTGGTTTATGCTTTTTTAAATTGAGGACTATTGATTCATTTTCAATGTTCCTCCTTATCCTACTCAAAATCTTCAAAAAATGAGAAATTCTATTGAAGAACGAGTACAAATAGGACAGCTCGGAGCAACAGCTGAATCAACTCACGAATCGCTGATACAAAACAGTAACAACGATGCAGTTACCTCCTTTAAAAACATTGGGGGGGGGGGGGGGGGGGGGACGCAAGCAACATTGGAAATCTTCAGGTCACTTGATCGATGTGGTCATATAAGATTACACCAATATCGTTAAAAATTCATAATAGAATCATATAAAATAATATGATCAAACGTTTACGATAAAGCACATACCGAACTAATGTTAAAATAGAGAAATTATATTCTTTGTAAATTACTGAGTATACATTTTTTAGTTCAGTTATTAAAAAAGAACAAAATTTATTCGAACTAACTGTAATTTATAATTTCGATAAAAATACAAATATTGGCAAAACGCCATTCTGTGATGAATATTTCTTATTTTGTTAAAGTCACCCGCCGTCACCATTAAAAACATTCAGCAACAATACTGACCTTTCCTGTACTCGTATTACAGACAGTTTCTACCAAACACGTGACATTAGCATTCAGATTGAAAGGTATTGGAAGAGTTGGCATTGTCCATAAAGCTTGTAATGTATCGACAGTAGAAGTTACATTCAGCTCCTCGACTGGATCTAGAAATGCTTAAAAGCATAATGCATTACTGTTGCTTTCATTTAAAGATTAAGCTGTTTTTATTTTAAGACAAACTTTTGATTTTGAACGTTCATTGTGAAGGTCGTCCAGAATTTAAGGACTGCGAACACAGTAAAAAAATAGAACAATAACAAACAAACAAACTAACAAAATTGATTTTTCTACCTATTAGACAGAACCGTTATCAATACTATTTACATCAAATGGTTTTTACAATTCTATAAAGTCATTTTGCCATTTTGAGCATATGGTCCGATTAAGTTTGATCTACACGTGTCGTGAATGTAGTTTTTTCGTGTTTTTTACTCTGGTAATACCAATTCCTGAACATCGTAGTATGAATCATCACTTCGTTGTTCAATGTGAAACATGATAAAACCGAACAGCTGCCAACACTGAACAAATTTTACAATCCCGTAGCGGTTTGGTTTAGACAGGTGTCAATGTCTGAGGACAAATATTATGTACATTAAACGAAATAAAAAATCTTTATAGTTGGCAATGCATGCACGTATCTGCGGTCTGTCTTCAATTTAAATTAAACGATAATATTATGTTCTAAAGACCATCATGAATAGGTCACATATGGCAAATGTCCATCAAATTTAGGAACATATTTGAATAATTACATTTTGTATTTTTTTAAATATATATATAAATTCTACCACACAATCCCAATGAATACGATATTTATCTACTCGAAAAAGTTAAAGACGACTGCAATGTTCCGAATGGATTTGGCGGGAATTTACACTAAACAAATTTAATTATTGGGTGTTATACAAAAAAACGGAAAGTCCCTTAACAAATGGCAAAATCAAAAGATGGCAAAATCAAAAGCTCAAACACATCTAACAAATGGAAAACAACTGTCGTATTCATGACTCGGTACAGGCATTTCCTTATGTAGAAAATGGTGGATTAAACCTGGTTTTATAGCTAGCTAAACCTCTCATTTGTATGACAGTCGCATAAAATGCCGTTATACTGACAACAATGTGTGAGCAAAACAAACAGACATAATAGGTAAAAATGTCAAAATTGGGGTACAGCAGTCAACTTTGTGTTATAATCTTAATCACTACAAAAAAAAAACAAAAAAACTATGTCAACAAAGAAAAACAAAATGGCGCATAGGCACTCTATAGACAAAGCACATAAGCAAAAATGAAAGACAAGAATACAAAAATGACCATAGTACAATAACACAATGGCGGGATGTATAAATACCGAGCCATGCCAAAAGGATATTACCAAAAATGGACTAAACAGTAAAGGTTAAAAATATACAAAGACAAATAAAAAGAACACTATAACACGTAATTAAGATGATAAACAACGTCAGTACCTAGAATCTATACTTCAAGACCATCATGTATTATTTGTGAAGTTGATACGGAATATCATTATCAACAAGGTCTTGGTGTCTTCCGTTGAACTCTTTTAGAAAAAGGACGACACGTTCTTTGACATAACCCTGGTTCATCAACTTTGTGCTCAGACACTGGTAACGTTTTATAAAGTCCGAGTAGCAGCTGCAAATGCTTGAATACCGAATGAGTTGGGCCATTTTGGCAGTAAATGGAGCGCGTTTGTTTATGTCTTAAATCTATATGGATAGAATTTTACTTTGAACTATGTTTTCTTATCTTACACGTTACTATTAAAGCATTTTAAAAGAACTTCATGGTTTCATTTCTAATGTGATTGCAAAGCATATTCTTTGAATTGTTTTACGGTTTCAGTTTTTCATTCAACGCCAGAAAAATAAAAAAGATATTTTTTGCTATTTTTTCAGCCATTTTATCTCAGCAAAAGTATTATTCGAAACGTTGTTGTTAATAAATAACTTACTGATATTTTCTTGAATATATATTGATCGATTGAACTTAATTCCACCCCAAAGGTTTTGGGCATGAAATGACAAAACCAGTTTTTCGTTTGGTGTTATTTCTGTCGGCTGTATTACACATTGACGACACAAGGACATGTTTTCGTTATCGGATCGAAGGTAACATCTGGAACTTCGACAGTCTTGCTGATTACAAGTATCCGAATCAGAAACACAAATTCCATGTACAGAGCTGAAATGAATAAGAAAATATTGCACATAAATATCAAGATAGACTTAGAATCATCGTCAAAATAACCGTTTCCATATAAGTATTGTCTTTTTTCTTGGATTTAAAAAAAAAACAACACCAAACACATGACGTAATACTAAAAAAAATGTTTTATAAATGTTGAGAGAGTTATGAAAGCTAACTATGTTGCTGCTGATACTAATACTAAATTCATAACACCATGTTCTATGGTACTTTTATTCACTCACTATCTCAATATTGTAAATTGATGAAATCTGAAGGAATTTATTCATAAGAGTTTAAACATTAACATTAACAGATTTTTCAACATTTTTACATACATATATGCAAAATTTCCAATAAAGAAGTATCTGGTCAAATATTTCAAACTTTCTTTGACGTATATATAAAATGTTGAGCCGAAGAACATAAAAAACGGATTGTGTTGTGTTTTATAGAAAATGCAGTTCTTCTTGAAATCAATTTTGGTTTGGGTTTTGAATGTCCTTGTTAGTTGAAACCCTTAGAGTTGAATTGGGTATAGAAATATAATAATCAGTAGACTTGGCACATTCAATAGTGAACCCATGTCCAAAAGGTGAGTCTGTTTGGCTGTGCTTGATGTATAAATAAAAGCTCGGTAGGAATAAGAAACTCGTGCAATAACAGAGACGCAAGTGGTCTATTGAAAGCCACAATATTACTGCCTTTATCCTCCAGCATTCTCCCATTTTCAAGTGGCTGTCGAAATTTTGAACATTGCCCTTACGTTGAAGAATACTTGACGCGCCATTGTATACAGTCATCATTAGAACTCCAATTGCAATGTAAAGTACTATCACTTTTTAGAATACATCCTACTGTGATCATATCTCTTGGTTTTTCTAAAATAGAAAAAAACAAAACAAACTAATTAAGGCTCAATGTCCATATGATCGATATACGAATAAAGAAAGCAATTTAAGGAAAGCGAAATATCTATCTTAGTGAAAACACTTACGAGAATGAAACTATCAAATATTATCACTAAAAATGCGTATATAAGGTTTATTTATCTTCTTTACTAAAAATAACAATAAATGATATGTCACGTTTTATAGAAAATATCGAGACATCTGTAGTTTTCCTTGCAATGAGTAACACGACGTGTACCACTAGAGGAACAGCACCTGATTATCCTTCAGATCACGCGAGACCACCCCTGCCTTTTGAAAAGGTTTGTGTTGTTCAATCCTTAGTTGTGTGTGTAGTGTTTTCTTTTCGGTTTTTCTTCGTCTGTATTTGGCCATGATGATGTCTGTTGTAATCGACTTGTGGTTTTAAAATGTCTCTTGGCATCTTCACTCTTGTTTATACAGGCAACACCATTGCAAAAAATAATAAAAAAAAAAAAACAAGACGAAAAGATTGCCAACAGTCCATAAAATACAACACCAAAACATAAATGTTTTATCACTGAGCTAGTATACATATTTGTTTAGGGGCCAGCTGAAGGACGCCTCCGGGTGCGGGAGTTTCTCGCTGCATTGAAGACCCATTGGTGGCCTTCGGCTTTTGTCTGCTCTATGGTCGGGTTGTTGTCTCTTTGACACATTCCCCATTTCCATTCTCAATTTTATTTACCATCACGAGCCCAACCAAACTTTTGTCGTTAAGTTCTTAACCTACCCTCATTATCAATTTCTAGATACTAGTACGAGTCAAAAAATGAAACAGACTTAACTGCCTCCGTTGTTACCTTTAGTTCAATTGGATAAATGCGACCAAGATAGTCACACAACTTAAATTATACAGTGATTTTTAACATCTATGAAAACGTAGCGGTAAGTTATAGGCTAGCTTTTTTGTTTTATTTAGAGGCTCTTTCTATAGTTCTGTCTAATAAGATAACAGAAAGAGGAAAAGTAGCACAGAATGGCAACTGTCTGCTAAAAAATAAAGGAAAATGTCTGATTTTATTTCTGACTATCATTTGTTTCTTTTTTGTTCAAAAATTGTTCTGCTGTTTTCTGTTAAACTTGTCTATTTTTCTATGTTTTAAACTCCGGAAGTTTGAATAACATGTACAGGTAGAAGATATGGTAACGAACGATATTGATGAGATACACGAAAGACAAATTACAAGCGACGCGAACAATAGAGACAAAAAATAAGGGTTATAAATGTTTCCATCATATCTGGAGCAATATGAGGTGCCCTGGAAAGGTAAGCACATTCAGCTTTACGACCCCATCGTATTTTCCAGCGGTAAAAAACGATGTTTAGTCAAATTTTTTTAGCGAAAATCTATTTCAATTCATATCATCTTATTATTAAAAAAAACATTTGTTTGTTTAAGCAGTCCATTTAATAAATAATCATCTGAGTGAAATATTCACGATAATTAACTTACCACCAAAAAAAACTGGTATGCTTCCCAGATTTTTGCTCAAATCTCTACAGTTTCCTGGGCAACAACAGTACCATTCTAATGTATTTTTGCCTATAAGACTGTTAACTTCTGCGGACAGTAAACTTTCCGACCTGATGCTGGTAATATTGAAGGCAGTTTTGTTTGAAATGCGAAACAGATCATAGTTCACGGCTGAGTTAAAACCTGTTGTATTGCAGGTTACTTTAAATAAAGATTCTGTGCTAATAAACTGGTCGTTGACAGTGACATAATTAGGGCTGTTCGCTAAAGATACAAGAAGAGAATAGATTGTAAACAAGAAGATAAATAAATAGTTTAAGCATTCAATTACCCAATTTCATGAAAAAATTGAGAAAGAGTTTGATCCCATTTTATTTGTTTTATGATTGGATAAGAAGCTTTCTACGTTTCAGACTGAGACTGTCTTTCCCGCAGTTTACGACTTCATCGCTATACACCCTTAGGAAGTACCAAAATCTCAATGGAAATAGCAATAATCTGTATCTCATGTTCCAATAAATTCAATGGGCTTCCTCCGATGTTAAACACCTAACATGCTAGTGGTTGCCGTTGTCTTTCCATGTAGGTAGGTATATTTGAATATTGGTGTTAGTTATTTTTTCATCTCGGTTAAATTTATTCGCAACTTTGTTTAACAAAAGCGCGCGCGCGTATGTGTGTGTGTGTGCTACATGGGTTGGCATCATCGGAGACCATATGTGTATAATTTTTAATACACATTTCAGATATTTTTTACTTCTTTAGGAATCCGAAAAAATTAAAAAAAATTTAAATATCGATAATAAAAAATGAATGATGTGCATCCTACAGCGCAATATGATAGCTCATAAATATCAAAACCGAAAGATGTGTATTCCTATATAGAATTTTGTTTTATTTGGAATGTAGATATTCTCTGAATCACTTCATTTTTTTTTAAAGTACTCTTAGCACTACAAGATTTTATGATAAAACAGTGTTTAGAATTTTAAAGGTAGAACATCTGTTGTTGTATTTTTAGTTTTTTCACATAACTGATCGATAATGTTTTGAATTTTAAGTGTGCAGACAAAGACATATATCTATTTCTTAATTAAATTTAAAAACATAATAGTAATGATTGTGGTCGTTCGTGCATAGTTACTTAGTACACGGGAAAAGGATGTACTATGAAACTCAGAAGGCGAATTCAAGCAATTTGATTGGACGAGGAGTTGTAAGTTGTGCTAACTGTCTGATATTGTTCATATTGTTGAGCTATGGCCCTTTACCTGGCTTATGTTCACTCAGATCGTCAACATCGGAAGGATCCGGCACTACTATTGATAAAATCAAATTGTCATTGAGACCTACACATAGCTGTTAATTTTTTTTTTATAAAATATTGCTTACATTTATTTATTATGTACTTTGAAGATATTACCATGAACCGAAATTTTTTGAGTTGATACTGAATCACAATATATAAGTTTTCTTTCTATAGAAATGCGTATTTGACCTGGATCATGTGATCTATTTTTATCTTTTGATAAACACAAAAAAATGCCAAAATCTATAAAAACTGCAGTTTGGAAACAAGTTCTTCCCATTTATCGTTTGATTTGATGTCTCTTTATATGACATATTGGTTTTAGATTCCAAAATACACTCATGGAGCTGCGATATTGTCAATTATAGTGAGACATTCACATTGCTTTAAAAAAATGAGCTTTGCTTACATCCACTTCATTTGAACTTTAGTGGATAGTTGTCTCATTGGCAATCATACCACATCTCCTTATTTGTATACTGCTGGTGAAAAAAATACCGTTGAAAACCACCATGCATTTTTGCACGTGTAGTGTAACATTTAAGTTGACATTTTTGACATTTTGGATAACATTCAGGTAAATGTTAAATGTGACCATCTTTGCATTACAAGGGAGTTAGGTCGCAAATAAGTGAAAATTAGCATTAAATGATTGTTATAATCAAGAACCCATAAAGGGCATCATTTACAACAATATTAAGCACAATATGATTGGAAAAAAGAAAAACTATATCCTAATATAATACTATCATATATTGGACAGGGTCAGAGCCTAACACATCATGTGTCTTACATAACATTAACAATAATTGCATAATAATTTTATATATTTTGTATTCCCCTGGATCTTATTTCTAAACACTTAATTATATAATTGCCTAGGCACATAAGAGTTGGTAAATGCTCATTTGTGAACAGCCAGAAATATTTTTTATCCTTGGGTAATTCTTTAAAATTATTACAAAAACTGTTTACTTTATCCCATAATAATTTTCTCTGTTCGTTATATAAAGGACAACTTACTGTGAAATGGGTCTCATCTTCAATAGAATTTGATCCATGTGATAGGCAGTGATGACATAGACGCTGACTTCTCTCTATGTATTTTTTACTATACCTATCTTTCTCAATTTTAAGATCATGTGCACTTATTCTCAATTTACATATTGCTCTTCTTATATTAAAATCTTTAATTGATAAATAAGCCTCCTTTACGAAGTCAGTCTTGAGGTTGAAATAATTTTCTAATTTACTATTACCTTGTGATAAGGTATCAGATCTTTTGACCCCCCAAAATGTTTTAAAACTGTTACAAAGTTTACATTTTACAAATTTAATTAATCTATTGAGCTTTGTATTCAAATTTTGTATATCAAGTGATTGAAGGACATATCTCATAGATGAATACCAACAATTAATGTTTCCTGCATCTAAAATTTTATTACAAACATAAGCATCATAAAGTAACCCATCGTCCAATTTGTTAAGCCTGTGTACATATTTTACCATAGATATAATGACAGAAAAATAAAGAGGAAATCTTGCAACCTCTGATAACACTGCCAAATTTGAGGCTTTTTTATTTACACCAAGAATATATTTTAGATACCTGAAATGTGATTTTTCCAAATAATCATTTATGTAAATTAATTCAAATAGATAATCACTTTTTTTCTTGCAAGCAGCAGAGTTAATCTTAAAGGTACCCCAGATTTCACTACAATATAATAAAATTGGTTTTATTGTGTGATCATATAAATGGATTGCAGTATCAATACTTGGATTACAAGCTGACATGGATTTTTGTAGTTTAAATTTTGCCTTTAAGGACTTTTTGAATAGCTCTTCTTTCCCCTGCTGAAAAAGACCACTGGAAGTAAAGACTATCCCTAAATATTTATATCTGTTAACACATTCTATAGCCTCATTATCTAAACAAAGTACATGTCTTTTAAAATAGTATAAAATTTTCCAGATATGTTATTTTCCAATAATTTGTATCTAATACCACAGTGTATGACCCTATCAAAAGCCTTTTTAAAGTCCACAAAGCAAGCATAAATTTTCCCCCCTTTTCTGTTAGTATATTTATCTAATATGGTTTTTAAAACAAACATATGGTCAGATGTTCTGCTCTTTTTTGAGAAACCAACCTGACATGGATGAATTATATTATTTTTATCAAGATGAATGTCAAGTCTTTTATTAAGAATACTGTTAAATAATTTTCCAATGCATGAATTAATTGCTATGCCTCTGTAATTTTCAGGTTTACTAGGACTCCCTGCTTTAAAAATTGGACATATATAAGACAATGACCATTTGCGAGGGTATGTTCCAGAGCAGAATATCAAGTTAAAAAGTTTCTGCAAAACAGGTGCAAATATACTACCCCCTGATTTTAATATCTCGTTTGGGATACCATCTAGTCCTGCAGCTTTATTATTCTTTAGTTTATTTATAGCATCCAAAATTTCTTTTAGGGTTATTTTGTAATCCAGTTCACAAAAAGTTGGATTATTTTCTAAATTTTTTACTTTCTTGTTAATTATTTCTTGTTAATTAATTCTTGTTATATATCTTAAAGGTCGTGTTTCTTATAAATGTTAAGACAGGCGTCTTCTGATAATCTATAGTCCCGGAATTACGATCATAATTGTTACAATTTCCCTGCTCATTTAAAGAATTCAGAAAACTATCTATTTCATGATCAATTACTTTGACATTGATTTACTGCTGCAAACATGGTCATAATAAAATGGTTGATAAGTACGATCAATTACACAGGATGACTAACAACACTATCGAGTATGAAACTTTCAAGCAAAAGGTTTCACGTGACAGTTTTTCTCGTAAAACTGGCAAATCAATGGTCAAAAATCATAACTTTTACAACAAAACACAAAAATAATGTCCAATAAAAAATGGGCAATACATACAAATTTTAATAATCAACTACAGTCAATTACAAATATATCCTATACATTTTGAAAGCTTTCTGATATGGTTTCAGAAAGAGGGACGAAAGATACCAGTGGGACAGTCAAACTCATAGATCGAAAACAAACTGACAACGCCATGGCCAAAAATAAAAAGACAAACAGACAAATAATAGTACAGATGACACAACATAGAAAACTAAAGATTAAGCAACACAAACCCCACCAAAAACTGGGGGTGATCTCATGTGTTCCGGAAGGGTAAGCAGATCCTGCTCCACATGTGGCACCCGTCGTGTTGCTTATGTTATTACAAATCCGGTAAATAGTCTAATTCGGTAGGTCACATTCATGAAAAGGGAAGGGTATTGTAGTTACGACATACGGAACATATCCGATATCATCTGTGAAACGGTTATTCCATAACGGTCAACCAACTCGTGATGGCGTCCGTAAAATTTACGAAGGGATGATTTCAACTTCACCATTTGGAACTCTTGGTTTAATAGCTTCCTTGTGAGCAGCAATCCTCTATCAAGGAAATCATGATAGGAAATACAAGCCCGGGAATAGAATTCACGATATACCAATTTGCTACAATTGACATACATGGCCCAAGTCTAATAAATCACATAAACAATTTCAAATTAAATTGGCGATTTTTTCAACTAGACACGATTAAATACGGTCTCAGAGGAGTATCGACCACAATGTGTCATTATATTGTAAGTCCTATCACCCCAATTGTCAAAGCACAAAAATAAATGTATAGTAAAGTCCCTGACAAACAATCCTACCAAACATGAAAGCTTCCGGCAATTGGTTTTTCAGTAATGGTGCGTCACGTCAGACACGGAAGGATGAAGACTATTGCGAAGGGGACAATACTATTTTACAGAAGAGCATGATTTGCCTTCAAACATTACAACTGTATCAGCCGGAGTTCGAGACAGGGACTACTTCATCCCAGTAATGATGGCGGACTGTACTCGTGGTCTAAATTTCGAGTACAATGCGGAATTTATTAGACGGTCTAGAAAAACTTTTTTGAATTTGGGGAGTATATTAATCATAATGAATATAATATAATGATTACCGAACATAGAAAGGCTACTCGGCGATATTAGTTAAAGAACAATCTATAGGATTTGACACTATACACCTTGTTCACGCAAACCGCATTTATGAACTTGTTCAGGAATACTTATTGATAAGTAGTTGCTATCATCAATTTGACAAAATTAAATAAGATAACCCCAAAGCGAACCAAGTTTACTATAATGTATAACTTCTAACGTTTTACTGCCATCTAATTTATTTTGGGCAAAGCACATATTTTTAAACAGAAAAGAATAAAATCTTTTGAAACAAACAATACGTACCATATCTACATGCTGGAATAAAAGTCGTCGCAAGTACTAAGAAAGGACATATCATATTGCCGATACAATATTCCAAACGGTACCAGTGATTCATCGGTCTCGTTCATTGACATCATTTGCCATAGCTTTAGGTTCTGAAAAAAAAATTATGTGTAAAAAGGATAAGCTCATGGCTTGTAAAAACTTTTTATTGCTTCGCATCACGGTGCGAACTATTAGTTTTCATTCGATATTCACGTCATTTTGAAATTATTACTAAACAAATATCGGTTCTGATTGGTTGCCGTATGATGTGACTAAAATTCGACTAGAATGCGATATAGAATTTGGAACATGTACCGGACTGGAGAAGATATTAAATTACAGTATGGGTATACAGATTTGATCAATAATTATTGATTCGTGTTGACATAATTTATGATACGGCGAGGTACTCCGTACCTTTTTAGAAGGTAAAACTTGTACATATACTATTTCAACTTGTAGATGAACAAGCAGTCCTTTAAAACACACTATATACAATATTTAAACTTGCAATATCGCAAATCAATTTTCACACTGTCTTCAAAAATAATATCGATTTTAATTACTGAAATTTATGTTTAACCAAGAGATTTTCTAGAAATAAGGTCACTTTTCTTATCAAGAGTTTCACAATCATCTATTGCATTTGAAATGTTATAGGGGTTCATGGTCCAGGTTTTAGGGACATTCTTTATCGTCCAAAAGGTAACGCCCGATCTTTTTGTGGGATCATTAATCATTTTAAGATGAAAATGGGGGGGGGGGGGGGGAGGTCAAAATGTAATTCATAAATTGAAGATGGAGATAAAAAATCAATTCCTATTCATTGGAAAGGAGGGACCAAACTACACAAACTATTTCTTGCAATGAAAAAATACTTAAGCTTGTAAGAGCATTTTACACCTAACAAAGGCCCCAAAGAGAAAGTGTCCTAATAAACTGTGACAAAATATTGTTGTCTTTATGATGTTGTCTTACTTTATAAAAAAGACAGAAAAATACCAAGGGCTGATCCAAAACCGAATGTCCAATAAATTCAGAAAACACCATGGTAAAAAGAAAAAAGACTAACAAAAGTTTAAAAACACTAAACGTTGAACAACACGAGCTAGAACAGATGAGGTGAACTTACGTGGTCCAGAAAAATCAAATATTCCTGTTCCACTAATGACAGCCGACGTGACTACAATTTTGGAGTTAAAAATTCCTACCAACTCAACAAAATTGACTTTCCAATGATAACACACACACACACAAGGAATCATAACACTTAACAAGTAGAAGGTCACACGAACAAATCGTTTTGACTCAAAGTATATCGCTTTTTTGTTATTCATAGAAATAATCTTGAGTGTGTCCATTTCAGAAAAAAATATATTCTACTTTATAAAAATGAATTTAAAATGTTTACTTACAGCGCACACCTTTGTCACATAGTGTATTAAAGGTATTTCCGAAATTGTTAACCTGTTTTATTTTGATAATTTTATCAACCAAGATAAAAGGAAGATAGAGTCACAAATAAAAAAGATCATAGTTCATAAATGATTTTAAACATAGAACTTTTCGATACCAGGAAATGAAAGACTCACAATGATAGGTCTTTTCGAGCTTTAAAAAGGGCTTTATTTGGTCTGAAAAACCGAAGTGCTATAAAATATTTATATTTAAATATATCAGACGTATGTGCAAAAGTCAAAGTACAATGAATATCACCGAGATTTCATAGTCAACAGACAGATAGCATAAGTTCAATATTTCTTCCAAAAATGTCAAAAATTGGGTATATATGTGAGCGAATGGAACATATCGATCACCACGTGCAAGTAAATATTAATCAGATAAATGTTTAATAGCACCTACGTTTCAATTAAATTTCAAAGGCATAACCATATTACCTGGAAAAAAGTATACATCATGTAGAACAGTGAGAAATGTCAAAATTTAACTTTTTGCAACCAGAAAAAATACGCAGATACAGATACAGATTTATTTTTCAACATTAAAAAAAATATAATAAAAAGCTAACTATTACAAGAGTGATCACCGACGATATGGCATTCAAAATTTAATGTGAAAAATATGAAGATGCTCTAAAGGGCGAGCGGATAAAAGTATCAATTCGCAACGTCATTTGCTGTATCTAGCTGATATCGGGTATGACCTCTTCTAGACTGCAGCTTTATATCTTCGACGAATCAACCAAACATTGATTTTGAGTAGCGATTTGCGGCTGTTCAATGGTTTCTTGTGCCATTGTGCAATGTCGATAACGCCTTCAAGTTTATCCCGTAAATGTTCGATAGGTGATAAATCTAGTGACAAGACTGACTATGGAAGAACCCGAATGCCGTTCAAATTAGAAATGCTTTTTGTGAGCGATCCAAGAGATATTTGAGATTTCCTTGCTGCAAGAACGTCTACTACAGAATTTAGATTTACGAAAACGTCATCTGGCGTTTTGGTAAAACTTTTGCAGTGACTGGTTCGTCAAACTGCCGCGCTGGATGTGCTTTCCGCTGATACAAGGCAATTACGGCGATAAATGAACCGGATATGCCACTTTGCGTGTAAAGGTAAACAACATCCATTCTATTACATTACACAACAAAGAAATAGAGTGGATGGATAGTTTCACATACCTCGGAGCTGATATAGATACCAGCGATAATGCAACAGCCGACATAATGCATAGAATAAAAAAAGCAAGAGCAGCATACTACAAGTTAAGAAATATATGGGTATTTAACCAATACAGTAGGAACACCAAAATGAAAATTTATAAAAACAATGTAACATCAGTGTTGTTATATGGGGCAGAATGTTGGAAGATAAGCAAGAGAGATGGAGAAAAACTTAACACCTTTAACATTAGAAACTTGCGTAGAATCTTTAGGATATTTTTGCCAACTACGATTTACAACACACAACTACTGCAAAGAGCCAATTAACATGTGCAGCATCATCAACACCATTAAGACCAGGAGACGGAGTTGGATAGGTGCCATCCTAAGGATGGACCCATGGAACGATTGCCAAATCGCCTTGTATCGAATGTAGGAAGAACAAAGGAAACTTGGGGACGAATGCTAGACAAAGAAAGAACAGGCATTAGATGGATGGCATGGGGAAAAGTACAACAAGCAGCAGACTCAGATGGAAGACTTTCGTTCGCGCCCTATGCAACACATGGCGCTAACAGGAGTTGTAAGTTGTTGTAATATGCCACTTTGCGGGTGTTAGACATGTACAACGCGTTTGCCTTACACAACCCGTCAGTCTAGATATTGAATGCGTGAATCTACTCTACAACGTCAGCATGGCGCGTATCAGAATGCACTATAACAACCGCACGTTCTCTATTCCTTTCAAGTATCCGTGGAATCGTATTTCCCGTGACTATTAAAGGTTTCGAAATGATATCTGTTTCTAACTGAGGACATTACAAATAATTATTGAATTTGTTAAAAACGGTTTCAGAAACAAATGTATTACAAGAGGAAAAAAAATAACCAGTATACTTAAATATTTAGACGGATAGACCAGTATCAGCAAAATAAAACAAAGACTAGAGCTCTAAAGAGCATTTTCACTCACGTTGATCTATTTGCCTTTTCAACACTGAATAGATATAAGAAGATGTGGTATGAGTGCCAATGAGACAACTCTCCGTCCAAGTCACAATTTGTAAAAGTAAACCATTATAGGTCAAAGTAATATATTCGAATTCCTAACTTAGATCTTGTCTTGCTGATCATTTGCCATTCAATGTTTTCATCTATAATAATTTTTTAAGATAATAGGCAAAATGCAAAAAAGTTGATAAATCATTTTAGGGAAATAACTCATATAGGGAATCGACTGGCAATTTCGGCCATGTTTGGCTTATTTGTAGGTCTTGTCTTGCTGATCATTAGTGGTAATGAAAGTTTTCAAGATATTGGGCAAAATGCACACAAAAAACAGATAGGTAAAAATCATCATAAATGGACAATAAGTCCTATAAAGAGTCGACTGTCATTTTCAGTCTTGTTGATTTATTAGCCGATCTTGACTTGCTTATTAATTTTGCTGTTTACAGGAAACAAAATTTCACAGACAAGTGCCTGTGTCATCAAGTCTCAAATTCGGCTCCCCAAAGAGTTTTCGAACTTAAAGAAAAACCACATGAATTGCCAAAACTGACCGGTACTTAGTTGATATTGTATTTTTATAGAGAGAGTATACAATTAAAATGGAAGAATAGAACAAGAATTGTTTTTTTGAACATTAGACCCATGTCATATTTTTGCAGAAATGCGTTCAAAACTGTTTACAGAAAAAATACAAAATAGTTTATGAGCACCTTTTTCGAAATTTCTCAGAATTAAACACTCCATTCGTATTGTATGAAATGGAAATATTTACAGCATGTGTATAATTCATCCAGATACTGATGTTTTATTGGTTGCAAGAGTAATCGCCTGGTTCTGCCATAATTATGTTTCCAACTTTCGTAAAAGCAACCCAATTAAGAATAGAATATTTAGATCAGCCCACGTAATTTATCTATTTCTACACGAAGAGGTTTTTTTTTAACGACCTTGACTACGCATGAGGGTCTTGCAAGTCGGTTATTTTTACACATTGGTCGTGGACTGGCGAAAAAATGCTTAATGTTTGAAAACTTGCAAATTTTATAAAATTTGAAAAAGCAGTCAATAATTAAAAGAAATATGTAACAATAAATCGTTTATCAGTAATATATAATAATTATTGAAATTCAAAACATATTTTTTTAGCTATCTATTTGAAATCGAAAAAAATCATTTTGTAAATTTCACCAATATCACGTACATGTATAGTTGAGTTCCTGTGGAAAGATACAACTTTAATTTTTCTAAACAATTTCGAACGAATTTTTGTGTTTCAAATTTTACTTTCAGATTTCAAACATATATATTTTATTTCGAAGAAGTGTTAATATAAGAAGCGAATGCTGCATTTAATTCTATTATGCAACTAAAATGTAATTATCATAGAAAACACATTAAAAAAACCCACCAAAAAATCTACTTTTCATTCCGTATGGATTCATTTCATCAAACAGTCACATCCTTTATGTGCCTATCCCAAGTCAGGAGCCTGTAGTTCATTGGTTGTTGTTGCTTCATATCTCTCATATTTGTTTTTCGTAAATTATTTTGTTATAAACTAGGCCGTCAGTTTTCTCGTTTGAACTGTTTCACATTTTTCATGTCGGGGCCTTTTAGGGAGCTACCATTTGATTTTTATGGGGGGGGGGGGGGGGGTGTTCGGACGAAATTTGAAAAAAGGCAGGACAGGAGTTTTGAGTAAAAAAAAAAGGCAGGATGAGCAACTTGGCCCAAAAAAAAGGCAGGATGACAATTTAATGTAAAAAAAGTCAGGATAAACTAATAAAAAAAAAAGCAGGACCTAATAGAGTGCGGTTGCCTATAATGGCTTACATCCACTTTATTTGGTGGAGAGTTGTCTTATTGGCAATCATACCACATATTCTTATTTTTATATAGTTCAGTGTCAATTGCTATGATTGTTATCACAATGTATTAAATGGTTAATTGTATTTTCAAAATGTAATGCTTTATTTTTATAAAAGTTATAAATATTATTTTACTTACATGACATAAACTGTAAAGTTAAATGACAGTAAAGAGATTGAATTGAATTGAATTTAAATCAAAATCCAAATAATACGTATATCCTGTATTCCAGGGGTTATAATCAACATTATAAAAAAATGTAAAAAAAGTATTTTGAAAGGAAGTATGTGTACGTGTGGAAGTGTCTCAGCAATGGAGTTTTAAATATCCGCGTGGTAGCAAGGGGGTTAAGAGTAGAGAGAATTCACGGAGCTAGTTTAATCCCGCTGAATAATTGAGTGCCTATCACGAGACTCGACAGTGGATGTTTCTGTATCTTCACGTTTTCTTTTAATGTTTAGTACCTATAAGCCTGAACCAAGCATTCTTACCCACTCAACCTTGTCACTTTTTTTATATTAAATTTGGTCTTTTCTGTGCCATGCAACTAGAAACACGTGTTTCTTTAATTTTTTTGTCTGAAAATATAATAATATTATGTATATAAATACAATAATATCTGGAATTAAAATCAATAAAAAGAAATATAAAGAAGTTAAAGTCAATTATTTACACTTGATTTAAAATATCATAAGTATGGATCAAGCTCTATCAGTGACGCGTTTACTAATGGATAATCCCAAGTAAGCCTCAAAATTATTATTACATAATATCTATAAATATCTAATGGCACTTCACATTTAGATTAAAGTCAGTTTTATTCTTGTGTTAGCTGCTTAATTGCAATTGTACTTTAAAAAACTGTCATTCCATATTTTGTCCCATAATGGCCGACAAAAGTTTGTGGGATTCCTTCATTCCAAAAGCTAAGGTAATCGGTAGTTTTGCAAAACATTGTAAAGATCACAATAAGGAACGTGCTGAACTGGTTAAATTTGTTGAACACATGGTAAAAGATTTGAAAGAAGACGAAGAGGAAATAGAGATTACGGAACGGTATCAATTTAGAGTACGAAAATTTTCTGTGGTACCAGCGCCAAAACCTAGAGACGTAGAGTACACGGTAGGTCCATATAATTTATAATGACACTTGAGTTCTCTATTATGACTATTAGAAAAGACATTTAACAACCTCAAACAACAACAAAAATGTTTGTTAAAAAAAGTTTGTCTTTCAGGTATATTCGTGATGAGAACTTTAAAATGCCAAACGAAACATGACCAACTGATAGAGAGTATCAACAATATCTGCAGACATACCGATATTCCCTCTAACCCTGTATACAGTACACGCAGGCACTTGTCTTTGAAAAAAGTGTTAAATTAAGGCATACAGGTAAAAGAAAATCCAAAGACAAGTGCCTGTGACATTACGGCTTTTTAAAAGTTTAAAAATGAGTTTTGAACTCAAATATATTACCCATCTTCCAAACATTGTATACTATTTAAGTTCCCGCGCTAAAGTACGTCCATTATTTTTTTTTTTGCAAAATTCAAAATTCAATATTTCAGCCAATAATGAAATAACTTTTTAGGGTTGACAAATTTGGATATTCATTGCTTCCATCAGATATTATTAAAGTTCAGGAACAGACATAAGCTATATAATTGTAACACAAGAGTAAACTACTTTTAAAGTTGAATGGTGAATAGATGTTATTTGCTATTTCACAGGAGATTCACATGAAACTCATATGAACTGATTTCACGTGAGTTTCACGTATAATCTCGTTTGAGGTGAAATTCACATTAACTTATATTCACGTGAAATTGATGTGAATGAAATTTCCCTGCGTAGGGTCCACCTAAAAGAAAATGAGGTCAAGGTCAAAAGTCAAGGTCATGTTTTGAAGTTTGATTTTGCTTATTATAGCTTCTCATCAGAAACCGTACAAGATTTTGACAAAATATTTTAACAAAATTGTTAGTTACGACATGTCGCAACACGTAAATTTTGGTTGAAAGGGTACGTATACATTTAATAGTTTTCTTCCCTCTTATATATAGAATTAGCTTTATGATGACATAACTCATTAACCATATATAGTAGAGACCTAGGGTCTTTTGATTTGAGGTCCTTGTTTTATGACCTTGATTTGACGTTCTCGATTTTGTCCTTTGCTCTTACTTCTTATTGGTTCAAGATAAAGTCAAATGGTCTTTTACATTTGGTTACTGATATATCAACCGGGAGTGACCTTTTTGTAAACCGGAAGTAGCCATCTTTGCATTATTTTCATGTACAATTTACTAGAACTTTATACTTTTGGAATTGGGGTGAAGTAAGGTTCAAATGTAACCAGACATAGTATTTTGTAAACCGGAAATAACTACTTATATATCTTATTTTAGGCAAAAGTATATAAACATCATATATTTTCGGAATCAACATAAATTAAGCTATTATCTGACACCAGAATTGACATTCTAAACCAATATTGAATATTTTTCTGTCTAGACATGTCTATTTGGGGTGGAAAGACCTTCAATTGTTCTCTGAACAATTAATTTTTAATTTGTTATTGGTTTGTTTGACTTGTGTTATTTATCTTTTATGCCGGTAATATAAAGTCCCGAGTTTTCTGTACTGATTTTATTGCTTTTTCTTTTATATACATTGTTTTCCATAGTACGAGAATAAATAGGAGGGTTGAGATTACAAAACCGACAAATATTCATGTGCATGTCCAAGAGCCGAGCGTGCGGGACCTTCATGGGTAGTAATAGTAGACAAGGTCATTAAACACACCCTAGTAGTAGCGTCCAATGTAAGGAACAACATCAGTGGTTGTCTTTTGTTAATCTACTCGGTATTTTAAGGTTTGAGTCATTTTAAGGAATTTGATGTGTATGGATAATCTTTAAACTGATAGTCTCTGTTAAATATTTTTCCATCTCGAGGCAACTTAGAGCATGACCTACGATATAGTCAGTTGTTTGTTGTTGATGAAAGCATGTTGGAATATAAATTGGTTTTTTTTGGTTTTTTTGTGTCGTTGTGATGCTGCTTTACTGATGTACTCCCTATAACTCCTTCCAAAACCACAATGAAAGCACAGAGTGGCTTCACATACAGAATGTAAAGATTTTTATTGGGATAAACCAAAAAAAAAAAAAAAAAAAAAATAACATCTCAATTTAATATACCAAAATGTCAATGTTAATTGTTACTTACAGCTTAATAAAAATGGTCACGATGAGTACTGTTTTGTATGCGAAGAGCTTTTTCCTCACTTCAGTAAGGATGTATATCCTTGTCGTGTTTGCACCCGTGCCTTCCATAAGAACTGTGTACAATTGTTGAGTGATTCAGAATGTTCCCAGTTTGACAAGGTTACCATAGATAGAAGACATACAAATAGTGGCTGGAGCTGTTATAGATGTGTAAGTTCAAATCAATTTATTCACAAGTATTTGGGGATTTTGTGGTAACCTTAAAATCTGACATCCGGATACAGGATGTTATTTACTTTTACCCTTTCAATAAAAGACAAAGATTGGAAATTTAAAAATATAAACACTTCAGGAACAATAAAATGGCTAAAAGCCTTAAAAACACTAGCCCAATACATTATAAATTGAATATTAGTTTCGCTTGATAAAGTTGAAACCTTGGTTTCAGTAGCAATGAAAATCAATTTGGCTACGACTACATGGCGAATGGTACTAGGATGATCAACCTATTTATATCTGGGGTGAAGGGCAATCATTTTTTCAGGTTTATGATTTAATATATTAGAACTTATGGTTTAGAATGAGACATAATTTGTAAAATAAATGATAGCAAAACACGTCAAGAAAGGATAAAAAAAAAACAGCCATAAATTGTAAAATATGAACCAAAACAAAACAAACCGTATGATATCGATTCTCGCGTGCACGAAGAACGTGTTTCTGGAATAATCCTTTTCATGAACGTTCGAGATCAAATTTTGGAATGCCAAATGTATATAATGTTTGAGAGCACAAGCATACAATTTATGATCAGTTACTATACACATTTATACCGAAACCGAAGTACTGACTCTAAAGTCAGTCCATGCAACGCAAATGATATATGCTTGAAAAGAATATTAATTTTCTTGCAAAGTAAAAAATGTATTAATATGTGGATTTTTTTTTGTGTCGTTGGATTGTTGTCTCATTTAAATATAATCCGCATCTCCTTTTATTCAAAGTATCTTTCTTCTAATCTATCAAAAACAGTATGACAATAAATATTTACGTTTACTTTTAAAATTTAATTATGTCCAAAATCGTCACCAGTTATAATAGGAAGATGTGGTATGATTGCCAATGGGACAACTATCCATCAGAGTTCAAATGAAGTAGATAAAAGCAATTCATTGACTCAACACTCATTACCTATATTGTTAGGACAGCTAACCGAAATTTGTAAAGTTTGATAACGCGTTTTATAATAAGTAAATCTGTTGTTGTTGCATTTCAGTAATCGATACCGACTATGTAAATTCTCTCCTGTAAGTTTAAGCGCTTCATTAATCTCTGAAAAAATAAACCAAATGTGATAGTTTCTAAGTTTGGCATCGTGTCTTTTGTTTTGTTTTGTTCATGTCCTATGTTTTTTTCATTTCCTCTTTTTTTCAGGCAAACTTATCACTTCTTCTAACAGACAAAGAAACCTCAACTCTTTTTGAGATATTTGATGAAATAGACTCCAATAACGGTAATTAGGCTTTGCATAGAAAAGTTGGGCATGATTATAAAGCGCCAAGATAAATACATATGGCATACATTTTAGACGATCATTTATTGATATTTTCCAGATTGATAAAATCAGTAATTTTTATTTTCAAAATAGTATGCTGTTGTGTTTAAATTATATAGCTGTTCCGGGAAATCCCCGACTTTTATAATTTTGATTTCAATGACAATAAAGCATTTTTTTTTGTGTATATAAAAGTAGTATGAGTGTACACACGGTTTTTTATCATTCAGATTCGTATATTTCGCAAGAAGAATTTGTAAATTACAAAAATAAAACGATTCACATGGCATCAACAGACAGCGGAAAACAACAAATCATTTTACAGTTTAAGAAAATAGATACGGACAAAGATGGACGTATAAATTGGTGGGAATTTCTCAGTCATGAAGCTAGACTAATACTTGCAAAAAGGTCAACGGTAAGTTAAGGTGTCATAGTGTATCTGTAAAAACCAGTTATTATGTTAAAAAATAAAATTTATAGAACTTGTGACAATTTTTTTTATTTTTTGTCAGTTTTTATATCACGAATTTCATAAATATGAGCTTGCTTTCAATAACTAATTTGTCGTATTTTATTATTGTTAAACTTATTTCGATATTTTTATATTCTGTAATCGAGTGAAGTGCTTGATTAATTGCTCGTCAATTGTTACAGGTAGTCATTTAGTTAAGATAGACCAGTCACATGTTAATTTTTGTGCATGTCCAAAGTCAGAAACCTCGTCAATCATTACTTAATTTTTTTTTTCTTTTAAAGTATTTGGTGTTAAAGACAACTTTTTATAGTCTGTTAATTTATACTTATTGACTGGGTATGAGTGGAATATAAGTTTATTGTCCTCCGAGGTGCAGCTATTGCCCTGGGGCGTAGCCAAGGGCAATAGTTGAATGAGAGGGGACAATAAACTTATTGTTCCACAAATATCCAGTGAGCAAGTGTTTTATTATACCGAAAGAGACAACAGACACAAAGTTATGCCAAGGACTGAACAACACAGCTGACCAAAATTCACTTTTACATTTGTAAGAGACAATGAACACATAGTGATGACAAATATTCGATTGTAAATATGCATTCTAATAACAAACAGGCAATTGTAAGTTGAAAGCTTCATCTTTTTTTTTCAAAACAACAGAATAAATTCAACAACAGAACAACAATTTTAACGAATTTATTGATCTGTCATTACTTTTGTTGAAAGTAAAAAAATACAGAACAATTGTTGATACTGCTGATAGCGAAACCTGAGCGAGACTGAAATCCGGCTGCGATCTGAAATATGTTTAAATTACAAGTCCTTAATTGATCCTTCCAGATCTCCATCGGAAAGCGACGCAAATCGCCCTGACTGAGCCAAGATCCTGTCGTATGATGCGACTTGGTGAGTATTCGAACGACTCTGGAATCGACGTTAATAATTGAGGTGAATTCCGATAGTCCCGAATGAATTGTTAAAAACCCGTTGAAATTCCGCGAAATATATTGACGCTTGCGGTCAAATAGTTTCATCGAGGGCAAATAGTTTGAAACAATTGACCGGTCAAATAGTCAAACGCTTGCAATTTGAAAAATAATGAAAATATTGTGTACTTATTTTGTATAGAAAATGATAACTGAGGTATAATAAATATAGTTCACAACTTTAAAGGTTGACAGATTCACTGTGTCTAAACTAACCCGGCGAAAAATGTTTGGACTCAACAGTATCTAATGTCCGGTACGGTGACGGACAATCAACAGACAGAGAAAGGTAGAAATTCTGTTTATTTATATGTTGTTTTAATGATATTGAAGAATAAACATACACATATAACTATTTTCGATAGTGTGATGTAATACTTTCTCGAATATGTTTAATTTCTCTTTAAATTGAGCACATTGTACGGAAAGAAAGGTACGGAAAGAAAGATATTAACTCGGTGATTTCAAGACTTGTCACTATGAACACCTCAATATTTGCATGTCTGTGCATGGAATGAAGGAAGTGGGTCATGTCAAAATTGAAGCACCCGGTTTTGTCAATGTGTACGACCCGGTTTTGTCCTTAAATTTCACAAAGCAGACCCTTGAATTCCTGCTATGTTAGAACAAAGCAAATTTCAATTTTGTTTTGTATAAAAAAAAAAAAGGAAAAAAATAAAAAGAAATGAAGGTTTTGTAACGCAATTAGATTTTTTTATATCAACAATGTAAATTTAAGTGTTCAAACTTAAATAGTGTTCGGCCTTGAAAATTTAAGGACGCACATTTGATATGCGATTTTCTGGGACAACAAGATGGTTTTCTTTATGTTCCGCTCTACTTCAAGGGAGAGACAGTATGATCATTTGGAAATAAATTTTCTGAAACTAAACGTTCATTAACAATTCATAAACGGATTTTATACCGCCGAGCGTAGCAAGGGGAACTTTTATTTAACGATTTTATACTAAAAGAAATCATATATAAATCGTAAAAAACATGATAAAATAAATAATTATTTCTAGCCACCAAAAAGGGTATAGGGGAGGGGGATGGGGATCGGCGTACTCCCTCTACCCCTGGATCCACCACTGATATAATGTTACTATATCGTATACCATCATAAAATTTAATAAAAGACGAAAAAACAGAGACAGCCGCCAATCGCATATTTACTATAGGGGCTCTGAAATCAAATGAGTTAAGCCTTTTTCAACTCATTGAATTTTTGTTCATATGTTGTGCTGTTAAACCGCAGTTTTTTTCTTGTTTTTTTTTTTGGGGGGGGGGGGGGCGCTTTCACATTCAACCCCGCCATTCTGTATGTGCCAGTACCAAATCCAGGAGCCTGTAAATCGGTGGTTGTGTCTTTTGGTGCTGTATATCATACATGTATTTGTTTTTCGTTTTTTATTTTGTACATAAATCAGGTTGTTAGTTTTCACATTAGTTTTTTTACAGTTTATGTAGAAAATGTGGTATGAGTGCCAATGAGACAACTCTCCATCCAAGTCACAATTTGTAAAAGTAAACAATTGAATTCTATACGTATACCTTATTGAACTTATCTTCGAACTAAATTAAAATGGAAATAAATAAAAATGTCAAAGTACGGCCTTCAAAACGGAGCTTTTTCTCTCACTGTCCGTCAATAGATGCATGAACGAATGAGTTAATATATTGTAAACATAGCGTATAGTATAGTAAAGCATACTATCCTCACTCTTTTGATAAATTGATATGGTAACACAATCATTCCACATCTTCTTATTTTTACATCATTACAGTAGTATTGAAAATAAACAAACATTTGAGAGATGTATTTCTATTTTTATCCATCTGTGATGAGTTAAGCCTTTTTCAACTGATCTTTATAGTTCGTTCTTATGTTGTACTATTACACCAATTTTCCAGGTAAGGGGGAGGTTTGGGATCCCGCTAACATGTTTAACACCGCCATATTCCGTATATATGTACCTGTCCTAAGTCAGGAGCCTGTAATTCAGTGGTTGTTGTTTGTTGCTGTGTTACATATTTGTTTTTCGTTCATTTTATTGTACATTATTTAGGCCGTTAGTTTCCTCGTTTGAATTGTTTTACAAATGTCAATTCGGGGCCTTTTATGGCTGACTATGCGGTATGGGCTTTGCTCATTGTTGAAGGCCGTACGGTGACCTATAGTTGTTAATTTCTGTGTCATTTGGTCTCTTGTGAAGAGCTGTCTCATTGGCAACCACATCACATCTTCTTTTTTATATCATAAGGAATTAATGTAAGTACATGCTATAAAGTATTTATTACCATTTAAATTTAGTTCGAAGATAAGTTCAATAAGGTATACGTATAGCATTCAAAAATGTCTACTCCCTATTTCGAAAAGTTCCCGTTTGAAATATATTTTAACACGACATGTTTGTATTGCAATAACATCTTTATAACATCTTTTTGACTCACATATTCAATTTCTTCCGATTGGCAATGTTCAGATCCGTGTTAACGTAGCTTTTTATAAATTTGTGATTTCAAAACAAAACAAAACCGGGTCCTATACTGAGACAAAACCGAGTCCTTATATAGTAAACAACATTGACGAAACAGGGTCCTTCCATTTTGACATGACCCATTTCTTTCGTTCCATGCACAGAAATACAAATATTGAGGTGCTCATAGTGACTAGCCATGCAATCACTGTGTTAATATCTTTCTTTCCGTACTTTTCTTTCTGTACAATGTTCACAATTTAAAAAGAAATTAAACAAATTCGTAGCAAGGTTCACTCAATTCACCATTTTCATGTGCCTTTTTACTTATTTCTCCACTAATCTAGAAAGGTTGTAGAAAATATTACATCACACAATCGAAAATAGTTATATGTGTATGTTTATTCTTCAATGTCATTAAAAAACAAATAGATAAACAGAAATTCTACCTTTTCTCTGTCTGTTGATTGTCCGTCACCGTGCCGGACATTAGATACTATCGAGTCCAAACATTTTTTGCCGGGGTAGTTAAGACACAGTGAGATTGTAAAGACACACTTGTCCAGATTGTATGTTGATATTAAGATGTCTTTTCTTTTTTTGTGTTTTTTGTTATTGTTTTCACACCGACGTACATGTATGTTACACATGTCGTTTAGGTAAATTCAACCCTGCAGTGTTCTTTATTTACAATGAATTACTCATATACCGGTATAGTCACGATTCTTCCTCAGGTATTCATATATATAATAGTACATTTCTTTCCATAACTATTCCATAACTTAGTGATCTTAATAATGTCACTATCACGGTATCTCATATTAAAAAAAAAACCGGTATAAACAAAAACAAACTACTCTAAACTGGCTAAAGATTCACCATAGTTTTTTTACAATGTCGACTTGAGTACTTTATCTTTTTTTTGTTTAGGATTTTTTATTATGATTTTATAGAACGCATTGATTTTAAGATGTTGTTGATGTATATTAGTATGTGCGATATGCCATCTATTATTAGCCACATAGTGTGCTAGTAACCTAATACGATATATATAGGGACAGTAAATTCCATATGGGGTTCGAGCCATATGGAATTTACTGACCCCATATAATTTGTAAAAGGTCGCTAGCACACTGTGTAACGAATTTATCTTACAGACTATCTTAGCATGTGGCCTATCAAAGTGGTCAAGTCTTCAATATTAAGAACCTATTTCCATTGGTCTATACAAAACAAATGCCAACAACTGGTTAGCTTTTATTGTGTTTTCTGCATTTATTTCAATCTTTCACCATCAATTTCTTCGTCTGTTGAAACCTATGAGATTTTCCTTCAACACCGTGTTGTTTTTACAAAGGGACGTAACACCACTACTAACCGTGAACCGTGTATTGAAATAAACTACGCCTACTAACCCCATATGAAATATACACGGTTTCCACGCGGTTGCTTTTAACCAATTATATTCTTAGAAATGTATAGGGTGTAAGATAAATTAATATATTTAGATCTTCATTCGTAGGATGATTTATTAGACATGCTCACAGAAAAGGAATTATATTCTTAGAAATGTATAGGGTGTAAGATAAATTAATATATTTAGATCTTCATTCGTAGGATGATTTATTAGACATGCTCACAGAAAAGGAAATAGTTCATGCAAAAGCTGTGTTCTCTCATATGGATGATGATGGTGATGGTCTAGTAACACATACTAAAGCTTTGACAGCCTACAGAAACTGGTACAAAAGATTTGATGTGTTAGTATTGTTAATTTAATGTATTGTATTTTTTCAGAATGGTATACAAGATTCCTAACTATGAATTTCTTTATTCATTTCTATTAAATGTGAATTTTCTCTGTGATAGCTAGACGTACATGTATGTGTTGGCGAGGTTTTAATAAAATTTTCAATCAGTACATCTCTTGTGAATGAATTTACCAGTTATTAAGCAACTAATAGAAAGAAAAGAGTTGTCTTTCTTTGGAGTATATACTATGAATAGTGTCTAACGAACAACTGTGTTTCTTTTTATTTTTTCTTTGTTTCGTTCTAGCGATCGATATTTATGACACAGCTTAAATAAACCATAATAAATGTCGAACGTTTAATTAGTGATATCAAAGAATTTCTTGTATAGTTCTTTCTATATTCCAAAAAGTGATTTTTTTTTAAAGAACGTGTTGTATGTAAATTTCAATCGGTAAAATAGCGGAAGCTTTTAATAGGATTTGTTTAAGGCCAGTTGATAAACATAAATTACAGTAGAATTTTGAGATAAAAAAAATACAAAAAAAATCTTAAAATTTGAATTTATGATATGCAAGCTATCAAGAATATCTGCCCGAATACGTCAAAAAACTGAATTACGGCAGAGAAAACATAATACAGTTACAGAAACTGATAAGCATTATCATACCACTTATATTCCCATGCTGGCTATTAGAAAAAAAGAAGCATAGTTTGAGAAACCAATTACATTCATCATCTGTAAATAGGAAAAGTGTAGTGTTTTTTTTTTTTACAGAACTGACTCGTCAACTTTATCTCTACATGCAGATGTAGCAGCGAAAATGGTAATGGACCATGACAAGAAAAACAAAGGGTATGTCAAACAGACTTGATATGTTACAACTAGTCTTAATGCTAGGTTTTCGATACTTAAGCGGTTATTACATGTAAATATCTGCATGATTTATCTCTTGAAAATGACTATGAAATGAAAAAATTGAAAAACAGTAACTAAAATATAAGCAGAGGATTGATTGATAAGAGTGCATTTCTGTATTTAAATTTAATGAAAATAAACAAAGGACAGAGATACACTGTGCCACACGGGTTTATTTTAAAATAAAGCTTGATGAATGACTATGTTGGTAGGTTAGTCAAATCAGATCATTAATTGACATTAAATGAAACTTTCTTTCCAAATTTAGTTTAAAAATAAATACATTTTTTCTACTTCTGTATTTTCTTACCCCACACACACTTGATCAAAATAAAAACAATTCATTTACAAATGAAACAAATTATACACATATGCACATACATATCATCAACAGTGCAGACTAAGATTGACATGTTTATACCAAATGATCTTATTTTTTTAGGACCGTAACCTGGGTTGAATTCCTGACTGGACAAGCCTTGTATATAGTTTGTGGAAGACCTAATTTATAATGTGTGCGGCTTTGTGAAACAGTAAATTTTTAACGCAACTTTCAAAGACATATAACTTTTCAAACGTCATAATTACCATAACCGTATACAGCTACATATATTTATAATTTATGAACAGAAAGACAGTTAGACACCCAAAAGCTCTCTTTTCATCACAGACTCTCATGAAGATATCTAATAAATTTATCACTTGTGTGCGTTTCTATATTTGACAATACACATTATATAGAACTATAGAATAGCTATACGATTCTTTGAAGCCACTTGTCACCATATGTTACATCAACATTTAAATTGTAGCGTCTTCTTCACATGTTTCATTTAAAAAAAATGTATTTTCATCTATGTGCACACATTTTTAAAAGAACTATCAATGTACGTTAAAGGAGCATTAGCTGTCAAATTCATGTCACCGATTTTACTCAAATTCTCATATCTGATTTATAACATACTAAAACATATACTAGTGTTCAAACTATAAAAAGTCTAAAATAAACAATTTACGATGCATGCACTCGATAATATGTATCAGCATTTCATATGTATTTTAGTCTAGACACCATCTAATTAACCATTGATGAGACCTCCCAAGACTGCCGACTATGGAACGCCACAGCTGTCTTATGTGGAACTCTGATATTACGTTATGTTGTTCTATTATTACTTGATGATAGTTTGTCTTTTATTTACATAATATGGTTTTGACATTACGTAATGATGTTTTGATATAACTCAATATGGAATAGTCATTACATAATGATATTTCGATATTACATGATATGGTTTCGTATTGACTTGATATAGTTTTGTCATTACATAATATGGTTCTGTCATTACTCGATGTGGTTTCACCATTATTTGATGTGGTTATGTCATTAGGCAATGTGGTTTTAACATTACTTGATGTGTATGTGACATAACGTAATGTAGTTGTTTCATTACATGATGTGGTTTTGTTATTTCGTAATAATGATTTGTCAATTCTTTATATGGCTTTAACATTACGTAATGATGTTTCAAAATTTGACAATTTTACACTACATAATGTGTTTGTTTCAGTATTTGATGTGGTTATCCCATTACTAATACGAGGTAAAACCACATGACCACTTTGGAAAAAATATGTTCTATTTTTAGACCGATTTCCATATGTCTTTTGTGTAATGCGGTTTGGATGAGTACCGCTATTCATTAAGTTAAAGTTCAAATTAATGTTCAAGTTGTTGTTCATAGTTATTTGGTATGAAAAAGGGGAACGACAGACAAAATTAAGAAAAAAAGTACTAAAACATTTACAGTAATTCGGACATAAGGGGGATATCCCAAAACCACTTGCCGGTTTTTCCTTAGTTCTCAAATGGAAGCAGTATTATAAAAAAATTCGTAAATGGCCAAGGAACACTGCTTTATCTTGGTCCTGAAGAATAACTCCTATACAAGTTTTATAACAATTCATGGAGGTTTACAAATTTATCATGTCAAAATAGTTTAATTCGGTAATATTCAATGCCAAAAAAAAAACCTTACATAGAAATAAAAAAAAATGTGGTATGATTGCCAATGAGACAACTCTCAACCACATAACAAATGACGTAGAAGTTAACATATATGTGTGACTGTATGGTCTTTAAGAATGAGCAAAATTCATACCACATAGTAAGTTTAAAAAGGTCTCGAAATGAAAAATATAAAAACAGTTCAAACTAGAAACCTAACAACCTAAATGATGAAGACGCCGACGATACTACCGACGACGGCATATAGGTTTGTTGTATCTCACTGTCGCTACATTATTTTCGCAGGTACAACACAAACCAAAAGACTTGAACTGTATTTTCAACAAATGAGACACTTTAAATCAACTCGCACTAAAGTTAAAGGGAAATCGGGAGGGGGGGTATAGGACTAAGCAACAAAGCATCAATTCTATAAAATAAGAATTCTCCATTTTTTTTTAAGCGTGTATGTTCATTTGAACATATGAATATTAAACTTTTTTTTATGAATTGCAGTTTCTGATATACCACGCACTAATTGAAAAAAAAAACTTTTTGAAATATCTGTTTCACAGGTGACGACGAATTGGTTCCAGTTGTCGTAACCACAATCCCGTCATCTTTTCCTCGAATGTAAACTACCAAAAAAACCAAATCACTGGGTTTGTTCTTTCACGAATAACACGACGGGTGCCACAAGTTAAGCAGAATCCGCTTACCCTTCCAAAGCACCCGAGATCACGCTGATGGATTTATGTTACCCAGTCATACTGATCTATTTAGTTGAGCCAATCAAAACTGTCTTCACATTTTCTTCTTATGCTGTGCTATGATACACTAGGTTAGGATAGGGATTAGCGCTTACATACATGTTAAACTCCGCCGCGTGCACTTTCTTTAAATGCCTGCCCCAATTCAGGAACCTGTAGTTCAATGGTTGTCGTTGTTTCATGTGTGTCATATTTGTTTTTATACGCCCGTCAAAATTTTGACGGGACGTATTATGGTATACAAATGTAGTCTGTCCGTCTGTCCGTCTGTCTGTCCGGCGTAAACATGTCGCACCGTAACTTGAGAACGACTTATCCACATTTCATGAAACTTAACATAGTTGTTTCTAATGATGGTCAAACAATCTGTATACTTTTTGGTGAAAATAAGATTAAAACTTTTTGAGTTACGGGACTTAGTAACTAAAACAGGTGTGTGTATTTTTTTCACATGTCGCGCGGTATCTCAAAAACAATTTATGATTATTGCTTAAAACTTTACACACTTCTTAGTTATATTAATCTTAAGTTCTGTATACTTTTTGGTGATGATTCAAAATTTTATTATTGAGTTATTGAGTATTTTGTAAAAAAAAAGGGGGAGGGGTTTTTCACATGTCGCGCCGTATCTCAAAAACGATTTATGATTATTGCTTAAAATTTTATACACTTCTTAGTTATATTAATCTAAAGATCTGTATACTTTTTGGTTTTGATTCAAAATTTTATTTCAGAGATATTGATTTTTTGTTTTTTTTTAAAAGGGGGGTTTTCACATGTCGCGCCGTATCTCAAAAACGATTTATGATTATTGCTTAAATTTTTACACACTTCTTAGTTATATTAATCTTAAGATCTGTACACTTTTTGGTTATGATTCAAAATTTTATTTTAGAGATATTGAGTTTTAAAAAAAAAGGGAGGGGGGGTTCGCATGTCGCGCCGTATGTCAGAAACTATTTATGATTATTGCATAAAAATTCACACACAAGACGACGGGCGTATCATGCGTTCATGGGGCAGTTGTTTATTCGTAGATTGTTTAGCTATAAACTAGACCATTAGTTTTCTCGTTTGAATTGTTACACATTTTCACGTGGTGGTCTTTTGTAGCCGACTATACGGTGTGTTGAAGGCTGTACGGTTGCCTATGATTGCTTGCATCCACTGGATTTAAACTATGGTGGATAATTTTCTCATTGGCAATCACACCACATCTAACTTTATTTCAATTTCTATGTTGTGTTTTGTATGCTGTAAAATTGTTTATCTTTTGTACGCATACCTACCCCTGAACCCTCTTTTCGGAAGCTCGAGCAAAAGCCCTTGATCCACGATAAAAAAAAATAGAACTCATATTAGATAACTCGAATTTCAACTCTTAATCTCTAAATGAGACTCAAATAAGGGTTTACCTTATACTCTACGCAAAAAGGTGACTCAAATTTAAAGTTGAAGTCCAATTGTAATTCGGAACTCTATCTTTAACTGTGACTCAAACTCGAAGTTCAACTCGAAATTTGGTATGTGGTTGAGAGTTGTCTCATTGGCAATCATACCACATTTCTTTATTTCTATATAAGGTTTTTTTAATGCATTTAATATTACCGAATTAAACTGTTTTGACATGATAAATTTGTAAACCTCCATCTACAGAAAAACATGTTTTCCTCCGTTAAGTGTACCGGTTAATGTACAGTCAGTCAACATTTAATTTACGCTTTTACATTGACAGCAGAATTATCCGGCTAGACACAGGGTTAATTAGAATCTTTAATTTATTTATTAATTTACAGCTTCCATTTGAGAACTAAGGAAAACACGGCAGGACCAAATGGTTTGGGATATGTCCGAATTACTGTTAATATTTTAGTACTTTTTTTCTTATTTTTGTCTGTCGTTCCTTTTTTCATACCAAATAACTCTGAACAACAACTTGAACTTTAATTTGAACTTTAACTTAATGGATAGCGGTACTCATCCAAAGCGCATTACACAAACGACATATGAAAATCGGTCTAAAAATAGAACATATTTTTTCCAAAATGGTCACGTGGTTTTACCTCGTAGTAGTAATGGGATAACCACATCAAAGAATCATGACATGACCACATCAAAAACTGAAACAAACACATCATGTAGTGTAAAATCGTCAAATTTTGAAACATCATTACGTAATGTTAAAGCCATATAAAGAATTGGCAAATCATCATTACGAAATAACAAAACCACATCATGTAATGTAACAACTACATTACGTCAAGTCACATACACATCAAGTAATGTTAAAACCACATTGCCTAATGACACAACCACATTAAATAATGGTGAAACCACATCGAGTAATGACAAAACCATATTAAGTAATGACAAAACTATATCAAGTCAATACGAAACCATATCATGTAATATTGGAATATCATTAAGTAATGACTTTTCTATATTGAGTTATATCAAAACATCATTACGTAATGTCAAAATCATATTATGTAAAGACAAACTATCATCAAGTAATAACAGAACAACATAACGTAATATCAGAGTTCCACATAAAACAGCTGTGGCGTTCCATAGCCGACGGTCATATAACCCGATATGAACATAAATATAGATATAACTAGATAGCAAACACGTGCAATTGGATTTTTCTAGGCATGCATGATTTCATATTAGAGGTTAAAAAATATGTTAATCATTGATTTTACCTGTATAAGAATGAGTTTTTGTGGATCGACTAAATGGATTACCATTGTTTCCCTTTCAATGTTGACATTCTTTTCCTTTTGATAGCTGAACACGCCTATTTTATGCGTAACCCATCTCTAGCTAACGGGTTAAATTGAAGGTCACATGAAAACGGATTGTATGAGGTCGAATTATTCACTTGCAGGTGAATAATTCATCAGCGAGTTTTCTTAGCTTATTTTGTCAAAATTCATCCAAACTGGCTGCTAAACGCGAATTATTATTTCACTATTTGACTTTTATTAATGGTTGAACCAAAAAAAAAAAATCGTATTTCACAATTTTTGTATATCTTGTAGCTAATGCCCCTTTGATTACACTGTATAGAGGAGCGTCTGTCTTGGACAGGGTTAAGCACAAGGATCACAATAGTTTCCGTCCACTAAGCTTTATGACAGAAATAACTATTATAGGGGATTCCGTCTTCATTCAGTAGTTTCAACATGAATATTAAACATAGTTATTTACTAAACTTTCATAATAACGGTTGAACCCATATCAAGTTCCTCAATTTCTTTTGCAATATTTTTCATATCTGTCTGATTTGAGTGAGATCCTTCAATGTTGTTCTTGACCGTAGGTAAAACTCTTATTAACCTCTCAATGAACAAACATGAATGTAGCTGAATATTCAAGCATGTCATCCCATGACAAAATTGGAAACAACCTTGTCTATGAGACACAATGCTTTTGTTCAATATAAAAACATATATGTATAAAAGCTATTCTTTAGATATAAAATTGCTTGCAACACGCTTCACAGAAAAATAAAAAAGAGCACAAATGCTGGAAATTATGAAATTTATATTTTTTTGATAACAGTGTAAACATATTTTATTTTCAAAATTGATTGGGTGTAAGTTTAAAAAAAATTAAAGACGTCCTCTGTCAATACAAATATTTACACAAAAACATTTAATGATGACTAAAACATTGCAGGAATATGTATGTTTTACAAAAACAAAATGCAACGGAAGAAGAAAAATTTAATATGAGATATGAGATATGACACGACTGGAAATAGTGAGAATTCAGTTGTTAGTTATATGGTTTGCATCTTCGCTAGCCAAGGGTTACGACTAGTCCCCTCCTCTACACCCTTGTCGGATTAAGATAGCATTTCGGATCCTTGAGGTAATTATTCCATTGGTCGCAGTTGTAGCTGGCTGCATCCGATCTAAAAGCGCCTTTAAGATGATCGCGTGTATATATTGAAAGTGTAAATAAATAATTGCCACATGCTGATTGTGCAACAAGTCTTTAACTCCCCTCCAAAAATACAAAAACAACATACGACGATATTAGGTGACAATTTTAAAGTTCTTAATCAACTAAAAAAAGTTCCTGGGTATGTTTCTTGCGCAAATGTTGGAATGTCAACGTATATTTTCGGTTCCAGCTTTACGATGTTTGTAAATGCTAGACGCAGCCATTTTTAAAACCTCCACACTTAAGAGAGTTGAGGACTGGATCGTAACCCATGGCCAGCGAAGATGTATGTTCTGAATCTATGTGTTCTCCAGATAAATGATTATTCAAAATAAAAAAAATATATATTTTGCTTTAGTGTAAGGGGTCAGTCATATCATTATTTTCAATTTATCTTTATATATCCGTTATTATAGGATATCTTAGCCCACAGTCCAAAAGTAATTGTTGTATGGCGCCTACAGATCAAGGGTCTCAGAATTCCAAATAGCGATAAGATCTATTAAATGTGACTGAACCGAGATATTCGATAAATGTCAATAAAACATCAACCGTAAAAAATAATCAAATTGATACAAACATGTATACGGTCCTAAAAACAAACAAACGCCTAAACAATATATGTCAATCTCTAAATGAACATGATTTTATACAGATTGTAATGGAATTCAAAAGCAGAAAAGAGAGGTAGAAGATACATTAAGGGTAATCAAAAACAAAAATTTGAACAAAAATAGTCAACATCATTGCCAAAACGAAAACGAAAACAATAATCCACAAAACACTGCAGAGTATTAAGATTGGGGAAAAAACCGTGGGTGGAATGTTAGGCAGTTATTGCTCCACAAAACACTGCAGAGAAAACTTAAGATTGGGGAAAAACCGTGGGTGGAATGTTCCACAAAACACTGCAGAGAAAACTTAAGATTGGGGAAAAAACCGTGGGTGGAATGTTAGGCAGTTATTGCTCCACAAAACACTGCAGAGAAAACTTAAGATTGGGGAAAAAACCGTGGGTGGAATGTTAGGCAGTTATTGCTCCACAAAACACTGCAGAGAAAACTTAAGATTGGGGAAAACCGTGGGTGGAAAGATAGGCAGTTATTCCTCGACAAAACACTGCAGAGAAAACTTAAGATTGGGGAAAAAACCGTGGGTGGAATGTCAGGCAGTTATTGCTCCACAAAACACTGCAGAGAAAACTTAAGATTGGGGAAAAAACCGTGGGTGGAATGTTCCACAAAACACTGCAGAGAAAACTTAAGATTGGGGAAAAAACCGTAGGTGGAATTTTCCACAAAACAATGCAGAGTAAACTTAAGATTGGGGAAAAAACCGTGGGTGGAATGTTAGGCAGTTATTGCTCCACAAAACATTGCAGAGAAAACTTAAGATTTGGGAAAAAACCGTGGGTGGAATGTTAGGCAGTTATTGCTCCACAAAACACTGCAGAGAAAACTAAAGATTGGGGAAAAAACCGTGGGTGGAATGTTCCACAAAACACTGCAGAGAAAACTTAAGATTGGGGAAAAAACCGTGGGTGGAATGTCAGGCAGTTATTGCTCCACAAAACACTGCAGAGAAAAACTTAAGATTGGGGAAATGACCGTGTGTGGAATGTTCCACAAAACACTGCAGAGAAAACTCAAGATTGGGGAAAAAACCGTGGCTGGAATGTTAGGCAGTTATTGCTCCACAAAACACTGCAGAGAAAACTTAAGATCGGGGAAAAAACCGTGGGTGGAATGTTAGGCAGTTATTGCTCCACAAAACACTGCAGTGAAAACTTAAGATTGGGGAAAACCGTAGATGGAATGTTAGGCAGTTATTCCTCCACATAACACTGCAGAGAAAACTTAAGATTGGGAAAAAAACCGTTGATGGAATGTTAGGCAGTTATTGCTCCACAAAACACTGCAGAGAAAACTTAAGATTGGGGAAAAAACCGTGGGTGGAATGTTCCACAAAACACTGCAGAGAAAACTTAAGATTGGGGAAAAATCCGTGGGTGGAATGTCAGGCAGTTATTGCTCCACAAAACACTGCAGAGAAAATTTAAGATTGGGGAAAAACCCGTGGGTGGAATGTTCCACAAAACACTGCAGAGAAAACTTAAGATTGGGGAAAAAACCGTGGACGGAATGTTAGGCAGTTATTGCTCCACAAAACACTGCAGAGAAAACTTAAGATTGGGGAAAAAACCGTGGGTGGAATGTTAGGCAGTTATTGCTACACAAAACACTGCAGTGAAAACTTAAGATTGGGGAAAACCGTAGGTGGAATGTTAGGCAGTTATTCCTCCACAAAACACTGCAGAGAAAACTTAAGATTGGGAAAAAAACCGTGGATGGAATGTTAGGCAGTTATTGCTCCACAAAACACTGCAGAGAAAACTTAAGATTGGGGAAAAAACCGTGGGTGGAATGTTCCACAAAACACTGCAGAGAAAACTTAAGATTGGGGAAAAAACCGTAGGTGGAATGTTCCACAAAACAATGCAGATTAAACTTAAGATTGGGGAAAAACCGTGGGTGGAATGTTAGGCAGTTATTGCTCCACAAAACACTGCAGAGAAAACTTAAGATTGGTGAAAAAACCGTGGGTGGAATGTTCCACAAAACACTGCAGAGTAAACTTAAGATTGGGGAAAAAACCGTGGGTGGAATGTTAGGCAGTTATTGCTCCACAAAACACTGCAGAGAAAACTTAAGATTGGGGGAAAAAAAGGGGGTTTGAATGTTAGGCAGTTATTGCTCCACAAAACACTGCAGTGAAAACTTAAGATTGGGGAAAACCGTGGGTGGAATGTTAGGCAGTTATGCCTCCACAAAACACTGCAGAGAAAATTTAAGATTGGGGAAAAAACCGTAGGTGGAATGTTCCACAAAACACTGCAGAGTAAACTTAAGATTGGGGAAAAAACCGTGGGTGGAATGTTAGGCAGTTATTGCTCCACAAAACACTGCAGAGAAAACTTAAAGATTGGGGAAAAAATCGTGGGTGGAATGTTCCACAAAACACTGCAGAGAAATTTAAGATTGGGGGAAAAACCGTGGGTTGAATGTTAGGCAGATATTGCTCCACAAAACACTGTAGTGGAAACTTAAGATTGGGGAAAACCGTGGGTGGAATGTTAGGCAGTTATTGCTCCACAAAACACTGCAGAGAAAACTTAAGATTGGGGAAAAAACCGTGGGTGGAATGTTAGGCAGTTATTGCTCCACAAAACACTGCAGAGAAAACTTAAGATTGGGGAAAAACCGTGGGTGGAATGTTAGGCAGTTATTGCTCCACAAAACACTGCAGAGAAAACTTAAGATTGGGGAAATGACCGTGGGTGGAATGTAAGGCAGTTATTGCTCCAGAAAACACTACAGAGAAAACTTAAGATTTGGGAAAAAACCGTGGGTGGAATGTTAGGCAGTTATTGCTCCACAAAACGCATCCGTCGTTTTATTCATTGCAAGTAAAAAAAACTCGGTGAATAGCAGTAATTGGCAATTTCACAATGGAGGAAACTGGTTGAACATATTCGTGGTCATCTGTGACGCAGATATTCTATAACGATCAACCAAATCATCAAAACTTAAGAACGAATTAAGTTTTTGAAGAACAATAAAAGGTGGATCTTCAACTCTAAATTTCGATATGGATTTAGTATTACTTTGAAGTTTTATAAATGGTTGATTTTGAAAATTCGAAAATTACGTATGATGTATTATAATAATTACAATGTATGATGATTTACACAAGGTTTACTCCAACAAATTACACCAAGATTACACCAACAATAGTTCAATTTCGAATCGATTTTCAGTAATGATATTTGACATCATTTTTTATGAATTATTGTATCCCTTCACATTGCAGAATAATTCTGTGTCCCTGATTTTAAGGCTTCTGTTAGTACACAAATCCACATTTACCTGTAGGACACAGAAATAATAAAATTTTAAATGTATCAAGCTTTTAAATTAAATGTAGGTCAAATATTTTTTTTTACATCTGATATGTTTTGGCAATAAAATCAGTAAATGTACATGTTTTTCCCACCTGTTTAAATTTAAAAGTAATATTACACGTTACACTTTTCTTGTTTAGAATAAGTGAACATCACTGTTCTTGTTAAAATGTCACGAAAAGAAGACTTATTGTCTTTGTGTCGATGTTGAAAGCCACACAACAAGTTTAGTCTGAGGTAAGTTAATCTATTTTCAGTACATTTAAGAATGAAAGCAAGGTGAAGCATAACATTTATACAATGCGTCTAGTGTATGCACAATTTGTATTTATTAAAAATATTATGTATATATCATCTTGCATCATGTATGATATCTTTTTCTGCGATATCCTTCTTCAGGTATGACTCGTGTTTCTCTGATATCCTTCATTATGTATGACACGTGTTTCTCCGATATCCTGTTTAAGACATGACACATCTTTCTGCGTTATCCTTAGAATTTCTCAGCTACGCCCGAGAACATTGATAAAGAAAACCATATACATATACATATAACTCGTCTCAAATTTAGCCCAACAATGATAGATCTTCAAATTTGCTTTAGCAAAGTTTTGTTTTTTTCCCTCAGCGGGATTCGAACCCTTGCTTTTGACACATCGCCCTAGACCACTAGACCACCTAGGCTACATAAAAATATAGCTTTCGGTGGTCGATCTTATGCCTTTCCTCGTCGGCTTTATCTAGGGTTGTAACACAGTACATGATGTATAGTGGCAAGTAAATGGTGTACCTTTCAGATCAGCTATTTTGTCTGGTCTGTCGTAAAGAATGATAATGTTGATTACCATGCCGCCACATCAAATGATATATATATAACACATATATAAATATAAATTGCCTAACAATGTAGTTTTAACACACTATTCAATATGTAAATATTAAAATGTTAAAAATATTTACAATGCGATAAAAAATAAACGCAATATTTCGCTAGACAAAATAGCTTCATCGAACTGGCAATTTATAATTTCATTTGTGTAATTGTATTATTATAATCTTTGTACTGATTAATCCACACTCAAATAGATTTGTATGTTATTTTCTGCTATTTATAGGAATTACATATATATAAATATATATTTTGCACCTCATGTTTGCGGTATACCATCTTTTCCGCAAGTTTATTGTTTTCTGTTTGGTATTAAATTAATAATTAAGATCCATTTTGTAACTTCTGGTGATCCGTTTATTTGGCAATCGCCATGGCAGTCAGCAGGGTTTAAGAACATCCGTTGTTCGACCTGCTAGTCAAATGCGTTTTGTTAAAATATACTTTTTCACTTTTTTGGTCTTTTGGAAAATGTTGTTTGTGCTGTAGTTAGACCCCTCTACCAAGAAATTTGTTTTGCACGCACACGTATAAAAATTGCGGTTTTAACCAACACAATCATATAGGTTTGAACCTTGTTTTCAATTTAGACTTGTTTATATTTTTTCGTTTGGGCTTGTATTATATTTGCCTTCAAGTTTATATAATCCGTTCATCCTATTTCGACTCTTCAAAATTCAAGAGTCTATCCTAAATTGAGGTAAATTATATGGCCTTCCAAATACCGTTTCGATTCCTAACATCACTGAAGAGACATTAATTGTCGAAATCCGGATATGGTGTACAAATTTTTGCACCTCATGTTTGCGGTATACCATCTTTTCCGCAAGTTTATGGTTTTCTGTTAGGTATTTAATTAATAATTAAGATTCACTTTGTTACATCTGGTGATCTGTTTATTTGGCAATCGCCATGGCAGTCAACAGGGTTTAAGAACATACGTTGTTCGACCTGCTAGTCAAATGCGTTTTGTTAAAATATAATTTTCACTTTTTTGGTCTTTTGGAAAATGTTGTTTGTGCTGTATTTAGACCCCTCTACCAAGAAACTTGTTTTACATGCACACGTATAAAAATTGCGGTTTTTATCCAACGCAATCATAGGTTTGAACGTTGTTTTCAATTTAGACTTGTATATATATAAATATATATATATAAAACGTCTAGATATTAGTCAACGATCTTTCTTACGAGGGCGCTGGATCTTTACGAGTAACGATACCTGTTAACAATAAATGAATTATATAAACGCCTCAAAAGTGTACAAAACAACACAAATATTGAAGAAAAGGAAACATTAAATGCTATGCATTATATGTAAGTATCTATAAATATTTCGGATAACAGATATCCTTCATCAGTATGATTATGATGTAAAATGAAATTCCACAGGAGACGAAAGTTGAGTTATTACAACAAAGACTGTGTAGAAATGGTCCGAGGACACAGTTATATTTTCGTTGTCTACAAATATAGTCCCTAGTGTGGACAGTGTATAACTTGCAAAATTTTTTTCATACACTTTCCAAATTTATTTCTTTATATTTTATGCATGAAATATTAAGTAAGGGGATAAAAAATTTGGGTGCTGAATCTATGTTAAATAGTGATTTGGTCCAGTTAAACTAGTATGTCTGAAGCTGTCAAACTGAATTTTAGACCCCCTTAACATAGAATTGTCAATATTTTGAGTTAGAGCTCGTTGACTTTTCTATAATTTTGATATTATTTGTCCCAATAGTAGTACACTACACTGTAAAAATCTTTTTGAGATAGAGCAGGTGCGATTTTTTTAATTTGACTTTATTGTCTAAAAGAAATGCACTACGAAATAACTGTGTTCTCGGGCCAAATACATTCCCAATGAATAGCAGTGACTGATTTGAGCTGGTATAATACTCAAATTTCAAATTTGACGAAGGTAAAATAATTACAACAGAGGCTGCGTATTTACTCATCCCAACTAAATAGCAGTTTGATAATTTTTAAATTGCCAATTTTGTAAAAGGTTAAGTAATTCACCGTGGCTGCGTATTTATACATCCCAAATGAATAGCACCCTGTAATTTATACTGATATAATTCTAGAATTTCAGAGGTGACATAGGTAAAGGAATAACAACAAAAACTGCATAGTAATATGTAATATAACCCAAATGAAAAGCACTGCGCGAATTAGAACTACACCTTTTCATTGATCCCATTTGGTGCCAAAGTTTTTAATTTTCTTATCCAAAATCTTTCCCGAGTGAGTCTATCCTCCCTAGACCAAGCAGTGTTGTGGTCTATGATTGAAATGGTCAGTCGATTGAGATCTGCCTTAGTGTGGCTAGGGGATTTCAAATGTCGACTGAGAGGAAGGTTTGGCTTGCATTCATAGTCGCTACGGTGGCCGTTCATACATATAAATATATATATAACATTGTTGGGCTAAATTTGAGACGAATTATATATATATATATATATATATATTATGGTGTCAGACATGTATAACCACGGGTTATCCGATGGACAATGTCTGTCGTAGAGTTGTCATATGTTTAGACGTATATAATTAAATTAAAATTTGATGTGGCGGCATGGTTAGTAATATTATCATCTTTTACGACAGAACAAACATGGCTAATATGAAAGGTACGCCATCTACTTGCCACTATACATCATGTACTGTGTTACAACCCTAGATAAAGCCGACGAGTAGAGGCATTACTCGACTAACGAAAGCAATATTTAAATACATTTTGGGATATATAAACCCATATCCCCTGTAAAGCCCGAATAAAAATTATATTATACTGGAATGTACTGATTTCAACATTAATTACCATTCTGATCTTCGTTTATGTTTTAAGGGTATTAGATATATATTATATTTATATGTTATTCTTTTATGTTACACTGCATAGTTGAAAAGGGACGAAGGTAAGATCAAAAGTATGTACTATCGGTATTTAATTTAAGGATACAATGTACCTTTTAGTAGAGGATAACAAAAAATGAAGGATAACAATTTTTGTGATAAAGTTATATATAGCATATATGTTCACCGCTGCTATGAACATCTGACATAAAAATTATCAAACATAATAAAAAATCCCATAGGTGTACTGGAGTGAAGCAAGATGGCTACAACATTTTTTCCGTCCTTGCCTCGGGATGTGCGAGTACGCAGACACAGTCGAAATGAATTTTTAATCTGATGCTCCGTGAAAGGATAGTTGTATGGTGTTTACACGTTTAAGGGCTATTGAAATAACTCTTCGAGGGTTCCGAACTTGACTTATTTGGAAGCCAAATTTCTTACACATCCTCTTAGTCCAGTGGCACTTCTGGATCTTCATTCCAGTCAACAAACTTTGTAAAAATACGTATTTAAACTGCAATTTACTCTTGTCCTGTCATTTTATATATTTAAATTAGAATACGTCAATATCTATTTAGAAATTCGAGGCAAACAACCTTAGACATTCATAATTATTCAAAATGAAACAATATCTTAAACCACACTTAAAGTAGAGGCGAAGGGTACCAAAGGGTATTTCAAAGAGTAAATACAGTTACGAGACCAGTGTCAACTAATCAATATTTTGAGTTTTATATTGTAAGGTGCCCTCGACCTTTCTGGTTATATAACAAGAGATAAGTTAAAATATTGAACTCATCTAACTTTGTATATCAAAATATTTTTATTTTATTTTTGTCTTATCGTTTCCTGATCATTTGCTTTTTCATCATAAACCACTTAGAGGGCTATTTGAAGTTCCAACGATAATAAAATCCGGATTACAACTGTGAATTGTTTAAATCCGGTATTGTCTTTGCTGTTACCGAAATTACTTCCCTATAAAAAAAATCTTCATGTATCTGTTATAGACATGACCTCACTGGTAAGATTCAATCTGGTACATGACAAATGTTTATAATTGCAAATCATTATTCAACTTGACATTTATAATATGAGAGCATTCTTGATAGATCGGAAATTTTCTCCTCTTAATAGGTATACTATGTAAAAGTAAATTAAAATAAAACTCTAAAAAATTGGTTCGTCTGATGCTCTTTTTTGTGGATTGACTTTCGACAGGAACGCTTGAAACCAAAACTTTGAAAGCCGGGTAAAAAACTCAGAAGTTTTATAACCAAAACAGAACAGTAAAAACAAAATTGTCTAAGGCGAACTTTGTCGAAGGGGACTAGAACATTATTTTGTTTATAACCTTCAAATTTATCAATAAAAAATTTAAGAAATGTATGTTAAAAATCATGTCAGTGGTGAACCATGCACTGCTAATCAGATGATGAAACCCCGGGGACTATTAATGTAAGGGTTTTGTCAGCAGAGTTTTAGTACTCTTCGATATTTATTTGTCGATTATTGTTTTGTACAATAAATCAGGCCGTTAGTTTTTTCGTTAGAAATTTTTACATTTTTCATGTCGGGGCCTTTTATAGATTGTTTTCCAGTATGGATTTTTGGTAATTGTTGCAGGCCGCACAGATTCGACGAAGAAATATTCGGGAATATTTGTGGTACAACATATTTCTTTGTATATTTGGTTTTCCGGTTTGAATGGTTTTACACTAGTAATTTTTAAGGCCCTTTATAGCTTGCTGTTCGGTGTGAGCTAAGGCTCCATGTTGAAGACCGTACTTTGACCTATAATGGTTTACTTTTATAAATATTGAAATGGATGGAGAGTTGTCTCATTGGCACTCATACCACATCTTCTTATATCTATTGTTTGTATGTGATACTGTGATACGATAATGACGTCATCCAACATGGCAGCATTCTTTTTTCGCTGCAAAAATTTGAGTTAAATTTTTTCAGATTCTTTGGCAATTCTTAATTGATACATCCAAAATTTGATACACATCATCACTGGTATATAAGCTTCCAGTATTGAAGACCTTGATACAATAAAAACACACCAGGACAGGAATTTTCGATAGAAAACATTTGACAGATCGTAGTTTACATCACGTGATCGTCGTTAGATACAACTTCACTATTTATTTCAACCACCAAAATAAATATGACACTATTTATTGAATATGGAATCAAGATCAAGATTTAAATAACCAACATAATGTATTTTAATAAATAAATACTGAACTTTGATGAGTGTGATTTCAACGAGAGTTCGGACATAAACTTCCGGTTTTCAAAAGGTAAACATCAAACAACGAACAAATCAGGATCAGAACCAACTTGTCTAGTGGGGACGCCTCGCTGGACAAACGTGAGTACAACATTATTTTAAAATACTTCAATGGAGCGAATAAACATGAAATCTATGTGTGCAAAAATCTTTTTGACGCTTTCAGCTATTATTCTTGTCACAATTACGGCAAAATTAATGCTGTACGTAAGAACATTGTATGCAATGGTGAAGACACCCTAGACACTAACTGCGAAATAGGATGGACAAAGATACAACTGAAAGGCTGTAAAGCCCTTTACACTGGCTGTTTTTATCGTAAACCAGATAATGACCCTACACCATTACAGAACTTGAATACTTCAATTAGTAGATTGACACATAATAATACTCTGCCTAACATAATACTTACTGGAGACTTCAATTTACCAGACATTGATTGGGATGAAGAAGACTCAAATGGCGGACACACCATCAAATCAAGTCATAACTATTCAAACGAAATAAATAAACTAGCATTAGACATTGTTGAGGAACACTGCTTACAACAATGTGTAACAAAACCAACCAGGGAAAAGAACATTCTAGATCTTGTTCTCACAACTAATGAAAATCTCGTGCAGAAAATGAGCATTACCGATGGAATGAGTGACCATGCAATGATAATAACAATAGTCAACGCAAGACCAAAGGTAATTAAGAACAAGCCCAGAAAAATCTACCAATATAAGAAGGGAAATATGGAGAATGTTAAAGAATATTTAAACAGCAAATTCAATAATTTCAAGGAGAAGATAACAGAGATGAACATCGATGAATATTGGACTCTATTTAAAACTCACCTTTTTCAAGCAATGGACCTATATATACCATCTAAAAATCTGACATCTAGATTTAACTTACCTTGGGTGAATCAACACATCAAGAAGATGATACGTAAAATAGAACGACTATATAAAGTTGCAAAGAAATACCAAACTAAAGAGCACTGGGATAAATTCAAGCAATATAGAAAAGCAGTAAAGACAGAACTTGATTTATCACATAAGAAGTATATATTTGATATGTTAGAAGTAAGCCCATCAACATCAGAAGCCTCAACAAACACACAAGACCAATACAGAATAGGGAAAAAGTACTGGAAATATATAAAATCTAAAAAGAGAGAAACAGTTGGAGTATCAACACTCAAAGTTAATGGAGAAACAATAGACAGCAGCAAAGGAAAGGCAGAAGCACTTAATGCACAATTTCAATCAGTATTCACGATTGAAGACTTTGATAGCTTCCCCAATATAACTGAAAATGAAACATCAAAAATACCAAATCTACACATAAGTACAGAGGTGTTCATCAAACTACTAAAGGGAGTGAACCCAAGCAAGGCAAATGGTCCAGACCATATATCATGTAGAATATTGAAAGAGTGTGCAGAGTCAATATCACCATATTTACAGTTAATCTTCACCAAAACACTAAAAGATCAAAGTGTACCACAAGACTGGCTAATTGCAAATGTCATCGCACTTTTCAAGAAAGGGGATAAGAGTCAACCAGTCAACTATCGCCCAGTATCCTTGACATCAGTTCCATGTAAAATAATGGAACATATCATATTTAAACACATAATGAACCATCTTGACAAGCATAATATACTTGTGGACTTCCAGCATGGCTTCAGAAGCAAAAGATCTTGTGAGTCACAACTAGTCATCACAGCAGAGGACATAACTAGAAGCCTGGACAATAACCAACAGGTAGATATGCTTATATTAGACTTTAGTAAAGCATTCGACACAGTACCACACCAGCGTTTGTTGAAGAAACTTGCATCATATGGTATCGATGGAAACATACTTGCCTGGTTAGAAGCATGGTTGACACAAAGAGAACAACAAGTCACACTGGAAGGGGAAAGATCAAGTACTGCTAAAGAAACATCTGGCGTACCACAGGGAACAGTTTTAGTACCATTGCTGTTTCTTTTATACATAAACGACATAGGGAACGACATAACATCAAAAATTCGCCTGTTTGCAGATGATAGCTTACTATACCTAGCAATATCAACAAAGGACGACTGCAAACATCTACAAGGAGATCTTGACAAAATGGTAAAATGGACCAAAATTTGGCAAATGATATTCAATCCTTCAAAATGTTATGTCCTTACAATAACCAAAAAGAGACAAACCATCAACTTCAATTACAACATCAATGGACATATCCTGGAATCAGTCGCATCAAACCCATACCTAGGAGCTGAACTTACCAACACAATGTCATGGGACAAACAAGTTAACAAAGTAGTCACTAAAGGAAACAGAGCACTAGGCTTCATACGAAGAAATGTTGGATCCTGTCCAGAGGAAGTCAAGAAACAAGCATATCTTGCCCTTGTCCGACCTCACCTTGAATACGCTTGCAGCGCATGGGACCCTCACCTACAAAAACATATATACCAGATTGAGATGGTCCAGCGCCGTGCAGCACGCTATATCAAAAGCAACTACTCAAGAGAGCCTGGAACAGTTACAACTCTTTTAGAAGAATTGAAACTGACACCATGAGAAACTAGAAGAAAAAAAGCACGTATAACGCTCTTTCATAAAGCCATCTATGAAAAAGTTGCTATACCAATTCCATCGCACATTTTAAAACCTAGAAGAACTTCGAGACTCCATCAACCGAACAAAAAAAGATATGTACAAATCAGGCCAAACAAAGATATTTACAAATACAGCTTTTTTCCGAGGACCATCAGAGACTGGAATAAACTACCAGACGAACTATTAGAGATTGAGAGCAGTGAGGAATTCAAGACCAAACTCACCAAGATTCTCTGTAATGACTAATAAACACAAACAAAAGATAGATGATGTTTTTAACCTGCACCTGTACATAAATTATTTTGAGCACAATTTGGAACTATTGTTAGTAAATGTTATATAGAAAGTTTTTTGTTATGTTGGAGGACGTCAAAGTTAAATTTATACTTGAGTGATGGGTCAAAGTACCCTTTTCGAGTGTCGAAGATGTAGATGTAGATGTGTAGTACACGTGAATTTTGTGCTAAGGGAGAAACTATTACATTTTGCATTTGTCTTAAAACAGTAAATGATTTTTTCTGTTTGCTTTGTATCATTTAAATTCTAAGATATCAATAAATAAAAGAGATGTTTGGTTTTACGTGGAGCAGACAACAACCCAAATTATATAAAATGGTTGAGAAAAAACCCATACAGATTGTTCTATGAGTCAACCATGTTTGATGAACTAATTTACGGAGGATTGCTGTTTCAATGACAATTGTAGTACATTTCGTTATTAATTTTCTTCTATAATATAGAAAATGGCTTTGAAACTTATTTGCTATTGTTTGTATATGCACGAGAAATATACAAATCCGGATTTCTACGGATCGTAAACGTAACTCAAATTTAATATCATATATATCAAGGAAATTGGGTCATGTATAACCAAGAGTGTATACAATATGATAACGAGGAATGATGTCAAATAACTGTGACGATGTGTGCCAGTCATCCTTGTTTAAATCTACAGTTTCTCAAAGAAGTGAATTCAACAAGTAAAAAAAAATCAAAATACAATTATAACAAAATCAAATGTGTTTTTAAGTACATGCATGTACACACATGACACTTGAGAATTGAATTGTTAATCATAGAAAACATAATACGAAATCTTGAGAGGTTTACTAGAGTATAGAAAGATGTTCATATATTTTCTTCCTTGCGGAAATAAAATTGATGATGAAGAGGCGTTCGTTTGATTTTAGGAGCGAGATGTGTGAGTACGGAGTCTTGTACAGTTGAAATGGAGACTTGAAATTTGATGATCAGTATAAAGATTGTGGCATAGTAGCTGCACGTTGTCAAGGTATTGCAATAAGTCTTCGAGTATTCCGAACGAGACTTATTTGAAGGCTAAATGATTTACCCTTCTTCTGCATCCTATGTCCCGAGGCACGTCAAATCTTGATCTTCATCCCAATAAAGAAACTTTGCAGAATCGACTTCTTTAAACTGATCTTGTCGTGAATATGCTTGAAATATTTTGTTACTGAACAATAAGAATCAATCAGAAATCTTTGATGCTGTGCTTATTTGCGTATTTATCGTGGCATAAACACAGAAAATATATACAAGAAAAAAAAGTGGAAATATATTTTACGGTTATGTTATCGGAGTTTAAAAAATCCATTATACATTAGAAGAACTCAGTTCCTCTGAATAAAAAGTTTTTATTGCGTACATATACATTCTTCCTTAACATCTTGTTATCAGCTAAAGTGAAACAATAACATAAACCACTTAACATCTTGTTATCAGCTAAAGTGAAACAATAACATAAACCACTTAACATCTTGTTATCAGCTAAAGTGAAACAATAACATAAACCACTTAACATCTTGTTATCAGCTAAAGTGAAACAATAACATAAACCACTTAACATCATGTTATCAGCTAAAGTGAAACAATAACATAAACCACTTAACATCTTGTTATCAGCTAAAGTGAAACAATAACATAAACCACTTAACATCTTGTTATCAGCTAAAGTGAAACAATAACATAAACCACTTAACATCTTGTTATCAGCTAAAGTGAAACAATAACATAAACCACTTAACATCATGTTATCAGCTAAAGTGAAACAATAACATAAACCACTTAACATCTTGTTATCAGCTAAAGTGAAACAATAACATAAACCACTTAACATCTTGTTATCAGCTAAAGTGAAACAATAACATAAACCACTTAACATCTTGTTATCAGCTAAAGTGAAACAATAACATAAACCACTTAACATCTTGTTATCAGCTAAAGTGAAACAATAACATAAACCACTTAACATCTTGTTATCAGCTAAAGTGAAACAATAACATAAACCACTTAACATCTTGTTATCAGCTAAAGTGAAACAATAACATAAACCACACTAAAGTTTAACCAAATTAGCATTTAAAATGCAGAATACGTAAATCGGAATCAGGGCAGTTAAGAGAATACAGTACACTTGTCCATAGTTGAGGGTCGTATACATGTAGCAACCTTCAAATACCTAATACAGATGACTTAGTTATATTGTTGTGTTGTCGCTAAATTTAAGTTTATTGTTTTTAGGTTTTTTTTATAGTATGGTGACACTTGACTTTTTTTTTAGTTATATAACAAGAGAAAAATTAAAAAAAGAGGACTCCTCCAACATCCTGATCATTTTCTTTTTCTACATAAAACCACTTGAAGTAAGCTATTTAAAGTCTGAACAAACATCAAATCCGGATTACAGGATACATTGTTTAATTCCGTTTTTGTCTTTGCGGTCACCAAAATTACTTCCTTATCCAAACCTTTCGTCTGCCTGAAATAGACATGACTTCAATGGTAAGTATGCATATGCACCATAAAAATAATAAAGAGAGCAACAAGTAAAACACTAATGGCTTTCTTCTTCTCTTTGCATGTCCAAATAGTGAATTTTAGAGATTTACAATATTTAAACGAAAATTTAAAAATCAAATTTTGTATATACTAACTTTTAACCACAATATTTCAGTTAACCGCCTTTATTCTACATAATAAGATTAATATTGTATACATTAACCTATTTCAGGTGACATCAAAAGCTGTCATAATGTGATGGGTAAAGGTAAGTTTGACAGCATTATCTTACATAAGAACAACAACATAAAATTACATATTCATTTTATATTCACATAGGAAGTTAGAAGAGTATGCACTTTAGCTTAAGGATACTAATTTGTTTTAGAACGACTTTATATTTATAAAGATAATTACATTTTGTTTTATTATACAGAAAAAAACTTGTCAGATTGACAAGATTGTTTCCGTTAAAGTCGTACTGTATAAACCCTTTTCATTTCTGATAAACATGCAGCACTTAATAAGTTCCTTTGAAGAAAAAAACCTGACGGATTATTTTGTGAAAGATATTTTATTTTAGACATTTGTTTTGGACAGAAATTAATCTGCTATAGGTCGAACAGCTGTTGTGTCTCCAGCGATTTATTGGTACAGGAGTTTGACATTGATAAACTTTTGACTATTTACTGGTCGAGTTATCGTTGGATTTTAAGGTTATAACCTTGCTGAAATTCGTAAGTATCTCTGACTATTTTATTCCTGTTTTACTTAATCAATCATGTTTTATGAAACCGTATTGCTGTATTCAAACGTATTGGATCATATATGGTGTAAAAATGTAAAATCTTAGTAAGTATCTCCCTTGAGGCAGTAAGAGTCATGTTAATTAATGGGAAGGTAGTGGGGTTTTGATATAAATCCCATTGCACAAGGGCAGTGAGAATATCATCATGCACTATATTTCAGTGAATTTGAATGGGTCTTTGACTTTATGTATTTTTTATTAATTTAAAAGAATGGTTTTAAACCATATAAAGTTTATCTCTAAATTGAAAATATTTCCCGATGAAATAAAGAAATAGATTTAAATAAAAATAAATTCTCCTCCCTTCCGTTATTTTGTAGAAAATGGATAAGAACCGAAAATGATTTTTTTTAGCTTAATATTTTCTGAAATAGGATCAGGGGTAATATAACATATTTTACTTAAAAAGAGTAATGCTTTTTAACTATTACCAGTACTGTTAAAGTAGTTTTTTGCGTTCATTGTAATTTACTTCCGAAAGAGGACGATCTTGTCCATCAAGAATGAAATTCGATTGATAATCTTTAAAAATAGAAACATTTTTCTCAAAACGAAAAACGAATGGACGCAAATATACCTGGACCATTCATTGACTTTGACACAACTGAAATGACATACAAAACGAGTAAACAGTGACAATTTCGAAAATAAATGATCAATTTAACAATTGTTACGTTTGTGTCTGTTATAATTAATTCGATTAACTATGCATTATGAATTATGAATCTGCATTTCATTTCCGTCCGTTCCGAATTTTGACTGAGTTATACCTAATTACTTTACTGATGAGATTTCAGCTGTTTCAAATACATGATCATACATGGAAAATAATACACGTGTTTACAGAAAAAAAATTCAGCTTTTAGCGTTTAAATATGTTTAACACGTTTTACGTGTAGTCAGACGTAATACAACTGACGACAGAAATAATAGCCTATGCTTTTCACCTAAATATATCCGATATGACATGTGATAAATGTAACTTTATATCTTATTTGTTACTACTGTTTATTGCTTCGACGTTGCTTTAGTGGGAGAAACAATTTCTTAAATTGTGCGCCATTGTATATTTTAGTTTAGTTGATAAAGACTGTCAATGAATGAATAATTATGAATTGTCACAAAACAAAAACAAATTTATGTTCATCATTCGAAATATGATGCAAATATTGATCATTGTTATTAAAAGGAGTAGATTTGTAAGGTTTAAATGAGAACGATATGAGGTGGCATTTAGAAAAAAACATAAAACTATAGTATTATGGATATTAATAATTTACTTGGCAGTAAACGCGAAAAGTTCTTTTCCTTGGTTAAATTTTCACGCATGGAACTTTTCTGAAGAAAAAGTGCTGCCACATTATTAAACACAACATGTTCAAAAATATGTCATCCGAAACGAAAAGCACACTCGGTCCGTAGATCACCCATAAACACTTATATCTTAGCAACAAAATCTGCACTATTTTATGTTTTATTCGTATCTTTTTGCATTTTCAATATTGTCCGGGTATAACGGAAAAAATAACAGGTTAGGTACTTTGAGCTTGCTTTCAATAACTGCGAGCATTCTTCGATACGATATTGTTTTTGTTTGTTCTTGTGTTTCTCTGTTACGTTTTTAACCGGATTTTTGTGTCAAAAATGTCGGTTATTGATTTGGGGATGTACGGCGGGCGGGCGGTCGGTCGGGCGGGCGGGCGGGCGGGCGGGCGGCAACCAAATGTTGTCCGTGCATTTACTCATGAACCATTCAACCAAACATTTTAAAATTTTAATATGTTGTTACTGACAACAAAATGGAGGTCAAGTTTAATAATGACGATTTTGACTTTTACCGTTCAGGAGTTACGGTTCTTGAAAGTTTAAAAAATGTCGTGTCCGTGCATTTACTCATGAACCGTTCAACCAAACCTTTTTAAATTTTAATATGTTGTTACTGACAACAAAATGGAGGTCAAGTTCAATAATGACGATTTTGACTTTTACCGTTCAGGAGTTAAGGTTCTTGAAAGTTTAAAAAATGTCGTGTCCGTGCATTTACTCATGAACTGTTCGACCAAACCTTTTTAAATTTTAATATGTTGTTACTGACAACAAAATGGAGGTCAAGTTCAATAACGACGATTTTGACTTTTACCGTTCAGGAGTTACGGTTCTTGAAAGTTTAAAAAATGTCGTGTCCGTGCATTTACTCATGAACTGTTCAACCAAACCTTTTTAAATTTTAATATGTTGTTACTGACAACAAAATGGAGGTCAAGTTCAATAATCACGATTTTGACTTGTTGATATTGGACCATAATAGCTATAGGTATTTAAATTCCAATTTCAAGTATTTCAGTTCTTAAACCACATTCATTTTGTGTCACAAACCTATGCTGTGTCAAAAATTCAATCACAATCCAAACTCAGAGCTGTTTTAAGGTTAAATGTAGTGTCCATACTTTCTCAACTGTTCAGGGTTCTACCTCTGCAGGAAAATCCGGTTTGCTGTCACTCTGACAGCCTCTTGTTATATATTGTATTGACCTTTGAACAAATATTTACATTTCGGAAATAATATGGAAACGTATTTATTCATATAATATAGCTCAACTGTTTATTAATATACATATATAATGTAAATATGTTGTCGGCCATACATTTGTTCTTCACTAGTGGCCTCCTAAATGCACATATAGACCATTCATTTATTACACAAAATGATTGTTTTGATTATATAATGATATTTCATAAATATACTGTTGTTTTTCTGTAGCGTTAACTTTCGATAGGACTTTTTTTAATAAATATGTATGTCCGCCTGTCCAAAGTCAGGAACCTCTAGTACTAGAGTCTTTGTTAGTCTTGTGTAAATTTTGGTTCATTTAAAAATAAGATGATGTGGTATGATTGCCAATGAGACAACTATCCACCAAAGTTCAAATAAAGTAGATGAATGCAATTATAGGCAACCGTACGGCCTTCAATAATGAGAAAAACCCACACCATATAGTCGGCTATAAAAGGCCCCTACGTGAGAAATATGAAACAATTCAATTGAGAAAACTAACGGACTAATTTATAACAAAACAATTTACGAAAAACAAATTTGACAGACATGAACTAACGACAACCACTAAACTACAGGTTCCTGACATGGCACAGACACATATATATAAAGAATGTGGCGGGGTTAAATATGTTTGTGTTCGCTCAACCCTCCCCTAACCTGGAACAGTGGTGTTGCAGCACAACATAAGAACAAACTATAAAAATAAGTTGAAAAGGGCTTAACTCATCAGATCGATACAAAGCAGAAAAACATCTAACATAACATAAACAGGACGTGGCAGGGTATTTCTACATCACTAACAATAAAAAAAGACACAAAGTACAGATCTGAGAGTATTCGCAGTTACCGACAGCTAGTTCAAAGCCGAAAAAACTAATAAAAAAAATCATGTATCGTAAGACTAAAATGGTATGTTTCGGGGTTTAGTGTGGCGTCCATTTCGCTGAAATAGTATACATTATTGTTTAGGGGCCAGCTGCAGCCCGCCTCCGGATGCGGGATTTTCTCGCTGCGTTGTAGACCCATTATTGATGGCCTTTGGCTGTTTTCTGCTCTTTGGTCGGGTTGTTGTTTCTTTGACACATTCCCCGTTTCCGTTCTTCATTCTATACATGTACAGAATATCACTAATCATCGTTTCACGCCTCACCATCTTGAACTGCATAGATTTGCTGCAAAATTCAAGCATGTCGTTAAAACTTGGTGTATAAGGAGGGAGGTATTATAATAATGCAAGAAATACAAATGTTGTAAAGGTTTAATCTATTTCAATAAAGTTAAATCCATTTAGATTTTATTTTTATTTTTATCTTTAATGAAATGCACTGCTACACTAATTAAAAAGAGAAAAACATGGAATGAAATTGTACTAAAATATCATATGAGATAATATCAATCCACAAGCGTGTTGTTGACATTCAGGTAAAGTCAGGTTGATTGAAAGTTGACTCCAGCAAAATGTCAGACATAGAAAACTATATCAAAATATCTGTAGGTATTATTAAAAAGGCTATAAAATTTATAAAATGGGATTCATTTAACGATGAAGAAACCTGCTTTTAGCCTTTGACTGCGAAATCAACTCAATGGAACTGTGTTGATATAATTCTTAACTTGACATCATCTATGGACTTATCGGCAATAAAGTTGTAGTTGTTCCCATGGTCACCAATTGTTTCTGTATTGTTTTGAATTGGAGTTTATGACCAAGCTCAATAAAGATGTGTCTAACTTTCACCTAATATAAGAATAGAAAAAATACCGTTACCTTTATGATATTTTTCTTTAAACAATAAAAAATTCACTAATTATACTGTGAAAACTAACCCCAGTAAATTAATCTATATGAACAGCAGTAAATCTCCTTTTCTTGATTTGGATATTCTTGTTTCATAAGGGAAACTCCTACTAAAATTTAAGACAAAAGAGACGATTTTGTGTTCTCGATTGTTAATTTTCTTTTTATGTCCCTTTGTCCCCTTTTTACGGTGTGTATATTTCCTAACTGTCTTGGGTTTTAATTAACGTCATCTACGTAATCTATGTACATTTATAACTGGAAAATTATGTCACGTTTAACGATTTCGTCACTACAGATTACCTTAAAAAACCTTTACTCAATTCTTATCACATCTTCATTTGTACGGTGATGTTGCCTATAGAACATTTAAATAGAGATACAATCCATGCAGACTTATTGATATTCGTCGCCTATTTCTTGCATATTACAGATATTACATTATTTTTCTGATCTGTCATAATTATACCAACGTCCACTTTCTATAGGTTATGAGTGGTTTACAGTGCGGAATTTACATAATGTTAAAATGTTATAATGTCGTAATCTTCCAGAATATCAAAGTAATCTTCAAAATCCAAATCTTCTTTAAAAATCCTGTTGTTTAGACATTTCGGGGAGTTCATAATTTCTGCATACCATATTTGTTTATACTGATCAACAAGATCTTTGAATATTGTCTTTATAGGTACTAACACTGATATTACTGTGAAAAGTTAAATACAGAATACAGTATATTTATTGACAAATAATGGTTTTGCATCGTGTCCATACTTAAATTTTGTCATAGCACAATATTATGTTTTTCTCAGACTGTTTATGATGTCTTAACACTAACCTTCATTTTGTTAGTTGTTGGTTTTTGCTCAGTACCGACATGCTGAATCAATCTCTTTCCAACTTATTTTCAAAGTTTTTTTCTATTGTTGTGCTGTTAAATAACTAATTAACTTTCCCAGATTATGGTAGGGTTAATCGTTCACAACCATGTTAAACCCCGCCGCACTATTCTCCCTGTTCCCTAGTCATTTGCTGTATAGTTTAATGATTTGCAATCATATCACATATACTTATTTCTTATTAAATAGTTGCATATTTTTTATGATTAGTAATACCTATATCTGATGATAAATTTTGAGATTGCTTTTATAAAACTGCGAACATTTTTTAATCAAGTGGTATTTATTATTGCCTTTATTTGTCAGTCATATAGAAGTATTTTTTTACTGATTTTCATACGTTCTTGTTTGTACCTTTTATTATTCCATTGATCGAGACTACTAGGGCGAGGGTCAAGATATAAAAAAAAAAAATTCTACCCCGTCCCATGTTTGTGTGTACATCCTAAGTCAGGAAACTCGTTGGTGCCGTTGTTATTAATTCTTAACTTTTTTGTCATATAGGACATTTGGTGTTGAAAGCAGATCTTTGATAGGTACTGTTAAATTCGTCCACAACTTTCCTAGACTCGTGACTCTTTTTATCAAACACTTGTCTATTGGTGAGGATCGTGAGCTGACCTCTAGATGTTGTGTTTTGTGTTTTCAGGTTGTTGTCCCATTTTATTCACGACATTACTAAAAATTCTGTATTGAAACTCTTTCATTATCTCGTGTTAATTTAAAAAAAAAATAGTGGTTACAAATACAAATAACACAATCGAATTCACAATCAGGTTTTTTTCTTTTTCTCAGGTATGATTTCATGCATTTATCAGTGTCCCTGGCAAAAAATGTCCTCTGAATGAACAGTCCTTATTTAAAAAAAAAGTGCACTCCAGCCATAGTTGAATCTAATGTGGCGTTAACATTCTGTCACACAAGTAAAACTATCACGCGTTTTAACATAAAAGTTGGTTACCAACTGACTTTATGCTTCCCTCATTCAAAGTTGTCCTTAGATGGATTTGATTATTCTTTTAAGCCCTTTTGATCATATAAATCTTCGCGTGTTTAGATAGTTATACATCTCAGGCTTGTATATTTTGGGGTATGAACGTTCCTGATGAAGATAAATTCAGAAAAGCACCTCGGATCTGGGAACAGTATATCAATATATATGTTCCTGCTCGGATGCAATAAATCGGTAAAGTATTATTTTCATTTTTATTAATCTGAAATTTGAAAATCAATTTACATTGTAGTAACCTTTAGTTGACAAGACGTGTCGTCATAGTTTATGTGTTCATCTCCGATTAGTGCCTTCTTTGAGATTGTAGGAATCGATTTCTATGTGCCTGATTTGTATTTTGAATGTTATTGCTTTATGATATTAAGAAGGAAATGTACTAATAAAATATATTGTAAAGACAACAAATAGTTTGTTGATCATCCTTATACGTAAAAAATGACTGGCCTTCGTTGGGTTGTTCAACTGATAACGTTACTAATTAGTAATTTACGGATCAATGTGTGAAATTTGATAGATAAATTTGTTTGAAGATGACTTATTAATTGCGTATCAAAAAAAGATAATTCTGACGCGCCTATTCTCATAGAATTGTTTGCTTTGAATTTCGGAATGTTAACAATACGTGTATTGGTATTCCATAAAGCAGACAATATAGAATATCGGTTTCAAAATTAAATGATTTTTATAATTGCTTTTTATGTTTACTTGGAACAAATTTAAGGACATCATTTTCAAAACGGGTTTGTTTATTCTCAATCTTATGTTACAGGGATGAGAAAACAGAACGATAAAAGTAGGAATAACTCAATTATGTTATTCAAAGGGCCGCGCTTGATACGCCCTTGTTCACCACCTTGTATTTGAACTCATACGATTTGTATTTAAAAAAAACCTGGGAACAGTATATATATGTTCCTGAAAAAACTTTATAAAATACGGGAAGAAAAACAAATTGGCAAAATCGTTTAAATGTTACTTCTGATATATTGATGATATCTGTTCACCCAATAATCCATTTTCAGTGAGAACTTATATTTCAATTCATTGATATTAAAGATATTATATAAATATGAAAGTCTGCTTCAAGACTTATATATTTTTTTAATTAATGCTAATAGACAACTGAAAACTAGGATCTATGACAAACTATGTGGCTTCATTTTTCGAATTGGCAACTGTCTATTATTGAGTAGTGACATAGCAACTTCTCGTGTGGCTTCATTTTTTCCGATTGGCAACTGTCTATTATTGAGTAGTGACATAGCAACTTCCCGAGCCTATAGCATTTATATTTCACCAATATTGATCAGATATCCCGGAGCGTGTTCTCATTATGGTAATTTCACTAACAGATATACTCTGAATTAAAACCATAATCCAGCAAAGCCATCAGCAAAACAGCTGAAACTATCACATCATACATTGTAAGTTCTACGGTTCCAACCATGAATTTTTTTTTCATCTTTACCGTTTCTAAATTTCTCAACTCTTTTTTGACTATAGGTCCACCATGTCCACTGTGTCAATCTTACATAGGTACCCGTTAAGTCATGTTCCTTGTCATGACACTCTCACTTTGTGACTTTGGAATCGTGTGACGGATGACGCATGCATAGCATGAGATGCTTATCCCATAGACACACCTGGTCTCATTCTAATTTGAGTTCATGTATATCATATATCCACTCTCATCATTGTCTGTTTAAAACATGGACTGCTGAGCTAGACAATACTACATTTACTATATTTAGGTCTTGTCATACTTGATCACCAATCTTTGTGCGCTTGTATAAACTGTAATACAATCCAATTTGCAATTAAAAAAAATGCTTAATTTTAATTTTGCAGTTGAATTTATGCTGACCTTTCCTTTGATATTGACGTTTATGAAGTTAATGTGTTAACTTGTTATACAAATTTGATTCGCCACGTGATAAAGTACATAAAGACTATAAAGAGTATGATCTTGTCGTTGTCAATCAAATATTAGAAAGTGGTAATAGTCAAAATAATAATAGGAATAAAAACACATTGTACCGAAGGGTCAAGGTTTAACGGCCGCAAAACGATTGCAATAGATGGAACAATGGGAATTATGATGTCAGTTCACAAAAAAAAAAAAAAAAATAAACACAAATTTCAATGATAGACAAATGCTCACACCATATGGCAATCTTTCAATTGATAATAGTCGCAATCATGATTTTACTGCGTGACTGTTTGTCTATGACGAATGTTTATAATCCACCATATTAGATATACATTTGTTGTATTTCGTTTTGATTTTTTGATATCCTATAATAAGAATGGTCTGCCCTTGTTTTTTTTCAAAATCAGTATCTGATTGTTTCGATATACTATGTTTATTCTACGTTCATTTTTGTTTGTTGTTTTTGTATTCGATCGATCGTTTCATTATCCTGTGTCGGGCTATGATGTAATAATACTTTTGTTCCTACTTTATCCTTAGCCATGAGGTAAATTCAGTGTATTTCAGTCTTGACCCTACTGGATTAAATGTTGCACGATATTGTATTGATGTCACGCAAAATTTTCCTCAAGGTGAATACCATGTTTTTACTAAAATAATCTTGTTATACACTAAAATTTAATACAATTGTATCAGTATAAGGGATAAGCATTTAGTGAGTGAAATATAATTATCATTGGAAGGTAATTATACTGTGAGAGTGAATTTGTATAACATCTTATTCTTATTCTTTAAAGCATTTGTTAAATTATCATAGGATAACAGATATTGAATCTACTTAAGCAGCATAGGATCATTTCACAATGGTATTTTACATTAGCCTCTCAAAGCATGCTATTAAATATTAAATTTTGTGTTTTATCCTTTTGGTTATTTTGTTTTTACTTGTTGGCGCACTCAAGATATGAAATTTATGAAAACATTCTGTATGTATTGTAATAGGGATGTCTTATATGTTATATAACATGATATGAACTCACTATTTGAAATAAGTAAAAGGCAGTAGTAGTTTACCGATTTTCCAAACTCAAATTCATTTTGAAATATACAAACAAGAGTTAAAAAAACCTGATGGACTCGCATGAATTCAAAACAAAGCGGTACCGATATCTTAAAATCTAACACCGTTAAACATTTCTCTTGTGATTTGAGACAAAGACATCGTATTGGTCAACTTATTCGTGCTGGTGACTAATTAACCGGTGCAACATCAATTTCAGTTGCAGCATTTTTGTGTTTTGAGCATTCTTCTGTTTAAAGTGAACATGTATGGGCGTAACGTATCAATTGAAATGTGTAAACGTTCTACGATGGTGCAGATTGCATGTTTGTATTGATTAATGGGAAGTTGATAATGGAAAAACTGAAACTGTCACGTTTGTCATAGATCCTAGTTTCAAGTAATCAATCTATGCCAAAGTTAACAAAAAGATCCAGACATGAAGCTGACTATCTAGTGTCGGTATTATCCTCAATGTAAAGTTCACTAGGATACATGTTCATGAGATTCAACTACTCACTAAAATGTTGGTTATTGAGTGACGAGACATTATCAATATATATCTTAACGCGAAGCTGAACAATTGGCGAGATGATTTTTCTTTTTGTCCTCGAGAATGTTTTGTGTGTATTCTGTCTCATATGATTACAAAAGCCAGTTGGCCAGCCGGGGTACACAATGAGAACCCATACGAATACCGCTCGTTAATTGAGAAATCAATGCAAAATACTCGACAAATATATGATCGACCCAAAAGGTATTTTAATGATATCGTGTTCGGTGTATTAGTTGATGGAATTAGTGTGAATTTTTCGTGACCTTAATCAAAAATTCATTTACGATTCCCATTGAATATTCAGAAGAAAAAGCGCTGTTTATATAATGAGGAGATGTTGTCGAAAGCCCTCAGTGAGTGTTTCGATAATATGACACGATCTTAGATGAACTTTGTTTTGATGTTAACACTTGCAATTTTTATTGCTTTCGTTTTTCTAAAAGTTGGTATGACCTGATTCTTTAATTGATTTACAAGAATCGCAAATTAAAATTTACGTATTGCTTTTTTGATTTGAATTTTCATCTCAGACTGCCATTTTATCAAATCTCCTTTAAATTATTTATATCATGAACAAAAATACTGAAACATGTTTCATAACTTGTTTATCGTAATAACTAAGAAACAATTGCCATTTGGTGTTATTTTTATGCATAGTCGTTTAGCGGATTTTGATACAAATCTCTGATATAATGGTGTGCTCAATACTGTCAATAGACAGAAAAATTCCATAGGGATTATAGGTAATCTCTATAACCTTTCCATATGTAGGTGGATAATTGTGTTTATAGTTTTGTTTTTGTTAAATGTATCAATTCGTAATAAGCTTTTCAATTGACAATTCTATAATTACTAATCATGAATTAATGGAAATGTGCTGATGAAAGTTATCACGACTTGCTTTCTCTTGTGTTTGAATTGTATCCTGGTTATGGTATCATTATTGACAAGAAACATGTAAACTGCTTCAAGCTTTAACTTAGACCTAGACCATTGCATAGTATTTTAAAGTGTTTCAAGTGGGTGTTTTATGGTTGAAAGCATCGATTCATGTCTTGACATGGTTGAAAGAATCGACAAATGCTTGAAACGTTACGAGATTCAGATCTGAAAATGGTATGCACGTTTTATTGGATTTTTTTTTATACGTTCGTTCTACTACCAGCAGTAGTAGATACTGGTAATCTTATTTGAATGAACAAAAAGTATTTTCAACAAAGCAATTTTATTGTCTCCGAGTCTTTGGAGGTTATTTTTACATTATTATACATCCTTACGTATGCATGACATAATGCCGTTTTTAATGCCATAATAGCATTCTCAGATTTATTGAATATGATTCTTGGAAATCCTACTTAGCTGAAATATTTAAAGATACTCATCATATAATTAGATGTGTCTATTAAGTTCATTTTCAAAACGTTAAGTCTCTATAACCTGATCATTCACGTGAAGTGTTTTGATCGTTGTAACCCGGATAAAAATACTAGCTGTATAGCTTATGAAATATTAGTTAATCAATTTGTGTTTGCTTAACGGAGGATATGTTGGATAGGGTGCAAATAGTTTGCCTTGCAACAGGCCACCTATGAAACCCTGGGGTTTTAGCATTCAGATAGCGTGGCAATCTATCTACAAGCGGTGTTCCCTATTCGATCTAACATTAATGCGAATTTACACATCCCGCACATCCGAACGGACGCTTCTCTTTAGCATGGCTTTAACAACCGGATCGAAGAAAGTTTAAGTGACAATTTTTTATACACAAGCAACCCTTGCGATAGCTTATTACAACTCACGACATAGAAGGGTTTATATTTGACTTTTGTGGGACCTACATTGGCGTTACAGGTAACCGTGATTATAAAACAAATATATTTGCAACAGAAACGATGTACCGCAGATGGTTGTCTACGAAAATTTACAACCCAAATACTTATGCTATAACATAGGAAAGACATGTTTATATAAGCAATTGATCTCAATCAATTTAAACTGCATATGGATGATCTTCCTCCTGGTATCTATGATGAGTTTATTTACAATCACTGGGTCGATGGCACTGCCATTGGATGTTTCTTCGAGATGGCCAGGGTATTACCAGCCCAGTATTCATCAATTCTGTGTTGACATGAATTATCATTGATATGATCATAATTAAAATTAATTGTTTGCAAAACTTTGAATTTTTCGAAATACTTAGGATTTTCTTCTCCGGGAATAGATTACCTTAACTCTATTTGGCAAAACCTTTAGGAATTTTGGGTCCTCAATACTCTTTAACTACGTACTGTATTTGGCCTTCTAAACTTTTTTTATTCGAGCATCACTTATAGGTCTTTCAAGATTAAAGTTGTAGTAAATCTTTTCCAAAGGACTGTAAGAATATGTTATCATTTATATAACAGTGTGGACGAGACCATTTCTTGGCGCGCCCAGGTCTTCAATTGACTGGGTTAAGATGAATAATCTTTTTCGGACGTCAAAGTGATTAATAACCTATTGCGGTTTTCTATTTTTTTCACTTAGTATCTTTTAATTTTTATCTTGTCTAAAATCCCCACTGAAAGGCCTCTGACAGACTGAGTGAGCGTAAAATCATTGTTATCGATAGCCGATGACAAACAAGTTAAAGGTAAATAATTCAGTATTATTAACAACATAAGTATAACGGTTGTTCACACTGTTACGGGATTACCTCTATATGTAAGATTATTCATCAATGATCAAGTGATGTCCTACAAAATATTGGTTTTTCTTTCAAATGTGAAGCCTACCAATGCTGTCATTGATAAACATTAGGCTTTACCCGAACGATTGTTACCTTTGAAAATGCACCTATGTGCATATAGGACACATTCGTTGAGATTAATTAACCATGTTCAGTCTTATACATGTACTTTGTTTTCCCCCTAAACATTATGTTTACAGTATACAAACGTTAGACCATAATACATCCAAAGTCATGTGGAAATCAAGAATATTTTGTAAGAGACGTGTCAAAAATATGATTTTAATTCATGCTTTACTGTTTCGGTTCTTCTACATCCTTGGCTACCAAATTTTCGGCTTTGAGCGTTCCTGTTGAAGGTAAATCCAGAAAAGCGCTTCGGAGGCATGGAATTTAAAACGTGTTGTTTTCATTTTTTAATATTATGTATGGAAGTACCTCTGTAATGTTGATAATAAAAGGATGTGCGAAAAGCATACGTTCAAGATTAGCAAGCAGATTGGAGGATGCAACATGTCTTAACTGAAAAGTTGTGCAATTCAATCATACTTAGACGTTAAACGACGCCATGATCATTCCATTAATCTATTATAGCAATCAATAGCTCTTACCAAAAATAGGTCCTTGGTTCTACATAACTTCAACCCTTTGATTTATTAATAGTTCTAATGTTCATTTTTACAAGTAAAAATATGATCTATTTGCAATCTGGATTAAAAATATAAATGCATGATTTTTGCGGTCGACGTATTTTTCTGCTTTAAAGTGTAGACATAAATGAGTTCAAATCCTTACAGTTCCAATACTTTGAATAGAATTAAACCAAAGTGATTTCAATACATCACGAAATTCGAAAATACGTTTGAGAATTTTAGATTATAATGTTGATTTTAAATATAAAATAAATCTGTACTTTAACATGATAATGAATTATCAGATGCAGACAAAACATTAATTAAAGCCCTTTTTGCAAAATGTTCCATCATTATTCATTAATGATACTGTTGATTAAGCTTGCAGTTAACAATCGATCAGCCTTTCCTCGTGTTCTATCAATGTTAATTTAACATTTTAGTCTTTCAAATATGAATTATTTATCGGAGTTGTCATTGGTTGTGGTTGTATTTTATTAAACTCAATTGCAATATTATGCTAGATGAAACAAGATTATTTTATTTTTTAGAAGTTGGATTCTCCATTAATTGGATACCTTAGCCCTCCATGAATTGCATAAGACTTATTTTATAGCTTATTTTCAACATAGTTGTTGTTCAATGTGAAATTGTATAAGTTATTCATATACACAATTGTGCTTTTTTATATACTATAGTGCAATAATATTTTTCATTTGGACTGAAATTGATGGTCTGAAATTATTTTTTCCTAAAGTTACAAATATTTGACCATATTGATGAAACAGAATACAGAACAAATTGTTTTGTTTATATCTTATTCTTAATAGAGTCGAAAAGTTATTCCAGAAATGTAACTTGATGTGAATCAGCTTATCGTACATCAATTTAAAGATTGAAAATAATTGTTGAAACGACCTCATCTTTAGAAAAATGCATTCATGTTACACTGAATACAGCAATAGGATTATAATTTGTGATTGTCTTAAATAGGAATGAAGATTTGTTACTCGAATTTACTGTTTGGTGTTAGCCCGTCTCGATTAATTAATCATTTACACATCTGTAGGGACATTTCTTTTTTGTTTTAAGATTTTTGATGATGCTAACTTCCTTGACCACTCATATCTCCTCTTTGTTTTTTATCAATATAAAAAAACAACTATGATGCCATATCCATTTCCATGCGAACCACTCGCCTTTCTGGAATTAGCTGACAAAAAGTTTGGACAAATGGCTGCAAGTGATTGGTGTACATTTTTAATGAAAGAGGGACGAAAGATACCAGAGGGACAGTCAAACTCATAGATCGAAAACAAACTGACAACGCCATGGCCAAAAATAAAAAGACAAACAGACAAATAATAGTACAGATGACACAACATAGAAAACCAAAGACTAAGCAACACGAACCCCACCAAAAACTGGGGGTGATCTCAGGTGCTCCGGATGGGTAAGCAGATCCTGCTCCACATGTGGCACCCGTTGTGTTGCTTATGTTATTACAAATCCGGTAAATAGTCTAATTCGGTAAGTCACATTCGTGAAAAGGGAGGGTATTGTAGTTACGACATAAGGAACATATCCGATATCATCTGTGAAACGGTTATTCCATAACGGTCAACCAACTCGTGATGGCGTCCGTAAAATTCACGAAGGGATGACTTCAACTTCCCCATTTGGAACTCTTGGTTTAATAGCTTCCATGTGAGCAGCAATCCTCTATCAAGGAAATCATGATACGAAACACAAGCCCGGGAATATCGTATCAATTGGGAGATATATTCTCCGTATGTAGGCGCTGCTGGAATGTTGCTACATAGAAATTGAAAGTTCACAATTGGGAAGCTGAAATTAGCAAATTAGATGTAGAAATGGGATTTATTTGTAAGCAAGATGACCGGTGACCTGATGGAAAAGGATCTGTTTACCTCTTGGAGCACGGAAATTAGATTTTGGTGGGGTTCGTGTTGCTCAGTCTTTACTCTTCTGTGGTGTTTTGTTAACAATGAAAACATCACTTCATGCGTCCGACGCGCTTTTCTGGATTTCTTTTCATGAGAGACGCTCAAAGCCGAATATTAAAAAATCTAGGATGTATAAGAACCAAAACAGTTGAAGAGCTTTATGACCAAAGGTCATAAAAATAAGAGGAAATCCATCTAAGGTCAGCTTTGCCTGAGGGAGTTGAAATGTTTGTTTCTTAATAATTTCTTAAGTCATAAACGGACAATTTTAGAGAGGTTTGTTATAAATCAGGTCAGTACCAAAGAACAGACTACTGAGCTGATGATACTCTCGGGGACTGATAGTCCACAAGCAGCGGTATCGACCCAGTGATGTAAAAAATTCAAACACTTAGAAATTATATGCGTTCGAAGCGCTTTTCTGTATTTACTTCCATCGGAAAAGCTCAAAGCCGAATAAACTTGCTTGTCTTTTCGTCTTCTTGAGTTTTTTTGCATGGCTATGTCTGTTTCTCATCGACTTGTGAGTTTTTAGTTGTCAAGTTTTATGAACTTCCCTTTTTTGGATTTACCTTTGAGTTTTTGTTAATATTTTTTTGTGTATCTTCTGTCTCTTTGTTAATGCAAAACAGTCACTTGAGCTTTGAAATATTATGTATAATCTATGTAACGTAAGGTGACGTTGAAGGATAACTTCATCTTTTCGAATAAACATAACAATTTGGTTGTTAATAAAAACACCCCGATTACATTGAAAAGGATTTTAAGATAACTTTTTTTTATTTGGAGTGGTTTTTCTCAAGTGTAAGACTTGTTCCAGCGAAAAGAAAGCTAGCTGGATCTATGGAAGTCATTTCCTTTTTTAAAAAAGAAATTTGATCGTACTATTTTGATATGATTTGGATATTGGCACTTCATTGAACGGCACAGAACTGAACAATATATGAGATAACTTGGGGGATACGATAAAATTCAAAATTTAAAGAAAATAAACAAAAACCGTAGTCTACTTTCTTGTCAAATGGATAAAACGTATTACCACTGTACATTATTCTTCAGACTTCACACCACTAAATGACATCAACAAGTTTAACAATGTATAAACTTATAAGGTCTGATGGGATATTATCCAGTTTCGATATCTCCAATTAATGTATAGATAGAAGGCAAAATTAATAGACAAATGCATTCAAAAATAATCACAATCACCTTATCAAGAAAAATCTGCTGCTTTAACATTTAAGTATTCCATTCCGTTAATGTCCACAAAATACCAATTATTCTGAGTAATGAAATACTTTAAGGATTAATTTGATCAAGTATGTTATGTAATAATTATGTGTTATATAAATATTCTTTGCAAGAAAGATGTTTCTCACGGGCATCAATCGTTTTCCTGCGTAACATGTTATCAATGAATCTTGTTAAAGGAAGCGGTAATAAACATGGTCCTGCAATGGCATTTATTGATTAGAATAAAGCTTTGTTAAGACATGCACAAATGTGCCCCCTTAATGTTTCTCACATTTTTTATGCAGCCATACAATTGGAAAATTAATTTATCGTACCCTGCAATACATCTTGTACCTGTTTTTTTTTATCGCACTTCTTCACGAATAAATCGTCTTGCATATGAATGTAATATTTTACCAAAAACGGAGGAGTCGGATGTTGGTGAGGTCTATTGTACAATCCAATATTTTTCGCAATTCCTGTTAACCTTTTTTGTGTATTCTTTATACTTCTTATATTGAATTTTATTCAAGGCACGACATTGGCCTTTGACTATACAGTTATATCGGAGCAAATGAAATTTTAAAAGAACAGATTAGTAAAATGCTTCAAAAGCAATCATAATTTATTTTATCGCCCTTCATTAAAACTTTTAAAAACAACTATTTTACTCCGAAGGTACCTGTTCTTGAAGTTATTTTCCTTTTTTTTTTTAAATCAAGACAATGTATTAAATTAATGATAAAATTTTGTACTATACGTGCGAATGTTTATTTATATAGCTCGTAAACTAAGATTAGATTCATAAAAACTCTATGTTCCCCTCAATTAACCCATTCTTGAAGGTTATCAATTCAGCTTTGTAGTAAGATCTTTGAATATTGACGTTATCGGTATTGACATTAATTTTGATATTTTAAAACATAACTGAACATAAAATGCTATCCAGGTACCAACACTTAAAGGTCCTTTATCTTGTCATTACTTTATTTGTGACATTATACAAAGTCTTGTTTTTTCTCAGACTGCTTATGAGGCCTGTAAACTAAATCCGTTGCAGGTGTACTGATTGACATTTTAGTATGCGGGAACATTATTTATTTATTGTATAACACTTTATAAGTTTAATGCGTCCGCAGCGGTTTTCTGGTTTAATCGCCACCAGGAACGCTCAAAGCCAAATATATATATATCTAAAGATGTATAAATACCGAAACATGAGAACAGCTATATGACCAAAACGGTCCTCAAATTAATAGCCAAACCCATCCAAGGTTAACCTTGCCTGATAAAACTTGTTCCATTGGGTCCTTAATGAACAAATTCATTAGTGCGAAAACTACTGTTTGGAACGGGACTAAATAAATCTCTGATTTTATGGTTCAAAATAAAAGGTAGCAGAAGTTCATTAATATTTTAAACTCGTAAATCAATTTGAATATACCTATCAAGAGATATAGATAATCTTGACGGAATCTCATGAACTCCAAATACAACGAGACTGCATGCATGCGTCGACAGCAACAGATGAATTAAACAGAACTATTTAAGATTTATATCTAACATACATTTGGTTACTGTATTATTAAATTTCTTAAATTGGTCAATTGTATATACCATATTCTCCTCAATTTTATATGCCAGTTTCTCCTCAATTTTATATGCCATGTTCTCCTCAATTTTATATGCTATGTTCTCCTTAATTTTATATGCCATGTTCTCCTCAATTTCAATGCAAATTACTACTTCCTCATAGTAAGCGTTATTTTGAGAAACGCGACGAAATAGATAAATTTCAAGTTGAATTATCAGATTTAGAAAAAAAAATTAGTTAGTAGACATTTTTCTGAGAAAAAACTTATAATATCGAGTAGTTTCAACTCTCGACTACATGTATAATCTGCATTGATTGGTGCATATCAGACAACATATAAATATCATTACTAGATTCATTCAAGAATTACACTTTTGAATTTGGCATCAAGCCCAAGCAATATAACGGTATTTAAAGAACTCTTTTATATCTAATAAGTGGATATTTATGTATAAGATTTGTTTGGATGAGACTGTTCATTGGAAGAAGAAGCAAATTTTAAATGTGGCTTGTATAAGATGAAGAATACTACCTAAATGATTTGTACTATTTAAAAGAATTTAGCCGAGAAAGGGGCCTTGGATATGTTTTGTTCTAATCAGATGCGGATCCAGTATTTTGAAAAACGAGAAAGGGGCAAACGAGCCAACGTTTGGAGTGGGACGAATAAAAAGTCTATGCATTAATCTTATATGTAGCTCCATAAGGTGGGCCCCTAAATCCGCCTCTGGTAATGTGATGTATATTTAACGGCCTCTAAATAAAAACTTAAACATAAAATATTAGACAAAGTACTTATAGATTAAAGACGACAGGTGATATGAGTGATTTGCCGTATTTGGTTTTTTTATTTAATTTTGCAGGCAGCTTGAGCATTTGGAACTGTTACAGTATATAAGGTAAGGTGGAAAGAATGATACATATAAATATTTTATCGCGGGATTTTCCGAGTTAAAGGAAATTATATATTTAGCAACTAGAAGTACAAATGTATTAAATTCATATTTATTTTGTAAAAACAATCTGTAATTCGACTTATAATTTACTTTCCTCGAAGCCATATCTTATGAATTTTCTTTAAATAAGTTGATATTGCAACTGAAATTTCCGTTTTATTGATGCAAAATGTGTATCTGAAACCACTAAATTGATGCTCATCCCAAAAGCAGTGAATATCTTGGCCTGGTAAAAGCTGGAAAAAAAACCGCATAGACAGGATAAAAAGGAATATTGTGCAATAGCAAATGCAGGAAACAATTGTGTATAAAAGTGAAAATTAATTTTCGCGCGTAGAATCGTAGGAAATAAAATAAGATGATGAAAAAGAATAGTAAAATCTGCAAAAAATCCTCCTAGTCTCACCCCCCCTTTCAGAACATTCAATGGTCGTATCCTAATTGGAAACAAATACCATAGATATATTTCACTTTATAAAAAAGTATATTGAAAATAAAGATAATAGATGTACGAGGAAATAAAATAGAAAATGGAAGTTCTCCTCACGACACACTAACGATGGTTCAAACCCTATACTATTTTATTCTACTTTTTTGTGGGTAAATGTAAGTTGTAAATTTGACAGCAAATTGATACCTCATGACATGTTGTTTTCATTTTCATTTTACTTTAAAAGAACTATGTTTATGACTTATCGCCAGTCATATGACGTAATAGGGGTCATCAAAAATTTAGTTTTTCAACATTATACCAACATTTGTTTCTTCATTGACTCCTATTCGTAATTGCACATGAATCGTCTTAAATATATTATGTAAGATTTATCCTTTGATAAAATGAACCGTTACTTATAATTATCCCTTGCAAGATGTGTGAATGTAGAAGCTTTTATTCTTTTTTATGTTGTACCAAGGATAGATCACAGGTGAAGATTAGGACAGGCGTTTACCATGATGCGATGGAACTAATAGATTATATAAATTAATATTATTTAAAACATAATTTTCATAATGAATATTTTCTCATCCTACAGGGAAATTAGGATATTTTTTCGATCGTATACATCCTCTATTAAAAGACAGTATCTCAAAATTGGTACGAACTCATAAAGTTGCGGAATAAATCGTGCTTTTTCAAGAAACCTTTCGAAGAGTCTCTAATCTTAGATAACGTAGTTTTCTTAATGTCCATCCAAGGTATTTTTAAAAGTCGTTTGATTGCTTACTTTTTATAGTGACTGTTCCTTCCATTAGATATAATTGTGGCTTATGAAAAATCAGTAGGATAACAACGAGATAAATGAATCAATCCATAAAGTAAAAAAAGAATTACAAAATCAATGTATATTGTAAAGAAATCAAAGTGAAGAAATATGTTTCAATATTATTCGAATTGAATATTCATTTGTGGATTATTTAATTGTGTTTCACGTCCAGCTCCAACTATTATAAGCATATATATGACGATGAAATGTGAATGCTAAATGAATACATTGTACTTTGTCACGATTTGTCGAATACTCACAAAATTACAGGCCACGCTCAGACATGATACACTATCCGGACACATCGTTCCGACTCCAGGTCGACCAGTATTTCCTCTTGCATGTGTAACGCGCTCTCTAAATAAACATTTCGGCAATAAAGTTTATCGGCAGGTTGTAGGTATTCCTATGGGCACCAATTGCTTCTCTTTAATGGCACACTTGTTCTTGTACTGTTATGAATCACAGTTTATGGCCAAACTCAGTAAAGACCCGTCTAAATTTCATTTAATTGATAAATTCAACAACACTTATCAAGAATTTTCTAAATATACTGCCTAAATTTACCCAAAGGAACTTACTTTAAATAAAGCAAACATAAACGGTTATAATTGTCCTTTCCTAGATTTAGATGTTCCACAGGAAACTCTAGACTAAAATTTACGACAAAAAGGACGAGTTTTCATTCCCTATTGTTAATTTTCCTTTTTATGACGTTGATGTTCCTTTGGCACCATCTTACGGTGTTTGTATTTCACAACTCGTTCGCTATGCCCGTGTCTATTGTGACGTTTTGGATTTCAATGAACGTAATCTATGTATTACTGGTAAATTATTAAGTCAGGGATTCCGTTACCACAAATTACTTAAAACCTTTACTAAATTCTTCCACAGATATAAAGATTTGGATTGGAAGTTTGTTTGTACCTGTAGAAAACTTGTATTTAACGGGATAGCACATCCTAATTTTTACGGAGATGTTGTTTACCGAGCCCGGAAATTTAGATACGATCCGAGTAAACTTATCGATCCTTTAAATAAATTTATTCTAAAAGGTTACCAATTCAACACTATAATTAGATCTTTGAATATTGTTTTATTGGTATTAATATTGATTTTGCTATCAGTAAATTAATATCAAACTAATTATCATTTTTATATACATATGCACATGCATGGCTCTACAATCTGTCGTTAACTGTATATTGGCATTGCACAATACCATGTTTTTCTCTGACTGTTAATGACGTCTTTACACTAAATCCATTAGACGTTGGATGTGAATTGGTTGATATTTTAGTCTTAGATGCATGTTTTTTTTATTAGTTGTTATTGGCTAGCTGTCAGTAACTGCGAGTACTCTCAGATCTGTACTTAGTGTCTTTTTGTTGTGGGGAAGTACCCTGCCACGTTCAGATGTATTTTGTTAAATGTATTTCTGCTTTGTATCCATCTGATGAGTTTAGCCCTTTTCAAGTTTTCTTCTGTTGTACTGTTACATCACTATTCATGGTTAGGGGGAGGGTTGGCGCCTTCAAACTTGTTTAACTTCGCCACAACCTATATGTGCCTGTCCCAAGTCAGGAGCATGTAATTCAGTGGTTGTCGTTTGTTGCTGTATATCATATTTTTTTTTCGTTCATTATTTTGTACATAAATCAGGCCGTTAGTTTTCTTGTTTGAATTGTTTTACATTTGTCATTTCGGTGCCTTTTATAGCTGACTATGCGGTATGGGTTTTACTCATTGTTTAAGGCCTTACGGTGACCCATAGTTGTTAATTTCTGTGTCATTTGGTCTCTTGTGGAGAGTTGTATCATCGGCAATCATACCACATCTTCTTATTTTTTTATTTGTACACAAAAGATCATCGTTGCTGTTGTATTCTGTAGAAAACATCAGACGTTATCCGTTTCATTTATTTGCATCTAAGTGACGATCATTTGACTATTCGATAAAGGAAAAGACTTCGGAATGCAGTTATTGCATGTTTTTGTTACTGTTACTATGATATATATGTATATATAAAAAAAATCTAATTATTCTCCTTTTACATTGAAAATCAACCAGTTGTCCTTTGAAATATACATATTCGTTGTGCGTTTATGTTATTCAATAGTTACGCCTGAAAAAATGTCTCAATGAAAAGGAAAATACTTGATATATACAAAAAATTAAACACATTTCCTGTTTCAATGAAAATCGGCTCTTGTCCCTTGAAATATACAAACATTTATGTTCGAAGCGTGTAATTCGATGGTTGAGCCCTAGCAAAACTATGATTAGAGAAATAGATTTTTGATTAAATCCCAGTTATGATCTCTGAATACTTTCAATAAATAAAATTTCTTTTTAGCTCACCGTTCCGAAGTGAACTTTAGTCATCACTTGGCGTCCGTCGTCGTCGTCGTTCGTCTGGTGTAAACTATTTCAAACATCTTCTCCTCTGAAACTACTGAACCAATTCCAACCAAACTTAAGCTGAATGGTCCTTAGGGTATCTAGAATAAAGTTTGTGTTTTATTTTTTGTTTCGTCAAAAAACATGGCCGCGATGGCTAAAAATAGAACATAGGGGTAAAATGCAGTTTTTGGCTTATATCTCAAAAACCAAAGCAGTTAGAGCAAATCTGACAAAGTGTTGATAAGGTAAAGTTCTATCAGCCCTGCAATTTTCAGATGAATCTAATAACCCATTGTTGGGTTGCTGCCAATAAATTGGTAATTGTAAGGAAATTTTGCAGTTTTTGGTTATTATCTTGAATAGTATTAATGATAAAGATAAACTCTAAACAGCAAATATGTTCAGCAAAGTAAGATCTACAAATTAGGTTTATATGACCAAAATTGTTAATTGACCCCTTAAGGAGTATTGCCCTTTGAGGACAATTTTACACAATTTGTTTATCATGTTTTTTTTTAACTTGAAAAAATATTCTCCTCTGAAACTACTGAACCAATTCCAACCAAACTTAAGTTGGATGATCCTTAGGGTATCTAGAATAAAGTTTGTGTTTTATTTTCTGTTTCGTCAAAAAACATGGCCACCATGGCTAAAAATAGAAAATCGGGGTAAAATGCCGATTTTGGCATATATCTAAAAAACCAAAGGAGTTAAAAAAAATCTGACAGGATAAAAGTGTTCATTGGGTAAAGTTTTATCAGCCCTGAAATTTTCAGATGAATCTAATAACTCATTGTTGGGTTGCTGCCACTAAATTGGTAATTTTAAGGAAATTTTGCAGTTTTTGGTTATTATCTTGAAAAGTATTAAAGATAAAGATAAACTGTAAAGAGCAAATATGTTCAGCAAAGTAAGATCTACAAATAAGGTTCATATGACCAAAATTGTCAATTGACCCCTTAAGGAGTATTGCCCTTTGAGGACAATTTTACACAATTTGTTTATCATGTTTTCTTACTTTAAAAAATCTTCTCCTCTGAAACTACTGAACCAATTCCAACCAAACTTAAGCTGAATGATCCTTAGGGTATCTAGAATAAAGTTTGTGTTTTATTTCCTGTTTCGTCAAAAAACATGGCCACCATGGCTAAATATAGAACATATGGGTAAAATGCAGTTTTTGGCTTATATCTAAACAACCAAAGGAGTTATAACAAATCTGACATGGGGTAAAAGTGTTCATTAGGTGAAGTTCTATCAGCCCTGAAATTTTCAGATGAATCTAATAACTCATTGTCGGGTTGCTGCCACTAAATTGGTAATTTTAAGGAAATTTTGCAGTTTTTGGTTATTATCTTGAAAAGTATTAATGATAAAGATAAACTGTAAACAGCAAATGTGTTCAGCAAAGTAAGATCTACAAATTAGGTTTATATGACCAAAATTGTTAATTGACCCCTTAAGGAGTATTGCCCTTTGAGGACAATTTTACACAATTTGTTTATCATGTTTTTTTTAACTTGAAAAAATATTCTCCTCTGAAACTACTGAACCAATTCCAACCAAACTTAAGTTGAATGATCCTTAGGGTATCTAGAATAAAGTTTGTGTTTTATTTTCTGTTTCGTCAAAAAACATGGCCACCATGGCTAAAATTAGAACATAGGGGTAAAATGCAGTTTTTGGCTTAAGCAATTAGAGCAAATCTGATGGGAGGTTAAAATGTTCATTAGGCCAAGTTCTATCAGCCGAATCGAACAGTCCATTGTTGGGTTGCTGCCACTAAATTGGTAATTTTAAGGAATTTTGCAGTTTTTGGTTATTATCTTGAATATTATTAATGATAAAGATAAACTGTGAACAGCAAAAATGTTCAGCAAAGTAAGATCTACAAATAAGTTAATATGACCAAAATTGTCAAATGTGTCCTTAAGAAGTAATTGCCCTTTAAAGACAATTTTTCACAATTTGTTCATCTAGTTTGCTTACTTTAAAAAATCTTCTCCTTTGAAACTGCTGATTCAATTTCAGCCAAACTTTGGCTGAATGAGTTTCAGAGTATATAGTATAAATTTTGTATTTTATTTTCTTGTACGTCAAGAAACATAGCCACTATTGCTAAAATGGAACATAGGGGTAAAATGTATTTCTTTGCTTTTGAAGAAAATATGACAGATACAAAGAACATCTCAATGGAATTTTTAAGCCACTCATTAATATATATTTAAAAGCAAAAATAATCATTGATGAAAGATTTAAGCAAAAAATTACAGGTGAGCAATTCAGGCTCTTGAGAGCCTCTTGTTTCTCTTTCTTATCATTGGCAGCAAATACAAATATCACATAAAAGATCTTTTAGGGGAAAAAATATTGATAATTTAATCACCGCTAGCTACGTCAATTTTGATTAGACGGCCATATGTAAATAATAAAATCTAAAGGAAACTGAGTTCAGTGTATTATAAATGGTTCGATTTATTCGAAATATATTAGTTGTAGCGTCTATCAAATGTAAAGTGCCTGCTTCGTATTTCACTTCTGGGAATAAGACATACAGTATATACTTGGATCAAGGCTCACGATGACGCAGTTTGTTGGCTGACGGTAAATTGAAAAAGTACAATGCTTATACTAGACAAAAATTATTCAAAATTTAGTTGGACTTTTATTTTTCAGTTCGTTCACTTTAAAATATTTGGTCATATAACATAAAAGATGTACACACAATTAACACCGATTGCACAACGATTATCTAAACATATATGGTATAGCAGTATTGATCATCGCAACACGTGCAACATTTGTACATTTATAATCCTTTCAATATGCAAGGTATTAATTTTGACTTTTACAAAAATACTCTTTTCACAAAACATTAATATTACCAATTTGGGAAACACATCATATAATACAATTTTATATTAAAGATATTAAGTTTAAAAGCTATTAAGATTTAGCTTTGAAATGGTCCCTCCGTAAAGGTTCATTGACTCATTTAATGGAGCCAATGTCCGATAATAAAACCTGAATAACTTAGTACGGGTAAGGGCTCCATCTTATTTGATATACTTCTAGAACTGGTTTGACATCTTGTCGATTCCTGTACCTTTTCAGAAACTGTGATGATATTTAAGTTTATAATAAACTTACTGTTATAAAAGTATCGTTAAGCAGGAGATCATACACCCTTGAACACAACTTGTCTCTCCATCTTGAGTTGTGTCCGTTTTTATCTGGACTTATTATATGTAATCTGTTGCAATTGTTGTCCATGAAAATTACACCATGCATATGCAAGAGGAAAACAAGTTACACTGTAAATCAATTTGATAGGTATTGGGACAACCGCGATGAAGGGCAAGACATTTTGATTTTTACTTGAGTAGGGTAGACATATTACTTAACAGGTTAACTAAGGATCCTTCAGAAAGTTTTTTTCAATGTCTGATTTACGTGCAAAGAGCATAGCACTCTTTCAACAATAGTCGTATCTGATGTAACATACTGATTGTGCTTAGCTGTTTTATTATATTTATACACCCTGTACAGAAAAACAACCGCCCCCTTCCACAGTCAAAGGTATTACTGCCGGATGGTAGACATTGGGGTGATCATTTTACTTTAACCCATTCATATCTCGGGTATATTTAATCAATGCATTTCTGTGTGTATATATATATATATATATACATGTGATGGACAAAAGATTATAAAATAGCATGGGACAGTACATACAATAAGTTGAAGAAAGCCACGACAACTGCATGCCTAAAAAAGGAAGAAAACACTATACTGAAATATGACATGACGGCGTTACACTTAACCCGACAAAAAGCGGGCATGAACTTTGCTGCTCCGAAAGAGTAGGCAGTTATTTCATCGTGTTGCTCATGGCAAGCAAAATCCGACGATGTCGCATTCAATGATGTCCTTTAAAAGAGGAAAGTTGTGGATATCACCAGAATTCCATTTCTAGGCCCTAGTAAAGGACTTCTGATAATACTGATTGGGCACATTCCATAACGGTCAACCAAATCAGGACAGGGTCCGTAAAAGTTTCAAAGATATGATTTTTACTTTACCATTAAGAACTTTTGGTTCCATAGCTTCCTTCGCTTGTAAGCAGCAAAACTCAATAAAGTAAATCATGATAAGCTAAATCTGGAATACTTTATTGATTGGGATATATGAGACACTCCATGTGCAGGTTCTGTTATGAGTCCTGAATAGTCACTGTTATAAACCTGTTATAATACTACTGTATTTATAACACTTGAGACATATAACATTTAATTGTAAAAGAGGGATAGGTTTTATGTCGAATGTTAAATCTTTTTCTTGATTAAAAACATTAAATCAACAGCAATTTACGTTTATTTTTTTCTTCATGTGCATTAAAAAATAGTCGTATGTATCTTTGTGATGATAACATACACAACAAAATGTTATCACCTGACTTTTTAAAATAAAATTTGAATCAGAATAATTTTTTAAACCCTGCACCAACTTCAAAATAAAGGTTTCTTTTTAATAGAAAACGTATTGTTTGTGCAAATTCGAACATTTTTGAAATTCTTATCCGGAATAGAAACATAATTTAAATTTGCACACAGCTGCATGTTTTGAGTAAGTTTAGGTTTTATGTGAAATTAATTATCCTGAACAGGATATATATACAGTTCATAAAGAATATTTATAGATCATTTTAATTTAGTAGAATTTGATGCATCAGTACTCACTAATAACACTATGAATGTATATAATCATATCTACGACTGTTTTTTTTTATTTCCATTAGAATTGTGAAAATGTTTAAAGTTAGAGTGTATGCGAATTGAATAACGCTTTTTGTGGGCGTGTAAACTTTATTGGGACTCAAGTTTGATGTCATTTTTAATAATTTACTAAAATATTACCTATTAATGTACTATTATATAATAGACCAATGTGATTAATTGGCTGAAATATAATTATCCAAACATTTTTTTATCTTTGTTTCAGGAGTGTGGCGTCTAAAAACCAACACGCTGAAATCATTTATTGATTGCTATTTTTATCAATTAATAATGACAAGTCGTTATAGGATAATTTAGTTGAACAATCGATCGCAAATAAAAGTCATTCAATGGATCTACACTATCTGACAGGGAAGTTCGAAAAATGATACTTCAAATATAAAAATAGTTATACACATGTGATTACATTATTTTTCAAATATCCTAGAAATGGAGAACTATCGGAAGTTTGTTCAAAAATAGGAGTGAGTGCTATCGAAGAAATGAATATCAGCAAAAATTGAAAAATTAGAGCTACCAATAACTTCAATGGAAGAAAGTAATTCTTCGCCGTCAGCATTTATTGGTAACAACACCACAGTTTTGGAAATGGAACCACATACTTCTTTGTCTCCAATAGTTCCCGCTTTAATGTTTGCAGCCGGTGCAATAGGCAACATAACTGCTATAGTAGTATTATTAAAATCAAAGAAAGAAAACAGGAGAACAATATTTTACCGACTTGTGGGACTTTTGGCTGTTGTAGATCTCTTTGGAACAATATCAACGTCGCCTGTTACATTCCTCCAGTATGCACATTTCCCACAATGGTACGGTGGAGACCATTTATGTCATTATTTCTCTTTCATGTTAATATTTTCCGGATTAACAACTATGTTTGTTGTGGCTATTATGGCTTTAGATCGTTATATAGCTCTTCTGCATCCTTACTTTTATGCTGGATTTGTAACAAAAAGAAAAGCCGTTTATATTTTGTCATCCCTTTTCATATTTTCTGTAGCTATTTCCAGCCTGCCTTTAATCGGTGTTGGCAAAAATGTAGCACATTATCCCGGGACATGGTGTTTCTTTGACTTTAGAAGTGAAGATTCAGCAGGGAAAGCATTTACATATATCTATTCATTGACAGGACTATTAATCATTACTTTGATAACCGCTTCCAATGTGGCAGTGATCGCAACTTTGATACAAATGCGTGATACTTCTAAAACTATTTCCTGCAATAAAGATGAAATTTGCAGAATAGATCGTGAAATGCAGATGATGATATTTTTGATAGCAGTGGTGCTTATATTTATCATATGTTGGGCACCATTAATGGTACGTTTTTAAATTTGTTTTCTTTTTCAAAATGCGAACATTTTACCTATTCAAAGCAGCGTCACATCTCATTATTGTACCATAAAAAAGCTCATGAAAAATACAATAACACAAACAACTGCAATAATAGAAGAAAACTATCTCGGTGGACATATGGTCTTCTTTTAAGGAGATGGACACAAATGACTATTTAAGATCCACAGTATGAAAGATATATTTTGCCTTAAAATATATAAAACAGAGAAAATGTCTCGCACATTAAAATTAAGGGAATAAATAGGACAAACTGTTTAACATCACAACATTATTACATTACAACATCATAACATTATAACATTACAACATCATAACATTATAACATTACAACATCATAACATTATAACATTAAAACATCATAACATTATAACGATGTCAGTATATACCACTAAAGTTCTTCTTACATTTTCATGTACATTAGTTTTAAAGTTTCTTTTTTTTTGTCTGGACCATTGAATTTGACATCATTATAATATGATCATGTGTGATAACATTAATATTCCAATCATAATTATTTTGGACCAAAATAAATATCAAAGCCCAACTTTTTTTAACAACGCCAGTTCATTCTATGAATTAGTGTTTGTGGGCAACCTTACGAAAGCACACATTCTAAGAAGTCAACTAATTTTATAAAGTGTCATTTTCATAGTCCGGTTCTGATTTTTTTTAAATGTTACAAAGTTCTGTATAAAAAGGTCGATATATATATAAATTGAATGGTTTGTAAAGAGGTCGGGCAAATTTCCCTTTAATTTATTTAACACAAGGGTCATGTTTATAAAGAATTTCAATTAAACCAAATTTGCATAATACAGCATCATGTGTATCCTGTAAGGTTCTAATAATATTACGGCATATTCCTGAACATATAACCAAATTAAAATCTCGTAAGATGGCTTAAATGCAATTTTGGTAGGTTTTGTCAACTCATTTTACTTATTATCACAAAAAGGAATAAAAATAATATGCTTAACCAAAACCAAAATTCTATACGAAAGGTAAAGTTATGTTATCACTTTCAGATGCAAATCAATTCATGTTCGTCAGTGATGTCCTTCCATGAATTAAATTTACAATTTGCGATATTGATTCAAAAATTTATTTCACAATAATTTCTGCCGCTGTTAGACTCTTGAATACCCGGTATTCAAATTCCTGTAAGTTTTAACAACTTTTAGTTGCTGCACCTGTTAGTGACAGGAATTCATGTGAAATTAGCGCTTCTTCTACGGATTTGAAAAAAATTTCGTTTGATTGTTATTTTTGAGTACACTTGACCATGCAATAAATAAGGAACCTTAATATATATAAAGAGACAGGTTGGATATGCGTCAATTAGACAACACAAATAACTAAAAATACATCTACAAAAAGTTTACGAATCAAAATATTTCGAATTCGAAATGAAAAAAAAAAATATTTCAATTGTATTAAATAGGCTCTTCGACATAAAATTTTCAATAGTTTTGATCAATTTTCGGGTTTTGACCTTTTGGGGGAAACAAATTCAGGTGAAATTGGCCAATACATATACCTCTTTGTGTCGAAAATGTACGTAAACTTTAAGAAGTCTATTGTCAATATCATCTGTAATTTATGCAAGAAGAGCTCATGTATTGCCATGTGTGCAAACAGCACAGTTTCAATTTTAAATTTAATTTGAGTAAGTGGAGTAGCTGCGGGATAAGCGACCAACAATGTTGTAGACAAATTTATGTGATAGATTATATATATATATAGATTGTATTTGATGGGTTACTGTCTCGTTGACATATACCCTTCGTCTCTAGTTTTCAAAATCTGTATCTTTTTAGAAGTGAGCTTGGCTGTGGACAGAACATTGCACAAATTAAAATCTTAGTATTACTGGTTAATTAAACAACGTATAAACCATTTTGATAATAATAAAAAAAAACATGGGATTCATCTTCTAATATGACTATAAGTCAACCTACAGCTGCTATGAATCATTTGGATTATATGAGACGTTCTATTATTACAGAAATTTAATTTGAGTAATAGATGATTCCCCAACCTGTGTTTAATGTGACATTTGATTATCCTTGTACACCAATTATTTGATTATCCTTGTACACCAATTATTTGATTATCCTTGTACACCAATTGTTTGATTTTCAAGCCATTGATATCTGTTTGAGTATGAATAAATATTTAAGAAGGGAAAATTGCAGACACCTGATCAGTGGTGTTGCCTGTAATCTTGAATACAAAATATTTTTGCCAAGTCAGCGTTATAATTAATTACTAAAATTCAACATGCACAAAAACGAAGATTGATTTCCGGTAGCAATGATCAATATAGTTTGCAAATTAAGCAAACGTTGAGTTTATGACCACACTTTTATAAAACGTTGAAATTAACAACATCTTGTCATACGATATGTTTTACCAAAGTACGTACAACTGAACCTAAATTCTTTTCATGATAAATATATTTAACATTATGTGTTGTAGGTTGTAGTCTTACTCTGTACTACAGGGACAATAAAACATAGTGATGAACTGGACTTGTTGGTAATTCGATTGGCGTCATTTAATCAAATACTTGACCCATGGGCCTATATCTTATTAAAAAAGAGACATATCATTTTATGCATTCGATGGACCAGAAAAGCTTTGAGAAGTGCAAGAGGAAAGTTGGCTCTTCAGACGAACTCAAATAATGAAATAGCTGAAAGTCGACCTCTTCCTAAAATAGGAGTGTCTGATATCAGTCAATCGTTTGAAAAATCGTTGTCGTCAAGTTTTCGTGGAGAATGCACAAAACTGTAAACAATTTCCCGCATATCCTTTCCACGTGCTTTCATACATTTTTACAATAAAATAAGTGCAAGTTTTGACATGTGTTTTATTTCAGTATAATTTACCAAATATTCAAGCGTTAAAAAAAAGCTGACGCGCACCGTAGCATCTACATAACTCGGAAAATGCCTGTACCAAGTCAGGAATATGACAGTTGTTATCCATTCGTTTGATGTGTTTAAGCTTTTGATTTTGCCATTTGATTAGGGACTTTCCTTTTTGAATTTTCCTCGGAGTTCAGTATTTTTGTGATTTTACTTTTTACGTCTTAGAAATAGAGATCCTCGTTCTGACGTTGAAACATTCGCATCGTATATGAATAGCCATATCAATGGCATTTGGGGTTTATTTTTCTTCCAAATTATGCTGGTGTCATGTGTGGTCGGAGATACAATTAATTCGCTTAAAATAAACAAAGCTTCAAAGAATACTGGAGAAATTTCACTCTATTTACAGACGTTTGTATTAGTTCTTGATCATGCATTGCAATACTCATCTACTACTGGGAATAAAGATATGACTATTTTATAGCAAGTTTCAATTTATTTCTTGGGAAGAATATTACTAAATCGTTTCGTTCATTTATTTGTTGACATTAAGATACGCGAGGGACTGGTTACGGATAATCACCGGTAAGCAGAGTTTATGTATTCGTCCAATTGTCAAAACTTGCAATTAATTGTGTAATTCTCGTCAGAAAAATAAACAATCGCTCATGAACAAAGAAAAGGCCAATTTACGTCACTTTGTAATATAATTTGTGCATATGTCATTTTAAGTGTAGTAAAGGCCGTTATGAATAAATATGTCATGTACTTTGTAAAGGTCAATAAGGTTAATTGCCATCATACACATCTACTAAAGGTCACAATATCAAAGTGTTTATACATGTGTACATGTGCGATTGAAATCTTTTGTTTGTTTGAAGTTTGTTGAAAAAGGGGATAGCGGAGTGGCAGGATTTAACATTAACCCAACAACTAATTAGAACTAAAATCATGTGATTGCCAATGATTGATAGTTCTCCCAGCAACATGTTTTGTGATTAAAGTCAAAGCAGCCACCACTGAATTTTCCTACAACATCATACTACTGAGTGGACAAAAACACCAAACAATTAAAACCGCGACTACTGGCATGAGGCAGACATAAACATGTACCCCTGTCAGTACTTACCCCTCTTCACATTACGTCGATCAATGGATCAACAAACAAGAGAAGAAAGGAGACAAAAATTAAAACAAACATTCTGAAGAAGACATTGCATACTAATGCAATTGATTCAGACATGCCAGTAAAAAGTGCCAAAAAACATAATTTAAAGTAATTTTCTATGTCAAAGTGTCACAAAACCTCCTCGATGGTGTGATGGTAGTGTGCTGACCTTGAGGTTAACGGTTCGATCCCCGACCGGGGTAGTCTTTCTTGCATCAATTCTTAAATGCTGCTGTTTCTTCGCTAAGCAAGGCCAACAGTTAGCATCAATTAGGAATAAAATTAAAGACTGGCCGGTGGGAGTCATGAGTACGATGTGTCCGGAAAAGGTGACATGTCTTCCTGTTGCCTGTTACTTTACGAACTAGTACGTTAAACATCCGGTCCAGTGTGACTGTCTAGTACAAAGCAGGATTTCTATTCATATCATATTGACATGATCTTGACTTGAGTGATATGCATGTAATATTTTCGAATGAACGATAAACCTCAATACATCATCATCATCATTCAAGGGCTATGCCTTTCACTGACATCTCTCAAGCGGAACGAAACCCAGGACGCGATCTGGAACTTGATATGAAATCATTATTTACCAAATATCTCATCAAATTGATGATAAGCGTTTCTGACAAAAAGGGAACGACGGAATGCAAACCTATGGTCCCCTTTGGTATCACCGGTAGTGGACTAAAAATCAATGACCCCTTCACACATCACGCACAGCTATAAGTTAAACATTAGGAATAATACCGTATCAAAGACTGTTGCTAAGCTGCTAAAGGTTACTAATCTGCTGATATAGATATCGATCCTTCATATCCTTCGAAGTAAATTTCGGACATGAAAGTCGTGGATAGTACTTACATAAAAGACAAAAAAGTAGTTTAACGATGTTCAAATCTCGTTAACCCACCTTTAATATACAAATCAAGAAAGTAAAAACACGATTGAATCGGAAATGGAGTATGACTGAATATAAAAAGATTTTCTAGAATTGGCAAAATTAAGACGACAGTAGTTTACTTTTGTTCAAATCTTGTAAATCCTTCAGGAAATACAAATCAAGGTAACAAACAAAAACTGAGTGCATCGCATGAACTCCAAACGGAGAGGAACACGTTAAGTGTCTTCTGTTATGCATGCATCACCAACCATGCGAACAAACATTCAGTCTAAATGTCCTACTCGGAAATAGGACACAATCGGGAAAAAATACTGATCAGTCGACTTAACTGGTATCTGCAGGTCAACGACCGCGAAAACATGTCGGTAGTGAGTTGAGACACCCACCGACACATCGTATGCAGTGTCTTTTTTAAACATTCTTTCTCGTAACTGGCAATCTTTGTGTAAGGAGCACGCCTCTCTTAATAAAGCCTGTATAGTGTGAACATGCACGAGCATAGCGTATTAAGGTAGATGGGGTGTCTAAATTATAATCCATAGAATTTTTTAATAATTTGCCAAAATGTAGTTTATATCATGCTTTTTAAAAAAAATAATAAAAAGAATGGGTCACGGGGCTTATTTTCACGCTACAGGTTGTGCAAAATTGACAGATTTTGTATAGATTATGCATGGAAAACCCAATTTTCTGCCATAAAGCGAAAACTACACCATAGAATTTTGAGATAAAATATGAGAATATAGCTCTAATAGTATGCTTTCAGATAAGAAAAAGAAAATATGGGGTCACGGGACCCGTTTTCTTGCTACATAACAAAATAGGTAAATTCCTAACACATTCTATTGTAAAAGTAACTTTATCTGAATTATCTGCCCTTACATTTGAGTTGCCTCCCCTTATGTTGCAAAGTTAGAAAAAATAGAATCAAACAAAAGTATTCTGTTTTTTGTAAAATACAACCATAAATATGGTAAAATATGTCATTTTCTATATTGAATTGAAAATTCTTACACATGAATTACCTGCTACTCTGAAAATTTGCACCTTTTATTATAGATCTAGACCGATTGTTTTCTGGTATTTCAAAATCCAAGATGGAGGAAGACACCCTATCTACCTTAACCGAGATATGTACACGCCATACGAACGAGAAGTGGGTATGATGTTACTGCTGAGAAATGGGAAGTTGACAATTGGAAAGTTGAAACCATCACGTTTGTCATTGATTCTTGTTTAAGGTAGTCTATATGAGATGTAAACACTCGTTGAAATGTGGGTTATTGAGTGATAGAACATCATCAATATATACGAAGGTCAAATTATAGAACTTGATGCTTTTTCTTTTTGTCTTTGAGAAGGTTCTGTTTGAATTCTGCTTCATATGAGTATAAAACAAGTCGACCAGTAGTGTGCACAATTAGTACTCATTGGAATACTGACAGTTTTCTGAAATATCAATCCACTAAACTCAATAAATATGGTGTCGATCAAAAAGTCAACACTTCGGTGTATTTGTTATGGGAATCAGTGTGGTTTTTCACAAAGTAAGATTTATCATGATCTAAAACAAGGAATTTGTACCTACATTTTCCATTTTTTTTTTAAGAAAAAGCTCTGCTGAAGGTGGCTTGGGTGTCTTCCTCCATCATGGATTTTGAAGTAGCAGATAACAATTGGTCTATATCTTTAATGAAATGTGCAAGTTTTGAGAGTAGAGTGTAATTCATGTGTAAGACTTTTCATGTTAATATAGAAAATTGTGTGTTTTATCTTAAAATCTACGGCTGTATTTTCTAAAAAACACAACATTTTTGTTTGATTTATTTTTTTTCAACTTTGCCAAATAAGGGGAGATAATTCAAATAGTAGGGGAGATAACTCAGATAAAGCAACTTTTATAAAAGATAGTGTTGTTAATTTACCTATTTTAATATGTAACAAGAAAACAAGTCCGGTGACCCCATTTTTTCTTTTTCTTATCTGAAAGCATGTTATAAGAGCTATCTTCTCACATTTTATCTTAAAATTCTATGGTGTAGTCAGTTTCTTTTTATCACACAAAATTAGATTTTCTATGCATAATCTATACAAAATCTGACAATTTTGCACAACCTGTAGCGTGAAAAAAGTCCGGTGACCCATACTTTTTATTATATTTTGGAAAAAAGCATGATAAAAACTACATTTTGACAAATTATTAAAAAAATTCTATCGATTTTAATTTAAGACCCACATATCCACCTTAACCAGTCGATGTCGTCGATTTTTCAATTGAGCTTGGGAATGGTAAAGATCGTGATTGCAGATTTTGGAGTAGATTTTTAGAATTTTTTAAAATCCAAAAAATATATTTCAGTCGTGTTTCCAGTGTTTGAAACTTAAAAATAACACCGATGATTCACTGGTTTAGAAATATGGTCATCAATACGTGTCCTATCCATTCTAAAGATATGCGTCTTTTTGGCTATTTGGGATGCAAAACGAAGGAACGTCTGTCGAAAGGAACGTGCCTCGTGTAAGGAGAATGCCACAGTTACAGATCTTTTACAGGTTACCGGAAGTAAAGCAACATTTCTGACACTTTTCAACAAAACATTTTTTCAAGTGACAGTCTAACTTTCATATTCTTTATATTGGATGTATTGTAAATGTGTTATCGTCCTGAATGTGCATGAAATGTTTGCTTTTGAATATTAGATAAACAACATTCAATCAATCAATCAAACTGTAAATAAGAAAACCTGACGTTTATCCGTCAAAATATAGAGAACAAGATGTAGTAACCAGAGGATGTTCACATTCATTCTCAATAAAGCCTATTCAGCCAAAAAGATAAGATATAAGGAACCTTTTTAACTTGTTTGGTATAAAAATATACAAAAGGTACGTGAAAATAACATTTTGATTACATTCCTGCAAGTAGATTGTACTTATAATTAATTCCTATATTTATACATCTTAATATTAAGTAATGTCATTGAAATCTGACTTGTCCATTCAAACACTTGCATATCGGACCGATTAGAAATGTACACTTCATAAGAACATCACTGTGGTAATGGAGAGAAAAATTAGCGAGATAAAAAGGACACGTACGTGTGCATGTATATATAATGTAAATATGTAAATCCAAACTTTGATATATTATATTTTGACAGAAAATGTCACATTTAACTTAATTTTGACTCTGTGGTCACATTAAAATCGTTGCTTTCCTGTTGAGGTAAATTTATGATGAAGTAGACTTTTCTCAGCAGACAACACTGCATGTACATATAAGAAATTGTTATAGCATAGTCAATAAGTAATTCATTTTTTTTTTCAAAATCGAGAACAGGATAACAGAGATAATTTAATTTTATTGGTCATCAATTCTGAAATTTAAAAGAAATATAAAGATACTTAGAATTAATTACCATAAATTCGAAAAGCTGGAATATTAATTAATTATATCCAATTTTATTGTATGATGAAATAAAAAAAAATAAAGAGGAACAATATCATACGTTCAGGCTACTAGGTCGTTTATACAAATCATAATTTTTTTTGTCTATGAACTAATGCCCTTAATGTAGTTTTTTTTTGTATAAGGCATCATATTATATAAACTGCTTTATAAGGGAACTAAATATTGACAATTTACACACACACATATATATATAAGTACGTCTGAACCAGTGACGACTCTACAACAGATTTTATCATTCAGATCACCAGCAGTGATAGTGATACAAGGCTGAAAATACATTCTGTATATATAATTCGTCTAAACAACAGCCCATCAATGTTAGATCTGTAAATTTGCGGAGGCAATTTTTTTGTTCTTCCCTGGCCGGGATTCTGTACAGTACTGAGATATCGTGGCACCAAATCGCCTTGCACTATGCCCGACGCGCTATGATATATAAGGCATGAAGATGGAATTGTTACAGATCAGCTGAATTATCTATTGTTGGGCTGTTGTTTAGACGAATTATATATACAGAATGTATTTTCAGCCATGTATCCGATGCTGGTGATCCGATGAATAAAATATGCTGTAGAGTCGTCACTGGTTCAGACGTACTTATAACATAATTATCTCTGTGACTGCATCTTACATTAATTTGTAGGATCCTTTACATTAGATAATTCATCTGATCTGTAACAATTCCATCTTCATGCCTTATATATCATGTACTGTGTTACGACGCTAGATAAAAACTGACGAGGAAAGGTAACACTCGGCCACCGAAAGACTTATTTTTATAGAGCCTAGGTGGTCGAGTGGTCTAGCGCGTCGGGCATAATGCAAGGCGATTTGGTGCCACGATACCTCAGTAGCATGAGTTCGAAACCAGGCCAGGGAAGAACAAAAAAATTGTTTCCGCAAATTTACAGATCGAACATTGTTGGGCTGTTGTTTAGACGAATTATATATATATATAATGTCAAAAAGTAGCTACAATCAACATCCAATCTATTTAGGCGTGGATCAGTTTGTGAAAATAAACTGATACAGTTACCGAATTAAAATTATAATATAAATGTCTAAGAATATAACTTAAACACGCTAATTGATACATTAAAAAGTTCTATTAGATTTTATATAGAAATACGCAATATTTCGCTAGACAAACTAGCTTCATCAGGCGTGTGCATCTCTCAAGGTGAAATCGGATACCTGACAAAAAAAATAACTTTGTATTTTCTTTTCAAACGGGATGTATAGAGACACACACACGTTCATTTTTATCTATACAGAAGTCACTCCTAACTATCCTACTACCTGTCGATACATTTATTTTTGGCATTGCACAAGTCATGTCTTCTTTGACTGTTCATGACGTTAAAATACTAAATCCCTGGGATGTGTTTTAGTTGATTTCAGTCTCTGATGCATGATGTTTTATTATTAATTGTTTTGTCTTTTAACTAGCTGTCAGTAACTGCGGGTACTCTCAAATCGTACTTTCTTTTTAATTTGACCTGTTGATACTATTTGTAATGTTTTTTTTTGTTATTTAATGTTAACATGGATCTTGTCTATATACCAGCTTTGATTATTTGGTATTACTACAAATTTTCACTTCTTCGTACTATGAACATCAAAATTATTTCATTTCTCCTTAAATTCTTGCACCTGTAGTACAGGAAGTTTTATCTAGCACTTAATGTATAGTTTTATTGTTGATATTCACCCCATATGTACCAAGTGTTAAATTAGTTTTATTGATATTAAAGAAATTTCTTGGTATTCCTAAACGGAAGATTTTATACACACAGAAGAAGAAGTATACTTAACAACAAAATTATTTTCATTTACCTGTGTATAATATGACGCAGGTTTTTTCAAAAATGATTATTTTCTAAATATTGTTTAACATTTCACAGTGGTATCATACTTTAACTTTGTTTAAACCTGTTTATTTACTTTTGACCTTAATTATTTATCCCTTATAATTTTTATTAACTATGTATTTGCATTCAGGTATCACAGATCAAATTTATTCGTTCATTGTGTGTTAATTTACGTTTTTTTTTATTGAGTTACGCCTTCCAATTGATATTTTATAGTGTGTCTTTCTATGTTGTGATGTTATACTATTGTTTCAGAAAAGGGAGAAGGTTTGGTACCATTAAAACGTTTAATCCCGCTGCAAATGTTTGCACCTGTCCTAAGTCAGGAATCTGATGTACAGTAGTTGACGTCTGTTTATGTAGTTCATACGTGTTTCTCGTTTCTCGTTTTTATATAGAATAGACCGTTGGTTTTCCCGTTTGAATGGTTTTACACTAGTAATTTTTTGGGGCCCTTTATAGCTTGCTGTTCGGTGTGAGCCAATGCTCCGTGTTGAAGGCCGTACCTTGACCTGTAATGGTTTACTTTAATAAATTGTAACTTGGATGGAGAGTTGTCTCATTGGCACTCATACCTCATCTTCCTATATCTATCTATAAACTACACAAAATTTGAGTAAAAGTTTAATATGTTTATTGATATTCTATAAAAAAGATATATGTTTGTAGCTTAAACTACATAAAGTTGGAGTAAAAGTTTAACATATTTATTGATGTTCGATAAATTGTATGAATTTCTATAAATTGTATGATTTCAAGATTATTGTTTTGATTTTTTTTTAAATCTTTTTTCGTCTCTCTCATTGAGTCTATCAAGTTCAAGAGTTCGTAACTGGTGCATCCAAAATCTTTCTCTCTTTTGTCTTCCTTGTGTATCCCAATTTTGGTTTTTCTCAATGATCTGAAATGTGACGTTTTCAAAATCATGCCCTTCTCTAAAAAGATGTCTTGTAATTGAGCAGTTTCTTTCTTTTGTATAAAATGACCAATGGTTATTTAGTCGGTATATATATAAAATCTATGTCCAGCCTCAATTTTGTATCCTTTTCTCAAATCTGTGCCATGTAGCCGTTTGTTTATTCATATATTTGTCCTTTATTCGGAAGTCACAAAATATGTGCCCTTTGGTTCACCTAAATCAGTATTACAATGTGGCCCTAAAGGATTCGTTACTTAAATGACGAACACAATGCTTCGTAACAAACGTAAAAAAGGGGAGGCATAGTGCTTTACTTCTTAACAAATGATATCACTTGTATAGGCCATGTTATGACTTTTCTCCCATGGAAGTATACAAAAAAAAACATAAGCAGGTAATTATGGCATGGTATTGGTTGCAAAAATTTGATATTTTTCATTTAAGGCGAAGTGTACGTAATTAACTACTCCACAGAATTTTTTAAAATTTTACATGTGGATTCTGCTTGTAAAAATACATCAGACAATAAAATAAAAAAAGGGGGTAACCGTTTTTGTTTTTCAGATACAAGCTGTTGAAATTAACAGCTTGATACGCCAAAAATACAAAGGATATATAGGGAAAATCATAAAAATCGGCAGATATTTTTACTTTATCAAGATTTTCTAATTCGTTGGTCCACAGAATTTTTTTAAAAATCGATATGCGATTCAAAAATGAACGACGAACCCATTGGTGCAAAGAAAGTCCTTAGCAACCGTGCTAGTTTTCAAGCTATATCCTGTGGAAGTTTGATTTTTAGCGGAAAAAAATAAAAACATTCGGCGACGTTATTGATGTCTACTGTAACGTCATCACAATTTCTACTCTATAACGCTATTATACCGTATGTAGTGTCGTAACAAAATCGTGAGTGTGTATAAAATTGAGAATGGAAATGGGGAATATGTCAAAGAGACAACAACCCGACCAAAGAGCAGACAACAGCCGAAGGCCACCAATGGGTCTTCAACGCAGCGAGAAAATCCCGCACCCGGAGGTGGTCCTCAGCTGGCCCCTAAATAAAATTGTGTACTAGTTCAGTGAAAATGGACGTCACACTAAACTCCAAAACATATAAATGAACTAAAATTAAAAAAACATACAAGACTAACAAAGGCCAGAGGCTCCTGACTTGGGACAGGCGCAAACATACGGCGGGGTTAAACATGTTTTGTGAGATCTCAACCCTCCCCCTATACCTCTAGCCAATGTAGAATAAAGAAACACATAGCAATACGCACAGTAAAACTCAGTTTAAAAGAAGTCCGAGTCCGATGTCAGAATAGGTAACAAAAGAAAATAAACAAAAAGACAATGATACATAAATTAACAAAGGACTACTAGCAGTTACTGACATGCCAGCTCCAGACCTCAGTTAAACTGATTGATAGATTATGTCTTCATCTTATGAAAATCAAGAACAATCCCTCCCGTTAGGGGCTTAGTATCATACAATCATAAAATATATGAGAAGAACATAACCCGTACCATGCCAACAACTGGTTTTAGAATAATAGTGTTTATTTCCGATGCAAAGATCCTATGAGTGAATCAATATTAATACCAAAATATGCAATCCTTAATGACCTGACAACAGTATCGTAACTATATCCTTTCCGAATAAGTCTGTTTAAAGGTTTGGTTAGCTTTTGAGGTGAATGTCGACATTTTTGTGCTTTGTAAAGAATATTACCATAAAATATTGGATGTGAAATTCCTGAACGTATAAGATGTCTACATGTTGATTTATATTTACGAATGATTTATAACCCATTTTCCTAATTATTGCAAATGCTCAAGCGTAATCAATTGATAAGGAAATAAACTGAGTATTTTTTAAGGATATTTCTGCTGCCAAAAAAAAAAAAAAGAAGCAAATTGGCAAATAAATATACTGCAAGTGAAAGAAAGTTACTGTATAGACTTTAACTCAATCTTTTCTTAATTTGACAGGGTTCCACATCTTTTTTTGAAATGCTTGTATTTATAGCTGACTATGGGCTTTGATCAATGTTGAAGGCCGTACGGTGACCTATAGTTGTTAATTTCTGTGTCATTTGGACTCTTGTGGAGAGTTGTCTCATTGGCAATCATACCACATCTTCTTATTTTTATATTGTATTGTTCTAATAATTATGAATCAAATATCAAGTTCGAAATTGTCCCGGTTAACACAGCGTTGACAGAATGATTCTATATGTATTTAAATAATCGGTTATAATTATCGCGTATACACGTCTTTTTTAAAATCTTATTTCTGCATGTTTGTTTTTTTAAAAAAGTGAATATAATTTGCTGCTTCTTTTCATCCTCACCATTACCGGCGCTATTCGAGGTATTGCGCACAAAACATATTTTATTTGTCAGGTTCACACACGTGCACGTGACACAACTCTGCAATTTTATTTTTAAAATTTCCTGTCTCAATCGCTTTCCCTTTTCTTTAACTACACGACAAAGCATGATATAATGTTTGCTGGAGATTTAAAGTAAAAAAGAAAATAATTTCTTGTACCATTATTTGTTAAATATCCACATGCATGACTCCCAAAAAATAAGAAAACTGCATCTGCATATTATCTTTAGAATTTTTATGGCTGTAATAAGGTGAAAAGAAGAACACGCATATGAATTTTAGCAAAGTAAAACAGATCGGAGTTTTTGATATAACTTCCCGTAGCACAGATCATTCCCAGTGTTAGCCTTAACATTGTGTATATTGTGTATAATGCTATAGCATTGTGTATAGTGTAATGCTCAAGCTTTGTGCATGGTGATATGCTATAAATGTACTGGTGTTATACTATAAATGTACTGGTGTAATACTATACATGTACTGGTGTAATGCTATAAGAATGTACCAAGGGCGATGCTATACGAGTTTACCTAGTGTAGTGCCATACAAATTGTTCCTGTATATAATGCAAATGAATTGCAGTTTTGTTAATATAATATGCAAATAAGGAGATGTGGTATGATTGCAAATTAGACAACTATCTGCCACAGTTTAAGGTAGACCGGGTGTCTTTTTCTGAGCGTCCGTTCTGATCATGTTGCAAAAATACTTTTTTGTTTTAAAAATATTTTACCAAGTATCATTTAATATACAACAAAATACCTTAAACTTGAAATTTAAAGATTGAACTATCAAAACATTGAGTGTCGTAAAGTATATTTAAAATTTTTGGGGATTTTTTCAAGAAAATAAGGCCCGTGACCCCCTATTTTTATTTGATATTTCGGAGTTATTAATGAAAAGCAATTCTCTCATCGAATTTTAGCCAATTCTATCGTTTAATGTTTCCGCAATAAGGAAAACTTAAGTTTCCTCTATATTAACAATATAAAATAACCCAAATTTCGTTAATTTCAATGTGTTATTACGAAAAAACAAGGTCCGTGATCCCCAGTTTTTGTATTGAAATTTGAAATTACGTTGACCCCGAAGTCTTTTACAGAAGTTTAAGAAAAATCTATCGTCCAATATTTAGACACCCCAGCTACCTTAAATCATGTGGATGTAATTATTATAGGCAGCCATACGGCCTTCAACAATGAGAAAAATCCATACCGTATAGTCGGTTATAAAAAGCCCCGACATTATAGACCCTATTTTTCTTCACCCCCTCCCCCTTCTTCCCCTACCTTATACTACTGCTGAATGATACACAAAACCACAACAAAAGAAAACAAATTTCGCTATCCCTTCGAAATTGGAATTTGATAAAGAAAAAATAACACGTTCTATTTTTATCATACATGTGTAGTTTCAGTTTCAACCATGGTTCTAAATTTAGATTTTACTTTCCCCAAAAATTGCGGACGGAATAGAAAACACCTGTTTATTTTCTGCACTTTGAAAGCTGAGATTTGGATGACATAGATTTTACTTATTCTGAGATAAAAGTAATAGTGCTCAATTCTTAGTTTTTGAGTGTGTAATGTTTTGTGGACGGAATCTGATGTTTTTTTTTTTTTTTTTGTTGTTGGCTTTTTCTTCGGCTTATAAATGTTGTACTAGTGGTCGATTACCCTTAGTATCTTTTATACTTTTTACATAAATAATAAAATATAAAACATCAATTGCATAAAATCGGACATGCCAACGTCTTTCTTGTTCAACACACAAATTCACATGCAATATAATTATTCGTTACCTACAATTTTACGCTACACTGAATTTCATTCAAAACTATGGGTTTTCAAAAAATATTGTGGGGTCAATTCTGGTTTGATTTTAATGAATTTGATACGAATAGAAGCAGAATTGTCACTGGTTTATTTGTTTATTTGGTTATAATTTTGTTGTTTAGGCGTTTTGGTTTTACCTTCTGTTGAAATAAACACGAGTCCCTGCTTCTGCGTGTCTAAAACAAAAACAGTGGTAATAGAGTCAGACTAACTCACAATAGGATACTCAGATTTCTGATTGGAGTCATTATAAAAATTTCTTTGAAGTTTTGAGATAGCACATGAATACTTGTTTGGATTCATGATAGACCGCACGAAGTCATTTTTCTTTCATGTGCCCATTTTTCCTTTCTTGGAGTAGGGGAGATAACCCGCGTAACTAACGACGCACGTTTTTTATCCTGAATTCCGCTAGAGGCGTGCAATTACGTACACTTCGCCTTAAATGCAATATTTTTTATTTAATTGGTATATTTCTTCATTTAAATGCAATATTTTTTTTATTTAAATGGTATATTTCTTCATTTAAATGCAATATTTTTTATTCAAATGGTATAATTTGTCATTCAAATGCAATATTTTTTATTCAATTGGTATAACTTGTCATTTTAATGCAATATTTTTTATTCAATTGGTATAGTAGTTTTTTTTATTTATATGCAATAATTGCATTATGGGAAATTCTTTGACGTCACAAGTTCAAATTTGCAACAACGTTTGTGATTGGTCGGTAATTGTTTGGATTTCTTCCCTTTCTTTCTAAACATGAGTGACCAAGAATTAAAAAAACGCGTCGGAATATCACCCCTCTAACTAAATCTGGCGTTCGTGCGAGTTCGTGCACTGGCTGTTAATGCCAATAATGGCCAGGTCGAGCAAAAAATGCGAGTGACAAGTAATAATAATTAATTTGACACACAACCTGTTCATGGATAGAAACAGATACCTTCGTGCATGGCAAAAACGCCTCCAATGAAAACCCTTTCTGAAGAAACGAATGCATGTCGTTTCGTAACCTGGTCGTTTCGTACCTGGTCGATTCGTAACTACGTTGTTTTGTAACTGAGACGTTTCGTACCTGGTGTAATTATATATGGTTATAAAGTGTTAGTTTAAATTAATTAGTTTAAATGAAACAGTTAAAGTTATTATTTAAAAATGATCAAATTGTTCATCTAATAATAACTATATTGTAATATTTTTAATTTAAAACTTTCTTAAATCTTTTTAATTATTGGCTAATTGGCTAATTGGTAATTACGCTCGGTGACAGCTTTAATGGTTTTATGACAACTAATGACAGATAATAAAAAGTAAAAATATAATTATTTTCTCCTTTTTTCACTTTTACATGCAATTGCATAACCCTCCTTTGGCGGAGTTAAAGTTTTTTTTAACTAGCTTGTTAAAGGCAGTACTGATATGCTCCACTGGCAGGAATGGTAAGGCCATCAACTTACGTAAAAATTTAAAAGTGTTGCCCTTGGAATTGTATGAAACTACCAGGCCAGTCTTTTGGATTTTAAGGAAGATGGTTTGACTCCAGTGAAATGCACAACCTTGGACGGGGACAGTTTCGCAAAAGATGTCAAGCGCTTAGGTGTTTCTTCTGTAGTTATAGGCTCCGACATCGTCAGACTATAAACAAGAAACATGAAAGAAACAACTTATGATAGAAAAAAAAGAAGATAAATAAAGAACAAAGCAACATAAAGATGAGTGGTGTCAAGTATTGGAGACATCAAAGCACGTGGCAGAAGACTAAACACTTTGATAAAGACGGGGTACATCTAAATGATGATGGACAATTTAAATTCTTCTGTACTATTCGCATGTGTGAAAAACTGTACTTGTAAAGTGTAAAATTATGTGCAATCAATTATTTAATAAATAAATATAGATATATATATACATCAATAAGTCTTTTTATTATTTTTTACGTAACCTACGACTCACATATTGTTATTATATATTGATATAAGGTTACAAAACGTGTAAGGTACGAAACGACCTAGTAAGTTACGAATCGACTTGTTACGAAAGGACCAGGTTACGAAACGGCCTGCACCCGAAGAAACTCCCCTACAGTCTACACATTGAAATAAAAAAAAAAAATACATAGCTAGCCCCCCCCCCCCCCCTTCTCCCCTTCCCCCCTCTAAGTCCAGATACATGTAATCATGACGTTCTCTGATGCTATGTCATTTTTTACTTTTCTTGATCCTCAGAGACATTGCAGGAAGGCAAACATAAAAAAGAATAAAAAGCCTTCCAGGACGTTATAATTATTTGGACTAAGTCCCCTCTTTTTTGCTACATGTAGAAAAAAAATCACCTAATTACGACAGCAGAACCAGCTCACAGAGACCCACAAGAAGATACCTGAGCTGTGATACGCCGGAACTAATTCTTTAATAAAGACATTTCGGGATAAATTGGAACCAGTTACTAACCCATGTTACAACAATAGTCCTATGACATAGGACGTACACTGTATATGAAGGCGTGAACTTCATATTTTGGACTATCTATAATATGTGCTCTCATGTCTTATACCGCATATCATTTTACATTTAGGATTCGTTGCTGAGCTTTTTTTACTGTTCCCATCTCCGTATCCCTTAAATAGAATTTTTTTTCAAGCCCCACAGTAGTTCAATAACTACTATATGTCTTTGCATAAATAAGTATGCAGGGCATATTTCAAAACATATTTTTTCTTCGGGACTTTTAATTGATTTACTTTTCAATACTGCATTGGGAAAGGGGGGTGGTATACAAGTAACTTTATTTTGTGACACAGTATATAATATAATTAGATACAAATCTCTAATGATTTGTATCCAACAAATTGTAGGATTGTACGTTTAGCTATTATCTAGACCCGTACAAAATGTATATAATAAGATACGGATCCAGAACCTCGGTGTCTAGGGGGGGAGGGGGTTCAGATTTAGATATTTGTATAGAGATGTATATATGCGAGTATTGGCCGTCATGGTTATGGTGTGTGTGTGAGGGGAGGGGGAGGGGGTTCAGATCAAAGATCGTTTCTATAATTCTAAATTTTTTAGTTTTTACCATTTCACTCTTTTCTTTATCCTTTGATCTCTATTATATTTGTCCTAAACATGCGTGAAATATTTGCCACTGGATATAAGGCAACCAAAAAACAATCAACGTATTCTTTATATTTCATCATTTCTTTATTATGTTATCTATAGGTTTGGTCCCGCCCCTTGTCTATTTTTTGCACATTATTCTCTCTATGTAAACCCAATTCCTGTCCTGATAAATGGTGACTCATGCATAGCATCATATGTGGTTATTAAAACAAGAAACATATTCATATTATAATAATTTACTGTATGCTTGGACTTATAGATAGATGTCATTAGTCCCAGATCATTTAATAAAGTAGATCTTATAAAAATACAATAGCATTGTAATGATGATTATATATATGTATATATATTTAACAATGCCAATTTTTGGGAAAAAAGGGTAGGGACAAGGCGTTTTTAAAACATATTAATGGGGCGCGTTTTTTTGTTCTTCGGTAGTGAGCCAGAAGAAGTCCATTTCTGTTTTTTTTTTTTTGCATTGGGAAGATCTTCTGGCTCTCTTCCACATATTCTTTTTTGATAGGTTGTTTAGACGGCAGAGGCACATAACAAACATATGGCGTCGTTTAGTCTAAATGACTAATACATTTATGAATGCAGATATATTAGAATGTGAGCTGTGTTATAAACGTTTTTATGGTATGACAGCCTTAGTAGGACATCCTTGTAGGACGATAAGCTGGATAAATATAAGAACTACACCGCGTCGGACAATAACAGTTAAGGGACGATTATTTGATATTCTAGGGAAGGGATTTTGATTGATTGGTGTTTAACGCTACTTTGAACACTATTGAGCTATTCCGTGGTGGTCAGTTTAAATTTATAGATGAAGGATGAGGAAGGGAAGAGAGGGTATTATTATTCATTTTAATCTGTCGCTAATCATGCCTATTTTTCAGCTCTTACCAGGCAACCATATTCATATATGAAATCCTTCTGTTCCCCACCCCAACAAATAGATAAATATCAAATGGTTTTCCACTTATTAACCACAATTTTAAATTGATTGATTGTTTGTTGCTAATTTTTAACGCCCAGTGACAAGTATTTCATGCTTGTTCAGGAAAACAAGAATTTAGAAGTCGGGTATATAATATAAAAACGAAGAGATGTGATGGGATATGATTGCCAATAAGGCAACTATCCACCGGAGTTCAAATATGAAGTGGATGTAAGCAATTATAGACAATCGTAAGGCCTTCAACAATGACAAAAACCTGATACTGTAAAGTCGTCTATAAAAGGCCCGATATGAAAAATGTGAACAATTCAAACGAAAAAAATTATGGCCTAATTATAAAATATCAAATATGAGTCGAGACATGAACCAACGACAACCACTAAATTACAGGCTCCTGACCTGGGACAGGCTAATAAAGAATATGGTAGGGTTGATATAAAAACGAAGATGTGGTATGATTGCAAATGAGACAACTCTCCACAAGAGACCATATTACACAGAAATCAACAGCTATAAGTCACCGTACGGCCTTCGACAATAAGCAAAGCCTACACCGCATAGTCAGCTATAAAAGGCCCCGAAATCACAAATGTTAAACAATTCAAACGAGAAAACTAACGGCCGAATTAATGTACAAAAAATGAACGAAACACAAATATGTATAACACAGCAACAAACGGCAACTACTGAATTACAGGCTCCTGAATTGAGTCAAGCACACACATACAGAATGTGGCAGGGTTAAACATGTTAGAGGGATCCCAATCCTCCCCCTAACCTGGGACAGTGGTGTAACAGTACAACAGCATGTTTGTGAGCACTCAACCCATCCCGAAGCTGGGACAGTGGTGTAACAGTACAATAAAAGAACAACCTGCACTAATCAGTTGCAATTAGTCAAAAGATCGGTACGAGACACACAAAAAAACTAACATTAAGACAATAGACACAAAGCACCGACATTAGAGTATTTTCAATTACTCAGTGGAAGTTTGCTCAAAGCTAATAACAACTAGTACTGAAATAAATCTTGTTCTCCCAGACTGAAGTATCAATCAGTAGACAACGCGCGGCAAAGGATTTATTAAAAAAGAAAACAGTCTGAGAAACGTCTGGTTAACGTAGTATATAGATATAAGAAGATGTGGTATGAGTGCCAATGAGACAGCTCTCCATCCAAGTCATAATTTGTAAACCATTATAGGTCAAAGTACGGTTTTCAACACGGAGCCTTGGCTCACATCGAATAGCAAGCTATAAAGGGCCCCCAAAAATGACTAGTGTAACACCATTCAAACGGGAAAACCAACGGTGCCGTCTAATCTGTTTAAAAAAAAAACGATATACTTGCATATAGATCCATATACAATGAAAGTTTTTGAAAAGTTGTGGTCCGAACGTTTTGACCATCGAAATTTTGCAATAGAAATAATAGTTAGGACCAGAAGATTTTAACAGCCAGTGCAGGACTCGCACGAACGCCAGATTTAGTTTGAGGGGCGATATTATGACGCGTTTTTTAATTCTTGGTCACTTATGTTTAGAAAGAAAGGGGAGAAATCCAAACAATTACCGACCAATCACAAACATTGTTGCAAATTTGACCTTATGACGTCAAAGAATTTCCCATAATGCAATTATTGCATATAAATAAAAAAAACTACTATACCAATTGAATAAAAAATATTGCATTAAAATGACAAGTTATACCAATTGAATAAAAAATATTGCATTTGAATGACAAATTATACCATTTGAATAAAAAATATTGCATTTAAATGAAAAAATATACCATTTAAATGAAAAAATATACCATTCAAATAAAAAAATATTGCATTTAAATGAAGAAATATATCAATTAAATAAAAAATATTGCATTTAAATGAAAAATATCAAAGTTTTGCAACCAAATAACATGCCATAGGTAATCCTTTAAAAATTATTGACTGAACAAAGCTTTAATGTAAGTAAAAATTTAGACAAAGAAAAGCATTTAAAGCTGATCATACAAATGTCAATAAAGGACGCATTTAATAAGACGGTAACGTGTGTGAGACATTATAGGACACGGCATGTTGAAGAGGACTCTGAATTGAGATTAGGAACGACAGATTTGTGACGTCTATGACGTAATGTATGCTATGCATGGATCTTACATATATAAACGAACTTTCCAACTAAAGATGAAAAATTGTATCTTCCTTCACTGGAAATCCAATAAAACCGGGGGTGATCATAGGTGCTCCGGAAGGGTAAACAGCCCCTGCTTCACACGTGGCACCCATTGTATTCTTCATTTTACTGGAAATCCCCTAAAAACCGGGGCTGGTCTCATCAGGTGCTCCGAAAGCGAAAGCAGCTCCTGTTTCACAAGTGGCACCCGTCGTGTTGCTCATGCAAGTACACATTCGGTGAGTGATATGTATAATTCAGTGATGTCACAATCGGGGACGGGATTGGGGTTACGACAGTTGGAACATATCTGTCGTCATCTTTGAAACGGATACCTTATAGTCGTCAACCAACTCGTGAAGGTGTCCTTAGAATATTTGAAGCGATGGATGGCTTCAACTTCACCACATGGAACCCTTGTTTTGATAACTTCCTTGTATGCAACAACCTTCTATCAAGGAAATCATAATAGGAAACGCAAGCTCTGAAATATCAACTGGGAGATATATACTCCATATGCAGGCGCTGCTGGAATGTTGGTACATAGAAATGGGGAGTTCACAAATAGGAATCTGAAATCATCTCTCTTGTTATAATATTTTGTTCTAAAACAACCCTCATTGTCAGTTTCTAGATGTAAGTTACGATATGCTTAATTTATCAGTTGTATCCTTTATTTCGATCGAATAGATGCGTACAATACGGTCACCAAACTTATTCAGCCAGAGAACATTATCTATGTAGCGGAACGTGAAGTTAAGACACAACTAGTCCTTTTCATTCTACCCAAGACGCTCCTGTATGAAGTCAGCCTTATGTGAATAAAGGAACAAGTCGGCAAGATGAGTTGATTCCCATGGGAATGTAATTGTTGCTTGTGAAAAAAGTCCTCCAAACGTAACAAACACCTTAACAATCAAGAAATCAAGCATCTTGAAAATGTCAGTTTCAGAGAATGTATTGCTTAAATAGGAGTTTTTTTCAAAGTGTGATTTATGCCTTCGTAAAACAAGATATTTGTATCTACGTTGACTATTATTTTTGAGGAAACAAAGAAGGATCCATTCTTTCAGATTATCTTTCAGTTTGGAATGAGGGATACTTGTCTAAAAGTTAGTAAAGTGAAATGTTTTTTTTTTTATAATATGGCAAAGGGAAGATACATAGATTGTATGTACCCTAACAGATATTTGGAATTTTTTAGTATTCACATCTGATTCACATCACCCCTAGAGTAGGTACTTTTACAAGACCGCAAAACAATTATTTCGTGAGTTGAGACACAGATATGTCATAATCGTGAGTTGAGACACAGATATGTCATAATCGTGATGGTCACTATTAAACTTAACGAAGTCCTTGTATAACGGATTTGTAAACGCCATTCGATGGCACATGACAGCAAATGGTTGCATCTCATTACTCCCAGTGAACTTGGCACTTATGACGCTACTCTAGCTCAAAGTTCTGCTTCATATCGGGATCTTTTTCATGAAATTGACACAGATGGACGACTTAAAACTAGGGTTAATGAAAAACTTGACGTTGTTAAATTACATACCCTTTGAGGGTATTAAGTGACTAAAAATCACCAATTTGTGTTTTCTTCATTTTGTGATTTAGTAGGGTTGTTATGAAGAATACAAAAACAAGTCTGCACGAAACTCGACAAAAATGTTGTCGATAAAAAAATCCAGCACTTTTAAGATAAATCGTTTTCGGTGTGAAAACCGGACTTCAAGAGATAATCGATAATTTGAAACTACCTACCCTTAGGCTGTTGTGAATCAAGTGTGGATACTACATAATTATGATCTGTTAAGAGAAAATTTGATCCATGTCCCCTCTCCACTTGCAATAGTTTAGAAAATACATTTAACTTCTCTACTCTTTGTAATAGAAATTCGTCATTCTAATGTTATTTCATAGAAAAGAATTGCTAACGTTGATACATAGATCTTATTTTTGGAATGGACAAATCATATTTTGTAAAAAAAATAGACGAAAAAAAAGGATTTTATCCAAGAAACAAATGCTTAGAAACTGACTACACCAAGATGATTGATTTTTTGATTGAAGACATATTTATTACGTTTCATGGACATGTTTTGGTGTTAAACGCCACTTACAGCACATATCATGGCGGTCAGTTTTTAAGAGCGAACAGAGCCATTTTTACTATATTATTTCAAGTATTTAAACTATTCAAAATATTTATTTGTATCAATAATTAAAATTTTGTTTTATTAAATTATACCTGTTTGGTCAAGATAACAAGATGCTAGAAATGTTCTTTGTGGAAAAGTAAGGAAAACAGGGAATAAAAACAGTAGAACAAAACAGAAAAGTGTAAAGCATCTTATTGTGTGAAACACAACTTGTATAGATTATGTGATACATTTTAAGGAGAACAACTAACGTCGATGATATACAAAGCCTGTCTAGGTTTTACAGATTACAGATAATTTCTGTTGAAAAAAATGTTTCGAACACGATTTTTAAAGTCATATTGCACTGTAAAAATACAGTTAATTCCATTTTCTTCACACAGCAACAACAATGTCTCTAAAAAGAAAATATTATTTGATGAACTGAGGAATTATTTAATACTGATAGATAAATATTTAAAAGTTGATTTCCTTTTCAACTCAAGTTTTAGCACATTGCCAGGACATTTTAGCGAAAAAAATCGCCAAGTATAACCCTTTTAGCGCAAGATTTGTAACCCTTTTTAGCTAAAAGCTAAATTATCAATGCCCATTTTAGCTACAGAAATTATAAATAATAAATAATAAATTTTGATAGAATCAATAAAGCACAATATAAACAAATTTCATGTCCATTACAATACAGCACTAAAAGTCTAAAAGGCTATAACTTAAATCAAGTCCGTTCTACCTTGAAATTTTTTTCCTATAAAACGTACGTACTGGGCTCTTTGTATACCTCTGTACAATAATGTTCATACAATTGGAGTAGGAACTGTTCCTTCTCTTAATCTTGTCTAGGTTGAGGTGCACATACATCTATACTTCTTATTTTGATACATGTTGTTGTTTGCAATTTAATGATAGAATCCAGAAAAACGTAGAACGTTATTTCCATGATGAACAAAAGTGTAAATGCAAACAACTTCAACATTCAGCCAGCATAAATTACTGTTCATGGTTTTAGTATGGTGAGTATTATTCAACCAGGCAGATTTGCGCTAAAATGGGCTATAATGTCCCCTAGTAGTTTAAAATGTTTCGCTATATATCCTGCGCCCGATTTTAACATGGACTAATACTTGTGAACGGATTAATTCTGCGCTAAAATGAGCTATAATGTCCCCTAATAGTTTAAAATGTTTCATTAAATATCCTGCGCCCGATTTTAACATGGACTAATACTTGAAATAATATAGTAAAATAGGGAAAATTAAGAACGTAACTTAACAATCATATACATGGCAGTTTAATTAAGTGCAATGATTTAAAGCAATTATCGTATATGCTTTTACATAACATTACAAGATTGTTGCCTTTATTCACTATCAATTTTCGTTGTATGTTGATGTTTGTATGTTGTAAAGCCTTGCTTAAAACTTTCTGCATTTTAGTAAATAAGCAGGTGCTACTGGTAAATAATTAAGATGATACTTTGAGTATCATCCAAAAGAAAAGAAAATATACATTTAACATTTTTAAACTTATTTTCTGACAAGTTTGAATAGAAATATCATTATTTATTCACCAGATATCGACATTTTGATACGCACCCTCTTTTCTAGGGATGTTGGTGTAAATGTATACTAGGCATATTAAGAATGATAGAAGTTTGCATTATCCTTCGACTTCTCTGTCTGCTGTAAATATTATTCCCTTTAAGGGAATAGTTCAAGGCTTGAAGATGACTGTTATTTGCATCCGCCACTTTGAACTTGAAATACAGGATATTACCGATACAATTAGGTCTTCTTTATTGTTTGAGGTGTAAACCTTACGACAAAAGAGAAGATTTCTATTTCCTAAAGTGACCTTTCTATCTCTGTGTAGTAACATTCTAGCAATGCGTCCATATAGATCATATGTATCAGTAGATACGACATTATTATTAGGCTTCCGTTTCACAATGAATTCCTTCAAAGAGGGTTACTGCTTACTTGGAAGCTATTGCACACAAGTGAATTCATCTCTAATAATTTTTTTTCGAACGTCATCATGATTTTGTTGACCGTTATGGAATATTTGTATCTCGGATGAAAACGGATAGTTCTGTTTTTCGCAGCCATATTCTCGCTCTCTTTTCTTTGTATGTGACCTCACCGAGTGCGAATATATAACCGGACTTTTATTTTTCACGACAAACACGACGGATGCCACTGGTTGATTAGCAACTGTCCAACCTATCGGAGTATCAGAGTTCACCCTGTTTTTATAGAGTTGGTGTTGACAATTGCTTGTGTAATGTTTTATTAATGTTGTTTGTTTATTCGCCTTTTTTTAACCATGGTGTTGTCGGCGTATAGTTTTTCTTTAATAAAACATTGGTATTTTATCCTTTTATATGTGATATATATATCACTGATTAAGAATTTAATTGAATAATGGCGATAAACTTGCTATTTATTAACTACTAAATGAAATATGTTTATATACAGTAACTATTGACACACTGCAATGTCCTGCGTGTGACCAATATCATGAATAGTACTTTTAGATATAAGAAGATGTGGTATGAGTGCCAATGAGACAACTCTCAATCCAAGTCAAAATTTATAAAAATGAACCATTATAGGTCAAAGTACGGTCTTCAACACGGAGCCTTGGCTCGCACCGAACAGCAAGTTATAAAGGGCCCCAAAAATTACTAGTGTAAAACCATTCAAACGGGAAAACCAACGGTCTAATCTGTAAAAAAAACGAGAAACGAGAAACACTTATGAACCACATCAACAAACTACAACTACTGAACATCAGATTCCTGACTTAGGACAGGTGCATACAATTGCAGCGGGTTTAAACGTTTTAATGGTACCAAACCTTCACCCTTATCTGAAACAATAGTGTAACATCACAACATAGAAAGACACACTATGAAATATCAATTGAAATAGCTTAACTCAATCAAAAGACATGCATGTCTGTAGAGATCGCCGGAACATCTGCTTCAGACTCTGAAATATATGTCTGTTCAATAGTATATATTTTCATAAACAGATACATTTATTAATTTATTAATCTATTTTTAGATAAATATACTAAATTCATACTGATTTACTGAATACTTGTATACCAATTTACCTTAAATATGTAAGTATACCCGAAAACATTGTGTCGTATTACGGTTTCAGTAAAACACTACTATCAAAAATGCAACTTTTACCAATACATTGTACTTCTCCTTACTTGTTAATGATTTGAACATTAACAGAAGATGTAAAATGATTATGAGTTAATATTTCTATTTTGTTTATATCAAATTCCTTCATGGATGGTATGTTAAAAGGTTTGTATGCCTGTTACAGTGGACATCAATTCTTCAAGGTTTTGGCTTTCTTCTTGCTTTTATTCTAGAGCTTGCATTTCCTATTTTGATTTCTTTGATGGAGGGTTACAGGGAAGCTATTTAACCAAGGGCTCCAATTGGTTATGTTGGGGTCATCACTTCAAAAATTATACGGCCAGCACAAGTTTGTTGACCTTTATGGAATACCCGTTTCACAGATGACGACAGATGAAGATGTTCCAATTGTCGACGGGTGCAACATGTGGAGCGAGATCTGCTTACCCTTCCGGAGCACCTAGAATCCCTCCCGATTTTTGGTGGGGTTCGTGTTATTTTTCGTTTGGTCGGTTTTCTTTTTTTTTTACCATAGCGTTGTCAATTTGTCTTCGACTTATGGTTTTTTAATATCCCATTGGTATCTTCCGCCTCTCTTGTCTCATTCGTCAATGAAGTAACGTAAAATGAGACATTTATGGAAGCATTCAAACTACACTAGTACTGTTTAAATTTTCTCCCATTTTCAGTTGTTAAAAAGGTCCTTATATCATATTTTGGTCATTTTTATATATATATATATACGTGGTTTTCGTATGATTTTAATTAACAAAATGTACCGGTACTAATTTTTTCATATCGATTATTAATTTTTCATCTTCCTTTCATTAGATTTACAGCTCAGAATGAAAGCTGGTGAAAAAGTTAAAGATGCCATAGTTTTATTATATTTGGCTTTAACGTAAACACATTCTTGACTCACCACTCCCAAGTATATTCTGCTTCGAACGTCTAATCTAGAGTTACGTTGTTGGTCAATCTGTTCACAAGTAAATCATGCAAGTATAATTAGACAGATATTGAATGATCCCGTCATGAAAGAATTATGTATAAAAAAATTATAACAGCACCATAATAGATTTATCTCTCAAATGACAGACACTGCTTCTCTTTATCGTCATTCCATTGTGTATACCCAATCTGGCAGCATTTACAATTTACAATAGTAATAACCTTATTGGAAACAAAATTCTATCTAGACGTCATGACAAGGAAAACAACCTAATAATTCACTAAAAGGAATTAAAGCTGTCATACTTATGTCAAGTCATTACAAAGCGAAATTGCGTCCATTGAAATATGAGCCCTATCCACACCAGACAAACACCATATCAACTTCGTTTGGTTAATGTAATTTCTTTGTGAAAAAAAACATTTTTATTTCTTATGTGAAATGTAAAACTTCATATTTTAAAATTAATGATAAGTGTTTTAACTTTGAAGATTTACATCAGAAGTCCCATTTCTAGCAGATAAAAAAAAATGAAATATACATTGAAAAAAACATGAATGTATTTAAGCGTTTAAAAATGGCATTTATTTCAAATTGATATGATATTGAAAAATCAATTCGTTAAATTAGAATGGAAATCATAGTTTCTTTTGAAAATAAAGTGGCATTTTTGAGAAGGAGAACAATAATTTAATTTGTTTATTCTATGGGAATGTCTTGTTTGCCAATATCCTGTTGACTTACTCATTTACTTGCTAAAGCTCATAATACGTAATTTTGTCTGCTTATAAAGACCATTTTTATCGATGAATATTCTTTTTGTTATATGCAAATGGAAAGACTTGGGATGAACCTTGAAAAGGACAGCAACATACAATTGGGAGTTTTTGTTTTATACATGTTACTCTTAGAGGAACATTGATGGTCAATATAAATTTTTATTTTGAAATGAAATTATTCAATTAAAAGGGTTCTTTATGAGTGAAATTATATTTGAATTACGAACGGCATATACTTCGATTTACTATTTACTATTTTAATACTTAAGGGATAAATGTTTTTATTTTCAACATTATATTGATGTTCTTCAGCCACCATATCTTGGAATAATCTGAGTAAATAGTATTTCAGTACTCCGATATCTTTGTTTGTCGTGGTTTAGTTCGTTTTTCCTTGGCTTATGAATTTTGTTCACACCTCTGGTATCTCCTTTACCTATTGTGAGTGCTGTTTGTACTACCTAATTATTGAAGAACACAAGGGATCATTACATCCCAAGGCTACCATTTGGGTTCCTCTGTTGATATATAATTATGTTAAAGCTGATACAGTTAGTACGAAGACAGAACATCCTTATATCGATTATTGAATTGTTGGCTTTATGTTTATGTTACCTAAGATTGATTTATCGATGAATGTGCTTTCTTTATTTCAATTCGCTATAGTGTTACATTGACGAAGATAGTTACTTCATTTCTTTTGAATGAGATGTAGATTATTTATGTCTAACCTATCCCTGTATTCATAGTACCTATGGGATATGGAAAGCAATCGGATATACTAACATGATTAATAACATGTCAAATAATTATAGGTTATATAACTCAAAGATAACGTTAATAGCTAACGATGACACCATAACACGTGAAAGTCTATTCGGCAAATCACTTAAGTCGTGTTTAGACGTAAAGTCATGACAAAAAGCCATTGAAACAACAATACTAAATGATTAACCGATTGAATTTAATGCATTTTTGTCTTTTTTGTAGACTACTGTCATTGACTGTATTCTCTTCCGGTTACATTTTGGTCACCGCAAAAGTTTGTACAATTTTATTGTATAGCAGTAAAGCCTGTTTAGTATTTTTAGGTGTCATGAAATTTACTGTATCTTAACTAATGATGTGGATCTAGTCTTCAGTCAGATAAAGAATTATTTTCCAAGGAACAAATTCAAATATTCACGACGTTCTTAACCTTACTGTGTAACATGTTACTGAAGAGGCAATGTCTGTGTGTAAACAATGAGGTTATGATTTATGATTTAATAAAAACATTCTGCCAACTTTTGAATACGCGGACTAAGATATAAGTTCATCATCTGTGGAAGAGAATTGGACATTTTTAAAAACCTCTGTTTTTTAAGTTATGGACGAATGGAAGATGTACCATGAATGTTAAAGGAAATTAATAGAATGATCCGTAAGAAATAACGACTGTAGAAACAAGCACTTAAGAACGTAAAAACAGCTAAGAAGCCGAAAATTTCAGACAATTCAGAAAGACTCTTCGAAACAAACTTTTTTTTTTATATTTTTATTATTTTCAAGAATTGCAACAAATACAACACATCAAACATACATACAGTAATATTAGCAATACATTTTGAATATCTATCTATCTATCTATAACAATATACATTGTTGAAAATTCATTTATATATATATATATATATGAAAAGAGAATATAATTACGGAAAGAAAAGATAATTTGAGTTAATGTTTATGTACCACATGAGTAGGGAAAAATATTATATGGAAAAGGAAGAGGTTTAAATAATCTGTAAGATTTCAGCATATAATAAATTGTGCTATTAGATGAAATAATATATTATGTTAGTTTTGGCAATAAGTATTTGCAAACAATAAATGACAAATTGAATTATAAAAATAATTCTTTAAATGCATTCCACATGGTATCAAAGTGCCCTTTTCTTTTATTTTTGACTGCCATTATTTTTTTCTAAATTGTACATATATTTTAGCTTTTCTTTAATGGCACTGAGTGAATGAACCTTTGAAAAACATCTACTGTTGTATATATATTGTTTCATGTATAGAAAAATCAAATTATATGGGTCACCTTTTCGAACTGTTGGTATATCACCAAAAATAAAATTTGACTTATTCAATGGTAGGCTTACCCCATAAGATAAAAACCAATAATCAATATCTTGTAAAAAATTTTGGATAATCTCACAATTCCACAGAACATGTTCAACAGTTTCATCTTCTAATTTACAAAAAGTACATAAAGCGTTATCAATAGGTTTGATTTTACATAAAAATTTATTTGTGGCAAAAATTCTGTGGTTGGTTCTGTACTTTAGCCACTGTAGTTTAGTATTGACAGTGACTGTAAAGGGTAGTTTGAATATATGTTTCCAAATGAGATCTTCGCCTAATATTTCACCCCACTTCAGTTGTCCTGTTGGAGTTACATTATTATTAATAAGTATTTTATACATATCTTTAGAACCTTTTCTACTTTAACGCTTCTAATGAAATAAAAAATCCATTTTCATCTATTACATCATTTATATATTGTAAACCATGATTAAACCAAAGTTGATAAAAAAACAGGTTTATTACCAATTCTGATCATATTGTTAAACCAAATAGGACTTGATAAAAAATATTCATAGTCCATATTTCTCTCTTTATCAATTATTATTTCCCATGCTCTGAATACATCTTTCCAAAAACTTTTTTAATTATTTGATATACTGAACACCACAGTTCAAAAGTTTATATTTGTCAATATCAGACATCAGAATACTTTGCCACTTATTATCTCTCTGAAAAATCCTTCTTATCCATGACGATTTTAGTGCCATAGTAAAACTATAAAGATCTATCATTTTTAATCCACCCTCCAAATATTCGTTAATCAATACATCCTTCTTCACTCTATATATAGGAGAATTCCATACAAATGTATAAAACATTTCATTAACTCTTTGGAATACACTGTCTGGGGGATTAGGCAAAGAAATAATAAGGTGGTTTAAAATAGGTAAAACAAGAGTTTTTATCACAGTTATTCTACCTATTACTGTAAGTTTTCTTTTTAACCACTGTTTTATTATGTTCTTAATCTGTATAATTTTATCATTATAGTTGATGTTGACAATATTTTCTAAATCCACATCAAAATTTATAAAAATTGTCTCTCCCCATGAAAGGTTTAAATCAGGACATAAAATTTCCTTGCTGTACTTTTTACTTCCAATCCAAATTACTTGTGTTTTTGCAAAATTTATATTTAAATCAGATATTTTTGCAAACCAGTCCAATTTAGATAAGGATTCATATAAAGATTTTTCACTACCATCTAAAATCAATGAAGCGTCATCAGCAAACTGTGACAATTTGCTCAACTTGAGTAACTTCAATACCACAAATTTCCTTATTTCCTCTTATCTTGAGGGCAAGAATCTCAGCACATAGGATGAAAAGATAAGGTGAAAGCGTATCACCTTGTCGGCAGCCCCGACCTATGTTAAAAAATTCAGAAAGGTTGCCCCCCTGTTTAACTGCAGACTTGATATTTTTATAAAACGCTTTTATCCAGTTGATAATTGATTCCCCAAAATTAAAAAACTTTAAAACATTAAGCAAGAAATCCCAAGAAATAGAATCAAAAGCTTTTTCGAAATCAATTAACAAGAGCCTAGGTATTTCATGATCTTCTGTGTATTGCATAATATCATATAGAAGCCTTTTATTTTACCCTATGTACCTCCCACTAATGAAACCAGTCTGATCTAGATTAATAAGTTTGTCAAGGACACTCTTAAATCTGTTTGCAATTACTGCTGACCCAATCTTATAGGCAGTGTTTAAAAGTGATATAGGACGCCTATGACGAGGCTTATTTCCTTTTGGAAGACAAGTAATAATTCCTTGCTTTTGTGTTACTGGCAATTCTCCCTGTTCTGTGCCATAATTTAAAGATTCAACCACAAAAAACTGGTGATCTTTCCAAAGAAATTTGAAAAATCCAGTTGAAAAGCCATCAGAGCCAGGAGTTTTATTATTTTTCATATTTTTTAATGCTTGTCCGGCCTCTTTGACTGTGAAGTCTAATCGAGATTGTTTAAATGTAGTTCTTTTTCTCCAAGTATATCTTTGTACATTGGGATAAAGCTCCCTAAATGGATCTATTAAACTCCTTTCTTCAATGTATACTAAAATACTTTCTCTAGCCTTAGGGTTATTAGTATGTTTGTAGTTACAATAATCTATATAAGGGTTCTGTACAAGATTGAAATCACCACAAATTATGTAACTTTCATTTTCAAAATCATCAACAATGCTCATGATATTATAAAAAAATTCAGGACTATCGATATTTGGTCCATATAAGCACACTAAAGTAATTTTTTGCTTTTCTACAAAAACTTCTAAAATTAAATAGTTACCATTTATATCTTTTTTTCTTTTAACAATTTGAACTCAAAATTATTTTTGAATAATATGGCAACTCCTCCAGAATTTGAACTGACAGAAGAAAAATAACTTTCATATCCCCACATAGATCTCACACTACTTTCTAAATCACTTGTAAAATGTGTATCCTGAATACAGTAAATATTATATGCTTTTAACTTCAGCATATTAAAGACATCTTTTCTTTTTACTTTGTCTCTCAGTCCCTGACAATTAACAAACAAAACTTTTAAAGAACCCATATTTGTAATAGTTTTGTATCAATATACAACATAATATTATCAAAAACAACACAACATTGTAGACAGTAACAGGACATATAAATATCAAACAGGATAATTGGTAGAAATTGAAGACAGTAAATTTGAAGAAAAGATTAAAAACATATTTAAATGATTCAATATGGTAACACAAAAGTACCATTCTATACTTTTTGTGTCAAATTTTTCAGTTTTGCAGAATAAATAGTTTTAAACATAATTTTGCCAACCTAGTATTTTCAAACAATAAGTTAATATTATTCACAATGATTATATATATATTTATATAGTTTTTTGTCAAATTTCTATGTTAACGAACAGACAAAAACTACCACTTAAGCTCAATTTAGAAAATCAAGTGTTTATTTTCTTTCCTGCAGTCTTCTTCGAACGTCATCAAAAAGTCTATATTTTAGTTGCAGTCCATCTTCAGTTCTTCCAAAAACCCCACAATTATAATACCACACTGATTAAAAACATTCCATGTCTCTAAGTTTGGTTATCAGTTGCATATTTCTCCTTGTAACATTATCAGAGAATCGTACATTGTCTTTTAAGTCTGTCCTCACTCTAATTATGCTCCTTTTGATATCACTACTAAAAATTCTAACAATGACAGGCTTTGGTCCAGGTTGATCTGAGGGCAGGCGATAGATAGCTACTACATCTCTCTCTTCTAACTGGACATTCAAATCTCTCCTTAATTTCTCAATGAAATCTGATCGTAAGTCTTGTTTAACATGTATTGGAAAATTCATAACCTTGATATTATTTTTTCTTGAATATTGTTCATTGTAATTTGCACTTATAACGGCTTCTTGTGTTGATTTAACAGTGTCATTTAAAATTTTCTTATCCTAAATGTCTGCTTCTCTCGTTTGATCAATTTGTTTTCTGAGGTCTGCATTTTCAATAGACAAAGAGTCAATTTTTCTTGCATTTCTTTTTCTATTTGTGCTACTCTACAGTTGATCTTTTTGTCCATTGTAGACTCAAATCTTTGGAAAAGTTTATTTACAATTGAAGTTACTACTATCTCCAAATCATGTGTTCTGACTAGATCTTTTGTAAACATATCAAAATCATCTTTTTATGTTACACCCTTAAGGTTCAATTTAATTTCATCAAGGTCTCTTTGTAAATTACCTAAACCACTTAACTCCATAATGTTATCTGACTCACTTGAAATATCTGAATGAGTTCTCTTTGGGAGTTTAGGATTCTTTTGTGATTTTGATGAATCAAAATCTTTTCTAGCTGATAGCAATGTCTTACATCCCTTTGTTCTACCAGGGGTGATCTGAGCCGGATCATTCCTACCAGATCACCCCAGCTTGAGTTTCTTTGTTTTGCATGCTTTCCTTTGTTTTGTAACATTTTGGCGGGAATGCCTAATCCACAATAAAACTTAGAATTATTTATTGAGAAAAGACACACGTTCAAACTTTATGTAGAAAAAATCCATTGTCTATGCTGGGATTCGAACTCAAGACCTTTATCATATCAACCCACGACTCAAACCCCTAGACCAGGACGACTGGATACCAACTCTCAGTAATTTAACATATTTAAAGGAAGCAAGATATTTTCATGTGTGGGGCGAGTTGGCAGACCTTTATTCAGTGGGATTTTAACCCTTTTCATAAATAAGGCGAGTTGTCAGACAGATTGTTCAATGGGATTTAACCCTTATTCATAAGTGGGGTGAGTTGTTAAACAAGAGTGGGGCGATTTCTGAGAAAGTGGCGATTAAGTGTGGGCCGATTGGCCAGTGGGGCGAGTTGACATGGTTTCATATTTAAACATCGTGTTCGGGGTACATAAAGGGTATATATTATATAGTAATATATAAAGTATATTATAATAGTTGTGTGGCGTTCTAAACAAGATTTTATGAATTGTAAATGGATTTTCGTCTAATTTAAAACAGCTGGGATGTAAAATAGTTATCTCATTCGGACTTGGTGTGTCAGTGTAAGATCACCCTCTGGCCTCCGGCCATCGGGGTGATCTTACACTGACACACCGCGTCCTCATGGGATAACTATTACTGAACTGTATTTGTAGATTTTTTAACATGTGGTTTAACTCCAGTTTTGTCACCTTGTGAAGAACTCCCTAAAGGCATTTTGTAGTCAATAGTCAAAACTGCTCACAAACAAAAATCAATATATCCACATTAAATTTCAGATATAAGAATCTTTGAAAGATCACTTTTTGGTTGTTCCTTTAAATATCATCCACACAAATATATATCTAGAATCCTCATTCAATTTTACAACTTTTGAACATAGTCTTCTTTTATGGCAATTACAATAAATAACAATAATCTGCAAAAACTGAGGAGCTGATTTTCAAGGTGTTGACAGCTCAGCGGCCATATTTAATCCTCGAAACAAACTTCATACATCTAACCATAACTACTTGAATAACCTGTTAGGTCATGAAATCGATACATCAAAGATGCAACATCGAAAACCTTTTGGAAATGCATCAAATCGAGGAAGTAGGATAACAATGAGCATTGGAAAACTGCAATCTGAAGAAAGAATATTTGAAACACAAAACGAGAAGGCGGATATGTTAAACACTAATTTGTATCCGGGTTTTCCAACGATAATAAAAGAACAGAATTCCCCCGCGTTGCACATATTTCATCTGTCCAAGGGCAATAACTAAAAAAAAAGATTTTTATAAATATTTTAGAGAAATAAAGGCTTGAGAGCAAATGCATTGCAATTTCTGATATAATCAATATGTCTAAGGGGCATAACTCTTTTATAAATATTTGATCGGCACTTATTTCCGAACTTGTCCAAGACAGTGCTGATTTAAACATTTGATATAAATTTGAAAAAAATCTAGCAAAAGTTGTACACTTGAGAGTGCTTACAATGAAATGTTCCATATAACTAACATTTCCAAGGGGCGTACCTTTTTGAAAATATTTAGTCGGCACTGATTTTCGTACTTGTCCAAGACGCTACTGATATAAACCTATAATATAAGTTTCATAAACATCTGGCAAGAATTGTACACATGTCAGCGCTAGCAAGACCGCAAGGACAAACGCCCGGGGACAATAATCACCAAATCTAAGATAACGGTCCATCTTCATAAAAAACCCACAAACAACATTCAAATAACAGACAAAGGAGTGAATAGGTGCATGGGACGCCTAAACGAAAAGAAAGCCAGTGGTCCAGATAAAATTCCAATCATATTCCTAAAAAAAACCAGCAGAGGCTATAACACCAAAACTGTTATTTGTATTCCAACAGTCATTAGATACTGGAAATATACCCAAAGACTGGAAAAATGCAAACAGTATACCAATTTTCTAGTAAGTTGAAATATCTAAGCCTGCAAACTACCGACCAATACCTCAAACAGACGTCATATCCAAGATGCTAGCACAAATCAGATAATTGACCAACTTGATGAACAGAATATCCTACATGACAAAAAACATGGTTTCCGTGAAATGAGCTACCATTTGTATTGGATTGTTTGCGCATGTCACACTACTTGCATGCACATAAGTCATCGTTATTAGATGTCCATTATGGATTTTGACGAGTAATGAAGTTGAAAATGATGTACGTTTGAAAGATGTAAGATACCAATGAGCTAGAGAATCAAAATTCATTAATCGAAGAATGAGCGACAAAATCATGGAAAAAACGAAAAACGACGAAATGAAAAACACAAACAAACATCCACAAAACACAAGATGAAAAATAAACACTGAGCAATGTAACGTGCAGGGGGTCCTACACGTCAGACGGTACCTTATGTACACGTGATACATGTATGATTGTTCAACTATTTGGCTTACAGTACGTTAGTACTTTGATTCTAAGGTAATATATGAAAATATGGTATCCAGTGCGCCCTTGGTCCTTGTTCAGGACCAAGATGTCACTGGTCCAAAGGGACAGTATGACGTTGTCACCTTAATTATATATCACAGGACAATAAGTCACCACCTAATGTAAGCTTAACCAAAGGTCCTTGGCAAGCTATTTCTTATTCAGAAATAGTTATAGTTACCTTTACGTTTGTCTTTATTCTAGGAGCTCTGACGACCGAACTGATTGACGCTGTGAGAAACTTTACTTATATACTGGAATAATCTCTAACCAAAACGCATATTATTTCTAAACAAAAATAAATATATTCCGTATTACTATTATGTTTTAATGTAACGCCTATAGTATTAATTTTCAATTAGGAAGGATCGGATTCAGTACCAAAACTTCGGAGATTTTTTTCCGTACTAAAACCGTAATTATCGTACTTTATGAACAAATGAAAGTAAAAGTAGAATTTATTATGTGAACCTTCACTTGATTTAAACATTTGACGTCTCCCTAACAGAGACACTTTGAACTTCCTAATATTATAAAGGTAACTGAATACTTTTCGTCACATTACCCACGCCTCAAAAGGAATGACCCCCGCATTTACAATAGCTGAGCTAAATCATCGACCTGTGGCCCTTTTTTCCGACCCAAACTCTATCAACTATATTTTCTACAGTAACCACTGAGCATGCACTCAAGGCACTCTCCGACGCACCTGGAAAATTAACCGAACAAAATAAATGTTCAAAATATCAAATCGTAGACAATATATCTACCCTATGCTCAGATTTCGACCAGCTCCTACCAATAATTTCACCAATGGGTAATGGATTCCTAACAAAACTACAAAACTGAATAACCTACCCTTGCTTAATGAAATGCAAACACCAAAGGCATATAAAACAATGTCCCGTTTACATAATTAGAACATAGTATTAACAAAACACAATGTACTGTAGGCATCGGTACTACAATAAATAACTAACAATTTCGTCCGTAAATCCAGTGCTAGTGAGGAAATTTAGACTGTTATTAGAAAATTGAATTTACCGAAATAATCCTGGTTGCAAAATTTAGCCTATGTAGCGGCCCCAAGGATCCTACTCCTAACGAAATCTACAAAGGAATCTTTATCGTGCACGGTACGTGACATTTCCTGTACACGGGGCATCGGATTTACCATCCCCAGTCCGACCGAACGGTCCTACCATAAAATCAAAACTAAACACAATCATCATATCGGGTATCTTTTACCATCTAATATTACACTTTAAATCATATAATGTGTCCTTTCACAGTCTAATAACTAAATCTTTAATAGTTCTCAAACAATGATAATTGTCATTCTTAAAACGTATCCTGGCACGAAGTACTAAAATGTAGCCTTCCTAGCTTACATGTAGAATTATTTACACACGGTATGTAATGTGAAAAGTGTCCAAAGTTGCTTCTGTGGTCTCCTCTACTTTTACACCTTTTTCATACCATACTCGGACAGTTCTTTTAACATGGTGATTAGCCATCATGTCTGAGGATATTTCCATGACCCCGGGGGCTGTGTCTCAATTGTTCTCCTGGCAGGAACAATTTGACCATAAGTCGGCTGACGAAAGACGCTACCTCCTAACGACGAAGTCACATGAGTATGTGCCACTGGACTTGTGAATAGTACTGGCGACATGATGGAGGAAGCCACCACTAAGTCACTTCTAACTGCAAAGGCAGTATTCCACGGCACCTTAACCGGTGTCCTTACACTGTCTGCCTGTCGTTCCATCAACTGTCTCTTCATGGCTGAGCCAAACACTGGCAAAGGCTTCGTTGGCTTCCTTACTGGGAGAATCTCAGGACTTGGTGGCACTTCTGGAGTGGCTGACGTGACGGTCACAAAAGAAGACACAGGCGGTACCTGACTGAACTGAATCTCTTCAGAATCGGAATCACTCTCATGCAACGTGATTGTGGCTTTGTGGTGCTTCTCCTTTTCTGCTGTCTTCTGAGGTATCGTTCAAGAGGGGCTGCTTACGTGCAGGCGGGCTCTTTACAAACAAATGAGGTTGAAACCCTCTTCTCCTCAAAACATTTCACCAAGTGGTCACTCCACTCTTTAGATGTTGCAAACTTATCTCCACAAACGGGACATCTGTAGGTCTCCTGCGAGGACTTAGATGGAGTTTTCTTGGTATTCACTATATTTGGATTTACAAATTAAAAACAGATATTTAAAATAAATATTTACACTGTCTATTTACAACTCGAGAACTAAACAAGTTAATGTTCGTAGTCTTTCATCCTCGCTGGAGGTTTTCTTAATCTCATTGGCCTATCATTATCTATATCTTCTACATCCACTAAGGGCAAAGAGTCAATGCTGTCCTCTTCTTCATGAATTTCTGATTCCAACTCACCTGTTTTCTCAGGACTTTTTCGGCAACAAGGTTCTTACCCTTTAGTATCTGTTGGGGACAAGGGCGTATTATATCTACATGTATAACTTGAAGCACTCCCTTGTGCGCACAGTTTTGCTGTGTATGTGACACTTGAGTTTATCTTAAGCACCTTATTTGGACCACGCCACTGATTAGTGAACTTTGGCGACAAACCCGGGGTTCTAAGGGGGAAGAATACATAAACCCTGTTACTGCGTTCAAATTTAGACCCAACTGACATTTCTGTCATGGTTTTTCTTTGCCTTAACATTTGACCAGAGACCTGTCTCTGAACAATCTGATGTGCCTCTTCCATGTGGTCTTGCATTTCCCTTGCCCACTGTATCTGGGGTATCGCCTTCACCTGGGAGGATAACTTATAGATAAAATCTAGGGGAGTAGACACTTCCCTTCCCATCATTAATCTATCGGGGTGTAACCTGTTGTCTCGTGTTAAAAGGACCTATAAGCCATCATGACATACTCATTTACATACCCCGTAAGCATGGTGGCAAGAGTTTTATTGAACCGTTCAACCATCCCGTCAGATTTCGGATGATAATGGGTCGTACGGGTCTTTTCTATCTGAAGCAACTTGCACATTTCCATGAACAACTGGCTCTCGAATTGACCACCTTGATCGTAATGGATAATAGTTGGTACCCCAAGCCTAAAAAATAACCTGAGTCATAAGAATGTTTGCAACTGTAGTTGTCTCCATGTTGGGAATGGGGCATGGGATAACATGACTCCTTATCTTGCATTGGGGCCTTTCTTTTAGGAATTGGTTTCTTTCTCTTATTACAAATTAAACAACCGGCAATATAACTCCAGTGTCACCTCTAACACCTGGCCAATAAAATCTTTATGTAATCATAGCCAAAGTTTTCCTAATGCCCAAGTGAGCAGCCGTCTTATTTTCATGAGCAAACTCAAGAATTTTAAGTATTTCCTTCATTGATATGACAACTTGTTTCAAATAGTTACCGAGTCTTCCCTAAACAATATACCATCTAGAACCTTCAAAATATTCCACTGTGACCAACATAACTGTGTTTGCCGGTTTTCGAGTATGACAGTCTTGGGACAGTAGTCAACCATCCTATGACAGTCTGCAAGTCCTTGTATAAAAAAAAGTAAAATCACAAAAATACTGAACTCCGAGGAAAATTCAATCGGAAAGTCCATAATCACATGGCAAAATCAAATGACAAAACACATCAAACGAATGGACAACAACTGTCATATTCCTGACTTGGTACAGAAAATGGTGGATTGAACCTGGTTTTATAGCGCTAAACCTCTCACTTGTACGACAGTCTTATCAAATTCCGTTATGAACAAAACAGACATTATAAATAAAATAGTCAAAATATGGGTACAGCAGTCATCACTGTGTTACAATATCAGTCTCTTGCAATTGTCGTATATCTAGCTCAAGATCATCATCCTTGCCTCCCTTTAATTTTACCATATTAACAGAGCCAATTATTTCCCAGTTCTCGACAAAGCCACACTGCTTACAAGGAATACGACTCAAAGCATCGACATTGCGATGGTGGGTACCTGGTCTATGCTTAATAACCATATCGTATGAACTTATAACTTCCAGCCATAGGGCTAGTTGTCCCTCTGGGTTTTTGAATCGAATGAGCCACTGTGATCTGTCCTAATAATAAACCGCCTACCGTACAAGAAATGTCGAAAATGTTTAACAAAATGGACAATCTAATTAAAATTAAATCTCCGCCCATTTTTGTTATGCTTGGTCGCTGCGTGGGAGTGCGGGGATTTAATTTTAATTAGATTGACAAAATGGACCACTGCTAGCAGTTCCTGCCTAGAAACACAATGCCGGTGCTCTGTTTATGAAAGGGTACGACTCCCATATGCAATAATATGTTCCTCACCATCGATAACCTGTGATAAAACACCACCTATCGCTCTGTTACATGCAGCCGTATCAAGAATGAATGTTTGGGAGAAGTCAGGATGACCGAGGACAGGGGCACTGACTAGTTTGCCTTTCAGCTTTTCAAAAGCCTACTGACTATCATTTGTCCGTAGAAATTCGTGACCTTTTTCTGTCATTTGGTGAAGACACTTAGCCGTATCTGAAAAAATTCTAATGTACCGGCGATTATAGCCACACAAACCTAAGAATTATCTGAGCTCTGTTACCTTCTGGTAGAGATAAAGACCCATCCGTGTGGCAAATGCCGTTTTAGGGCGATCTGATTGCTCTACCTGCCAATATCCAGAACATAAATCCAAAATGGAAAACCACTTGTTTCCTGACAACTGTTCCAGTGAATCATTAATTCGGGATAAAGGATACGCATCTTTGATAGTACATGCGTTTAACAGTCTATAGTCTACAGAAAATCTAGTGGTCCCAACCTTCTTTCTAACCAAAACTATTCCGGAGTACCATTGTCCTTCTGAGGGCTTTCTTTCCAACACATCGTTAATAGTTGATCTACTTCATCCCTAAGACCTATTTATTGGCATTGCAGCACCAGTGTCAATCATGTGCTTCACAATATTTGTATGTCCAATATCTGAATCCGAAAGGTGTTTAAATTCCAATAATAACTCTAAGACTTTGTCCTTATGTCCCTGCTGAAGACTCTCACTAGACCTATTTAATAACTTTTCCAATTCATTACTGAGAACACAATCCTCATCACTGTCTACCTGACTTACAACTTCAGCTCCGCTGAGATTTCCGACCAAGTACCGGCATTAGTTACTTGGACACGGTCACTTACATTCAAAAGCCTAGCAGGAACTATCTTATCAGATGTTACAATACTTTCCTACCAGAGCTTTTCTCGATCAAGAAATTCTTCACTTGGTTCAATAATGCCAGTAATCTAACAGCTGAATCATAGTTCAGTACTTCGCCCTGGATTACTACTTCCGATCTTGGGGCTATGCTAATTTTATCCTTGACTGCTACCTGATAAACGCCTAACTTTCCCTTTAGTAACAAAGGTATTTGTTGATTATCCTTTTCTATCACTCTTTTGCCTAAATCAACTTTGCAACCCTTTATTTGCAGAAAATTTAGTCCAAGAATAACTTCCACTGATAACTCTGCTAACACCTTCAATGACCGTGTGAAAGCTTCCCAACTAACAGATCACAGTGCCTTACCAATGGCTTTTAAAGACTCATTTGCCACTGTTATTTCCTGAGTGACCTGTCGTACACTTGGCCTATCACGAGACTTAAATTTCTCAGAAAGAGTATCCGACACCAAACTAACTATAGCTCCCTTATCAACAAGAACCATTTATCAACAACTCTACATAGAGCCCTGCTTCACTATTTAGTGTATTCGAACCAAGGTACACAGATTTACGTTTCCATTTACCACTACGGTTGTGCATACGCTTAACTGAAGGTCCTGGCGGTCCTTTGTTGTTCTGTCTCCTATTTCTAGGAGCATTAAAATTTCTCGCTATGTGACCGGGCTTACCACAATTAAAGCAAGGAAACTCCGACCTATTCTTAAATTCATCTAACTCTTTACGCATACTTGCCAATGGTCATTGAAAGATGCTAACATGCCCTCCTTTTTATCTGACAACCTATCATGAGACTCAGACTCTCTTACCATCTGGTCACTGTCGTCTACAACTCTTAAATGGGCTTTTCCTACTTCAAATTTCTTTTCTGCCTTGTAAAACGTTTCTAACTCTGCAGCTTAACAGATGGCAGAATTAGGTCAGGGGTCGTGATTGTTTGATTTTTTATACGCATTTCGGTATTAATCAATGCGTCCAAGAAGTGTTCTATAGCCAACGTTTACTTAATTTCTCCTGGGGCAGTGGGGGTACACCTCATTCACCAGCCGGTGTATCATTTCTTAACTCAGGAAGCGACTCCGAAGCCCTTTTTCAATTGTAACCTGTACAACTCTGACTGATTTTGGGGAGTAAACCTCTCTTCTAGAGATCGAACCAACTGGTCAAAATGACTTTTCTTGATAAATCCTAAAGAACACCTTGAGCGTGACCCTTTAATGAATATGCTAAGTATTACCCTTTCTCTTGATCACCCCAACCGTTAATAGAGGAACAAAATTATGTAACGTGCAGGGGGTCCTACACGCCAGACGGTACCAGGGTCACTTCCCTGGATTTGTTGTGTATCGTTGGTTAACCCTAACAAATGGTAACGTGTATCCTGGTCTTAATTTAAACTAAGATATAAAGGCCTAACGAGAATGAAAAAGATTACTTCCGGTAAGTATACTATATGGGACCCTTAACCTAACAATGGATTACAACACGAGGGACGGATTATTTAAATTAAATATATGACTGTTCGCCTATTTGCCTTACAGTACTTTAGTACTTTGATTCTAAGGTAATATATGAAATTATGGTATCCAGTGCGCTCCTGGTCCTTGTTCAGACCCACGGTGTCACTGGTCCAAAGGGGCAGTATGACGTTGTCACCTTAACTATATACCACAGGACAATATGTCACCACCTTATTTATATAGTGCAATTGGCTCATGCTTATGTAAACTGGTAAGCTACTTCTTATTCAGAAATAGTTATAGTTACCTTTTCTTATGTCTTAACTTTTTTTTTTTTTTTTCTTTTTTTTTTCTTCTTTCTTTTAATAGCACTCAGATTGTTGTTGACTTTAAAGGGGGGAAAAAAATATAATATATAAAACAAAAAGAAATAATTCAACTAAGAAAGAATAAAATGTAGTGAGTTATAAAGAATTTGAGTTCAGTTTAGTTGTGATTACATATGCTAAGAAGGAAGTCTAAAGATAGAGTCAAAAATAGATTACAACTTAAATGTAATAAAATTCTTAAGGTAAAAAAAAACAAATTTTAACATCACTTCGATCACCTATATTAGGGTCGATGCTGATGGTTTTATGTCAACTTTCTCCTCATTGTGCCTTTTTATTTAAATTTTATTTTGAGAGAAATAAACTACTGTACAATATTATTCAAATGTTTGTATAAAAGTTCATCTTTATAGTATTTTAACATAAGTATTTGTAATAAGTGTTCTTCTTTTGGCATATATCTACAAGTCCAAATACTATGTGCATACCCATAAATATATGGAATCAAGTCTATATCTATATCAAACAGTATACATGTATTTGTATTCATACTAAAATTTTGACCTTTTTTTTCTCATTTTGTATAATACTACAAACTAAATTTCTGAAATATGTCAAAGTTACACATTTTGTAAATAAATGTTATAACGTCTCAACATGTTTATTACAATAACAACATTTATATGTTTGCCTGTAAAAATTTCTCCTTGAGAGCCACGCCCCTGTTGGTAGTATCATATTGACAACTTTATAAATAAAATCTCTTATATACAGATTGTTCACCCTTTGTAAGTTATTCCATATATGTTGGAATTTTACATTCGGGTATTGTATTTCAACCATGTTTTTAAGATTGTTTAGTTCCAACAGCTGCAAAAAGATTCTTTAAAAACTTTTGTTATTAAGTATAATATTACTTTTATATTTTAGATATATGAATTTCAATCTTTCATATTGCCCTATAGTAACCACAGAGTGTCTATACACATTTTCTGCTAAATTTGGAAGTATTGCTCTTGTGGTGATTCCTATAAAGTATATGAATAATGATGTCCATATAGATTTATTTCCAGTTAAAACTAGGGATATTCTGTATAATAGTAAGGCTTCACATTTCATTTTGATGTCTGGAACTTGTTGCCCACCATCTTTATATTGTTTGATAATTGTTGTTCTATTTAAAAGCTCAATACTGTTCAAGAAAAAAATCATAAATTACTTTATTTATTTTCTTTATATAATATTCACTAGGTGGATATATATTCTTGCAGTATACAAGAATTTGCTAAGTACATAAGTGTTGAGAATTAAAACTTTATGTTTATATCTAAGTTTTCTTTTTTCCATTTGTTTATCTGATTAATTAGTCCATAATATTTCTTTTTCCAGTTAATTTCCACTGCATTTTTTCCATACCATATTCCAAGGACTTTGATTTCGTCTTTAATTAATTTGTTTATATTGTCAAAGTTTGTTGTATTAGGATTTCCAATTTTTAAAATTTCTGTTTTGTTTTCGTTGATTTTCGAGCCAGATACCAACCAAAATTTTTCATAGTCTGTAAGATTCGTCGATTTTATCGAACAATCATCGGCGTGTTGAAAAAGTTTAACATTTGAATTATGATTAGGAATTTGTATTCCCTGTATATTATTGTTTGTACGAATTTTGCAAGCTAATGTTTCTATTATAAGAGCATATATACTCATACTGATTGGACATCCTTGTCTTATGGACCTTGAAATTACGAACTTGTCGCTAATTGCACCATTGATAATAACGTTACTTGATATGTCGGTGTAAATGATCTCAATCCATCTTATAGAATTTGGCGGAAAATTCATCGCTCTTGTATAACAAATTCGTGCTCAACACGATCGAAAGCTTTTTCCTGGTCAAAGGCAATTAATATACCACTAATGTCATTTAAGTCCATATACTCCAAAATGCTTTCTATGGATAAAAGATTGTCTGAAATTAATTTTTCTGGTCCTGTGCCTGTTTGATTCTTATCTAACAGTTTGTTTATTACTTTTGATAAGTTTTTGCTTAAGAATTTGGTAAGAATTTTATAATCGACACATAACAGACTTATTGGTCTCCAGTGTTTCAGGTATTTTCTATTACCCTTATTTTTATAAATTAATGATATCATTGCTGTCTTCATTGATTCCGTTAGTTCTCGGGGCCTCGGTGGCCGATTGGTCTAAGTAGTTCTACTACTGTAATCACTAGCCAGTCAACACTGAGGTTGTGAGTTCGAACCCCGCTCGTGCGGGTGCACTCAACTCCAATCTTAATTGACTAGGATTGTCAGTTTTCCTATCGAAGGTCGGTGGTTTTCTCCGGGCACTCCGGCTTCCTGCACCAATAAAAACTGGCCGCCACGAAATAGCCCAAAAGCGGTGCTTAAAAGTGGCGTTAAAACACCAAAAATCAAATCAAATCGTTAGTTCTCCGTTCAAAAACACGTTATTCAATACTTCAACCAGGTCTTCCCCTATTCAATACTTCAACCAGGTCTTCCCCTATTATATTCCAGAGTTTGATATAAAAGGACTTTCCGATTCCATTAACTCTGGGAGATTTATTATTTTTGAATTCCTTTAATAATTTAAAACATTCATCTTGTGTTATAAACGTATCAAAGTTTGTTTTATCTTCTTCTGTTAGTTTATTTAGTTCAAGGTCTTCTAAATAATCTGTCATTGATTGTCTATCAATGTTTTGAGACTTATATAAATCGGAATAAAAGTCTGTGACTACTTTAATCGCCTCACTTTTAGATGTGCATGACTTTTCGTTTTTGTCTAATACACTTTCTACTTCTTATCTCCTCTTTTTTCCTCTGCTTATTTAAAGAAATCGATGTTATCTATATCTTCTTCGTAATAATCTTGTCTTGAGCGTATTATTGTACTCATTTTTTCCTTATTTTCTAATTTAATTATAATTTCACTCAAGTTATCTATGGTGACTTGGTCAGGCTGAGTTTTATTTTCTTTATTTTCAAGTTGTATATATGTATCTGAAAGTTCTTTTCTTTCACGAGCTACTAATTTTTTGGAGAAACGTATTGTCATTTCTTTAATTTTTTCTTTCCATTTTCCCACAAATCTAATATAATATAGTTACTCTTCCTTTGTTTCCAATTTATCCAGAAGTTATTTATGTATTCGATATAAAGTTCTTTGTCCAATAAACTATCATTCATTTTCCAATAACCATTTCCCCATTTAGTTTTTTGAAGTTTCAAAGATATATAAACTATCTTGTGGTCACTAAATTGATAGGATATATGCTTTAGATCTCTTATTTGATGCTTTAAGGCTTCAGATGTACATATTTTGTCTATTCTAGTTTTAGCACCTCTATTACCTATAAAAGTATAACTTATTTTTTTTGGATATTTATATCTATAGCTATCAAATATATTTAACATGGTACACAATTCTTTATATAACAAAATTATATTGTTATCAAGTACTACATTTGGGTTTTTTTGTATCAATCTGTTGATCAATACAATTAAAATATCCTAACATAATATTTCTGTGCGATTCTTCATTTACACTTGCACAGTATTTTACCATTTCTCTATAAAAACTTCCTTGTTGTCCTGTGGATTTTGTAGGACTATAAATGTTCAATAAATTTAGTACTTTGTCATCAGTTTTAAAACTAGTATATACCAATCTACCTTTCAATATATTGTTGTTAAAGTAATGGTTTGTACATTCAATATCTTTTTTTACCAATGTTACCACACCTTTTGTATGCAACTCTCCTTGAGAAAAATATATTTTAAAGTCTGTATTATTTTCTAAATCGCTAATAACATTTTGCTTGATAAAACCACATTCCTGCAAACAAATGATTTCACAATCACCATAATCTTTAATAATACCATCTATTTTTGTTTCAAAACTCCTTCTAATATTCACACTTATAATTTTCAAAATACTTAACATTAGTAGTGTGCTATAAAGAAATGTTAGTTTAGCATGCATCATTTTGAAGTTTGAGTTGTTGGTGTTTGTACCTTTGTTTTCTTTTGTGAGTATTCTTGCTTTTTGCCATCTCCTGTTGAATTTCTTGACCTTTTATTTGCCATTGTAGTTTTGCTATCTGTTTTCGGTTCATCTTTTTAGTCTTATCACTGTGTGTTTCACCTTTTTTTGTGTATTTTTTTCACTTTTTGTCTTGTCTTTATCGCCTGTCTTTTCTTCAAGTTTCTTTTTCCCTACTTTAAATTTGTCGGTTTCGGTTTCGTCTGCTTCAACTGTTTTTTTGCTTAGGTTCACAAGACATTTCTATTATTTCACCAATTTGTAACTCATTCTGTTGTATGATTTCTTGTTTGTTTGTATTGTTGTCCTGATTTTGTTCTGTTCCCATGATTCTTCATTTTCCCAATTGTTTTCGTATGTTGTGTTCTCTATTTGGTATTGATTATTTGATTCTAAATTGTTATCAAAAATTTCACTTGTGACAAATTCCTCCGTATCTTCTATATTATCTTTTTTCGGTGGTGGAGGAAAACCCTGTCCAAAATACCTAATTCCCGAATCAAAGCTACAGAATTTAGAACGTGTTTAAGAGTTGTCTATATTTTCTGCTTCAGCATAATCAGAGGTATGATATGGGTTTGGGTTTTCTTGATCACTATTGCCATTGTCATTTGTGTTATTTGTATTATGTACATTTTTGTAATTATAACATTCTGTAGATTTGTGTCCATAACGGCCACACTTGAAACAATAGTCTTTTTGTTCCCATCTACGTTTTGGTTCATTTCCACAGTCTATAGCAATGTGACCGTAGCCATTGCATTTGTAGCATTTTTTCAGATTTTGTTGACCCTCATATCTTATAGTTACAAGCAGCCCCTGAATGTATATTTTTCTTGGAATCGGTTTTTCCAATGATGCAATTCTGACAATTCTGACTCCTGACTGAATAGAAGGAAAGTTTTTAAAGGTAGGCGATATCAATTTGATTATTTTACCATATTGACTTATTTTTTTGTGGACAATTGCAGGTTTAACTTCGAACGGCATACCGTATATAAGGACATCTATGAAATCTTTTTTGTTTTCCCATTTGAGAGGACCAGCCTTTTCTGTTGAAAATTCAGTGTTTCCTATTTGAAATTTAGCAAATTCATTCAAAAAACTTTGCAGACTTGTGGTGTCTTTGCAAGTTACCATGTATTGTTCTTGATTTATCCTTTGAAGGCAAATTATTAAGTCTTATACGTTAATAATTGTTTGAAAATGCGTCAGAATATCTGTTTTTCTCTACATTTTCTTTTTGTATTATGTTACTTAAATCTTCTTTTTGAAGCGGGCTTGTTTTTATTATTTTTGCAGTCAAATTCCTTGCAATAGATTTGTTTATGGTTATTCCATCTCCATATTGACTATCACCATTTTGACTGTTAGATTCATATTGATAACCGTCATAACCATAATTTTCAGTTTCCATTTTGCATATATATAATAGCAAAAGGAAACCTTTTAAAACAGGTAAATATTGTTCACTCGCTAATGAATGAGCGACACATTTAGTAAAACAAGAGTATCGAGTGTTCTTTTACGGTTTATCGTAATACTTGTTAATTTATGTATGTTTACATTTTGATTATTTAACATAAAACAGTACTTATCTCTATTTATTGTCTGTTTCCTCAAAGTGGAATTTCGAGAAAAAACACTAATTTTCACTAAGACTCCGGAGCAGGTGAGAAACACGTCTGTTCACCTGGACATGGCGAATTCACTCTCTTTACTCTAGGAGCTCTGACGACCGAACTGATTGACGCTGTGAGAAACTCTACTTATAAACTTGAATAATCTCTAACCAAAACGCATATAATCTCTAAACAGAAATAAATATATTCCGTATTACTAGTATGTTTTAATGTAACGGCTATAGTACTTTATTATCAATTCTAATATGACGTTCTTCTTTGGCTTTGGATACAAAGCCATGTTCTAATTCCAATAAAACATGGGCTGCACGTGATTGACGTCACAATTGAAATTGCAACGTCAGTTGAATTTTTGAACAACGCCGGAGATCAAAATGGACATTTGTGTTAGAGTTGCTCACTAGGAAAATAAATAAAATCAGTCTAAAAGTAAGTTTAAATGTATCTGTTCATTTTTTATCGTTAAACTGTTGATTTTCTATAACGTTTTTGGTTCATCAAATCAAAATGGCTGCCTTTCAAGCATGTATTATAGGTCCGCTTCGAAGTACAAAATTTCAATATTTTCCTATTAGAATCGAAATAATTCTATCATGCCATGTTCTATGCTAATTTTAACATGGGTAGGCATTATATTTGTCAACATTTAATACCTCGCTAACACTCGGTATTAAGATATTGACAAATATAATGCCTACCCATGTTAAAATGAGCATAGAGTATGGCATGAAAGAATTATTTCTTAAACACTTAATTTTCAATTAGGAAGGATCGGAACCAGTAACTAAACTTCGGAAATCGCTTTCCGTATTTAAACCGTAATTATCGTACTTTATGAACAAATAAAAGTAAAAATTGAATTTATTATGTGAACCTTCACTGGATTTAAACATTTGCCGTCTTTCTAACAGAGACACTTTGAACTCCCTAATATTATTAAGGTAACTGAATATTTTTCGTCATAAGCAACACGGGGTGATATAATGTGCACCAGAAAAGTCAGCATATCCTACTCCGCATGTGGCAGACGTTGGGTTTCTCATGGAAAGTACAAATTCGGTGTTAAAAGTCTATTCGGTATTGAATCTCTGCCATATATTCCATAAGCGTATGAGTTCTTATTAAAAATAGCTAGCTGAGTTACACATGACAGAACGACCGTATAAACGTTGATTTAAATCATCTGATGTTTCCAGCTGTTATATTGGTAAATAATTCCATATAACTAATATAAGTCATAATTTTCTTATTTGTGCCCAGTATAAGCCGTATTTGGTGTTAATTTTTATTGTATTGTATGATGGATTGACATTGATTGTTGTTATATTATTAACAATTTTCCCCTGGGTAAGGCTTCATGCGGACACAATTTTATTTCTAAAATATTGTAAGTTCCTAGCAATTTTTTTTTCTATTTTGAAAAAAATAAGTAAATTTTCTGTGGAATAGCTAGGTATTATTTACAATCCAAAGTCACGGGACCCAATATTTTCAAAGTGGTAAATTCCGAAATAGATTGGGTACTTCTATTAAACATGCGTACAGTTTTTACAAAAATGTTAAATTTAAAATATGATTTAGGAACCTTTATTTTCGTTTTTAGAACTTAATTTCTACATTGTGTAGCTTACTAGAGTTATGGATCTTAGATCACAAATAAAATAAATGAATTTCATTTTTTATCTTATGTTAGGATTGCTAAAAATGCTTGTATTATCACCCTGTATATCACGATACCAATAAATCCGGAAGTTGTGCGTTGCGAAGCGATAATTCAGACAACACTTTGGAATGCTTTTCTTAAACTAATGTAAGTACATATTAAGGTAGCTGGGGTGTCTTCCTCCATCTTGGATTTTGAAATAGCAGATAGTAATCGGTCTAGATCTTTAATGAAATGTGCAAATTTAGAGAGTAGTATGTAATTCATGTGTAAGACTTGTCATGTTAATATGAAAAATTATGTGTTTTATCATATTTATGGCTGTATTTTACAAAAAACAGAATATTTTTGTTTGATTCACTTTTTTCGAACTTTGCCACATAAGGGTAGATAACTCAGATATAAGGGGACATAACTCAGATAAAGTTACTTTTATAATAGAATGTGTTGTGAATTTACCTATTTTAGTATGTAGCAAGAAAACGAGTCTGGTGACCCCATTTTTTCTTTTTCTTATCTGAAAGCATATTATTAGAGCTATCTATTCATATTTTATCTAAAAATTCTATGGTGTAGTTTTCTTTTTTCGACAATTTTGCACAACCTGTAGCGTGATAAAAAGCCCGGTGACCCATACTTTTTATTATATTTTTGAAAAAAGCATGACATAAACTACATTTTGACAAATAATTAAAAAATTCTACGGATTTTAATTTAGACCCCCCATCTACCTTAAGCTGTACGTCACGCTAGTTTATTGAGGCCTTCATAACGTTTTTATACCTTTCAGACTCTGTATATGCCATTTGACAAGTGTCTAAAATCAAAACGCACAGATATGGTGTCAATTATGCTCCATCTTTAAGCTAAGCTATGCTGAATAGTTCATCTCACATTTATTTTTGCGAAACGATACTTAATTAAACAATCATTAATTATAACACATACAATGAAAACCAGCCTTCTCTAAAATTAGGAATAAACAATATACCATACTAGATAAGTCCATCTGATACTGTATTTTGCGTTGTGACAAATCGGTCATTTTCCTTGTTGATAACAACTAGTTAATCTCGTTCTTTTGTTTTTAAATGCATCGTAAAAGGCGAAATCAGGTCTAGTAACCGCTCGATTCCGTCCGTCCATGCTTCAGAATTCCTGTTTACCGAATACTTAAATAATTTAACACATAAATTGCCCATGTGTATGCATTTTTGTCTCATTTTTCTAGGGAACTATGGATAAGAGCTTCCTGAATATTACTATAAGTCTTCATGCGAACATGCTATACCGTGTTTCATCGATCCTCAACTTCCTGTTTACTGATTACTTATATATTTTAACACTGAATGGCCATGTATGAAATTTTCATGAATTCATATGTGTTTGTTACATTCATTTTTCACTATTTATTCATTGGTGTCAATTTTGAACTTAAATACACACAGGAAAGGAAAGAACATAAATGTATTTCATATTTACGAACATGTCAAAAGATTAGACTAAATAGATATAAGAAGATGTGGTATGAGTGCCAATGAGACAACTCTCCATCCAAGTCAAAATTAATAAAAGTAAACCATTATAGGTCACAGTACGGTCTTCAACACGGAGCCTTGGCTCACACCGAACAGTAAGCTATAAAGGGCCCCAAAAAATTACTAGTGTAAAACCATTCAAACGGGAAAACCAACGGTCTAATCTATATAAAAAACGAGAAACGAGAAACACTTATGAACCACATCAACAAACGACAACTACTGAACATCATATTCCTGACTTAGGACAGGTGCAAACAAACGCAGCGGGTTTAAACGTTTTAATGGTACCAAACCTTCACCCTTTTTCTGAAACAATAGTGTAACATCACAACATAGAAAGACACATTATAAAATATCAACTGAAATAGCTTAACTCAAGTAAAGGACATATTAACACCATTGAACATACACTGAACAAATAAATTTGACCTATGACACAATGTAAATACAAAATAAATAAACTAAGGGAAGAATAATAAAAGTAACATGTTATATCGGTAAGAAATGTTAACCAATTAAAGAAAAACAATATGCTCGAACAAAAATATCAGCCATTTGCAAAAACTTAAACACAGGTAAATGAAAATAATTTTGTTGTTAGGTATACGTGTACAGTACCAATAGAGAAAGGAAATATGTTTACAAAATAAATAAAACATACTTAAATGAATGTTAATTTAGACAAAGCACAATTCAATATAACGACGGATCCAAGATTCTGTAAAAGTTCAAATAAAGGAAAAATATGTTATTCTTAATTTTTTTAACAACAAAGGGGTTTGGGTATGGGTGCTCCAGTCCTATCCAAAACTATTGGGAAAAAAAGACAAAAAGTCGATAATACTTGGTGAAGATATTTTTGTCGTTGTTTTTCTTATCTCTTCCCCCCCCCCCCCCCCTATTTTCGGGCTCGAAATATGGAAATCTGGAAAAGCATCAGAATCACACTTTAATTTAGAAGTGACAAAACTTCCGCCATTTCACAGACACGCCAAACGATAAACAAGATACATCTCGAGAAATATCGAAAGACCTCTACATGCGCATGAGTATACGCATCATATTTCAGTCTTATGCATGCTGTGAACGAGATTCCAATCCTTTTTACAATACAACCTCATGATAAAATGAAGCATTTTTCTGATGAATTTCATTGGTCGATTATTAAATATGAAATACAAACTTTAATGTGCGTTCAATATAAAATGCCACTTTCGGCAAATATGGCAAACGCCGATTCTTTTTTAAGGTCTTTCCACAGTTTTCCAACAAGAGGATCTTTTTGTATTACTTAAGATTATTTGAATTTTCGCCATTTTTCCTCTTCAAAAAAAGAGTACGCCACATATCAAAATGATTTTCGATATCACGTTACGTATCGGGTTTTTCTTCGGGAGCGTACGTCAATGAAACAGCAACCCAGCGAGGACATAAACTGGGAATGGCCTGAAATCCAACGCACCGTGTAGAGTACCACACTTGCTGTACGTTAAAAAATCCATGCAACAGATAGGCGTCCAATATATCTGTCTCTATCCAATGTACCTTCCATTCCAGTGGCAGCTCAAATTTCCCGTCCTTGATCGCGGTCATCCTTCGTTTTTAAAACCTACTTATTGTTAATTTCCTCTCGTCCTGTATATGAATAAAATATTTGCAACTTAGCGTTAAGCAAGCAACAATCAATTTTGTTCTTATAAACTATTCGACATCGACCGTGGCAGACTGACCTATCTTTTCTTAAATTATCTCCCCGAACGCTCAAACGTTGTTATGAGAAACTGTATCAAACCGGTACAATTTTAAATAAAAACAAGAGAGCACACGCTGAATTGTCTCGCCTGCTTTATTTATCATGATTAAATTTCATACCATACACCCAATATAGCTATTCTAATGCTTATAGTATCTGAAAAACAGACATTATTACAAAATTTGAAAATTGACCAATGAACCAAAAAAATGGGGTCAAGGTCAGATGAACTTTGCCAGACAACATGAACACCATTCAATTATTCCATACACCAAATATAGTTGACATATTGCCTACAGTATCAAATAACAGGCCAAACCACAAAAACTTATTATTGTCCAATGAACCATGAAGTTGAGATCAAGGTAAGATAAAAACTTCCAGTCGGACATGTACACCTTACAATCATTTCACACAAAAAATATAGTTAACCTATTGCTTAGAGTATCTGACAAACAGATCAAACCACAAAACTTAACATTGTCAATGAATCATGAAAATGAAGTCAAGGTCAGATGAAACCTGCCAGTCAGACATATACATCTTACAGTCGTTCCACACGCCAAATATAGTTGATCTTTTGCTTATAGTATTTCAGATAAACACCAAACAAACAAAAAATCAACATTGACCAATGAACCATCAAAATGAGGTCAAGGTCAGATGAAATATGCCAGTCTGACATGTACACCTTATAACCATTCCACACACTCATAGTATATGAAATACTGACTTGACCACAAAAACTTAACCTTTATCGCTGATCCATGAAATGGGGTCCATGTCTGGTGAACCCCTTTCTGACGTACATGTAAACCTTGCAAGGATCCCATATACTAAATATAGGTATCCTATTACTCATAAAAATTGAGTATTTCACATGACAAAACATCTCTGAAAGATATTTTTAAGCAGTCGCTGAACCATGAAAATTATCTAGGGTCAAGGACAACGGACATATGACAGACGGAAACTTCGTAACATAAGGCATCTGCATACATGGTATGAAGCATCAGGTCTTTTACCATCTGAAATATAAAGCTTTATACAAATAGTTTACGCCGCCGCCGGATTGTAATCCCTATGTCGTGCATTCTGCTACTTTTATCGCAGGCGAGACAAAATTCATTTCACATTTAAAATACTTAACTATATACTTTTTTATTCGGTAGATAACATTTTCAACCAAAAAGAGCACTTCCGGTTTTTGAAATTGCCTACCAGATTATAGAACAATCATATATTTTTGGATGCAGCAGGGCATGAGCTCAGGTGAAACTTTTAACCAAATAGTGCTCTTCGTATCATCTGTTAACAAATGTAACTAGTTACAAACTATTTGATATTACGAAGGTACAGGCTTTTACAAAAGGCTGTTCTAAACACGACAAAGATCGCCCATCTGTTCGCTGCATGAACAAAAAGCCCGCTTTGATGTGCAGAAAATTAGCATGAAGATTTAAAACTGTAGAAATTTTATGTGTTCCGGGTTCGAAAAGTTCTTGTCTATATTATATGACAGGTGATAAGCCATTAAATCATTATACGTCCTTGTACTAACTGTTGACTTGTGGAATGCGTAATCTTGACAAAACAAAAAGTAAAGACAGATAAGGGCAACGAAACTAAAAATACTGAGCTACTGATTATATAATTTTATCTCAAGAACTCCCATTTACACACGATTTGAATTTAAATGCACTGCGCAAAATTATCTTACTTAGAAAATAAATGGCAATTGATCTGATCACGGGGCTATTATATTCAAAGTTCACGATATTCCTATTGGTTCGATAAATTAATCAAAATGTGTATCGTTTATCATACTTTATGATTGAGTATTTTGAAATTATTGAAACTGGACAATTTCGTCTAAAATTATTGAAACTGATCAATTTTGTCTATCAGTACTTTTTATTTATTGACACTATTCCAAGCTGAAAGTTCAAAGCCAATTTCAACAAATAACAATGCATAAACAATGTTTTCTCAGACTACAATATCAACCAGCACACATTCAACGTATTTTACATAAGACTTCTAGCCTTTATTTCCTTTCTCTGTTTGATTTGACGACTTTTGTATGGTTTCTTATAAAACTAAGAATATGTGGTATGATTGTCAATGAGCCAACTCCATCAGAGATATAAATGACATAGAAGTAAGCAACTATGAGTCTTGCTTATTATCAATTGTTTTGACTTGTCATGTTTTACTTAACTGGTCTTCTTTTCCTCATCTCGCCATCTTTGATTCTTTAGTTACAGGACTATTGATCTTCAAACATATTTCTATGACCAGGTCCTTATTTCATTACAAGTACAAGGATAGAGAAAGTATGCTTGTCAACATTACTTATGCAATCGAATCCTCTTTACTTTCTCTTGATGAATAAATCTTTGGAAGTCTCCAAGGATATTGGAATTCACAAGTTTTGGAGTAAATACGTCTATTTAGTAAGCTTCATAAAAGCAAAATATCTCCCATATTCCCATCATATATATGTAAATTGCCTAGTTATTTTAAGTCTCTCTCTGATATGTGAACTGAAATTTAGTTAAATCTTGCTTATATATAGCGTATGACCTGGCAAGCTTGGGTTTTCAAACAATCCATCCTGGAGATATTCTTGATAAAGATACTGACTGGTGAGAGTAAGGACAACTTTTATGATAATCCTTACTCCTATTTCAGTTGTCCCTTTTTGATTACTATATCCAAATATGCAACCCATGTAGTGTAAAATTTATAAAGAAATTACAATCAAATATACGACATAACCTAGACAAGTTAAAGTATTTTATCTGATAATCGGACATTTTACTATACAAATGATGGTGTACAAATAAAACTTATGCCAAATCTGTGCATTATACAAATATTGCCTCCAGTATCAATTATGAGCGATCAGTTTTTATTCAAAATGTTTCTTGCATCAAAGTTCCTTTTTGTTGTTTCTCCGGAACGCATGAATGACGATTTCTTGAGAAAAAAAAACATATCAAAGTAAACAAACATTTAAGCGTCAAGTTCATATGCTGGATAAAAAATACATACTATTAAACAATACACACGATATGGAACAGTACAGTAGATCGGCGAGCACACTGATCTTACTGCTTATATAGCTTGCAAAAATAAATTAACTTGTATTTTACGACAATGTGGAAATATTGTATATTCATATCAATTATCAATACTCGTTATTTTCTACTAAAACGACCTTGAGTATCAACGAGGGTCTCGCGCGGTCAACGTAAAGCCGTGATGAAGAGGCATAATGATGTGTTACTGTTCGTCCGTCCTTCCGTTCGTACCGAATGTCCATCCGTTCATTTGTTCGCTAAAGAGATATAAGGTTTATCCACTCTAACTTTGGTTTGAATTTTGCAGAATGTATTTTACGCATAATTATCCTTCATTATTTTATCTGTATGATTCTTTATATCATAATTGTATGTATTTGTCAAATTTTATTGTAGCCCTTGACTAGCTTATGAGTGTACTGTGAGCTTATAATTAGAGTGTAGCACTGCATTTTCTCATATAAACAGGATACATGTATATGCAATTTGAGCTTGTATTCAGTAACTGCAAGGATTTTTTTCCATAAGGTCTTGTTTATGATTGTTTTGTTTATTCTTTTGTTTGTTATCTGCCATACCATTATTTTAGAGACAAGTGCTTCTCCTGTAATGATATTTATTATATATTAGTTCTATTTTAAGCCTACTGATCGCGTTAAAATGCGGAAGGTTGAGTTCTAAAAGACTATTTCAACCCCGCCACATGTCCATTCGTCGGTCTGGAACATCTTCGGTATTCATGTTATTTTTGAAAGATTTGTTTTTCATGGCAAGACTTTGATAGTCTCTGATAAATTCATTTTTATCTTACACCGTCTATTGGAAGTCAACTAAGTCGGCTCTCATTTATTGTCGTTGACTTTGATGTCTCATTGTCATATACGTATAACCACATCTCCTTTTATTCGTCATTAGGATTTTTTTAGCAAACGAACGTGGATAAAACTTAATTCATCGTGGTTATGTTGGGAAGATAAATAAAACAAAAAATGTGTCTATGCATAGAGATTGATTAGGAATTAAAGTGCTCTCATTGTTCAACAGCAAACAGTTTTGGGGTAACTCGAAAACGGTGAAAGTGACGCCACCCAAATTCGAGCTTCATATGTGTTTGGTGGTATTGTGTATAAGTTTCAAAACATTTAGTTGAGGAAAGTAAAGTTAGAGTGCGGAAACGGCAAATTTACAATTTTTTTCATTTATAAAGGGACCTAACTCAAGAAAAGGTGAAATTATAGCTTCATCTGTATTTGATGTGAGTTGCGGTATTTTATTTCATTTTCGTGCAAAATTCAGTCCCAATCAGTCAGTTTATAGATGTAATACGAATTTAATGTAAATAAAAAAAAAAAGTATATTTCCGGAAGATACCACTGATCATTTAGACGGGCTTTGGCTACGATTTTGACATTATATGTTAAATAATTTAGGTACTTTTTATACACTAAACATTTACAAGAACGAAAGGTTGAATATTACAATTAATTCAACCTCATTAAGATCCGTATGTTTGCGATCTATATATAACGTAACGATTGTTGGAAATTGACTGAAACAAGGGAAGGCAGCAGCAGGAAGATCAATTTCTTTAATTGATTTGAAAAATATCAGTCTTATATAGGTTATGAGTTAATGATTTACATTATGTTTCTATCTATTTACTCCAAGATGTTGTTAAAAGAAATTGGATACCCTGCATTTATTATGCTTTTCAATAACATATGGTCAAATCGCTGAAAGACCTCCCTCCTAAATTATTAAAAACTATCATTCTGCATTGACAATATTAATATCTTGGTGTAAATTAGATACACCAAAATCGGGCTTATGCCCCATAGGTGTAACTAATACTTAAATGAGAACAAACTTCACTAGGAAAATCTACATTATACGGTTGCACGTGCTAACATGTCTATTTGTATTTTTGTTAACCTGTTTGTTTATATTTATTATTTTATCAGGGTCGCATTCCAATCGAGAATTTTTGTAGGTCATGTCCGATGTCGATGGCGTCCAGTCAGAAACACACACGAAATGTTGATATTTTATAACGATTCCATACATTGTGTATTATTATACTTTACTGTAGTAACCACTAATAAAATAACCATCACAAATAACCCCTCTTTCCCGCGGGTGACTGCGCGTAGGCAGAATAACTGTTAGGGAATATGCACGTCGAAAAAATAACCCCATATTTCCCGCGGGCAAATGCGTGTAGGCAAAATAACTGTGTGGGAATGAGCGCGTAGGCAAAATAACTCCTTTAGCGGCAATTTGCACGACGTCTTTCAAATAAAAACTTCACGTTCAGTTCAGTATAATAATACAGTTATGGCTTTCATAAAAGTTAATATCCAAAATTATTACATCTCGAATAAACTTATTTTTCCTCGGTCCTACAGACCTCGAGGAAAATAACCCTTTTCTCGATTTAATAATTTTGGATATTAACTTTTGATGAAGGCCATAATTGTATATTATTTTCTATGGAAAGTTTGTAGTTCTGAATTACGTTAAAGTATATATTATATCAAACTTGAGACTTTGAATCAATTCGATGGGCGTTAATTTGGTAGACAATATGACCCTTTAAAGGGGCTTTAAAGCTATCAAATTCATGTTCACCGATTTGAACAAAATTCTCATATTTTATTTATAACATACTAAAACGTATATCCAAATTACAAAAAGGTCCAAAAGAAACAATTAAAAATGATTGATTGATTGATTGGTGTTTACGCCACTTTCAGCACTATTGTGCAATTTCTTGACGGTCAGTTTTTATTGGTGGAGGAAGCCGGAGTGTCCAAGAGTACCATTGACCTTCGGTAGGAAAACTAACAATCATAGTCAATTAAGATTGGAATCGAGCGCACATTCCACGTGCGGGACTTGAACTCACAACATCAGTGTTGACAGGGTTCGACTACTTTTTTTCCCTTAGTAGTTCGACCACATAGACTACTGGGCCACCGATGCCCCTCAATTTCATAGAACGACATATCGCTGATAGTTTGTATATATATTTAAATAGTAATGACCTTCTTAATAGACATTTGCGGAAACTAGGTCTATACCTAGGATTACACTTAGACTTACGATTACAGTTGACGAAAAACAAGGGGTTCTCTCAAAATAAAAAAATAAACCCAATTGAGATACTTGGTAAAATGAAATGATGTTTTTTTTATCGTGTAAATAATTCTTTTTGACGACACATAAATGTTTTTAATTCTCCGAATGCGTGTTCAACCTCTACTCTATAGTGTGTAATATGTTATTTAATTTTCTACACTTCCTCTGCATATTCTGGGGTTTGTCTCATGTAAGGTGTCAATACTGGATATCTGTTCGGATATATTTTGTTGCCTAGCAAAAACAACTCAGTCGGAAAAGGTAGTTCTTGTACTTTATTTCAACATATATTGCTTATGCCAAAGAAATCTGCACTCAACATAACATATCCTGTCTTCATTCAATATTACAACTTGAGTGTGAATGCAGTGACAATGTCTGTGTCCTGGGAAATACTGTTCTTGTAGTTCGGTTATTGGCCACAAACTTTCTGTCGGGAGCACTTCTGCAAACGGAATTTGTGGTCACACACCTTGTAAGTTCTGCCAATAATCCAAAGAAGGCAAATAGATAAGACAGTTATATGTTTCTTGAAATAGGTATACATGTATGTGTTTCATCTTTGGTAGTCGAAACACTAAGGTCAACTATTTCAGAAATCATATGATAAGACGGGTACGATTGTAACCATAACATAAAAGAAGAATTATGTTTCCGGGGAAAGCTTATGATCCCGACCGGTTCTCTGTCTGAAGAGACCATTAACATCGGCTACAATTTAAAGTAACGTTTCAGGAGTTTCACCGGTAAAAGGAAAATCGTTTGATTGCAAAACAAGTGAACACATTTCTCCCATTCCAAAAGTATACATCATTGCCTATAATATTTCCCTGATTGTATTAAGATTGGTGTGTCGGTGGTCAAGCTAGGACTACCAGGGTTATAATCAGATGACGAATGAAATGTGTACCTTACATCTGGTGGAGTCTACATCAGGGCAGGTAATGCTGAGATGGTTAATCTGTGTTCCTCATCCATAACGGGGAAAAATAAAATAAATGCACGAAATGCATATACGTATTATTTATTTTAATGCTTATATTCTGCCATTGTTTGATTATTGTTGCAATATATGGGGTAGTTGTAATGAAAGTGGAATAAATAAACTGAATAAGTTATTAACGAAATCTGCTAGGGTTATAGTAGAAGCTGACATAATGACATCCTCCAGTTTATTGTTTAATAGTTAAAATTGGTTAGATGTGGAAAAACGAATTCAATATCAAAAGGCTATACTTGTATTTAAATCATTAAAGGATATGGTTCCTAACTATTTACGAGAAAACTTTCATTTTACTGATAATCAAAATTATAATTTACGCTCAGCTGATGAAAAACTATTAAAACTTCCGAAGCCAAAAACAAATTTTTGAAGAAAACTTATATATTCTGGTTCTCAAATAAGGACTGCCGACGGTCATAAAACCCGATATAAACATAAATATGAATATAAATAGAAGCTAGAACGTGTAATCGGATTTTTCTATGTCTGTTTGATTTCATTTTATAGGTTAGAAATTTATGTAAATCATCGTTTTACCTGTATAAGAAAGAGTTTATTGTGGGACAGATCAGTCAACGAAATGGTTATTCCTAGTGTCTCCATTTTTTCACTTTTCAATATTGACACACTTTTCGATTCAATGAATGCACTTGCTGACAACTACATGCTGAATACAAGCGCAACCTATCTCATTTAAAGGTCAAATTAAAGGTTACATGAATACAGATTCAAATGAGTTGAATTATTGACTTGCAAGTCAATAATACAACAGTGTTGTTTTAATATAAATATAAGGATATGTGGTATGGTTGCCAATGAGACAACACTCCAACAATGAGCAAAACCCAAACCGCATATAGTAAGCTATAAAAGGCCCCGAAATGACAAATGTAAAACAATTCAAACGAGAAAACTAACGGCCTGGTTTATGTACAAAACAATTAACGAAAAACAAATATGATATACAGCAACAAACGACAACCACTGAATTACAGGCTCCTGGCTTGGGACAGGCACATACAGAATATGGCGTGGTTAAACATGTTTGCTGGCGACAAACATTCCCCCTAACCTGGGACAGTGGTGTAACAGTACAACATTATTTTGATGAAATTGAACCAAACTGACTGTCGAAAGCGAAATATTATTTCTTTATACCGCTTTTATATATGTTTGAACCAAAAAAAATCATATTTAATTTTGTTGTCGAATTCGTAAAGATTATTTCCCTCACACGGTTAGTAATTTCTAACCGGCCAATCACCTATGCAATAAATACCTGTTGTGTGACGACTGTCATTATATATAAGGCATACATCAATCAAACTTAAGGTAAGATGTTATTAACAACCTTTCTATCTATTTCCAAGCAGTGGGACGTCTAATAATTAAAATATTACGCGTGCATTATATTTGTGTTCGTCGTATTTTATTGGAAGATACATTTATTTATCTAAGTAGATTTATGGAATAAACTGTGTTGGGGTTTTTTGACCATTTATGTAATTTATGTTCTTTGAAAAGAATAGTATCATACATTAAAGACGGATTATGCAATGAAAGGTGTGCAAGTAAGTACAATTCTACCTTATCGAACAATTTCTTGTTTTCAGCAAGAAAACGGATAGGTCCTCTTTGTTTTGTTACATATTTGCTTTACATAATATTTTAACATTTTCTGTGTGAAACACCACAAAAATAAATTTAACGGCATGTTAAACAATGTTCGGTTATATTTACATATATTGTCTATTCAATTAACACTTATAGGCATCGAAGGTCCGCTCGTGTTGTAGATGATTAAATTTTACTCTTTTACATTAGCTACCTAGAAAACGTCTTTGTCTCTGTACATTACAATAGGTAATTGCTGCTTTAGTCATAAAAAGTCTGTAGCTGTTCTGTTACTAGGAAAAATATCTGGCAAGTATATATTTTCAAGCGCTAGTCAAAAATCCGTGCCGTCTCTAGTTCTTTTCCATTAGCAAGACAATTGATTGATTGATAAATCATTTTTAGGGGGAAAAAAGAAGCTTTTTGTCAACACTGGCTTTCTCTGTTTGATGGGATGAAGGAATGAAAAACTAACATGTGTAAGAATTGAAAACTGTCTTTTATTATTAAAATGGCGAAAGAAACAATTAAAGATAAACAGATATAATTAAATCAATAAATCATATCAATAAGCAACATGTATATGTATAATAAAAAAAACCTTAGTGACCCATCCCATCAATGATTGGGTTACATTCGCCATCGTATTGTTACACAAGAACTTTCTTTGTTACAATATCCCCCATCCATGCCAGTGTCCATAATTTTTCCAAAACACCCAACAAAGGAAACAGAAAAATCAACAATATCTCTTATCTATATGTATATAAAAACTTTCGTTCTGGTTCCTAGAGGCCCATGTTCCAAGAGCAGCCAATTAAAAGCACATTCAATCTTGCCTCCGAACTCAACTGATGGCTAAACTACTTGTAACTCAACTATGAAACTGGTCTAATCTACGTGTATCACCAAACACGCCTCCTCCTGGTAGCCAGAGGCCACTGCCACAAAATCAAACGGTTCAAATATCGCCTCCTACACCTAAGAAGGCAAAACAACTACTAGGGTCCCATGTCTCCAAATGATAGGCCTCTAAATATGTACATTTATGCAATGTCTCACATGTTTTCCCCTTCAAGTCTTGTAACTTGCAAGTAATTCTAATATTATCTTAAATTTGAAATGGGAGCTAAAAACCTCATGCCAAATGATAAATTTATAGATATATGTATTACCAGCTTTAACATGGTTACCAGAGGCCCATGTCCCCATGGCAACCAACACATATAAAGAGCAAACATTCACAATCTTGACTCCTTATACACATTGCTACATACCTATTTTTCCAGTTTATGGAAGTACTAAGTGACAAAGGTACATGTCCCCATTGCACTTATGTTAAATCCGTAATGTTATTTTCCCTAATTCAATGTAACCGATGTGACTGTGTGTCCTTTAGAAAGTCCCAAGTTCGATTTGTGATTTCCTAATTAAAACATTTTACTTTTCACTAATCAACTGACAGAGGCCCATGACCACATATTAACCATATATGTATAAAAAATTACTAAATTCAGTAAATACTATATTACAATATTATTTCACCACATTAAAAAATTGTCATATTATCTGTCAAACACATATTTGAATGTACAATAAAATTGATTTTAACATCACTACCTACCTTCATACTAACATCATGAACATAATGAAACAAATGTCTATAGAAGGAAACATAAAACACAAGGAAATACAAAAACAACAAAACAAAACAAAAAACTTGTTAATTGTGTAACCCTATCAAACTGAACTGTATATAATAAATAACATAAAGAATAATTAAGACAGACAGGACTTCAAATTTCTGGCACAGTGGCAAAACAAATGGGACCCTTCAAATTTTTAATCATGGAAGAAAAGCTTTGTGCTGCATCAAAGGCCCTACCCCTATGATACAACACCAAGAACATGCATGAAAAGCTGACCCAAATGTTAAGAACTAGCATCCGTATATATATACGTTGTGTTTTATATATATATATATATATATTTAAAAGCATCAGAGTGCCATCTTCCCATTAACTGAATACAATCATTTGAAATGCCCATTACAGCTGCAGAAATAGCTGCCCCAATCCTAAATTCCTAAATGTTATAAATAAAAAAATAACCTTTTAGCGCCGGATTAATCCGTTCACCTGTATTTTCGATAGTCCATTTTAGCGATAACTTACCTGGTTGAATAATACCCACCATATTTCTAAAACAGTTATTTATGCTGGCTTAAGGTTTAATGGCTTAAGGTTCAAGTTGTTCGTATTGACAATGTGATAAAACATGTACATTAGTCACGGTTGTTGAAACAAACAGGAAATAAAAGTGCAATGTGTGATAGTTTTTCTGGAAACTACCATCAAATTACAAACAAACAACATATATTAAAATAATAAGTATCGATGGTACTGCATCTCAATCTAGACAAGATAAATCGAAGGAACAGTTCTTATCGCAATTTTATGAACAGTATTATTGTTTAAGGGATATATCAAGAGCTGTTTAGACCTTTTCTTAGATAAAAAAATCCTGGATAGACACGATATGTTTTATGCTGTTCTCTCTTGATACTACACAAATCTATTATTCTATTATGAACGATTTTTTGTCGCTAAAATTGGCATTGATAATTTCATTCTTCGCTGAAGAGAGTTGAAAATTTCGCGCTTAAATGGGTTATACTTGAGCGCTAAAACGTCTGATTTTTTCGCTAAACTGTCCTATATCAATACACTACAGTGTCCTGCGCCGGTAGATATTATTGAAAACACAACATTGTTTGTGATCCAAGAACTATAAGGGGTTATAGCTAGGACATAATATATTGACTATACTATTCCCAGGTAAAAGCAGAGACATATGAACTTACTTTAAATAAAGCTAATACTAACAATGACCACTGCCCTTTCCTCGATCTTGATATCTATATCATTAATGGAAAGCTTAATACTAAAATATATGATAAAAGAGATGATTTTTCATTTCCTATCGTTAATTATCCATTTTTAGATGGTGACGTTCCCTTGTCACCATCTTACGGTGTTGATATATCTCAACTTGTACGATTCGCTCGTGTATGTAACAATGTTTTAGATTTTAACGAGAGAAATTTATGTATTACTGAAAAATTATTACACCAGGGTTTTCGATATCACAATCTAGTCAAAACATTTACTAAATTGTATCATCGGTATAAGGACATCATTCGTAAATATAGCTCAACATGCAGACTTCTTATACGTTCAGGTATTTCACATCCAATTTTTTATGGAAATATTCTTTATAAAGCACAAAAATGTCAGTATTCACCTCTGAAGCTAACAAAACCTTTAAATAGACTTATTAAGAAGGGATATAGTTACGATACTGTTGTCAGGTCATTAAAGATTGCATATTTTGGCGTTAATATTGATTCACTTATAGGGTCTTTGCATCGGCACTAAACACTTTTATTTAAAAACCAGTTGTTGGCATGACACGGGTTATGTTCTTCTCATATATGTTATGATGGTATGATACTAAACCCCTAACGGGAAGGATTGTGCCTGATATTCATATGATGAAGACATAATCTTCCAATCAGTTTAATTGAAGTCTGGAGCTGGCATGTCAGTTAACTGCTAGTAGTCTGTTGTTATTTATGTATTATTGTCATTTTGTTTATTTTCTTTGATTACATCTTCTGACATCAGACTCGGACTTCTCTTGAACTGAATTTTAATGTGCGTATTGTTATGCGTTTTCTTTTCTACATTGGCTAGAGGCATATGGGGAGGGTTGAGATCTCATAAACATGTTTAACCCCGCCGCATTTTTGCGCCTGTCCCAAGTCAGGAGCCTCTAGCCTTTGTTAGTCTTGTATTATTTTTAATTTTAGTTTCTTGTGTACAATTTGGAGTTTAGTATGGCGTTCATTATCACTGAACTAGTATATATATTTGTTTAGGGGCCAGCTGAAGGACGCCTCCGGGTGTGGGAATTTCTCGCTGCATTGAAGACCTGATGGTGACCTTCTGCTGTTGTCTGTTCTATGGTCGGGTTGTTGTCTCTTTGACACATTCCCCATTCCCATTCTCAATTTTATATATACAATGTGTGTCTCTGGTTAAAGTAATGTTAAGAATTATTTTTTTGCTAGTGAATTGGTCTAGTTTACACGTCAATAAAGGTGGAAATTTATTTAATGCTCCAATATCTATGCAATGACTCTTCCACTGTATAATTTAAATGCAAAATTTATAAAAAAAAAACTTCAAAAATAACTTCATTTTGAGATCTTGTCCTAAATATTTAGATAGGAGTCCAGGCCTTATTCAATAAGATACTAGTATTTCACTAGATGTTGTCTTATTCAAATGTGGGTAAAATATCTTTTGAAGGATAAATCCTTGACTTATCTCGAATTTGTCCAAAAACTATGTCTTAATTGCCAATTTAAGTCAAATACATGTACATTGTATGTCAATTTCAACATGCATATAGTATACATGTATCATACATAGTGATATCAAAAGTTACATATCTGCAACAAAAGTGTCAAGATTATATCATCGTATCGTTTAGATTACGTACCGACCGTGCAAGACCCTCATGGGTAGTTAAGGTCGTTAAAAACTCCCCTCATCATCGTATCTTATTTTCAATAAAATAAATATATTTTTTTCAAGACTACATCTATACTATTTTGTAATTATAAGAGGCCAAATAATGGGTTTATTAAACCTCCTATTAGATGGTTTACATGCTTAGAAAATTTATTTAAATTCACTTTGATATTTTGTAAATGTAAACAAACTTAATAGATTTAGGACGTTAAACATAGAATCATGTGCATAACAGTGTAGCCGAGACCATTGATTGGCGCGCAAAAATATCCCATTGACTGGGTCAGATTAGGTGAACGTTCGTCTGTAACGCCCAAAACTCACGACGTATTTATTATAGACATTTAAACTGTGAGGTCACCAAAGGGTCTCAACGCCTAAATAAAATAATTCGAAAAACTAATCAGGAATAACCTTTGTGTTTTGATTTATATTGAATACCTTCACTGAACTGCGGTCAAGCTTAGCGAAAGGTCGTGCAACATAATCAGTCAAACAAACTTTATTAGATTAACTCGTTAAGGAACGATCGTTTTCATTGGTCAATTCAAACCTTCGACCTCACACCTGCGAAAATAGAACACGCGTACTATAAAGCTGAATGGACTGATCAGTATTCACGTAGCCGGTCAAGGTCGTTAAAAACTTCCATCGTCGTATTCCCGAACATGATTGTGTTCTTGATTATCGCATGGCAATTCTAGCTTTTATACATGTGCATGTAAAATTTTAAACTTTAATCTTAACAGTCACGTCGAAATATTTAATTCAACTGTCTCCTCTCAATTGGTCCTGGATTAAGGGAGTTACCATTTTATTTTGATTGGGGGTGAAGGACTTGGATGAAACATTTTGTCCTGCATTTTTTTTAGTTGTTATCTCTGTCCTGTCTTTCTATTTTTCAGTCTGTTAGGTCATGACTATATTTATTCGTTTATCATGATTTTTTACATAAATCTTCATCCTGCCTTTTTTTGTCAAGTTGCTCACCCTTCCTTATCTTTTATTCAATGGACTTGATGAATTAACGTTGTACTTGAAATGAAACCGTACTTAACTACAAAAATAACCAAATTACATACTAAAGATATTGCTCGATTTTTATAGTAAATGGGTTTGTGTTATAAACTGTCATGTTCATTATTCATATTCTTTCATAAGTTTTAGGATAGTGTGATTTTTTTTCTGATTTAGTTTACTTGATTTTGAAAAAAAAATCCCGAAATTCTAAGTAAATTCAGAACATGTAACCAGCCATGCTTTGTTTAGAGAAAAAATGGAGATGGCAAACCATGGCACAGTGGAAGGAAATGTACTTTATAAACTCTAGCGATATACTTTCTTAATTTATAATTAACTGTTTTGCTATCCTCGGTTGAAAATTATATATTGTAAATATTTAAATAGTTGCATAGAAAACAATCAGTTTTAAAAAGTGTGGTTATTCACTAAATGTATTGATAAAAGGTGACTCCATTTTTGTACATACTTTTACAGTAGTCATCCTTAATTTCTTAATATTTCGTTTATAAGTTTATCATACATGTATGATTTTGTATTTCATTTTAATACGCACGCACGCCACACGTTACTTTGGCGGATTGTTCAACAATGTTATGCAAAGCTCTATTCTTACGGTATGAAATTAAAGGATAAATTTTCAACCAATCAAAATCGAAAACAGTACATTTATATAGTTCCTTATAAACTACGACATTTCGCACAAGTATTTATTTATTTTTTAGTTCCACACATGCAAAAATAAAATCTTCGCCGATGAAACATTTCAAACCTTTTTACACCAACATGCCTTCACTGAATTCATTTGAATTTCGTGGTGACCATGATAGTACATTGCATAGTACATCTATATTCACGTGCACACATGGTACGATCTTTCGGGACAATTTGCTCGTTTATGACACGTCATTTCTGAATGACCAAACGCTTAGCTTCTTTATTTTCGTTTTATAGCATGAAAACAATAAAAGAGGAATGTGCAACCCATCATAAATTTGAAATGGATCAGTATTATGAGATCCTTATTATAAGTAACTACGACATTGTCAGGATAATAACCTAGCGTCAATATGAAAGAAATTAAAGTGGTTCATACATTCATCCGTATAAAAGCGGCACATGTATTTTATTTTATCCTTATATTTTTCATAGTGCGGTACAAGTGCTGCATGCATAAAGAATATTACTTAACACAAATTATTAGTATAATATTTCGACCCCACTATTTGAAATTCACAAAATACTTATTTAATTATTTCGACCAAAAATAATTGTTTTTTACGTTCGTAGTAACGTAGTACATTCCATTGTCGGTCACCTGTGTCAATTCACGTGCACACAACAATTGTTGTTGTATTTAAATCTTTCGGCCAATGAAGTGAGACGTTACAAGTTGTTTGTTTGTGATACGCCAGAATGTTGTCAATGAATTATCAATCGCTAAACTTGACTGCATTTCAGTGTAAACGTTCTTTACTTGTGTTTTCGTTATGTTTTGATAATCAATTTTTATGACATCGCACGTTCTTTCAACAAAAAAAAAAGGATTTAACTGGCTTTAAAAGTTACAATGCATGTGTTGATTATTATCTTTTTTTTCGGACGTCAAAGCGATTTAACAATTGCGGTTGCATGTCCAATTATGTCATCTTTTAACTTTTATCTGGTCAAAATTTTATTTTAGAACGAATGCATGATCAACTTTAAAAAGTGTGCGTACACAAAACATATAGACAAAATATACTTCTGTCCTGTCTTTTTCGTACTTGCAAGTTATTAGACAATAAAAAGGCTATTTGGATCAAGCCTTGTGGAATTTGCATTTACGTTTTTGAATAGGTAAAATGTATAGTTTGGTGAACTTTTCTGCTAACTACTATACTTGTGAAAAACCCTTGGCAACAGAAACATTTTCAGCTTTTTTTTTAATCGACCCAATTTACATAGTAATGGACGACTTCGTACATTTTATGATCGCAAATAAAATATGTATATAATATACTGTGCACTGTAGTTCGTATATATACTGAAACCCTTTGGCAACCCCACAGTTTAAATGTTTATAATAAATACGTCGTGAGTTGTGGGCGTTACAGACGAACGTTCACCTAATCTGACCCAGTCAATGGGATATTTTAGCGCGCCAATCAATGGTCTCGCCTACACTGTTTTGCACATGATTCTAGTTTAAACAAAATCCGTTACAAAAATCCCTTTAGGGGTCCGTAGGTGACATATATTTATCATATAGATATAGGGTTTTGAGCTTGGAAATTACTGTGATATTGGTTATTTATTCATTTAGGCCTTTATATATCAAAGGAAAATATCTATTCCTAAAAAGTATACCCTCTGTTTTCAGAACAAGTTCAAAGATCCCGCCCTTTATCCCTATCCGAGTTAACCCTCTTTGCGAACCTGCCATCATGTTTACTTTTTATTTTTTATTTGTACTCGTATTCGAGATAAATGACCTTTTTGCCATTAGACGTTGAACACTCAACATTTTATCAAGTGTAGTACAATGTACTTCGGAAAAATACGAAGAAGCGACCAGATTGCGATTGTGTCTTCCGTTCCTCAATATTTTTTTATGTCGTTTTTTCACAATTACAAAATCGTTTGATACATCCAGAGGCTCTTTCGATCCTGTATACTATTAATGAAAAGAAAGGGTGTAAATATCCATTTCATCTATTCGGAGATTCTTACATATCAGGAATGTTACTTGAATAACTATTGTGATATCATAATCTCGAAACAAACCAAAACTATTTGGAATTAAAATTGTAAGTCGATAATACTTTTTTCAGGATTTTCTTAATGAATAATCTTTATGTTTCAATTTTCTGATTTTTCAGAGAAAACCTTATTTCTAGGTAATAAAGATACCAATTGTTATTTTGTCTTGGTTAACGCACAATTTAAGCACACAATTTCAAAATCATCCGTGAATACAACTTCAATTTCTTTTAGTTAGTTCTCCTCATTATATAGAACTTATATTTTATTAAGAAATGGTGTCATTAACTGAACATCTGACCATACAGCTGATCTAAAACCAACTTTGAAAGTTAAATAAATTTTGAATTTGAGGAATCCTTTTAGTGACAAATTTAAACATTTCTGACAAATAAATTAAACAACTGGTTAAAATTGATATTCTTTATACTTGGAATAGTGTCCCGAGTGCCGTGAAGAAATTTCAATTATATGCCCAAAGACAAAAGCTTTGAAAATACATTGTTAATAACAACCTTTCCACCCGATCCTGCAATGTTAGCCAGTAATAGTGGAAATCTATTAGTAAAATTAGTCCGCTAGTAGTACTAATAACAGTATACTTTTATACTGCACAGTACAAATGTTAGAAGTTGTAGAACTAACAACGTACAATATATAGATATTACTTAGTACAAACACGGATCTTTTCCGGGATATTATGGCGTAGTATTACAGTTTCAGTGTTACCACTAATAAGGTTAACAACGTACTTGTTATATTACCCGGATCAACGCCGGGAACAACTTCTGCGGTAAGCGACTGCTTATGTCAGTTTTTGAAACAACACAAATTGTAAATATTGAGTATTACGATATTAGTCGTTATAAGCGACAGCTTTTATAGTTAAAACAATACTCTAAATAGTCCTTTTCTTTTCTTTTTTTAACGAATGCTTGCTATTCTAAAAAGACTGATTTTGCTTACTCGGAATCATAAAAAGTTTATTTATTTTGTAAAAACGGCTTTTTATTTGTTGGCTTTAGATATATACCTCCACATGAAGCTAGGCAATAGCTCTTTGGCCAATAAACATCAGACTGAAAAATGAAACTATATTCATTTTTTTCTTCCATCTTTTTAGGTTTTATTGGAAAATAGTTGCTATGACGGATCAGTTAGATGATACCTCAGTTCTCACTCCAGCATGATGCAAAATGTATCAAAATAATTGTTATGAAAAGTATGCTTCGCATTATGTCGATTGGATACGAAATTTATTAAATAAGCATTATATGACATAAATCGACATAATGCGAAGCATACTTTTCATAACAATTATTGACAATAATCTGTACATTGCATGTGCATAATATGTATATATAATTTTTTGAGAATATGTTCATGTGCCATGGTATTGTTTACTATTTTGAGCGCTCTTGAATAAAGAATATGTTATAAGACAATACACCTTATCGCTATTTGTCCGCCATTACTGGACATCACACAAGTTCCCGTAAAATTTTGACGTCATAATAGAAAATGTCTGACGCCACAATGGAAAAGTGATTGTTGTATGACGTCAAAAGTTCGAGCGGGACAGATTCTCGGGTCAAGCGGGAATAGCGATAAGGTGTATTTCGCAGTGTAATTTTTTTTAAGATATAGTTTTTCGTTTACATGAATTAAGACGCATTTTATTGAAAAAGCAGTTACAAATATATATCAAATTTAAACCAGGATTTATAAATGTTTTAACCTATTTATCGCCCCGTTTATCACTCGATTTATTTTTTAATATTCTAAATTATTTTTATTGGAATCTAGGCTAAACCTCGGTGCTACTTTTTGGTATGCACCCAGATCTACAACGTACGTCACGAGTCACGTGTTATTTGTAAGTTTCCAGCCGCCATTTTTGGAATTTTGAAGCGATCAAAGGTGAGTATTCTATGATTTATTTGCCATGAAATCATGTATCGGTAAAAATATATAGACAAGCACATAACAGGGGTCGATACTGACATGGTTTAGCATTACTGTTTCATGTTAACACGACCTAACTTTTCAAACACTCTCAAAAACCGTGAACGGATCCTGCATCGTCTGTACAATGTCAACATTGACATTTGTGAAATTACTATCTTTTCCCTCGTAACAGAATGATAAATATCCGAGGGCGGGGGGGGGGGGGGGGGGGTTCAAGTCAAATCGGCACCTGGTTAAATCGGCATCTAGTCAAATCAGAGACATATATTTATGGTCAAATCCAATAATATTTCATTATTTGATACAATATAAACAGATAAATAATTCAAAAAATCTCAGTAAAAATGTATAAATGATCTTTCTATCTTTAAATTATTGTTGAGGTTTGGCTTTATCTTTTTAATTCATATTACTCATTACATCTACATATAGCATGTATAGTTAAAAATCACCAAGCAGTTAGAATACATATTATAAGTTTTCTCAACAATCTATGACTGACGTTTTGAATAGTTATCTTTTCAATTGATATTAATAACTTTTATCAATTACAGTTATTATTACATAATTAACATGTATGTTGTTTTAAATCTAAACAGGTTGTTATTGATGTTTTTTTACTTTAAAAACTTAGTAAAATACATGAAGCCATTACACAAGCTGTTGTTGTTTGATCATGAGAAAATTAGAAGCAGGAAAAGGGGAAATTATGAGTCCCTTTCATTACTTTCACTAATCAACCTTGAATGTCAATTAAGGTGGGTTTTTTTCAGGAAAGTTTAAACAGCATTAAACCATTAATAATGGAAAATTCTCCTTTAGTCATGTTGGTTAAAACAGAGACATATACCGGTATATGTCTCTGGTTAAAACATGCATAAAAATATCTATGAATACCGCGAATACACATCAAGTTGAATGGAAAAAATACATGCACAGAAACCCCCCAAAAATGAAAATAAGTCAATATTTCTAGACAACGCCTTGTTTATTTTAATCTATTTGCTTCAAATACTGAAAATATTTAACATGGGTGGCGAAATGACTACATCGGGTGCCGATTTAACAAGGTACCAATTTGACCAAGTGCAGATTTGATCTCAGGTTACAAGGAGACAAAATTCAGCTAAATACCAAAATTGCAAATACAATTACACATAACCCAGAGATCATTATTTGCTTTCCAAAATAAATTACTGTACCAATCGGAATTTTAACCTGTGACCCTTTGCACAGAAAGTCTCTGCTCTACCAACTCAGCTAAATGAGTAATCCACAAGCACATGTTTAAGTATCAACAAGGTAAGACCTATAATGACATACCGTCAATGTCAACATCATTGACCCTGGCTGTGTAAGTGTAATTTCATTCCACCCTGTTTTTATTCCAGGTGACTGTTTTTCACTAGAGAATATTGGATGTAAATAGTGTGAAAGCGTCGATCTTGATATCATTGTTTTTGTCCAGCCTGTGACTATTGTCGCAGAAAGCTCGACATAGGGATAGTGATCCGGCAGCGGCGTTAGCTAACTTCTTAAAAGCTTTATATTTTAGAAGGTAGAAGACCTGGATGCTTCATACTTTGTATAAAGATGCCTCATGTTACGAAGTTTCCGTCTGTCACATGTCCATTGTCCTTGACCTCATTTTCATTGTTCAGTGACTACTTGAAAAAAAAGTTAAGATTTTTTGTAATGTTAATTTCTCTCTCATTATGAGTAATAGTATAACTATATATGGTAAGGTATGTGCGTAGCTTGCAAGGTCCTTATGCCCGTCAGACAGTTTTCACTTGACCTCGACGTCATTTCATGGATCAGTGAACAAGGTTAAGTTTTGGTGGTCAAGTCCATATCTCAGATACTATTAGCAATCGGTCTTATATATTCGGTGTATGGAAGGACTGTAAGGTGTACATGTCCAACTGGCAGGTGTCATCTGACCATGATCTCATTTTCATATATAGTTCAGTGGTTATAGTTAAGATTTTGTGTTTTGGTCTATTTCTCTTATACTGTATGCAATAGGTCTTCTATATTTGGTGTATGGAAATATTTTATGATGTACATGTCAGTCTTGTAGGTTTTATTTGACCTTGACCTCATTTTCACGGTTCATTGCTCAGTGTTAAGTTTTTGTGTTTTGGTCTGTTTTTCTTAAACCATAAGCAATAGGTCAACTATATTTGTTGTATTGAAGAATTGTAAGCTGTACATGTCTGTCTGACATGGTTCATCTGACCTTGACCTCATTTTCATGGTTCATGGTTCATTGGTCAATGTTTAGTTTTCTTGGTTAAGTCTGTTTCTTAGAAACTATAAGCAATAGGTCAGCTATATTTTGTGTATTGAATAATTGTAAGGTGTACATGTATTTCTTGTTTGGTTTATATGACAGTGACCTCATTTTCTTGGATCATGTTAAGTTTATGTGATAGTTGTAGTAAAGCTTTATATTTAGGACTATCAACATAATATCAATGATTAGTAAAGAAGGCGAGACATTTCAGGATGTGCACTCTTGTGTTTATATTAGACCAGTTTATTGTTTAATACATAAATTAATAGGTTAAAATTAGAATAGTTTTCAAGGAACCAGTTTCATTATAAATAGATATTGACATTGAAGATATGATTTTATATCGAAGTCTACCAAAACGCAAATGCACAGAAAAACTTTGGCAATCCAGTATATATGAATATTACAATTTAGTGACAATTTAAAAGCATATATTATATGATTTAATTGATGGTTTTCATTAGAAAAATTATCAAAATTTAATTTGTAAATAAATCATTATATTGTGTTATCATGTAGTGTTCAAAGTGAGTACTAAAATAGTTCATCAGAAGACATCACTTTATATGAATCTTAAATACTTAAGTGTGATAAATCCCAGTTCAAAGTAACTAGTGCAATCCTTCCAGGTACAAAATCACTAGTCAGTAGTGTAATAATTCCTGGTTCAAAATCACTAGTGTTATTGTAAGCCATAATAGTGTCCTGTGAAAAAGTGTCCAGTTGGACAGTTTTTCATAGAATTTTGGTATTTAATAATGTCCATTGCCATGATATATTGTCCCTCAAGTGGACAGATTTTTACTGCAAAAGTTATGAAATAGTGTCCACCCACAGGACAAGTTTTCATACTAGTTGCTATTAAATTGTGTCCTCCAAGGGGAGTAATACAAAGGTCATTAAAAAGTTTTATTGTACTTGAAATTTTAATAAAATCAGAAGGATTGAGTAGAAATTGATTTATATAAACAAACAAATAATGGATGGAAGTGAATATAGATACATTTAAGTTCTAAGAAATACCCAGCTAATGCTAATAACAATGAAAGAAGAACAATAAGAAGGGAGTGTGTAAAGTATAAAATCAAATGTGAAGAACTTTACTATATTTATCATGAGAAGAAGGCAAAAGAAAATATTGAATTTTGGTATTAAATAATGTCCATTGCCATGCAATATTGTCCCCTAAGTGGACAGAATTTTACAGCAAAAGTTATGAAATATGGTCCACCTACAGGACTAGTTTTGGTAGTAATTGTTATCAAATTGTGACCTCCAAGGAAAATAATATTGAACAGCATCTGTTACTTGTTTGAATTTAAATCATTATAAATGTATATATATATATATATATATATATATATGGCAGTCAGCAGGGTTTAAGAACATCTGTTGTTCAACCTGCTAGTCAAATGCGTTTTGTTAAAATATACTTTTTCACTTTTTTGGTCTTTTGGAAAATGTTGTTTGTGCTGTATTTAGACCACTCTACCAAGAAATTTGTTTTGCATGCACACGTATAAAAATTGCGGTTTTTATCCAACGCAATCATAGGTTTGAACGTTGTTTTCAATTTAGACTTGTATATATATATATATATATATGTGTGTATATGCTCGGAAACGGGCCCTTTAATTGGATTCAATAAGATATTCTTACTCGTATTCTTTTCAAAAAATTTCTGTCCAATTATGCATTTGAATTTTGTTAATATTAAAATAGATTAGTTAATAAACAAGTTAAAACATACAGTTTAAAATTTAGAAGTGTGTTCATTATTTGAATTAAAGACAGAGTGTGTATAATTTTATGTAGTTGCAGACTTTTTGATTAATTTCGTATTAAAATTAAATTTCTGGGTAAAACCATGAATTTCAATATATATATATATATTAAAAAATAAGAAGATAAGGATGGTATGAGTGCCAATGAGACAACTCTCTGTCAAAGTAACAATGTATTTAAAGTTAGCAATTACAGAATTATAGTATTAAATAATGTCCATGTTCATGGACACTTTTTCATACCTGAGGACATAATTTCATAGGAAATTGTGTCTGGGACACATTTAAATAAGTAAATATTGTCCATGGACAGTATTTACTATGAAATAATGTCCGGTGGACATTATTTCATGGGGGACATTATCAAATCCTACATTATCATTCCTGGTTCAAAACATTTATGTGAACATTCCATGGATGAAAAACACTAAGTTTACTTTGTCCATTTTTTACATAAATCAGCTATGCAAGTTAAATAGTTAATTCAAATATGCCCAAAAAATACCAAGCCCCATTTTTTATACATTTCCCCTTCAAAAAACTCTCTATAGAATTTTATCAAGAGTGGTGAATATTTTACTCTGGACCTGGATTAAACACCCTAGTGAATTTTTGTTGGTGGATTATAAACATTAGGGATTTTCATCCTCCACTGGCGGAATCAAACCACTGTTACAACTGCATGTTGGGTTTTACTTTTAACCAGTCCCTTGATTTTTTTGTGTGTTGCTTAAGTGTTTTGTGTGTGGTTATAAATACACTTTGAAAATATGGAAAAAAAATTCAAAAAGTTATAATTGCCATATAATAATAATAGTATAGGTAATATAATAATTACATATTGTGTGAAAAGATTGATTAAATGCTAATGGTTTGTTTATATTTTCTTTGTTGAAGCTCCCTGCCTAGACTGCAGTTTTGGGCAATTGAGGGGGGGGGGGGGAAACTTGAAACAGCAACCAAGATACAGATACATGTATGAACAGTTATTGAATATGTAAAACTTTTATTTTAGCGTACTCAACATCACCTGATTTTGTACTTGAATTAACGTTTTCTGGCTTTCTAATGAACATTGAAAATTTATACTACTCTTATTGGAGACTCAGTTGCAGCATACATTAAATTTAAATTCAAAAGAACACACATTCTAAAATTGAGAATCATTTGAGAACTGAAATGGGGAATGTGTCAAAGAGAAAACAACCCCACCAAAGAGCAGAAATAATCCAAAGGCTACAAATAGGTCTTCATCTCTAGCCAATGTAGAATAAACAAACAAACAGCACTATGCACAAGTCCTAGTCACATGTCAGAATAGGTACATTGTAAATGAAGAAACTAAGCAAAATGACCATGATACATAAATTTACAAAGTTCTACTATCAGTTACTGACATGCCAGTTCCAGATTTGAACTAAACTGAAATTTGACAGATTATGTCTTCATCATATGAAAATCAAGCATAATCCCTCCTGTTTAGGGTGTAGTATCATACCATGGTTAAAAATATGAGAAGAACATAAAATTGAGAATGGAAATGGGGAATATGTCAAAGAGACAACAACCCGACCAAAGAGCAGACAACAGCCGAAGGCCACCAATGGGTCTTCAATGCAGCGAGAAAATCCTGTATCTTGCCAATACCGGTACCTGGTTTTAGAATAAATGTGTTTACATCTGATTTAACGACCCTATGAATGAATCAATATTAATTCCAAAATATGCCATCTTTAATTACCCAAAAACAGTATCCTAAGTACTATATATCCCTTCTAAATAAGTCAGATTAAACTTTTATAAACTGAGGTTTACTGGGGTGACTGACAACATTTTTGTGCTTTGTATAGAATATTACCATAAAATATTTGATGTGAAATTTAATTGCACATCCAAAGTGAAATACCTGAACGTATAAGATGTCTTCATGTTGATCTTTATTTATGAATGATGTCCTTGTACCGATTATAATATTTCGTAAATGTTTTGACTAGTTAATGTGATATCAAAAACTTTGATGTAATAATTTTCAGTAATACAGAAATTTCTTCCATTAAAATCAAATATGTTGCTACATACACGAGCGAATCGAACAAGTTCAGATATGTATAAACGTTACTCCATAAGATGGAGAGAATTGAATGTCAATAAATGTTTCTTATAATTAGTTCCTGAATAAATTCCAGTAGTATTGCTTTTTTCAAAGATAATATTGTATTATGATGTCATTTTTTTGTGGGGAAAAAATCCCTCTAAACTATTCTATTAGTTAGCTAATTATTCACATACATGAATAAATCCTTATTTTCAGGTACAGATGCCCTTAAAGTTTTTGATGAAGTTAAGAGCAAGATACTATCCCATCCAGCAGTGATACGGTATGACCAATTCCCAGACAATATGACAAAGAATAACAATTGGACACCAACAGTTCACATATGAGAAGATGTTTTTAGGGTAAACCACATTGCCGGTCTTCAAATGACACAGAAATTAACAACTATAAGGTCACCGTACCCCTTCAACAAAGAGCAAAACCAACACCACATACATGACATAGTCACCTATAAAAAGCCCCAAAATAAAAAAAGTAAAACAATTCTAACGAGAAAACTAATGGCCTAATTTATGTAAAAAATAATATGTATTACTCAGCAACAAATAACAACTACTGAATTCGTAACATATGTTCCTGACATGGGACAGGCACATACAAATGTGCAGGGTTAAACTAGTTTGAAGACGCCAACCCTTCCCCTAACCAGGAACAGTGGTGTAACAGTACATCATAACAACAAACTATAAACTTTAAATCAGTTGAAAAAGGCTTAACTCATCTCATGGATACGAATAGAATTACATGTAACAAAAACACAAATTGGACATGGATGAGTACTTGTACATCACAACAACTAGAAAACTAACGGCCTAAAGTAATTAATGAACAAAAAAATGAACGAAAAACAAATATGTCAAGAGTTTTGTGCCGACCATCTTGTTTTGAAAGCCGACCACCTTTCCATTTTAGGAGGTGGTCAGCTTTTTTTTCAAATTCCGTTTTTTTTTTCGGTTCCACACCGTAAAAATTTAAATACTAATTGCGCCTCGCTGATTTGTTTTCATAGACAAAAATGGCAGATCGTCAAATTTCAATGTTTTCTTTTATTAATCGGGGGAAGAGAAAGTCAGATGACGATGGTGATAAGGAAAATTCTAGGCCAAATAAGTCAACTAAAATGGATATTTGTGTTGAAATTGAAAAAAAGCATCAAAACAACGGAAAAGGCACGCAAGCGAAGATAAATATGAACAGGACTTAAAATGGCTAATCGTCACAGAGGAAGATTATTACTGTTCTGTGTGCCAAAAATACAGCAGTAAAGCGAGGAACAGGACAGAAAATTGGATCGATAGGCCATGCATTCGCAGGAGAAGGGAGTCCTGCAGAAGCCATCTAGCTAGCTGCTATCCGAGATGCACAAAACTAATTTGTCAAATCAAATCAAAGAAGAATATTTGACAGTTTATGTGACTACATCTATTTATTTTTGTTCAATTCCATTAAATGTGAATACAATACTAATCCTTCTTTTTGTGACCCCCACCCACAGTAAAAAAAAAAACGGTTGGAAATGTTTTAAAAAAATCAACACCCGGTTGCAAGTGTTTTTTTCAAAACACCCACCTTACCTTAGTGAAAAAAGGGGAACACTGTATGTAACACAGCAACAATGGCAATTAAATAACCACTGAATAACAGGGTCCTGACTTGGACAGGCACATACACTAAGTATAGATCTGAGAGTACTCACAGTTACTGACAGCTAGTTCATGTAGTTCAAAGCCAATAACAACTAATAAAAAAAATCATGCATCTAAGACTAATTAAATTATCAATTAATACACATGCAACATCCATATATATGTATATAACTATATGATATTTAGTTTGATTTTAATTTACTGATAACAAATCAATATTAATACCAATAAAAGCAATATTCAAAGATCTAATTACAGTGTTGATTTTGGTAACCTTTTCGAATAAGTTTTTTTAAAGGATCTATAAGTTTACCAGTTTGGATCGTTTCTAAATTTCTGGGCTAGGAAAACAATTTAACATATGATCAACGTATACATTTGTACTGATATTTGTTCTTTTTTTCTTTTGAGGCAGACTTCATACATGTACAGGAGCTTCTAAGGAGGAGTTGAAAAGAAGATTGCATTATCCTTAACTTCACATTTTGCTATAAAGATGATTTCCTTTTATTGAATAATTCAAAGTATGGTGACTTTGTTGAACGCATGTATCCCATTGAACTTGAAATAAAGGATACAACAGATACAGGTAAATCTGCCTCATATCTTAACTGACATCTAGAAATGGACAATGAGGGTCTGTAAAGAACAAAACTTTTAAGACTAAAGAGATGATTTCATCTTACTAATTATGAACTTTATATTTCTGCAGTTACCACGATCCCAATATGGCGGAGGTAGAAATAAGTAAAATCGATTTCTGCTAATTTTCCGTTTAAATGTGTTGTTTTCAAGAACTACTCAGCCGCCAGGTTGATCTGTACGGTTTTGTTGTGTATGTGTGTTATAAATATCATGTATCATATGGCCTCATTACGGAAATAATATCCATCAAATATTTTAGGAAGATAATCGTAACTTAAATAAAAAGATAATGGTAACTTGTGGACAAATCGCTTGAAAGATTAATTGTAACTGCAGAATATTTCAATGATAATAGCTGTTGATTTTGATTAAAAAAAAAGAAAATCATCACTGGTGTTAAACTGATCATAGAAACTGCAGTTACCACTATCCCAACATGGCTGAAATAAGTAAAATCGATTTCTGTTAATTTCTCTGTGTAAACGTGTTGTTTAGGAGAATTAGTCTGCTGCTAGCTATGTTGATCTGTTGATGGGGACAGCGACTATATCTAAATGTTGCTTGAAAGTTTGATAGTGTTACCAGAAATAGTGCATACATAGTTATCTTAAACTAATTTACTTTTTGCTTTGTAGATATATATATTCTATATATTTCGCAAAAGTTTAAATTGAGGGTAAATATTGATTGGTATTGAGTATACTTAAAGAGGTAAAACATGTACATGTATTCATTAATTTAAATGATTTTAAAGTTTTATTAGATAAAAAAATCAATCAATCAATAACCGTTTTAGCATGCCCTTAGTACTGGCAACTTGGCTTGTGATACTCTCTGGGACTTGCAGTTCACTTACAGATATATCGACCTAGTAGTAGTTATAAGATTTTAAATAGTTACAATGATCTGGCGCTGCAACAGATGTGTATTTGACAACTCATATTAAGTCTTTTTTAAGTGATTCTCTAGACCAAAACCTAATATGCTACAAATGTCAATTGCCATAATTTGATCAAACTATCTTCTGTTTTTCTGGACAACTTGATATATCCTCTCTCTGAAACACAATTTGTTTTGACCTGCATCTCATTTTAGAATATAACTATGATTTCCCATTTTATGTTATGGCTTGATGGACAGACTGTATATCAAAAAGCTGTGATTAAAATAACTTGTCAATATTTTATGCTCAACCTATATATACCCATCACAATTTTCACAATAATTAAAAAATAAACATCACAAAAAATATTCATTTAAATGTAAAGTCCTATGCATACCAGTTATTTTTATTTTAAATGTGAACTGTAGAAGCTAGGTCATTATTTGTATTGATATGCCAGGAATAGATTGTCATTATTCACAGTTATACTGTGGAACTTGCTTTTTCCCCAATCTGTCAAAATTATATTAAAAAATGTCTACTTCTTTCAGGTGAATCCTTGCTGGGTCATTGAAAAACCTACTGGAAGTTCTTCTGATACTGGAAATTGAAATCAAATGGTCAGTATAATTACATTACCAGCATTGTATAAAATTCCTGTGGTAAAGAGGATATCGATTGCTTGGGTAAATGTCAAGCATTAATACATTGTACTTCATTTCCACTTGATATTGACATTGTTGATGTCGGTGAATAAGATGATATTATATATGATGTTTTACTGTATTACAAAGGAAAATAATAGATTTGTAAATTACCCAAGTTTATTCTGTTTATTTCTATCTTAATTTTCTCTTTCCTTTACAAATGTTGTTTTAACTTAATTAAGTGAGTGTTGAATGTAAAAAGATAGAGATGTGGTATGATTACCAATATGACAGCTATCCACAAATGATGTGGATATAAGGGACAATAAATAATGCCTTCAACAATGAGTATTAAAGATCTGAACTTGACAAATTAAAAAGAATAACGACCAGATTTATGACAAAATAAAATGAAAAACAATTAATATGGAAACTAACCACTGAATTTCAGGCTGAGCCTCCTGGTTCCAGATTTTGGACAAGCACATACAGATTTTAATTTGGTTTAACTTGTGAGCACTTAACCTAGGAATATTAACAATATGTAACAAAAAATCTCTCCTTTGGCTTACCTTCTATTGAGTTCTTGCATAAAGTTTTCCATTTATCAGGAAACTGACTTATTTAATTCAAGAAATCCACAATTATTTCTTTTTATTTTTCTCTTTATATATTGCATTTTTTCCTTAATATATCAAAAGCTATAATAGAAGAGAAGAGAACGATACCAAATGAACATTCAAAAGACCAACAGACAACCAATAGTGCACAAAACATATAACAGTAAAGACTGAGCAACAAGGACCCCACCAAAAACTGGGAGTGTTCTCAGGTGATCTGGAAGGGTAGGCAGATCCTGCTCCACATATGACAATTGTATAGATGTAGAGATAATTTAACTTGGTTTAACTTGTGAGCACTTAAATATCAAAAATGGTCTAGTTTCTGGTGTCAAAATTTATGAAACCTGAAACTGTATTAAATGTTTCTCTTTTGTTTGGGACAGAATTAAGTATTTGTTTATGTGCATCACTAAAATATGCAAGACAGGCCCTACACCTGACAACCTCATGTTTTTTTATATGACTGCAAAAATATTTTGGGGTTTGCATAATGCTATGATGCTGTCGTTGTCGTCGTTGTCTGATGACACATTTGGTTACTGGACAATAACTTTAGTTAAAGTGAATTGATCTCCATGAAATTTTACAAGAAGGTTCAATACCACAAAAGGAAGGTTGGGATTGATTTTTGGGGATATGGTACCAACAGTTCAGGATTTAGGGGCCAAAAACAAGCATTTTTATAGTTTCTGGACAATAAACTTGAATGTAAGTGTATGTGTAGGATTAAATAGTGTCCCCCATGAAATTTTGTCCAGGACAGAATTTTATTATAAAATATTGTCCACTTCTGTGTAAAAGTGTCCCTTGAAAAGATATTCTATTTTAACCTTTGTTGGATATTTTTTCATAGTGAAATCATGTCCAAATTGCATAAAAGTCTTGTCTAATACCAAACAATTTAATTACAATAAATAATAAGACTAAATCGACATTTGTTTTAAAATATACAGTAGGAATCAATAAACTGTTTTAACATCTTTGGATTGTCATTTTTAACAAGATCAATAATATCATGAATAATATTCATAAATACTCGAGTGTCGTTTCTTCTTGCGCATACGTTTCCTGTATGAAATTATAAGGCGTATTACGCCTGGAAATAAGGCGTAAACCAGGCGTAAGTGGTACTAACGTGTCTAGATCCAGGCGTAAGGGAGCAGGAAACGTAAATTTGTAGTCCTTACGGGCGTAGAAAAAAGTGGTAAACCTGGCGTAAATTGAAATAAGCAAGGCGTAAATTTTCTTACGGGCGTAAAACTGTTGGTATGGCATAAATCATAATACCCATAATGCTTTGTTTAAAGGATCATGGGAATTTTTTTCAAAATTTGGCTCTTTGGTTTTAGTTTGCAAGAGTTGGACTTATGGCAGCTTCATATGTTCAGGGATAATTAGCTTGTTTTGTGCTTTTTGAAAGAATTTGAAATTGGAAATATGGAATCAAATTGATTAATAAAAATTGTGAAAAAATGGAAAGTAAAACATGGTAAATAATAATTATGTGAGTATAACCTAAGTTATTAAGTTTTAAGTTCTAACAGTAATTTTGAAATCCCAAAACCTTTATCCTTGGATAATAACATTAAAATCTTTTACATGAAGTTAAATTGCAGTATTATCATTATATTTTAAAGGACATTAATTTATAAAAAAACTTAGTTAATTAAAATGCTTAAGTTTTATTTCAAGAAAAATTAATTGTCATAATTCTTATTTAAACTTTAAACTTATTTGAGCCAGTGGCAGTGTCTGTCTAAAATGTATTTATTTATATATTAGCTTCTTCAATGGTTAATATTTCCAGTTTTATGTCAAACAATGAGAAATTAAAGCAACAGTACAGAAGTTTGTATTAAATACACAAAAGAACACAGCTAGGGTAATACACTGATTTGAAATAAGTGTAGTATTATGCAAGGATATTACACCTGGTTTATTTATTGACCAGGCGTACTCATTTGCATATTACGCCTGGTTTTCTCTGGACCAGGCGTACTCATTTAAATATTACGCCTAATTTTACGCCTGGTTTCCGCCTCAGTTACGCTTGGTTTCCGCCTGGTTTATGCCTGGTTGACGCCTGGACATGCATTCCTTAAACACTGCAATGACGCCGGGATAAAGTATGATTTTTACGCCTGGTTTCCGTGTCATATACGGGCATCACAGTTCGTACAGGTTGGGTCTTGGAGGCATGTATATAAAACATTTCATTGTTTTTAATTTCAAATTGCTTGGCCTTCCTTCTAAATGATCTTCTTTCATTATTATTAAACTCTGAAGGGTATTGACCATCAAACAAAAAGTCATATAGCTGTTTATATTCACCACTTTCCATTTTTGTTCACATCTGTGTTGTCTTGATTTAAATTTCAATTATGATTTGACTAATTGATTAAAACATTTCAATGATTGCTAAATTATGTCCCTTCTTTAGGGACAGAAAAAACAGCTACACTATGAAAAATTGTCCCATGTGACATATTTTTATAAAACATCTATGAAATTATGTCCAAGTACTAGGGACAATTTTTCACTAAGGTAGACACTATTTTATTGTCCAGCCTTCGACTCAAGTCGAAAAAGCGAGACATAGCGATCCTACATTCCATCGGCGTCCTCGGCATCCACAAATATTCACTCTGTGGTTAAAGTTTTTCAAATTTTAATAACTTTCTTAAACTATCCTGGATTTCTACCAAACTTGGACAGAAGCTTGTTTATGATCATAAGATAGTATCCAGAAGTAAATTTTGTAAAAATAAAATTCCATTTTTTCCGTATTTTACTTATAAATGGACTTAGTTTTTCTGCCAGGAAATATTACATTCACTCTGTGGTTAAAGTTTTTAAAATTTTAATAACTTTCTTAAACTATCCTGAGTTTGTACCAAACTTGGACAGAAGCTTGTTTATGATCATAAGATAGTATCCAGAAGTAAATTTTGTAAAAAAATTAATCCATTTTTTCCTTATTTTACTTTTAAATGGACTTAGATTTTCTGCCAGGAAACAACATAATTATTCACTCTGTGGTTAAAGTTTATAAAATTTTAATAACTTTCTTATACTATTTTGGATTTGTACCAAATTTTTACAGAAGCTTGTTTATGATCAAAAGCTAGTATCTAGAAGGAAATTTTATAAAAAAAATAAATCCATTTTTTCCGTATTTTACTTTTAAATGGACTTAGATTTTCTGCCAGGAAACAAAACATTCACTCTGTGGTTTAAGTTTTTAAAATTTTAATAACATTCTTATACTATTTTGGATTTGTACCAAACTTGGACAGAAGCTTGTTTATGATCAAATGCTAGTATCTAGAAGAAAATTTTGTTTTCTTCCAGTTAACATTACATTCAGTCTGCAGTTAAAGTTTTTAAACATTTATTAGATTCATAAACTATCCTGGATTTTTACCAAACTTGGACAGAAGCTTCTTACAATCAAAAGATAGTATCAAGAGGAATATTTTTATTGATTTACTTCCTCATTTTTGTTGAGCCTGTGATTAACAGAAAAAGTAGGCGAGACACTGGGTTCCGCGGAACCCTTACGAATTTTAGTTTACAATATTGATATTCTGTCCCGTGAACGAAATTTCACAGATGAACTGTGAAATATAGTTCAAGAAGACACAATTTCATGGGACAATGGATCTCTCTGACATTATACCACAAGGCTCCATATCACAAAGGGAAGGCTGTGATTGAGCTTGGGGGTAATTAATTGCCCCAAACATGCAGGACTCAGGGGCAAAAAAGGGGCCAAAAACAAGTTTTGTTTTCTAGTTTCCAGACAATAATTTGTGTTTAAGTGTATGGATCTCCCTAAAATTTGCCTACATGGTTCCATTCTACAAAGGGAAGGCTGGGTTTGAGTTTGGGGGTTATTGCTCCAGGGGGGGGGGGGGGGTTCAAAAAAGAATTTTTTTCCAATTTTTTTAAGGGGTTCATATTTTTTTTTCAAACTTTTATTAATTTCAAATTTTTTGTAAAGTTTTAAGAAGAAATCTTTAAATGCACAGTATTGCGCAATTGATTTTTAAGATCTTTGACAACATTTGTTTCTTGTCAGAAACCTATATTATGTCAAAAATTTGATCAGAATCCAAATTTAGACAGTAGCAAGCTTGAATATTGTGTCCAAATTTGCCCCAACTGTTCATGGTTCTCCCTCTGCGGTCGTATCAGGCTGCGCTCAGCGAAGCATTTCATTAGTTTCTTTGTTGATTTCATAGGTATAGGGAAATCATGAATTTTAAATATCGAATAAAGTAAATATGTCTTGTGGTCTAGTGTGTTTTAGTTGCATTGCATATCATATCTGTTATCCCATGTAAAAGAAACTTTTCTTACGTTAGACTATTTTTTTTTCACAAAATAAAACAAATTATTTTTTCATATCACAACAGGGACAGCATTTTTTTTTACCACCACCACCCACAGAAATAAAAATAAATTAGAACAACACTCCCTTTGCATTTTGGTATTTCAAATACAACCACCCACATAAAATTAAAAAAAAAATACCTTCCCTGGGGGGACATAATATTTTCTGGAACAGCCCTTATATGTTTTTTTCAGGGGACATAGTATTTTCTGGAACAGCCCTTATATGTTTTAGTATAAAAAAAATAGATTTCAAATTTTATCTATTTCAAGTTGATAAACACAAAAAAACCTGTGATAAATTATCTATATTACTCCAACCCAGCTAGATATCAGATGTGGTATTAAGTTTGCCAAACGAGACAACTCTCCACCAGAGACCTAATGATGTAGATGTTAATGATAAACCACACATTGAAATGCCTACCTGCTCATTCTGGATATGACATCAAATTTTTCATTATCGAAACAAAATACATTTTACTATCTGTAGCTAGTAACATTATATTTATACTCTTCATAGATTAGTTTTTGCAAAATTAAACTATCTCTTGCAGACGGATTCTATAATCAGAGGGGAGATGTGAAAAAAATCTTTATTAAAGTAGGTTGATAATTCAAATTGAAAAATTCAATTTTAGCACTAACAGGTGGTTTTGCATTTCATTTATTAAAAGTATTATAATTAATAGCCATGAAACAATGATTTTATTTTCAGGTCATTTTGGAAGAAAATTGATAGAGGAAAGATACAGATTACAAGAATTTCATATTTGAAATGCACTTAATAATATTTCTTTTGTATATGATCACCAAATTTTGACAGTCAAATAAGGCCAATTAAAATTAATTGATAGATTTTCATCCCCCCCCCCCCCCGCCCCTCTGAAATTGTCCCGCCCCGATTTTTTTTATTTTTAAAAATATACGATTTCCAGATTTTGTTCATTTCCGTTACCGGTAACCGCTGATAATTTCGATTCATTTAAACTTCCTTTTTCAAATTTCGGTTTTTCGTATTTCTTCGAGTAATATAAGTCGACATATTCTTCTGCTCAATGATGACAACATTATCTTTTGAGAATATAGATTGATTACTAGAAGGACATAAATTATTCAGCTTATGAGTAATTGGCGTTGTCCAAGAACAGTAATCGCAGTATGTCATAAATTTCAGTGAATATAAAACCGTGGATTATTTTATTTATACAATGACATTGTGTAAGGAAATTTAGACTGTGAATGATATCCAAAGCGCAAAAATCGTGGAACGCATTGATAAAAAATCATGACTGGAATAAAGAAATTAACACAAGCACGAAATTGTGCGATTTATGACGTATATTGAGTACAAAGAGTCGGCCAACGTACAAAATGTATTATAGCTGCCATGGCTTAGATTTACCTCCAAAGCTGTCATTTCAGCCCTTCAATAGAGTTATTAAACAACTTTTTTTTTTTTGGTTCAGTTCATGTTTTACATTGTAATTATATTTGCACCTTGCATAAGAATCTTAAAAGCATGAACCCTAGTATTTTCAACACAGTTTGAATTTTCATTTCACTCTGTACTCATAATATTTGTGTTGCATACCAATGCATATGCTTCATTTTATGGGCACTATAAATCATAACTTAGAAAGCAAAAAATGATCTATGTAGTCTAAAAGAGAACATTTTTCCACGTTTTTGCTATTTACTAAAAATCGGTTTCTAAAGCGGCAATTACATGTAGAACAATGGTTGCCAATCGGAAATATTGATTTAAGAATTAAAACAAAAATGTAGAATTCCTTATATAAACATGATATAAGCTTATTATTACCCTTGTACATTGTGTATATGAACAACACGTCTCAAAATGGTTTAGGAGGAAATAAAAATTAAAAAAATAAAATCCTCCCACCCGCCCCATTTTTTTCAAAAATCTGGATGAAAATCTACTAATTAATTTTAGTTGGCCTAATGGTATCATTGTTATCTTTGCCATATAAACAAATATACCTGGTAAAATTTGTTCATTAGAGGAAACTTTAATTACAAATATCTATTCACATTAAATTTAGATGATTTTTTTACCAATTTTTTAATTTTAAAAATAAATCAATTGTTTTTATTCTGTGGGATTTAAAATGTTTTGCCATTTATGATAATCTATTTATTTTGAATAGTCTGAAATACATTTCATGAAAATTTCAAATTCAAAATAAGGCCTCTACAGTGCATACTCCATCACAAATTGAGGTAATGTTAGTATTAATTCTGAGGTAAAGGAGTAGGGGCATTAAGGCCCGGTTTTGGCACAAGAAAATAAAATGTTTGACAACTTTTTCAAATTGGCACATAATGTTTGGAAATGCATTGAGTGAAGAAATATAAATGAAAAACATAAGATTGTTTATATGATGACGTCACAGTTACGTCATAATATGTACCGTTTTCATGAAAAAGATGAAAAATGCAGAATTTGCGCAATTTTTCATCGTTATTTCCATTACGGAAACATTGTGCACAGCCAAGAAACAACAAAATAATTGAAGAGAAGCTTTATTATAACTATTGAAATAATCTCACCAAATATAAAGTTGTTTCTTGGGTCCGCACATACTTTGCCAATCTTAAATATACTTAGAATTTGATGAAAAACAAGGAAATTCAAGAAATTTTATAAAATATACAAATTTCGTCATGGTTTGTTGCCATGGTAGCTCGTTTAATGTGAAATTTGTTTTTATTTTCTGAAAACCTTGTACCTTAGTCTAGTTAGGACAAATTTAAGGATATGTATGATAACTTTTAAATTTGCAGTAATATTTGGGCCAAATAAGGGGCTTATTGCCCCTGCTCCTTTGTTGCATTTATTATTTTAATGTGGTCAACATATTGCTAGGTCATCATATTAGTGTGTCCAGCATATCGTGGATTCATGAACAGTAATGAGTGCAAATTAGCATAAATATGTGGTCAATTTATGCTGAGACTACATAATTTTTTATTTCGGTTATTATTATTATTATCCACAGTTGTTGTGCATCATAAATTTTTAGAAATGTCTTCTTATTACAGGATTTTAACAAAAACTTATATATAGATGTATTAAGATAAATTTATTAACTTGTATTAGGACGTCAGCAAAAATTGATAAATAATATAGGCCTATTATGTATTCCATGGGACAGATTTTGTTTTAGTCCATTTTTGTATAAATGTTGCACCTTTATTTTATCTTTTTCTAGATTTTATATGTGGCTCCACTCCTCACCCATTGACATGCTGGTTAAAAAGTAAAGAACACTATATATATATATGAATATTTCAGCAAATTATGGTGGCAAATCTGTTAATTTTTTTAGAATAGTCATAAATTTTGCCAAATTATGCAAAAAATATTGTTTTAACAAAAACCCACATACATTTTAATGGAAAAGCCCTCACAAACTTTCATTGCTTATTAGCATAGATGCAATAAGAACATTAACTAGTTGATTTATAAATTGTAATGTTTGTGACTCATGTTGACTGAAATGACATTGTATGAAATAAAGTGTGTGCCAAAAAATATTATTACTAGTTTGAACCCAGTATTATATGCAAATTATTAGTACCTTACTGATGAAGTCAAAGGGAACTATAGGTTTGCACGCCGTTTGTCTGACTATCAGATCAAGTTAACAGTTTTCCACACTTTTTCGTCAGGCTTGAAGATATTTATTTGATATCTCTTGTATAGTTCTGATTGTATCGAATGATTGTAAGGTGTACAAGTCAGTCTGACAGCTACATGAACTGTACCATATTTTTATGGTTCATTGGTTAATGTTAAATTCTCACAGTTTGGTCTGTTTCTTAGATACTGTAAGCAGTAAGTCAACAGTATATGATGTATGGAATGATTGCAATCTGTACATTATATATGGTCTGATATTGAACTCATTTGTATGGTTCATTGGTCAATGATCAATTTTCATACTTGCTGGTACTTTGATTTCTCAGATGTTATCAACTATCAGATTTAGTGTGTGGTACGATTGTTTGGTGTATATGACCTTGATCCAACAGAGATTGTGGATTTAAGCAATTAAAGATTATCTGGCTTTCAACAATGAACAATCGAATAACTCCGTCTCATAGGTGTATAAACAATGTATGAGGGCTTTTAACTAACTCCGACTCATTTAGGTGCATGAAGATTGTATAGAGTTTACTTATCGAAAAACTGTTTCATTGATATGTGAACGTTATATAGGTTCTATGCTTATCTGATAGCTCGAATAGCTCTGTTTCATTGGTGTATGAACGTTGTATAGGGTTTATACACCTCAAATAAATTTGTCTCATTGGTATATGAACGTTATATAGGGTTTATACCCATCGAATAACTCTGTCTCATTGGTGTATGAACGTTGTATAGGGTATATACCCATCAAATATTGCTGTCTCATTGGTGTATAAACGTTGTATAGGGTCTATATCCATCAAATAACTGTCTCATTGGTGTATGAACGTTGTATAGGGTAATATACCCATTACATAATTGTCTCATTGGTGTATGCACGTTGCAGAGGGTTTATACCAACTGAATAACTGTATCGTTTGTGTATGACCGTAAGGTTGTATATTGTTTATACCCATCGAAAAACTTTGTCTCATTGGTGTATAAACGTTGTATAGGGTTTATACCCATCGAATAACTCTGTCTCATTGATGTATGAACGTTGTATATGGTATATACCCATTATATAACTGTGTCTCATTGGTATATGAACGTTGTATAGGGTTTATACCCATCGAATAACTCTGTCTCATTGATGTATGAACGTTGTATATGGTATATACCCATTATATAACTATGAACGTTGTATAGGGTTTATACCCATCGAATAACTCTGTCTCGTTGATGTATGAACGTTGTATAGGGTATATACCCATCAAATATCGCTGTCTCATTGGTGTATGAACGTTGTATAGGGTATATACCCATTACATAATTGTCTCATTGTTGTATGAACGTTATATAGGGTTTATACCCATCGAATAACTCGGTCTCATTGGGGTATGAACGTTGTTTAGGGTTTATAACCATCGAATAACTCTGTCTCATTGTTGTATGAACGTTATATTGGGTTTATACCCATCGAATAACTCTGTCTCATTGGTGTATGAACGATATAGGGTTTATACCCATTGAATAACTCTGTCTCATTGGTGATTAACGTTGTATAGGGTATATACCCATTATATAACTGTGTCTCATTGGTATATGAACGTTGTATAGGGTTTATACCAACTGATTAACTGTGTATCATTGGTGTATGATCGTTGTATAGGGTTTATTCCCATGGAATAGCTCTGTCTCATTGGTGTATAAACGTTGTATAGGGTTAAATTTATACCCATCAGATATCTCTGTCTCATTGGTGTATGAACGTTGTATAGGGTATATACCCATTATATAACTGTGTCTCATTGGTGTATGAACGTTATATAGGGTTTATACCCATCGAATAACTCGGTCTCATTGTTGTATGAACGTTATATTGGGTTTATACCCATCGAATAACTCTGTCTCATTGGTGTATGAACGATATAGGGTTTATACCCATTGAATAACTCTGTCTCATTGGTGATTAACGTTGTATAGGGTATATACCCATTATATAACTGTGTCTCATTGGTATATGAACGTTGTATAGGGTTTATACCAACTGATTAACTGTGTATCATTGGTGTATGATCGTTGTTTAGGGTTTATTCCCATGGAATAGCTCTGTCTCATTGGTGTATAAACGTTGTATAGGGTTAAATTTATACCCATCAGATATCTCTGTCTCATTGGTGTATGAACGTTGTATAGGGTATATACCCATTATATAACTGTGTCTCATTGGTGTATGAACGTTGTATAGGGTATATACCCATTATATAACTGTGTCTTATTGGTGTATGACTGTTGCATAGGGTTTATACCCGCTGAATAACTGTGAATCATTGGTGTATGAACGTTGTATAGGGTTTATACCCATCGAATAACTCTTTTTCGTTGGTGTATGAACGTTGTATAGGGTATATACCCATCAAATATCTCTGTCTCATTGGTGTATGAACGTTGTATAGGGAATGTACCCATTATATAACTCTGTCTCATTGGTGTATGAACGTTGTATAGGGTATATATATACCCATTACATAACTGTGTCTCATTGGTATATGAACGTTGTAAAGGATTTATACCAATTGAATAACTCTGTCTCATTGGTGTATGAACGTTATATAGGGTTTATACCCATCGAATAACTCTGTCTCATTGGTGTATGAACGTTGTATAGGGTATATACCCATCAAATATCGCTGTCTAATTGGTGTATAAACGTTGTATAGGGTCTATATCCATCAAATAACTCTGTCTCATTGTTGTATGAACGTTATATAGGGTTTATACCCATAGAATAACTCTGTCTCATTGGTGTATGAACGTTGTTTAGGGTTTATAACCATTGAATAACTCTGTCTCTTGTTGTATGAACGTTATATAGGGTTTATACCCATAACATAACTGTCTCATTGGTGTATGAACGTTGTATAGGGTAATATACCAATTACACAACTGTCTCATTGGTATATGCACGTTGTAGAGGGTTTATACCAACTGAATAACTGTATCATTGGTGTATGACCGTTGTATATAGTTTATACCCATCGAAAAAACTTTGTCTCATTTGTGTATAAACGTTGTATAGGGTTTATACCAATCGAATAACTATGTCTAATTGGTGTATGAACGTTATATAGGGTTTATACCCATCGAATATCTCTGTCTCATTTGTGTATGAACGTTGTTTAGGATATATACCCTTTAAAACTGTGTCTCATTGGTATTTGAACGTTGTATATGGTTTATATACATCGAATAACTGTGTATCATTGGTGTATGACCGTTGTATAGGGTTTATATCTATTGGATAACTTTGTCTCATTGGTATATGAACGTTCTATAGGGTTAATACTCATTGAATATCGCTGTCTCATTGGTGTATAAACGTTGTATAGGGTATATATTCATCAAATAACTATGTCTCATTGGTGTATGAACGTTGTATAGGGTCTATATCCATCAAATAACTCTGTCTCATTGTTGTATGAACGTTATATAGGGTTTATACCCATCGAATAACTCTGTCTCATTGGTGTATGAACGTTGTTTAGGGTTTATAACCATTGAATAACTCTGTCTCTTGTTGTATGAACGTTATATAGGGTTTATACCCATTACATAACTGTCTCATTGGTGTATGAACGTTGTATAGGGTAATATACCGAACACACAACTGTCTCATTGGTATATGCACGTTGTAGAGGGTTTATACCAACTGAATAACTGTATCATTGGTGTATGACCGTTGTATATAGTTTATACCAATTGAAAAAACTTTGTCTCATTGGTGTATAAACGTTGTATAGGGTTTATACCAATCGAATAACTATGTCTAATTGGTGTATGAACGTTATATAGGGTTTATACCCATCGAATATCTCTGTCTCATTTGTGTATGAACGTTGTTTAGGATATATACCCTTTAAAACTGTGTCTCATTGGCATATGAACGTTGTATATGGTTTATATACATCGAATAACTGTGTATCATTGGTGTATGGCCGTTGTATAGGGTTTATATCTATTGGATAACTATGTCTCATTGGTATCTGAACGTTTTATAGGGTTAATACTCATCGAATAACACTGTCTCATTGGTATATGAACGTTATATAGGGTATATACCCATCGAATAACTCTGTCTCATTGATGTATGAGCGTTGTATAGGGTATATACCCATTACATAATTGTCTCATTGTTGTATGAACGTTATATAGGGTTTATACCCATCGAATGACTCGGTCTCATTGGTGTATGAACGTTGTTTAGGGTTTATAACAATCGAATAACTCTGTCTCATTATTGTATGAACGTTATATAGGGTTTATACCCATCGAATAACTCTATCTCATTGGTGTATAAACGTTGTATAGGGTATATACCATTACATAACTGTGTCTCATTGGTATATGCACGTTGTATAGGGTTTATACCCATCGAATAACTCTGTCTCATTGGTGTATAAACGTTGTATAGGGTATATACCCATTATATAACTGTGTCTCATTGGTATATGAACGTTGTATAGGGTTTATACCAACTGATTAACTGTGTATCATTGGTGTATGATCGTTGTATAGGGTTTATTCCCATGGAATACCTCTGTCTCATTGGTGTATAAACGTTGTATAGGGTTTATACCCATCAGATATCTCAGTCTCATTGGTGTATGTACGTTGTATAGGGTATATACCCATTATATAACTGTGTCTCATTGGTATATGAACGTTCTATATGGTTTATATACATCGAATAACTGTGTATCATTGGTGTATGGCCGTTGTATAGGGTTTATATCTATTGGATAACTATGTCTCATTGTTGTATGAACGTTATATTGGGTTTATACCCATCGAATAACTCTGTCTCATTGGTGTATGACGTTGTATAGGGTTTATACCCATTGAAAAACTCTGTCTCATTGGTGATTAACGTTGTATAGGGTATATACCCATTATATAACTGTGTCTCATTGGTATATGCACGTTGTATAGGGTTTATACCAACTGATTAACTGTATATCATTGGTGTATGATCGTTGTATAGGGTTTATTCCCATGGAATAGCTCTGTCTCATTGGTGTATAAACGTTGTATAGGGTTTATACCCATCAGATATCTCTGTCTCATTGGTGTATGAACGTTGTATAGGGTATATACCTATTATATAACTGTGTCTCATTGGTGTATGACTGTTGCATAGGGTTTATACCCGTTAAATAACTGTGAATCATTGGTGTATGAACGTTGTATAGGGTTTATACCCATCGAATAACTCTTTTTCGTTGGTGTATAAACGTTGTATAGGGTATATACCCGTTGAATAACTGTCTCATTGGTATATGAACGTTAAATAGGATTTATACCCATCGAATAACTCTGTCTCATTGGTGTAAGGACGATATAGGGTTTATACCCATCGAATAACTCTGTCTCATTGGTGTATTTAAACGTTGTATAGGGTCTATATGCATCAAATATCTCTGTTTTATTGGTGTATGAACCTTGAATATGGTACATACCTATTACATAACTGTGTCTCATTGGTATATGTACGTTGTATAGGGTTTATACCAACTGATCAACTGTGTATCATTGGTGTATGACCGTTGTATAGAGTTTATTCCCATCGAATAACTCTGTTTCATTGGTGTATGAACGTTGTATAGGGTATATACCCATTATATAACTGTGTCTCATTGGTGTATGCACGTTGTATAGGGTATATACACCCATTACATAACTGTGTCTCATTGGTATATGAACGTTGTATAGGGTTAATACCCATCGAATAACTTTGTCATGGTATATGAACGTTGTATAGGGTCTATACCCATCAAAAAACAATGTCTCATTGGTGTATGAACGTTTACAGAGCATATATTTATTGAATAACTCTGTAGAAAAAGTAATTTAATTTGGCATTTCAATTAAAGTTGTCTTTTAGTATGTCGTTTTACCTGTGGTGCCACCGGTCAAGTAACCGCTAGATTGATTGATTGATGTTTGTCTACATCCAGGGACAAATATTTCATTCATGTTCAGGACGAGATCATATCAATACAATAGTTATGTAATGTAATCGCTAGACTCCGTCTGTGCAACAAACTATTTACGTTCATTGGCAATTATTTCATTCATGCTCAGAACGGGAACAAATTAATAATGTGAATACAATAGGTTGGTCATATAACCACAGGACTCAGCCGTCTGTCCAATTGACTGGACAGAGTTCTTTTCTCGGCTTCAACGAGACGAAATCCTTTTGTATTTGGTCTGCAGCTTGGTAATGTTGTAGCCATTAAATAAGTACAACCGCTAATATATGTCCGCCTGTTTCGATAATATATATTTTATAAGACTGTATCTAAGAACCACTGACAATACTTACAGACTGTACGTAAGAACCACAGACAATACTTACAGACTGTATTTAAGAACAACAGACAATACTTAGACTGTATCTAAGAACCACAGACAATACTGACAGACTGCATGTAAGAACCAAAGACTATACTTACAGACTGTATCTAAGTGCCACAGACAATACTTACAGACAGTATGTAAGAAACATAGACACTACTTTCAGACTGTATGTAAGAAACACAGACAATACTTACTGACTGAATCTAAGAACCACAGACAATACTTACAGACTGTACGTAAGAACCAAAGACTATACTTACAGACTATATATAAGAACCACAGACAATACTTACAGACTGTATATAAGTACCACAGACAATACTAACAGACTGTATCTTAGAACCACAGACAATACTGACAGACCGAATGTAAGAACCAAAGACAATACTGACAGACTGTATGTTAGAACCAAAGACAATACTTACAGACTGTATCTAAGTACCTCAGACAATACTAACAGATTGTTTTTAAGAACCACAGACAATACTTACAGACTGTATCTAGGAATCACAGACAATACTTACAGACTGAATCTAAGAACCACAGACAATACTTACAGACTGTACGTAAGAACCAAAGACAAAACTTACAGACTATATATAAGAACCACAGACAATACTTACAGACTGTATGTAAGAACCAAAGACAATACTTACAGACCATATATAAGAACCAAAGACAATACTTACAGACTGTATGTAAGAACCAAAGACAATACTTACAGACCATATATAAGAACCACAGACAATACTTACATACCATATATAAGAACCACAGACAATACTTACAGACTGTATGTAAGAACCCTAGACAATACTTACAGACTGTAAAATTAAGTACCACAGACAATACTAACAGACTGTATCTTAGAACCACAGACAATACTGACAGACCGTATGTAAGAACCAAAGACAATACTGACAGACTGTATGTAAGAACCAAAGACAGTAATTACAGACCATATATAAGTACCACAGACAATACTTACAGACTGTACTTAAGAACCAGACATTACGTACAGACTGTACGTAAGAACCAAAGACAATACTTAAACTATATATAAGAACCACAGACAATACTTACAGACTGTACATAAGAACCAGACATTACTTACAGACAGTACTTACAGACTATATATAACAAGAGTGCACACGCTGAAATGTCTCGCCTTCTTTACTAATCATTGATATTATGTTGATAGTCCTAAATATAAAGCTTTACTACAACTATCACATAAACTTAACATGATCCAAGAAAATGAGGTCAAGGTCATATAAACCAAACAAGAAAATCATGTACACCTTACAATCATTCAATACACTAAATATAGTTGACCTATTGCTTATAGTTTCTAAGATACAGACTTAACCAAGAAAACTAAACATTGACCAATGAACCATGAAAATGAGGTCAAGGTCAGATGAACCATGCCAGGCAGACATGTACAGCTTGCAATTCTTCCATACAACAAATATAGTTGACCTATTGCTTATAGCTTAAGAAAAACAGACCAAAACACAAAAACTTAACACTGAGCAATGAACCGTGAAAATGAGGTCAAGGTCAAATAAAACCTGCAGGACTGACATATAGATCATAAAATATTTCCATACACCAAATATAGTTGACCTATTGCATATAGTATTAGAAAAAAAGACCAAAACTCAAAAACTTAACTTTGAACACTGAACCATGAAAATGCGGTTAAGGTCAGATGACACCTGCCAGCTAGACATGTACATCTTACAATTATTCCATACACCAAATATAGTAGACCTATTGCATATATTTTAAGAAAAACAGACCAAAACACAAAAACTTAATTATAGCCACTGAACCATGCAAATGAGGTCAAGGTCAGATGACACCTGCCAGTTGGACATGTACACCTTACAGTCCTTCCATACACCGAATATACTAGACCTATTGCTTATAGTATCCGAGATATGGACTTGACCACCAAAACTTAACCTTGTTCACTGATCCATGAAATGAGGTCGAGGTCAAGTGAAAACTGTCTGACAGGCATGAGGACCTTGCAAGGTACGCACATACAAAATATAGTTATCCTATTACTTATAATAAGAGAGAATTTAACATTACTAAAAATCTAAACTTTTTTTTCAAGTAGTCACTGAACCATGAAAATGAGGTCAAGGACATTGGACATGTGACCGACGGAAACTTTGTAACATGAGGCATCTATATACAAAGTATGAAGCATCCAGGTCTTCCACCTTCTAAAATATAAAGCTTCTAAGAAGTTAGCTAACGCCGCGGCCGCCGGATCACTATCCCTATGTCGAGCTTTCTGCGACAAAAGTCGCAGGCTCGACAAAAACCACAGACAATACTTACAGACTGTATCTAAGAATCACAGACAATACTGACAGACTGTATGTAAGAACCAAAGACAATACTTACAGACTGTATCTAAGTACCTCAGACAATACTAACAGACTTTTTGTAAGAACCACAGACAATACTTACTAGTTGTATCTAAAAACCACAGATAATACTTACAGACTTAATCTAAGAATCACAGACAATACTTACAGACTGTATCTAAGAACCACAGACAATAATGACAGACTGTATGTAAGAACCTTAGTCAATACTTACAGACTGTATCTAAGTACAACAGACAATACTAACAGACTGTATCTTAAAACCACAGACAATACTTACAGACTCTATCTAGGAACCACAGAAAATACTTACTGACTTTATCTAAGAACCACAGACAAAACTTACAGACTGAATCTAGAAACCACAGACAATACTTTCAGACTGTATCCAAGTACCACTGACAATACTTTCAAACTGTATCTAAGTACCACAGACACTACTTACAGGCTGTATATAGGAACCACAGACAATACTTACAGAATGTATATAAGAAACTCAGACAATGCATACCAAGGTTTGCTGTGGGTAAATTATTTCAATTTGCCTTACATATTTTATCATCTATATTTCATAACTCATTGTCTCGTGTACATGCCTTATATCTTTCATTATCTATATTTTACTGATTGTTTCATGTACATTTGCCTTATATCTTTCATAATCTATATTTAACTAAATTAGACTAATGGTTTTGTTTTTTCTGCTTGTATAGGTACAGTAAAAGTACATTTCAAAGGCAAAACATCATATTTAACTTCTAAAAACACACAAGAGTGCACACACTGAAATGTCTCACCTGCTTTACTGACCTTTGATTTTATGAGTCTTATAGATTAAGGTTTCACTACAAGTATCACAGACAATTCACATTTCAGATAAATCCTGTCAGACACACATGCACACCTTACAATAATTCCATATACCAAATATAGTTGATCTATTGCTTATGTAGTACTTGAAAAAAAGACTAAAACACAAACAAGAGGCTCTCAAGAACCTGAATCGCTCACCTGTTTTTTTTTGCTTAAAATCTTTCCACAATGATAATTTTGCTTTTCAATATATATCAATGAGTGTAGTAAAAATTCCATCTAAATGTTCTTTGTATCTGTCATATCTTCAAAAGCGAAAAAAATGCATTTTGCCCCCTATGTACCATTTTAGTCATATGTTTCTTGACGTACAAGGAAATAAAATAAAAAAATTATACTAGATATTCTGAAACTCATTCAGCCTATGTTTTGCTGAAATTGATTCAGCAGTTTTAAAGCAAGCAAACTAGATGAACAAATTCAGAAAAATTGTCTTTAAAGGGCAGTAACTCCTAAAGGGGTCAATTGAAAATTTTGGTCATTAAACTTTTTTGTAGATCTTATTTTGCTGAACATTTTTGCTGTTTACAGTTTATCTTTATTATTACCGGTAATAATATTCAAGATAATAACTAAAAACTTCAAAATTTCCTTAAAATTACCAATTCAGTGGCAGCAACCCAACAATGGGTTGTTAGATTCATCTGAAAATTTCATGGCTGATAGAACTTGACCTAATGAACAATTTTACTTCCTATCAGATTTGCTCTAAATGCTTTAGTGTTTGAGATATAAGCCAACTAGAGGCTCTAAAGAGCCTGTGTCGCTCACCTTGGTCTATGTGCAAATTAAACAAAGGACACAGATGGATTCATGACAAAATTGTGTTTTGGTGATGGTGATGTGTTTGTAGATCTTACTTTACTGAACATTCTTGATGCTTACAATTATCTCTATCTATAATGAACTTGGCCCAGTAGTTTCAGTGGAAATTATTTTGTAAAAATTTACAAAATTTATGAAAATTGTTAAAAATTGATTATAAAGGGCAATAACTCCTTAAGGGGTCAATTGACCATTTTTAATTTTTAAACTACATACACTTATGATGATTGTTTACAACTTTGGTTAAATTCATCTTAGTAGTTTCAGAGAAGATTTTTGTAAAAGATAACAAAAATTTACGAAAAATTGTTAAAAATTGACTATAAAAGGGCAATAACTCCTTAAGGGGTCAACTGACCATTTTGGTCATGTTGACTTATTTGTAGAACTTACTTTGCTGAACATTATTGCTGTTTACAGTTTATCTCTATCTATAATAATATTCAAGATAATAACCAAATATGGCAAAATTTCCTTAAAATTACTAATTCAGGGGCAGCAACCCATCAACGGGTAGTCCAATTCATCTGAAAATTTCAGGGCAGATAGATCTTGACCTGATAAACATTTTTACCCCATGTCAGATTTGCTCTCAATGCTTTGGTTTCATAGATATACCGGTAAGCCAAAATCTACATTTTACCCCTATGTTCTATTTTTAGCCATGGTGGCCATCTTGGTTGGTTGGCCGGGTCACCGGACACATTTTTTAAACTAGATACCCTAATGATGATTGTGGCCAAGTTTGGTTAAATTTGGCCCAGTAGTTTCAGAGGAGAAGATTTTTGTAAAAGTTTACGGACGACGGACGCCAAGTGATGAGAAAAGCTCACTTGGCCCTTTGGGCCAGGTGAGCTTAAAACTGCATTTTACCCCTATGTTCAATTTTAGCCATGGCGGTGGCGGCCATGTTTTTTGACGAAACAGAAAATAAAACATGAACTTTATTATAGATACCCTAAGAATCATTCAGCTTAAGTTTGGTTGGAATTGGTTTAGTAGTTTCAGAGAAGAAGATTTTTTAAAGTTAGATAACATGATAAACAAATTGTGAAACATTTTCCTTAAAATGCAATAACTCCTTAAGGGGTCAATTGACAATTTTGGTCATATCAACTTATTTGTAGATCTTACTTTGCTGAACATTTTTGCTGTTAAGTTTATCTTTATCATTAATAATATTCAAAATAATAACCAAAAACTGCAAAATTTCCTTAAAATTACCAATTTAGTGGCAGCAACCCAACAATGGGTTATCAGATTCATCTGAAAATTACGAGGCTGATAGAACTTTACCTAATGAACACTTTTACCCCATGTCAGATTTGCTCTAAATGCTTTGGTTTTTGAGATAGAAGCCAAAAACTGCATTTTACCCCTATGTTCTATTTTTAGCCATGGCGGCCATGTTTTTAGACGAAACAGAAAATAAAACACAAACTTTATTCTAGATACCCTAAGGATCATTCAGCTAAAGTTTGGTAGGAATTGGTTCAGTAGTTTCAAAGGAGAAGATGTTTGAAATAGTTTACACCAGACGGACGACGACGACAGTGAGCTAAAAACTTAACATTGACCAGTGAATCATGAAAATTAGATCAAGGTCAGATGAAACCTGCCGGACTGACATGTACCCCTTACAATCATTACATACACAACCTATAATTGACCTAATGCTTCCAGTATTTTAGAAATGGATCTAATCACATAACTTTAACATAAAATGAGGTCAAGGTCAGAAGAACCCTGTCTGACTGAAATGTAGACATTGCAAGGAACCCATATACCAAATAAAGTTATCCTATTACTCATAGTATGTAAGAAATTCACATGACAAACATTGTTTTTCTTTAAGCAGATGCTGAACCATGAAAATGAGGCTGAGGACAATGGACATTTGACAGAGGGAAATTTCGTAACATATGGTATCTGCAGCATCTAGGTCTTCTAACTTTTGAAATATAAAGCTTTATACAGACAAAAAATGAAATGAAAGGTGTTTTAAGAAAAATGATCCTGTAACATGATCAAGCCATGTATCATAATTTAAAACCATTACATATTGCATAGACTGTATCTAAGAACCACAGAAACAGCATACACGCTGTATGTTTGAATATTGGAAAAATACATTCAGACTAGATCTTGGAACTAGACATAACATACTGAGAATATCTAAGAATCACAGACAATACATACATGTATACATGTAGACCCTTTCTAAGAAACCCACATAATTCACACAGATTGTATCCTGATCTAGTTTTACTTAGTTAAAATAGTAGTCATCATTTAATAAAAAATCATTTCACACATGCTTAGCTACAATACTAAGTCCAATGCAGGCTTTATATTGCATTCCTTCTGTAAACAGGAAATGTCAATTTGAATATGACAGTACAACCCTGTTGAAGCAATTTTCTCTCTTGTTTTCTATCTTTTGCTGTTTTATTTTCTATATGATGCAAGTTATATTTATATCTATTATTGGAACAGCTTTCCTTTTAATATACATATTGGATAAAAAATCAATCAAAAAATGTTTAATTAGTTTGGTTCTTTATTATAAAACTTTTAATTTTTCTAAATTTGTATATAGGTAAATGAATACATTACCATAAATACCTGAATTAAGTTTACACAACATTAAAAGAAAATTATCTATACATTAGTGACATGCATAAAGCACAATTTATATTTATCATGCATAATATTATGGTATAAAACAAAATAGACAAAAAAGTAACCAATTAAAAAATATAGAGCAAGAGGTCACTATGTGGTTTTGAGAGATTTTTTTTTTAATAGGAAGACTAATTCAATTGACATTTTAATCTATTATAATTTATAGACCAAACAAATTATTAACAAATTTACCATTTTCAAACATTAATAATGCACAAGCAATTTATCTTAGAAAGAGACAATATTTAATGCATTTCCTTTTATACATTTAAATAATTGTAAATTAATAAATTGTGACTTTTTGACTTTCTATCTTGTAACTCTTAGTCCTTTGACTTCTTTCTGTTTTTCAAAACATAATGTCAACAATCAACGAGCATAAAATGTGAATAGTCAATTCCAGTTTAAATATTCATCATAATTTAAAGTAAAATTATTTGTAATAATGAAGTATTTAAAGTAAAATTATTTGCAATAATGAAGTATTAGCATATCATAATCATTATGTATGTTTTTCTGTATTTACAACATTTACACATTGTGAGGTATATTAAACTAGATGATAAATGCATCCTCTATACAATGAAGAAAATCCCCAATGAAAAATGAGATTTAGAACTAACCTGAATTATACAAAAAGAATCACTGGTGTGACACTTTCCAAAGTTTTTTTGTATGGAGTCTTCATAATTTTTTTTTTTTTAGAAATTTGTATTTAATGTATGCCAAGATTCTCTTATCTTTATTTAGAGAGGCATCCATAGTGGACAGTCCTTATGGTATATATATTTTTTTCAAAACTAAACATAATTGGGGGGGGGGGGGGATTTATACTACACATATCAAGAAGAAAAAAACCCAGTTCATACCTACAAGGTATTCAAGAATGACATCTTAATATTAGGAAATAAAAAAATTATAGAAAGTAGTTGTCAATAGTACTCAAGTAGGAAAAGGTATAAAAAAAAACATCTAACACATTTCTAATAAACTGCTTCGCTGAGCGCAGCTGGATACGCCCACAGAGGTCCAACCCTGAACAGCTGGGGCAAAAATAGACACAATATTCAAGCTTGATACAGGTCTGAATTTGGATTGTAATTAAATATTTGACATATTATAGGTTTCTGAATAAATGTAGTCAAAGAACTTGAAATTGGTTATATGAATTAAATTTATATTCAATTAAAGATTTCTTGCTGTTGTGCAATACACTGTGCTGTTGCACAATACTTAGTAAATCTGTTGTCAGACTATAAACAAACAATAACTTATCAATGTTATATCAGAAATTTATAAAAACCTAAAGGGAGGTTATCTTAATAGATATAAATCAGTCATCAAAGTTTAATGAAAACTGCTCTAAGCAGTTTAAGGATATTGTCCAAAAACTTGAAAATCACCCCTTTTTTATGAATAAAATCTTATAACTTGGAAACGTAAAATCTTAAATTTGTAATAATCAAATGGGAGCTTACAACTATAGATATAAACAATTTACCAAAGATTCATAAAAAATGCTGAAAGCATTTTTGAGTTATTGTCCGAAAACTGGAAAATCCCCCTTTTTGTAATGAATAAAACCCCATAAATCAGAAACATCTAGTCTAAAATTTATAAAAATCAAAAGGGAGCTCATGTCGATAGAAATAAACAATTCACCAAAGTTTCTTACAAATTGGTGAAATTGATTTCGAGTTATTGTCCAAAAACTGGAAAATTCCCTCTTTTTTAATGAATAAAACCCACAAAACTCGGAAACGGTAAATCCAAAATTTATAAAAAATGAAAGAGAGCTCACGTAAATAGATATAAACAATTCACCAAAGTTTCATGCATATTGGTTAAAGCATTTTTGAGTTAATGTCCGACATGTTGACGACGGACGGACGGACAGACGGACGGACAGACGGTCAATGGTATACCATATTACGTCCCGTAAACGGGCATATGAAAAGGAGAAATTATAAAACAGATATATCAGAACAATACATTTCCTGAATGTTACATTACTCTATCATAGTGGTAAAATATAAAACAAAAATTCGTAAGGGTTCCGCGGAACCCAGTGTCTCGCCTACTTTTTCTGTTAATCGCAGGCTCAACAAAAATGAGGAAGTAAATCAATAAAAATATTCCACTTGATACTATCTTTTGATTGTAAGAAGCTTCTGTCCAAGTTTGGTAAAAATCCAGGATAGTTTATGAATCTAATAAATGTTTAAAAACTTTAACTGCAGACTGTATGTAATGTTAACTGAAAGAAAACAAAATTTCCTTCTAGATACTAGCATTTGATCATAAACAAGCTTCTGTCCAAGTTTGGTACAAATCCAAAATAGAATAAGAAAGTTATTAAAATTTTAAAAACTTTAACCAAAGAGTGAATGTGTTGTTTCCTGGCAGAAAATCTAAGTCCATTTAAAAATAAAATAAGGAAAAAATGGATTTTTTTTTTTACAAAGTTTACTTCTGGATACTATCTTATGATCATAAACAAGCTTCTGTCCAAGTTTGGTACAAACCCAGGATAGTTTAAGAAAGTTATTAAAATTTTAAAAACTTTAACCACAGAGTGAATGTAATATTTCCCGGCAGAAAAACTAAGTCCATTTATAAGTAAAATACGGAAAAAATGGAATTTTATTTTTACAAAATTTACTTCTGGATACTATCTTATGATCATAAACAAGCTTCTGTCCAAGTTTGGTAGAAATCCAGGATAGTTTAAGAAAGTTATTAAAATTTCAAAAACTTTAACCACAGAGTAAATATTTGTGGACGCCGCCGACGACGACGCCGACGGAATGTAGGATCGCTATGTCTCGCTTTTTCGACTAAAGTCGAAGGCTCGACAAAAAACTCAAAACTAAGTGCAATAAAACAAGTCTTCTCTGTTCTTTAAAATTGTTCTTGCCCTTCACTCTTTGACACTTGTATGGCAAGCACTAAGATTAGTCTTGATAAACCTAAAATAAAATGGCTTTCATGTAAAATTCACAAAATCTGGTTCAATTATAGAAATAAACATTCATTCTAAATGAAAAAAAATAAGTTTAAAATTGAGAATGGAAATGGGGAATGTGTCAAAGAGACAACAATCCGACCATAGAACAGACAACAGCAGAAGGTCACCAACAGGTCTTCAATGCAGCGAGAAATTCCCGCACCCGGAGGCGTCCTTCAGCTGGCCCCTAAACAAATATATATACTAGTTCAGTGATAATGAACGCCATACTAAACTCCAAATTGTACACAAGAAACTAAAATTAAAAATAATACAAGACTAACAAAGGCTAGAGGATCCTGACTTGGGACAGGCGCAAAAATGCGGCGGGGTTAAACATGTTTATGAGATCTCAACCCTCCCCCTATACCTCTAGCCAATGTAGAAAAGTAAACGCATAACAATACGCACATTAAAATTCAGTTCAAGAGAAGTCCAAGTCTGATGTCAGAAGATGTAACCAAAGAAAATAAACAAAATGACAAAATAAACTGTTTTGATCACATTTCCACAAGATGACCTGGCTTTTCTTTTGATATATTAAACTCAATTTGGAATGGTGTCTTCGTTTCTGATCTTCCAGTTTGGACATGTTGCAAAAAATACCTTTTTTGGTTTAAAAATATTTTATCAAGTATAATTCATTATACGACTGGAACATCTTTAGCTTGAAAGGTAGATCAAACTATCAAAAAATTAAGTGTGATTAAGCGTATCTAAATTTTTTAGAAAAAAAAAACTATTAAAATCAAGGGCAGATAATTACATTGATTTGATAGGACAATTTGTTTTGTTTTTATGGGCGGATAGACAGACAGGGTGATTCCTGTTAATCACCTCAAAAACTTTGTGGGATGTATAATAAGATGGATAAAGTACAAGATTATATCATGGCAGGAGGTTTTAAACAATAATCTTCAATAGAATTAGCATACAGTACAGTGTAACAATTATATCAGAATTATTTATTTTTTTTGATTTTGGATCTGGAAAATTAAAACTGTACCAGTAAGGTCTCTTCTTATTTTGAAATTTAAGGGAAAAAAAAACTAAAAAAAAAAATAATTTGAGAAGACAGTAAAAGTTGATTTTTTGTTCAGGTCTTTAAATAATTCCATTTCTGAATTGATCAAATGTTTAATTAATCCCATGGAAACTGTTTGTAGCAGCATGTCCAGTCTGCCTTACTTCACCAGAGTACTAACCAGATTTTCCATTGGTCAATAAAACATAAAATTTCCATGAAAATTATGGTAAAGATGAATTTAAACATTATCCAATACGCCTGAATTATTAAACGGGTTTTAATGAAGTTGTTAATAGATATAAGAAGTTGTGGTATGAGTGCCAATGAGTTAAGTTTATATGTCTCAAATTAAAAGTATTTTTTTCAGATCAAATAATCCTAAATAAATTTCAGTCTTAAACATAGCATTTTTTTTGGGTGATTGATACCATTGTAGGTCCTGGATTTCTTTCAACATCACCAAATAACACCTGCTCACTAAAACCTTCACTGTTGTTAAGGCAGATGTTCTTTTGGTTAAAATACTACTCTCAACTTCATTACACTCTGAAACAATATACACATAGATATATATTTATATTATTAGATACAGAACAGAGATAAAGAGTTTTCAGTTGCATTATATACACACTCTTTAACTTGTCAATGATTGACTTAGTCAGATAAATGAAAAACGGTAAAAATCTTGAAAAAAATACAATTTCAACAACTAAAGATTGCTTAAACATGTTAAAAGTACATTAATAGTGAATGATTAACTGCAATAATTTATATAATATAAAAAGAACTTTTTACAAACACAAATCACCATGTTTAAGATTTTTTTATATATTTATACATAAATTATATTCAAAAGTAAGACTTTTAAAGAGGCAGTATATGCAGAAATAGCATTTTTCTTGAAAGAAATCAAACCTATCAACATATTTGTTTGTGCAAATGTAAATACATGTAATGCCTCTTTAAACTTAATTTAAAATTCAAGTCTGTTGTCAGATTGAAAATGGTGACAATAATGTATACAAAAATATTGTTATTTACTGTATCCAATTAAAAAAAAAAATCATCTATTATAGTCACTACCAAATGCTCTTTGTGTATCATTCTCATCACAGAAACTCCCCTGTTCCTCAACAGCATTTTCTTTATTTGGTATCTAATAAAAAGAAAAAGCAAATTATATTGAAATTGACCACTCACACTACATATATGATGTATTTAAAAATAAATGGGGAATGTGTCCATGGGACACAGATGGACACAGATGATGCCCCCGCTTGCACATCATATAAAGTTATAAAGGGACATAACTGAAGAACGGTAAAAGTGAACTATTTGGTTGAGGCAAACTAAAGTTAGAGAACAGAAGCCAATTAACTTTGGGACGTATCGACGGACAAGGGTAAAACTTAATGACCCCTCCACTACGGCGGGCATAAAAAAAGAATTAAATGCTTGTTGATACCTGTATGTCCTTTTATTCCACGGGTTCAAATTCACTTTAGGCAAAAGAAGGTCCAGCCTGACCTTTGACCAATTATACTTAAAGGTCCTCCATTATTTTTTGAAGAGCCAATTTTTATTGATAATTCAATTCATAAAAAACCAAACAGACTCATTCTGTTTACTAGTTATGGTCAAATATTATATTCTCCAGTTTCCTGGTATCTTGTATGACAACCCGTCACGAGGGTAAAGAATGTAAGTAACCACATAAGTTCCCTTTCAGTATAGTTGCATATATTAAGATCATTTTAATACTAAATTTTCATATTTTTGCTCAATATGTTTTTGTAATTTTTTTAAACTGCAAATATATTAAAGTACATCGGGTGTAACTAACTACAGGTGGGAAGGTCCAAACCAGTAAATGGAAGGTCACGGACCTCGGACCAACACCAATTTGAACACCTGTTGTCTAGTGTATATAAATCTTCCCCAAGTTCAAATATAAATAACACCATACAGCAGAATTAAATCCATATTAATTAAAGATGTTTGCTAGTCAGGTTTTAAAATTATTGTCAGATTTTGGAATTCCTCTAGTTCTGTCCATTTGAAAACCAAAAATTATTTTTGCCACTTCACTCATTTTTCTTTTCATAAATCTTTATAATGCCGGAGAGAAGCCATTTGTAAAAATCTTATCAAATTCTTGTAATTTTAGCATCCTAGCATTTTGTAATAGTGTTTGTGAAGTAAGATTTGTCAATGATAAAGATATCAAAATTCAAGAGAGAATTTTTCCCTGCAAATTTTCAATAGCTTATATCTCAAAAACAAGCATAAACAACACAGTCCTTTAAGTATTTTAGCTCTTTTAGTTGTGAGTGAGTGAGTGAGTGAGTTTACAGGGGTTCATATTTACTTTAGGCAATGGAAGGTCCAGGACCTTTGACCAAACAGACTGAAAGGTCCTCCTTTATTCTTAGAAGGTCCAATTTAAATTGAACTTGAATTTTGAAATTGAATTTATAAAAAATCAGAAAAGGCTAACACTTCCAAAGCACTCATCAGGTGTAACTGTTTAAAGGTATGATATCTAAAAACCCAAAAGGGACCATGTATGCAATGTTTTGGCAAAGTTTTTAACTAATGATATCTAGGTATGGTCTTTGTTTGATTATAATATATGTTAGACTCAGATTGACGTCCGGTCTCTAATCGACATCCAAATTTGACGTCACGTTCTAAAATCAGTGTCCAATATTTTAACCCTCTAATTGACGTTCAATGTGACGTTATGAATCACAAAAACGACGTCTGATCGATGAGAGTCTCCTCTCATCGCGATGTCTATAAATTTCATTGAATCATTTATTTTCAAATTGATCTTTGTTTATATTATCTGTATCTTTTTGTCTTTTTGTGAAAAAAAATGAAAACAACACGTTATAAATTTAATGCGTCCGAAGCGCTTTTCTTGATTTACCTTCATCAAAAACTAGTAGCTTACCGAAACAATTACTGTTTTCTTTTATTGGTATCAAAACTAGAAGCTCTCAAGAGCCTGTTTCGGTCACCTGATTCTACTTTGGTTTTGGAAATCATGTTAAAATAGATTAAAATCATAACAGATACCCTAATAATAAGTGAGGCCAAATTTGGTTTAATATTGGCCCTGTAATTTAATAAAAAATCCTGGTGGCCATCTTGAACAGTAAATCAGCAACAAAGTAGCAACACTTCATCAGCACCTCATAAGAAACATTTATGCCATGTTTGGTTTCATTCCATTCAGTGCACCTCTAGAAGAAGCATTTGTATGTATTTCAAATAGGGTCTTATGTCAAAGGAAGTCCCCCCACTGGCGGCCATCGTGGATGAAGGATCAACTTCAAAGTAACAACACTTAGTCAGCACCTCATAAGGAACATTCATGCCATGTTTGGTTTCAATCCATTCAGTGGTTCTCTAAAAGAAGACATTTGTATGTATTGTCCGTAGGGTCCTTTGTTAAACACTGTTCCCAGCTGGTGGCCATCTTGGATCATGGATCGGCTTCAAAGTAACAACACTCGGTCAGCACTTCATAAGGAACATTCATGCCATGTTTGGTTTCATTCCATTCAGTGGTTCTCTAAAAGAAGTGGTTCTTTAAAAGAAGACATTTGTATGTATTTCCCATAGGGTCCAATGTTAAACTAAGTCCCCCCGCTGGTGGCCATCTTGGATGATGGATCAACACTTGGTCAGCACCTCATAAGGAACATTCAAGCCATGTTTGGTTTCATTCCATTCAGTGTTTCTCTAAAAGAAGACATTTGTAAATATTTCCCATAGGGTCCTATGTTAAACTAAGTCCCCCGCAGGCGGCCATCTCGGATTATGGATCGGCTTCAAAGTAGCAACACTTGGTCAGCACCTCATAAGGAACATTCATGCCATGTTTGGTTTCATTCCATTCAGTGGTTCTCTAAAAGAAGACATTTGTATGTATTTCCCATAGGGTCCTATGTTAAACTAAGTCCCCCCCCGCTGGCGGCCATCTTGGATGATGGATCGGCTTCAAAGTAGCAACACTTGGTCAGCACCTCATAAGGAACATTCATGCCATGTTTGGTTTCATTCCATTCAGTGGTTCTCTAAAAGAAGACATTTGTATGTATTTCCCATAGGGTCCTATGTTAAACTAAGTCCCCCGCTGGTGGCCATCTTGGATAATGGATAGGCTTCAAAGTAACAACACTTGGTCAGCACCTCATAAGAAACATTCATGCCATGTTTGGTTTCATTCCATTCTGTGGTTCTCTAGAAGAAGTTCAAAATGTAAAAAGTTAACGACGACGACCAACGCCAAGTGATGAGAAAAGCTCACCTGGCCCGAAGGACCAAGTGAGCTTTTCTCATCACCTAATAAAAGGACAAATTTAACATCAGAAAATGACAATAAGACAATCACAGACATCATTATTACTTTTACATGTACATGCATAGTAATATTTTGGTGAAAGACCTTCATATTCTTGATCTACGTTGTCGTTTTCTTTTATTGTTCATATAAACAAATAAATGTTGGTATACATTGTACGACAATAACCCAAAGACAAAGATAATCAAAAGATATCTAGAGGGCAGTACATCTATACAGACTCAAACAATAGAAAGAATAAAAACGTACGGCAAATTGTTGAAAAGTATTATAATTTGGTTATATTTTTCAACAACTTTTTTGAGTTATAGGTTCAACCCACCTTTGATAAAGATGAGATTTCACTGCGACACGTCCATAAAACGGACGTCAATTAGAGAAGCCAAAAAATGGACGTGGATTTGAGAACAACAAAAAAGACGTCGATTAGAGGGACATAAAATTGGTCGTCGATTTGGAATGTTATTTTATTGTGACGTCAGATTTGGACGTCGATTTGAGGAACAGACATCAATTAGAGACTGGACGTCGATCTGAGTCTTACATATATACAACAATACCTGATAAAAACTATGTTCCAGTAAAGCTTTGTTTGGTAGGACTACAGCCACATCCTCGGTGACCCCAAATACTAGATCACTTGTCTTTACCCTGTATCTATTAAAAATGCACTATATTAAATATGAAATGAAAGTAACTAAAAAATTAAACAGTCTTAAACTAAAAGAAAAGGGATTTCAGTAGTTGTACAATCATTAAGTAATATTGTTGGTAGGTTTTAATTTTTTTTCAGCTCATGTGTAAGTGAGTCCACTTCAAAATTATATCAATGGCCATTCATTATCTCTTTTTAGTTTTTTTTTTGTATCAGTGCTGTATCAAATAGACACAATTCATAATCTCTCCATGCATTATAGTGACCAAAGCATAATACCGTGCAGTTACTTTCGTGCATGATGATTAGGTCAATTGCCTTGTTTCTAACGATCTTATTATTCTTTAAATACGGTTTTACTAAAAAAAGCTATAAAACCAGGTTAAATCCATAATTTCCTTCATAAAAAATGCCTGTACCAAGTCAGGAATATGACAGTTGTTTTCTGATTCGCTTCATGTATTTGAGCTTTTGATTTTGCCATTTGATAACGGACTTTACATTTTGATTATTCCTCGGAGTTCAGTATTTTTGTTACTTTACTTTTTACATGTAACTTGCATATCTATCTTATCTAAATATCATTTAATTCCTCTTGAAAGAAGATGTATCATGTGTAATAGGGCCATGTTTCTAGACATTCAAAACAATAACAGCATGCATTCTTGTAAGAGATTTACCAGGAAAAAGTACAAATGGGTTCAGAAATACACATTTTAAGGTTTAATGGCAAAATAATTATCATTCTTATGTAGGTATCTTAAAATAAATATGTAGCTCCAACTCAAACACCTTTGTATTTTTTTTCTGCAGAAGCCCTTTGTAAAATTGTTAACAAATAAAATAATGCATAGTGGAGCAAAACAAAAGATAAACAAATAAAGAGTAATGCAACAATGACCAACCCTGTTTCATAAGTGCCACTTCTTCATCTGTGAGACTAAATTAAGAATTAAGAATTTTAAGTTTTATTGTTTGGGGATTAATTATTTAACATTTGATATTTATGAATAAAAAATACAGCATTTATTTTCCATCATAGATTTTATAAACACTTTATTTTGGAAAATATATATAACATTTATCATGCATGTACCTGGTATAAAACAAAAAGAAAATTTTGATTTCATTCATGTCAATGTTGAATTTATAAGCCAAATAAAAAAAAACATTAAATGTACAAAATACTATCTGATGTTTTGCTATGTTCTCCGGCCATCATTTATGGTATAAATTTATTAATGACTATATATATATATATATATATACTATTATAAATGGCCATTTGTAGTCATACTATTCAAAATAATATGCTAACTGTTTTTTCTTTTTTTCTACCAATCTCAACTGAAGACACACTCCTCCTTTTAAATGTATGGACTCCAATTGATTTCTTCATTTCCATACACTGTAATCAAAATTAAAAAAAAAAAAACTTTATTAACCAATAACAAAAAATATGATATTTTTTAAAATATTAGCTTTTATTTTTGTGATATGTACACTTCACATAAAAACTGCATTTACAAATATAAAATGTGTGTAACCTGAATAAACTAGCACTTTGAGTCAACTCACACAAGGAAATCCCCCATCCAGCACTGCTATTTTTATATTTATTATAAATCTTTATTGCAATTAAGTTAAAAGTTGAGTTGCTTGAAAACGGGGAAAACTTTTTTAATTTTTTGGTGTACCTCTTTAACATTTTTGAATGATGATTCCTTATAGAATTGTATAACAGTATTGTTGATTCTTTATGTTACAAAAATGTAATCTCTACACAAAGTATGGTTATTTTCTGAAGAAACAGATAGCCTTTTGAAATACTGTGGATTCATTATTATTCGTTGAATACCAATTTCCGTGGATTTCGTGGGTACAGGTAAACCACGAAATTAAATGTTCAACGAATAACATATTTTCAATAAGGGTTTATGAAGACTTTTGCAAAACCACGAAATCAAATATCCACGAAAAAGTTTTTCCGCAATCCACGAAAATAAGAGAATCTACAGTACAGCGGATGGCTTGTAGTTTAATTATTATTAAATTTCACAGCCAGCACCGTCATATTAAACGTAAAGGGAGATAGTAACTAAACTATAGTACATATATGTAAAAGACCCTTTCTGCAAATTTCGTTAAGAGTGGGCTCTTTGGGGCAGCTGTAGAGGCAATATTTGTTCGGGCAATTTCCAAGTATATTTCATTTGTCTACATGATTTACTTTCTTACGCTTGATTTGTTCAGTACAGTATACATTTTGTCTTGTATCTACAGTATATCCTGTTTTATTTTAGAAAATGAACAATGTGTCACTCTCATGAAAGAATTTTAAGCGTGCATGACTTTCCAACATATAGACTATTATAAATAAGTATCGCACAACTTTTTCAAATCCTGCAATCAAAATACAGGGACCCTTTCTCATGCAGTGTATAACTAAGTTCGAGTACATCTACATGTATGCTGTTTATTAAATGTAAAGTAAATCTGAAAATTCTGTTTAAAAAATCAGACGACACGACCGTTTAAATATGTGACTGTTTATATATATATAATTCTTAAGAAATAGGAGAAATATAATATTTTTGTTTATGTATCTCCCAAAACTTTGTTTGTAGGGTGTATAAAAACAAAAAGTGACAGACATTCCTCCAGCATATGTTCCATTCATTCTTACAATATTAGACATTATTTTCATACCTTAATATCAAACGTGGTTTTAGTTTGGTCTGACCTGTTGCATGCACAGGAAGTCTCACCACTTCAGCATAGGTCATCTTTGATGAACTAGATGCTGTATGAGATGGTGAAGTTGCAACCCCAGTTATGCACACTCACTGTGTTCTAATGGGGGCTTCCATCAATTCCATTGGTACAACTTGCTTCAGGTTGGAATTCCCTAGAATTAAAATGCTTCTCAACCTTTTCTGAAGTTTGTAAATCATATCTAAATAAATAAAATCGGTATACAACAGTTTGTCGGATCCACCACAGATTTGGCAATTTTTTCCATTTAATAATAAAGGAGCATAAATACATGTAACTCAAGAACAGTTACAGTGACGGGAGTAGAATTCAAACTTGATCTGTGTTTTGTGGTAATAAGTAGTGTATAAGTTTTATAACATTTGTTGGGACAAACTAAAGTTAGAGACAAGAAAAGAAAGATTCAGCAATTTTTGCGTTAATAAAGGGGCATAACTCACGAACGGTCAAAGTGATGCCACTCAAATTCGAATAAATTGATCTGTGTTCTGTGAAAAAAATAATTGAGTGCAAATAAAGTAAGAAAATGGAAACCAATTTCTGTACAGACAGACATATGTATGGATGGACATCATGACAACAGTAAAAGTTAATGCCCCTTCGACTAGCAGTTGGGCATAACAAAAAAGTTATAATTATATTATTCATTCTGTCTTGGGATTCAGTTAATTTTCCAGATATTTTTTTTAACTTCAATCTATTTATATAGTTTGATTGGTGATTCATTCAGTGGTAAAATAATAAAAAAATCACACCAGATACATCATCTAATACAGGAATAGATAATTGTCACTAAATACTTGTGGCAAACTATTTTTTTTTAGACCAGATACATTATCCAATAAGAAAATAGATTGTCACTAAATACTTAGCTCTGTAGAGAACAGATATAACGTAACAGTGCCCAAATTGCACTGAGTACACAAATTGCACATATTCAACAAAAACAGCTGTGGAAATCTTACAAGTTTTCTTTAAGAATAAACACTTAGTATTTTTATAATTTGACATTACACACGACTTTTAACATAGCTGAATATATTTAAATATACACAAAACGTTCACAGTAAATATCAACAGATGAAGCTTTCACTGGAAAAAGTAAATCTACGGAATCGTCGTCATGCGAAGTTCTCAAAAAGTCATCATTTCTTATTAAATGGATAGTAAGCATGGACTAATGTCAAATTGTTCTAAATATTTGAAGAAATGGAACAAAACATCTAGCTGTTATTCAATTCTTAAGGATGTGAGTTTAAGCATGGCCGGCTGGCCGATGCAATTTGGGTACTCCTCGTAATGGAATCCTGGATCGTTTGGAGGTCAGTTCATACTCATTTTTCAATGATTCAATATGGATTCAAAATTAAATAGGTGTAACTATATAGTAAACAAGTATACATCTACAAAATAAACACAGATTGGAAACTTTTGTCTGCATCATAAAAAAACGTAGGTGAAAAAACTGTCAAAATAGGTGCAATTTGGGTACCGTCATGTTAGTTCTTCAACGTCTTCTCTAATGAAGAATTTGTGCGTTAGCAGGTCCATGTATCTGTATCTTTATATTTTCTGCCAATCTGTATCTTGTTATATAGCTTCTGCCAATGTAGGCACACCTCTTCCGAGTAGTGTATTTAACAACATGAATAAAAATATCTTCCACCAATATCACTGTACATTATTTACATTCTTGACGATAAAATTGGGCTTAATGTCAATTTAGACTGCATCAGGAACATATATATTGACATATACTGTTCCCAGACTGCATCAACACCTTTAAATACTTTAAAATCTAAAACATCTATCTAAAGATATCACTGTTTAAGAGTAGACAACAATTAATCACTTAAGGGTTTATATAAAGTTATTATCTACTTCTACTTCAATATAGGCACACCTTCAGTATGATGCCATTTGATGGTGTTTTCAGTTTGGCAAGCCGCAATCCCGGTAAAGGTTTTTTTTTCTACACCGAACAAATTTTATTTGTTAATTCTAGAACTGAATTTGATTACACTTTTATGTTAATATGACAATCTTGCAATAGGTACTAATATTAGCTGCCTGGTTTTTTTTTATATAGCGTATTTCAAAAGAGAGAAAAAAAGAAACTTTGTTTTTGTTTACCTTTTCTACCTCACACGTAGAGAGCTAAAATAAAATATAAAACGGAATCAAAATCGGAATTCTTCCGGAGTAATCTCGTTTAATCAATCAATTTTTTAAATAAAATCTTTTTACACGTTGGCGTTTATGTTGTTTTCTCACTTTTGCAAGCATTTTATACACCGTTCAAGTTAATGTCTTTAATGAAATTGAAGGATACGGCGTTGCAAACAGCACTGTATGTAAAACCTGAGACTACATGTGTTATAGTAGTCTCAGTAGTAGTCTCAGGTAAAACCGAGTACATCGGGAAAACTTGTGTCGACTCGTTTTACATTTTCTAAAAATGATTTCATTACCCTCAATATCATTACCAGCTGATTACTATGACCAATCTGAATGTCATGTGGATATTTCTGTTTTGTTTCTTCTTTCAATGGCAATGCTGTCTGTGCCTGACTAGTTGACATTACTTCCTGAGTTGTGACGCCGATATTTCGGCTAAGTCACGGTTTATCATTTTTTACCCGAAAAGGATCAGACAGCAAAGCCCTTCTTTTACCTCTTCTCGTGTATTGTGTGACTGATTTGGAAATTTTTCCTTATGAAAATCATGTTGGTGCCATTCAACACGCCATTTTCTTTGAATCAAAACAACCCTTGTCATGATTTTTGATGTCCCCGAATTGAACATATTTTGTTATAACTACCAGCAGGTAACATCTATACTGTACAGTATAAAAGTATACTGTTGTTAGTGTTACTAGCAGACTAATATTACTAATAGATTCCCACTAATAGTGGCTAATATTGCAGGATCGGGTGACCTTTCTCTAAAATTGTCCGTTTATAAATTTTGAAATTATAAAGAAACTTAAGTTTTCAACTCCCTCAGGCAAAGTTGACCGTAGATGGATTTGTGTATTTTTTTAGGTCCTTTTGGTTATATAGCTCTTCAATCGTTTCGGTTCTATACATCCTTGGCTTTCAAATATTCGGCTTTAAGCGTTCCTGATGAAGGTTAATCCAGAAAAAAACGCTTCGGATGCATGAAATTTATAACGTGTTGTAAAATGTTTTAATCAGAAAATTTTTATTTTTCAAATCTCTGACTATATTCTTAATCTACTGTTTAACACCATGCATTCTATGAACAAGAAAAGTCTTCTTCTTTAACCAATGAAACATATACACTATTTAGTAGTTTAAAATTCAAATCTTGAAATTTTCAGAAACCATGCAGAGAATGATGACTTTAACTCAGCTTTTATTCTGTGCAATTGTACACAAGGTTTTAAGTTTTGAATGTGATATATCGCACAATGTCTGTGAAACATTTCTAAATATAGAACACCGCCTGACCATGATGCATCCTACAGAAAAAGCCGTTTATCCAAAAAAAGGAAAACTTTATAAATATGACGTCACTAACACGATTGATGCCACACAAATAACATTAGATGACGTAATTACAGCAGACGGATGGGAAACTGCTCGTTTGGTTGTAGTAGCAAATGGGACAATGCCAGGTCCTCCAATTATTGTCTATGAAGGTCAAACCGTTATTATTCATGTAACAAACCATTTGAAATCTGAAGATGTTACAATTCATTGGCATGGACTTCCACAATTAGGAAGTCCCTTTATGGATGGTGTGCCTTTTCTTTCTCAGTGTCCAATATCCGCAGGTCAAACATTTATTTATAAATTTATAGCATCACATAAAGGAACCTACTGGTATCATTCTCATGTCGGATCTCAAAGGTCAAAAGGACTGTTTGGTGCGTTTATAATTAGGGAAAGAAAACCTGTTGAAATTGAGGAACATATCTTAACAATTCAGGAGTGGAATCATGATTGGGACTCTGACATGGAAGACGCTAGAATGGTGTTTGGTGGATACGACAACCGTGAGAAATTTCAGGTGTCAAGATCTTTAGATGGACAATTTTTCAGTTTACTAAAAGCTCATTCTGGATTGATTAATGGAAAAGGACGATTCTGGGATCCTCATAAAAATACTCACAATGAAGCTCCTCTTGAAATATTTACTGTCAAAAACGGAACCAAATACAGATTTCGAATAATTGGAGTTGGTGCTCTATATCCTTGGACCATATCAGTAGACAGTCATAAAATAGCTGTTGTGGCATCTGATGGTTTTGATGTAGAACCACAGATGGCCGATTCTGTAATTATTAATGCCGGTGAGAGGTATGACGTCATCATTGTCGCTGATCAACCAGTAGGAAATTATTGGATAAGAGCAAAAACTCTAGAATCGAACCGTAATACATCTGTTGAAGCTATACTCCATTACCAGGGGGCTTCAGATACCGAACCGTCATCAACTCCACGTAACTGTACAGATGTCGATAAATGTTTGGTAGTAAATTGCTTTTTCACATATTATCCACATAATGAATTTACATTATGTTTACCTGTTGACCAGTTAAAACAAAATTCCGACAACGATCAGGCACCTAAAGTAGTTCAAGGTAAATTTAAAGAATTTTTCTTAAATTTTGCTTTTCCCGGAGACACATTTACCCCGGGATCTGTGAATGGCAGAAGATTCATTTCGCCAACGACAACAGCACTGACAAATCCAAAGGATATGGACTATCCATGTGATAAAAGTGATTGTGACGAACAAAAAATTTGCACTTGTACATATTCATTAAATCTTAAATATGGAGATACCGTCCAAATGGTATTTCTCAATATGGGCAGCGGGAAAGGGTGGGCACATCCAATTCATATGCATGGGCATACTTTTTATGTACTGAAAATGGGATATGCACAATACGACAACAGAACTGGAGAAATGATTGGAGAAAATGAAGATATAGATTGCAGAGGTGGTGTAGCCAAGAACGAAAGTTTTTGTAACGATGCCACATGGAGCAATCCATCATGGGTTGATGGTAATATACCGGAGCTAGAATTGAAGAAACCAGTACGCAAGGATACTATTATTGTGCCAAGTGGGGGATATGTTGTAACACGTATAGTTGCCGATAATCCAGGAGTTTGGTTTATGCATTGTCATATTGAACTTCATGCTAATGATGGGATGGCAATCCTTATTAATGAATCTTATGCTAATCATCCATCTCCGCCAATCAATTTTCCACGCTGTCATAGTTATTAAGAATATGATTCAACGATTACAAAAAGACAACAAGATGATGGAAACTTTGATATCAATGGTGAGTCTTATTTGCATATAAGCAAAACGTACCAAATATAACGAAAACAATTTTCTCTGAAGCTAATACGTAACAATAGCATATTCGAAATAACAAAATGCTGTAACAGGAACAATTTGTTAGATGAAAATATAAAAGAAGTAATTGACGTCCGGTACTAGAATCACAAAAAGTCAAAACGAATTGATACAATGTGCATCGACAGTTACCATCTCCTGCTACGTATGAACCTCCCTTTTCACATTTATTACACTAAACCAATTTTGATCTGAAACCGTCATTTTGATCTTATCATAATGTGAAAAGTCTGAACAATAAATTATTCGGTCATGTTCAGTCCCTCATTTAATTTTCAGACTTAACCATTGCGGTAAATTCAGTATTATCGAGTACATGTAGGGATTGTGTGTGAAGTATCAATACATATATACACAATTTTTTCTATGATTTGAGGAGAAAGTACGTTTCCATGCAAATAGAAATAAGATGTTGGTCGTTGCGACACAAAAATTAAGACTATTAAGTTTTCTATTTTAAATAGTCGATTGAAATACTTGTTCTCTTATCTACCGGATACCTAAAACAACTAATTGTTCATAAAACAATTGTTTTATTGATCTACAATGTGTACATTTGTAACTTCATACAGTAGTTAAATTTATATGACTCTGCATATAAAGTTAGTTTATTGAAACAGTTTTGAAAGAGGGGCGAAAGATACCAGAGGGACATTCAAACTCATAAGTTACCTTTGGTAAATTTTTTTTTCAGATCTCTATACAGAAAGAAATTATTGGATAATGTTTGGTGTTCTATGTGCAGTGATAGTATTGCAGTTTATCATTATATTGTGGAAATGTTGTTGTGAACGATCAAAGGACAAACCTGAAAAATCATATGACATAAATGGTCATTTAAATTCTGGTTTTACTTCGAAAATATAATAATTATTGTTATACCATTCTTAAATCTACTTTAACTAGCAATTAATTTCGCATATCACTAACAATTTGATAGTGTGCAGTATTGATAGCGATTTTAGTTATAACACAAATTTGGTTTTCATAGCTATTTGTTAACCTCTGCAAAGACCAATTATATTATGCAAAACGGGTTGCAACTACTTATAACTCGATTTCTCAAGAACTAAAAAAAAAAACTCTTCGTGGTTGAATTTTACTTTTTAATTTGAAGTGTACATATATATCATTCGACGAAATCTGTACCTGAAATTTGACATTGTAGATATATTATTGTTACTTCCAAGTGTTTTTTATTTAAAATCTCGAAGCATTTCTCTTACTCTGGAACATCCGTCTGGTTGTGCGGATATGGCATATTAATGGTTTGATCGCAGGCTATAATGATTCAACAAGGCATTATTTCAATTCATACTGAACATAAATGTTATCAAAGCAGACACGAGTCTCCATCTTGAGTATACGTTAATGCACCTTTTGTTAAAACACGTTCAATCGTGTTTTCAATTCGTGTAGGTTTTCTTTGTAAAAAGCCTAAATGAATTTGCACCTACTTCTGATCATTATGTACATTATGTAAGAGACTTGACAGTTACCAGGGTTTTCCCAAATTTGTAATGTAAATAGGTATTGATTTATAGAATACCTTATGTTAAGTACATTTATAAATCTCTCACAATTGTGTTAAATAGATTTATATTTTCATCTTGGTTTTTGCTTACGTAAGTATGCGCTTTTGGTGGTACTAATTACAGTTTATTAAAAAAAACATACAAGGATTTCAATCCTTATTTAGTGTAATATATATATACATATATAGATGATAGACATGATTATTCAGATATGTCTACCTATGTGTAGTGACAACTGAAAATTATACCTTGTCCATCGGATTTCTTATCAATTAAGAAATACAAGGCGTTAGAATATTCATGAAGTGCCTAGAAAATCAACCTAACAATGTTATAGTAGATCTAATTCTTTACTTCCTCCCCGATCCTGGCTGGAACCTGTACTTTTACTTCTCACTTCTACGGCAACACCGCCTAGTTGGTCGAGTTGTCTAGGGCACTGGAAACAATGCAGGCGGTGTTGCCACGATCTCACAGAAGTTCGAATTCCGCTGAGGGAAGAACAAACATTTGATTACGCTAATTTGCAGATCTAACATTGTTGGGCTAAGTTTGAGACAAAGTATAAAATTGCCTAACAATTTAATTTTAACACACTATTTAGTATGTAAATATTGAAATGTTAAATATAATTACAATGCGATAAAAATAAACGCAATATTTCGCTAGACAAACCAGCTTCATCGAGCGTGCATCTATCTAGGTGAAATCGGATGCAAATAAGAAACTTTTGCAGCTCATTGTACATTGAATTTTGCTGCTTAATAAATAAATTTTGAATTTGGATGAAGTTCAATATTATTTATTTAATTACGAAATATGTTGTTGAAGTAAGGTAAGTTTGCACCGTCCATTGACCAATATTACAGAGATATTAAGGACGATGTTACATAATAAAATTATTCTTTATCTTTCCTGTATCTTTTCTCGTCTTTTTCATTTAAACCATCAGGTTCTAAAGTATGGAGCTGGTGGATCCAAAAGTTTTCTCTTCTATTATAGATTTGTATGCTATGTTTTGCTATTTATTAGCATATGATATTTATTTATTTCAAACAACAACACCATAAACGGCACTTGAAGAAACGAACTTGTGCAATAGCAAGAATAAAACAATAGAAAATTAAGTCAGTGATCTCTCTACATTTTTTCTCCGATTAATTCCGATAGTTATTCATAATCAGTGTCAAGGAAATATACAATTGCATTCTGAGTATAGTTTGTTGATAAACACATGATTACTTCTAAATTCAATTCAAAACGAATTTAACTTTGCTAGATACGTGCATGTTGAATAAATTCTACCAGACACGCCTAAGACCAAACGTTTGAAAGCCGTACACATTTAAACGTTCGGACCTGTTAAGAATAATAAAAAGAACCAAAACGCAATGAATTAATACACAAATATCTCTTTTTCAAACAAAAAGCGTCTGTGGTTTACTTAGTTTTATAAAGGTGCAAACAGAACCAATCTGATTTAAATACCGACCCTGCTTCCGCACTTCTCTTGTAAGTATTCACAACACTTAACTAGTGTACCCTTTGCAAAGCTTCCCTCGTTCATAAATGAAAGAAATTGAAGATAGTCTATGTTTCACCAACAGGGTAAACATAGATATCATGGATATCTTGTTTAAGGATTAAACAAATTACACTTTGTAAAAATAAACTTTGATATAAACAAAACTTTCTCTTAAACTGACATCAAAATTTGTTTTTATGACAACACATCTATACATATTGTGGAGGTTAATGTCAACAGAAGCTCGCCATTCCTGAGGAAACCGGTTGTGCTCATTTGCATATCGATCTGTTTCTTTATTCGTTTATCGTTGATTTGATACAGGGTCTTTTCAAATGCAATGAAAAAAGAAAAAATGTTAAAACCGTGGATTAGTTCAGCAACACTTATCAGGCACTTAGTACACAAGCACCGCTTATCGACAATTTCTTATCAGTGATTTTGTGCGGTATTTTAATTTAATTCAGGGAGGTAAAACAATTTAGTATAGGATAATATTATATAATATGCAAAAAAGAAGGCGATACATTTTTAAAATTTTTGAATATATAAATGACGAATGAGAACTAAATTTTGGAACAAAAGCGATGATTTCAAGTTTTCATTGGGAATTTTCAATATTTGTGTAGCAGTATTCCAGCAGCAACTGTAAATGGAGAAAATATCTCGAAGTCAAAACGATATACAAGGGCTTGCATTCCGATCATGATTTCATTGACACAGAAATGTTGCTATCGAGAAAGCTATTGAACCAACTCTAATGATCCTTAATGGTTAGGTTGGATTCGTCAAAAGTTGAAATAATCCCTTTGAATTTTTTAGGACGCCATTTCTAGTTTGTTCGATGTTCTTGAATATCTGTTTCACAGATGACGACGAATATGTTCAAATTGTCGAACCACAATCCCGTCCTTTTTTCCTCGAATGTGACATAACCGAATAAGACTTATCCTCAAGCGTGTACTTGTCATGGAATAGAAGATCATTTATAATATTAGTTCCATAGGAAAAAAATATTATGGAATATCATTTCTACTATTTGTTCCTAACGGAATAACGAGTATATAATATTTGTTCCTTAAGGAGCACATATGGTCAACCCCGATTTTTAGAGGGGTTCCTGTTGCACAGTCCTTAGTTTTCTGTGTTGAGTTTTGTATACAGTTGTTTGTCTTTTGATCGTATTTGGCTTTTGGTTTACTCCACCTCTCTCTTATGCCATCAGTGAACGTATAACTGGATTTTTACATGGCATTAGCAACAGATTGAATATTCCATCCGGGGCACATGAGCTCAATCCTTTTTTTAATGTGAGGATTGTTTATGGGGCTTTAGTTTTCCGTGTAGTTTTTTCTGGACTAATGTTTGTCAATTTGTCTTTTTATCTGTTGACCAGTATGTTTTCTGTCTTCAACTTATTGTTTTCGCTTTCTCTCTTGGTATCGTCTTTTTTTTTGGCATATAAGATGATACTGTAAATAAAATAAATAAAATAAATTAAATACCGCACAAAATCACTGATCAAAACATTGTGGGTAAACAGTGCTCGTGTACTCAGTGCTTGATAAGTGTTAATGCTCTCCAACTTTGTACTTCATTTGGCCTTTTACTTTTTTTGATTCGAGCATCACTGATGAGTCTTTTGTAGACTAAACATGCGTCGGCGTACAAAATTTTAATCCTTGTATCTATGATGAATTCATTTACTGAACCAATGCATAGTTTCAACATGTTTTAGAGATAATGTTTAGAAAACCAAAGATTTGTATGAAGTTCAAAAGCTTTATACTAAATACATTGTACATGATGATAGGGTTCTGTAGAGAATTTAGGTTTATTATTGACAGTCACTTGTAAATGGGTAATATAGAGGGAAAGCGACTTCAAGCATCATCAAATATAAGTATGATTATTCATTTGATTTTGTTATTGTAGTGTCAAGAAAAGAGTGTCAGCTGAGATGAAATAAACAGGTTACCCGTAGTAGTTTCTCTGACCGTGCGAGGCCCTCGTGGGTAGTCAAGGTCGTAGAGTACTCTTATAGAAGTAAAAACAAGTTGTTACAGTTTATAGTGTGACTGATTTTATAGTACAAAATGAATTTAACAATAAAAGAATAACTTACAGCTTATCTTTTATCGAGAAAAGATTATTACTAAGGACTAAATATACACATAACGGTTAAAATGTATTAAAGAAATGTTAAATTAATGATTGCAAAGTATGAAAGCAAATTGAACATTACACACGTAAAGAAAATGTAATATATATATAATGGTTATATAAAACACTAAGGCGTCGACTTAACTAGTTTGATAAACCTTAATACAAGGATAAATTTACATATACTATATTATTCATCATTTAAATTCACAGATACATATAGCCGGTGGGTAACTATTTTGTAAGTACTTAGTAGGCAATATGCCATAAAAGTGGATTTGTAGCAAAATTATACAAGAGTATGTCCCTTGATCATGTATCATGTGCCTGTAAGACAAAAATGATGACCAAAGCTTGTTCCGTGGTATACACGTTGGAAACGATCGGTTCTGGCATTGGCTCAGATACACGTAGCTCAAACTTTTAAAAATACCAACTCAAACTTGTAAAACGGGAAAGTCCATAAAAACTGACAAAATCAAACTTTATCAAACAACGGAACGAGTGAAAAACAACTTGGTAAAAGCCTTTTTCGGAGAAAATGGTACTGGTTTTACATCTAGCTGAACCTTTCACATGTTTCACACAGATTCTGAAAATACAATAACTTAGTATTGCAGAATCTTCGCGAGCAGAGCGAAATCCATTCAGGGGTGTCCGGTGGGGAAACTTTTTCCCCGAAAAGGCACAGACAAAAGTTCATCTACACAAAAATATGCAAATAAACTCATCATAGATACCAGGATTGAAATTTTGTATTTGCGCCAGACGCGCGTTTCGTCTACAAAAGACTCATCAGTGACGCTCGAATTAAAAAAAGTTAAAAAGGCCAAATAAAGTACAAAGTTGAAGAGCATTGAGGACCAAAAATTCCTAAATGTTTTGTCAAATATAGCTAAGGTAATCTATTCCTGAGGTAGAAAAGCATTAGTATTTCAATCAAAGTACTGAAGTACTGAACATCGGTTGACTGCAAGTTCTTGTGGATGGTCACAAGCACTTGTCTCAGAAAAAAAAATCACATCTCTATACCTGAAAGTGAGGTTAATGTACAGATATAATTTTTTTTCTTAGACAAGTTCGTGCGTGGATGATAAATAAATGACAGGGAATTCAACCTCACAGTAATAAATATGATATTGAAGTGATACAAATCAGTATACTCTGGTTTCTTGTTATATATTATATTAATATTTGTATATTACAGTTACATGTATATATAATTTTCATCCATTTGTATATCATTCTATTCTAATAGTTCAGTGCAAGTGCATGGTGGACACTCTTCTGTAATAATTCGATTTTTCTAATAGATTGGATTTGAGTAGGCATTCATATTTTCCCGCCAAACTTTCAATCTCCCATGCCGAGTTATCGGTCCTTGAGAGAGAACGAGGACCGATAACTCTGCATGGGAGATTGCAAACGTTCTTGAGATATTCTGCAACACATTTTCTGTGCGTGTGCATAGATATTAAAGATTTTTTACTTATATATATATTTCTAACGACAAAACATTTTCATATTATTAATTTATGTTCTAAAAAAAATATTTTGAGGAGTATCCATTGAAAAAATGAATTTATAACAAGCGATAAGGAATGTTATTTTGCACTCGATAATGTCCGCGTATTTATCATGTTTATAGATCGGTTACAATCCCAACACGAAAGTTACGTAATGGAAATCTAGGCGACAGCAATACACCGGAATGCCCTCACGGTCATCCGATGTAAAAATTCAAAGTTTTGTAAACAGTTAATTTATAATTATGACAATATAAATGATAATTCATGTCAACACAGAAGTGCTGACTACTGGGCTGGTGAAAGACGGAAAAGACTGTTACATAAATTATATGTACATTAATGGTGGTGACTTGAGCATTGATGATGTATTCAGAAAAGATAATCATAAATCAATCGGTGACCGAAAAAAAACACCTCTTGGAAGAGAAGTACAATTAGAGATCACAGAAACCAAAATATTAGAACTATTAAAACCTTAACAACTAAAAACGACAATTTAAAAACGGAACGTTTTAGCACGAACGATCGATTAAATAAACACCTTGTAATTTAAGAACAAAAATTTTTACAGTACGACGCAAATCACAAGTTAGTAAACCAACAGTCAAATTTGGCTATAATTCATATACAGCTAATGTAAAAAGTTTTGACTCAAAACTTGAGCGGCATAGTAAATTGTGCATTAATCTACAAAAGAATATTAACGATCTGAAATGGAACTCTCAACAATCGTACGCTTCTAAAGATATCCAACTCGGAACCCCATATTGTCCGCACACTACACAGGTGAACTCTAAACAAAATGTGGTCATTTATCACCTATATATATATATATATATATATTATATATAACTCGTCTAAACATCAGCCCAACAATGTTAGATCTGTAAATTTGCATTCGCGATTTTTTTGTTCTTCCCTCGCCGGGATTATATACCCAAATTTACAGATCTAACATTGTTGGGCTGTTATTTAGACGAATTATGTCTACAGAATGTGTTTTCAGGCTTGTATCACCATTACTTGTGATCTGACGGATAAAATCTGTCGTAGAGTTGTAACTGGTTCAGACGTACTTATAATATAATTATTTCTGTGACTGTATCCTACATTAATTTGTAAAATCCTCTACGATAAAAAATTTCAGCTGATCTGTAATATTCCATCTTCATGCCTTATATATCATGTACTGTGTTACGACGCTAGATAAAAACAGACGAGGAAAGGTAACACCCGGCCACCGAAAGCTTGATTTTTATCGAGCCTAGGTGGTCGAATGGTCTAGCGCGCCTGGCATAGTGCAAGGCGATTTGGTGCCACGATATCTCAGTAGCATGAGTTCGAATCCCGGCCAGGGAAGAACAAAAATTTGCTTCCGCAAATTTACAGATCTAACATTGTTGGGCTGTTATTTAGACGAATTATATATACAGAATGTGTTTTCAGCCTTGTATCACCATCACTGGTGATCCGATGGATAAAATCTGTCGTAGAGTTGTGACTGGTTCAGACGTACTATATACAAGTCTAAATTGAAAACAACGTTCAAACCTATAACTGCGTTGGATAAAAACCGCAATTTTTATACGTGTGCATGTAAAACAAATTTCTTGGTAGAGGGGTCTAAATACAGCACAAACAACATTTTCCAAAAGACCAATAAAGTGAAAAAGTATATTTTAACAAAACTCATTTGACTAACAGGTCGAACAATGGATGTTCTTAAACCCTGCTGACTGCTATAGGCGATTCCCAAATAAATTGATCACCAGATGTAACAAAGGATCTTAATAGTAATATAATACCAAACAGAAAACAATAAACTTGCGGAAAAGATGGTATACCACAAACATCAGGTGCAAACATTTTTACACCATATCCGGATTTCGACAATTAATGTCTCTTCAGTGATGTTAGGGATCGAAACGGTATTTGGAAGGCCATATAATTTACCTCAATTTAGGAACGGATCATATAAACCCCGAGGGAAAATATAATACAAGCCCAAACGAAAAAATATAAACAAGTCTAAATTGAAAACAACGTTCAAACCTATGATTGCGTTGGATAAAAACTGCAATTTTTATACGTGTGCATGTAAAACAAATTTCTTGGTAGAGGGGTCTAAACACAGCACAAACAACATTTCCCCAAAAGACCAAAAAAGTGAAAAAGTACATTTTAACAAAACGCATTTGACTAACAGGTCGAACAACGGATGTTCTTAAACCCTTATATATATATATATATATATACAAGTCTAAATTGAAAAAAACGTTCAAGCGTATATATATATATATATATATGACATGCGATCACACGTACAATGTAACTCATATACAAAACGGAGAGACAAATTATCAAACAGTAGTGACAACAAGTAATAGCTTTTCTAAAAAACTTGCCGTTTTATAGCTTATTATGTTGAAAATTGGTTTTGTTTTTGCTCTATAGTTTCATCAGTTAAAAATATTTATCTGAATATAATTTGTAATGGGTAAAAAAAAAGTAGACTAGAGGAAAAGCCAAGAGTATTTTTTATGTTTATAACTTTCTGTTCGTGCGCAGTGATTTTTAACCCCTAGAAAGTCTAAATGGTTAAGCAACCTTGAATGGAATCAACGAGTTTACAGACGATGTTCAATATGAGCTAGACTCGTTATAATCATTCGAAATGAAATGAACTATAATATATTATTTACTCTTGTTGCCTTGGTTATTTTGCTCCTTGTACTGTCTAGCCTAAAACTTTTAGCTTCATGGAATCTTACAAGCGTTGTCTTCTACTGTGTGTTTACGTACTTTATTAAGAAACATTAACTGTTAGTACTATTTCTGAACAGTAGCTCAAAAGTAGGTCCTTTAATTATTAGTCAAATATTGAGCAAGGTGATAACTGTATATATGTAAAGCTGATTCTTTACCTAACATTTCAAATAAATACAAGTCTGTTAAGATATTGAATTTTTTCATAGATGTCAACTGCTGTTTTCAGGGGGAAAGATTAAACATATAAGTCCAAATAAAACATTTATCAATAAGACATCAATGATTGATTATTATATTTCCTATAAATGATAGCATATATATATAGGCAACTAAAGTCTTATGAAATCCTTGTTGAGGGTTCAGTTAGTTATACACTCGATCATTTGCAAGTTGTAGCCGAAATATTGTTACTACGTAATTCTCATAAAGTACCAAATTCATTTAGAAACTACCAGCATAGTACAAAATAACTGACTATCAAATTGACGTGTTTAAATATAGATTCTACCACTGCATCGAGTGTGATACGATATTTATCCACTCGAGACAGTTAAATTTTCAAATTTAAAACGCGAGGCTCGCCGAGCGTTTTAAATGTTTAAAATTTAACTGTCGAGAGTGGATAAATATCGTATTACACGAGATTTGGTGGTGGAATCTGTTTCTCTAATGATTTTCAAACAATATGCAGGCAAACTTGTTCCTTCTTTTTGCATGATCTGCAAAAAGATGTGTTCTTTCTATGTGACGTCATCAGGCATGGTCGCCTTTTTTCATGCCGTCACAATAGGAAATTCAGAGGAAAGCAAGAAAATTCGACGTCATAATCGGATTTTAACCAATGAAGAACTGAGATCAAACGTACCACACGTTGATTAAATTTTTTTTATACAATGGGTGCAGAAAGGGATAAATTGACGAAGAATTAGAGAAACAATTTTTACAACTTTTGATTCAGTGTGATATATACTGTATATTCTTGTATTCTTGGTCTTCATACAATTACAGAATGTGTTGACAAAAGAAAACTTGTATTCCTACAAATATTATGTATCTTAAAAATTTCGTTTTTATCTAAAAGGATATTTTCCACTAGTTTGTTTACCTTCTGGTTGATAACGTTTGGTTTTGTCAGTTTGTATGGACTTTCCTTTTTTGAATTTACCTTGGAGTTTGGTATTTTTGTTATACCTTTTTAAAAACACTTAAGGGCAACACTATGTCTTTATTCCTGATGTTGTTGATATTTTTAAACAGTATAGACTTATTAGTTTCTTTTTAAATTATATTGAAGTTGAAACATTTCCTTCAAAATAAATTTGGAAGTCTATTGTTTGTAGTGCAGTTGATGTAAAACCGTTAAACAATTGGTTAGATTGGGTTAATTCTGAAGATAGCATCACGCGTTTCAAAATATACACACTGACTATTACGGAAATTTGGCAACACTTGAGTTCCTATAAGGAGATTAAAAATTTCTGTTTTTATCACTAAATTAGTAACTGAAATACCAAATTCAGCAAATAATACATGTTATCTATGTAGAAGGAATTTAGACTTAAGAATGTATGACTACGAAATCGTGTTTTAAGTATTACTCGGTCGGAAACCACAGACAAATGTATCAAACATGGATGAATCTGTCTCTTAAGCTATGTCACACACATGTTGTCAAATGTTAACGCGTCAATATCTTTTAATATTGTTTGAATAAACAGTCATTTATCTCTTAAGTATATACTTTTTTTCTTGCTGTGTACATACTGATACTTTGTTTTGACATTTACTTATAATTACTAATTGTGTGTTAATTAAATCTCATTTATGAGGAATGGAAGATATGAATGAAAACGTTTCATTTTTGTGTACAAAAGATCAGAATTTTGTGTCAATATATCATATTTTCCCTCCGCTCGTCTTAAAACTAGACAAAAATATTGCCTTTATTACACTTATTGTGATTATAAAGCAAAATCAATGTTAAAAAAAACCCAGAAAAATCAAAAAAGTACGCAGTTTGAAAACTGTCTGAAAATGTGCAAGGTAATGCAAAGGCACTTATATAATAAAAAGGCATCAGCATTTTGCAGTAGGTTTCAACAACTTAATCTTGTTTAAAAATATTTCAAGTTCTCCAGTTCTTCCACTTATGACCCCGCATTGAAGAAGATGAATTAATAATGCTTTTTCTTTCATCAATTTATTTATCAAACATTCGAGACATGACTATATCAACAAAATCATGTTTATCATCAGTAGTGTTTGTATTGCAAAAGTCAACCCACTTAAGTTCGGTGAACTGGTATTTTAAATGACATTTTTATTTTTAACAAATATTTTTTTCTGTTGATACGATCTGGCTCCAAGGTTATTAATCTGTGCTAGTGTCTTGAAATAACCCTCCACTGTGTATGGTAAATTTAAACCCACCCCATGTCTCCCATGACCGCTGGGTTGGATGTTTATTTACCTACACAAGGTAAAACATACTAGCTGTCGTCTGGTCGCATTAATATATAAAAAGTTCTTGCAGCCCCAAATTGCGGTTCTATATTCAACAACAGGACTTACAAGTGAATCAAATAGTTTTTATAGAGGTCATATGAAATGCAATTACTGAATATCTTATACTTAGCTATGCCAGGGATAAGCTCTATATAAAAACAAGGAGATGTGGTATGACTGCCAATGAGATAACTTTACGCCAATGTTTAAAGGAAGTGGATGTAAGCAATTATGGGCAACCGTACGGACTTCAACAATGAGAAAAACCCACACCTTATAGTCAGCTATAAAAGGCCCTGACATGAAAAATATTAAACAATTCAATTGAGAAAAGTAACGGCCTAATTTATAACAAAACAATTCACGAAAAACAAATATTACAGACATGAACCTACGACAACCACTGAATTACAGGCTCCTGACTTGGGACAGGCACATACTGCACGTGGCGAGGTTAAACATGTTTGTGAGCGCTCAAACCTCCCCTTAACCTGGGACAGTGGTGTTACAGGTCAGCACAACATAAGAGCAAACTTTAAAAATTAGTTGACAAGGGCTTAACTCATCAGATCGACACACAGAAGAAAACATCTAACAAAAACACAGACCGGTCGTGGCCTAGTATTTATACATCCATAACGATAAAATAAAAAGACACAAAGTACAGATATGAGAGTACTCGCAGTTACTGACAGCTAGTTCAAAGCCAATAACAACTAATAAAAAAATCGTATCTAAGACTAACATATCAATCAGTGCACATCCAACATCCAATGGATTTACTGTCAAGACGTCATTAACAGCCAGAGAAAAACATGACCTTGTGCAATGTCTGTTTGCTGACTTAGCAACTGCTTATGCAGTAATGCATAAAGTCAAGAAATTCATCGTTCAAATGAGGCCGGTATGAAATGGACAACGTTACTTTTACATGCTTTGATAGTCATTTTATTGTAAGTACACCAATGATTTAACTCATCTATTAAAAGTAATAAGTTTTGTAACTCATTGTCAGTGTTTATTAACAAAACAATGTCGTCAGCATACAAAAAATGCATACCTTTCAAATGATTTTAAGTACATAGCTAATAAATTTATGAAAATATTAAACAACAGAATGTTTTCCATATTAAGATTCGGTTCAAATTTCTTATAATAGTTGCATATCCGTACCCTCGGGGTCACTTCGATCTTGTTGTGGTAGGGATGAGAAGCTGACATATCAAGTACCCATTTTTTTCATATATTTTGAGTAGACAAAAATAAATACCTTTTTTGACAAACAATAGACCTATAGCTATATTATGCAATTTTATGCTTATTGATCTGTAGTTGCCAGCTACTTTTCGGTTACCAGTACCTTTCTTAAAAATTGCAGTTATATTGGTTCACTTCCAGTCCTCCTGGAATCTTCCGGTTTGTATTGAAGTTTCGAAGATTTGGACATTCTGGTACACAGTGAATTGCGTACTTCTATCGGTATATGGGGTGTGTGTTCCATCAGTGCCTAGTGATTTATCTAGCAGTCCCTGAGGGTTCACGCATATAAATTAGTTAGAAATATAGTCTATGGAGGCCTGAATATTCGGAAGCTGAATTATTGTAGCCTGGGATCCTGGCCAACTGCTATCGACGAAGTATTAGATTGGGTCAGGATGCCAGGCTAGAATTATTGTTCATTCGGAACACCTATTCATCTTATCTGTATTAGCTTCCTGCAATTAAGAGCACCTCCATACGTGACGGGGTATCTAAGATATTTAAAACATGGCAATAAAGAATTTTCACAGATCGCTAATTCACTTATCTGATAAATGATAATAAACAATCCAACAAGTTACTTTTAAAAAAAAAAAGACAATACGTGAACCTTAGAACTTTTTTATGCTATTTATTAATTCAACTAAATTAAAAATTATATCTCAGTGCTTTCATGGCCATGTGTGTGGAAGATGATATTTTCTTTTTAAATTATTGTTAATCATGACAATACACCTAATCGCTATTTATTCCATTCCGGATAAGTTCTAAAATTACACAACTTTTTCATCCAGTTGAAGCTATCTGGGACCCTGTTTAAACAAACACCATGCATGATACTTTTTAATGAGACCTGTTTAAAACATCGTAAATACTTCAAACAAAATATTTTTTGACTATAATTTGAGTTTGGAAAAAGTGGATCATAATCTATCAAAGTTTCCTATTGATCGCTTTCTAAATTTTTCCCTCCCTCAGCTCGTTACTGATGACCTTTGTTTGCTGCCTGTTGACCCAAACAGGAAGTTGTCTAAATGACTGTTTTTTCCGGATTGGACTAAATAGCGATAAGGTGTATATGAGAGTGGTGTTAATTATAAAGTGAGATGAAAATAAAAAGGGAATGTGTCCATGGGACACACATGATGCCTCTGCTTGCATATCATATAAAGTTTTAAAGGGACATAACTGAAGAACGGTAAAAGTGACACTACCCAAATTTGTAGTTGATCTGACTTTTGTGGTAATAGGTATTGTGTATAAGTTTCATAATATATAGTTGAGGCAAACTTAAGTAAGAGAACGGAAACTTTTATGTTTGTAAAGGGGCATAACTCTAGAACAGTAAACGTTACACAACCAAAATTCTAACTTGATCTGTGTTTTGTGGTAATAAGCATTGTGTATAAGTCTATAATACCATTTGGTTGAGGAAAACTAAAGTTAGAGAACGGAAATGAAAAATTCAGCAATTTTCATTTGAAAAGAGGCATAACTCTAGAACGGTTAAAGTGACACCACCAATTTCAAACTTGATCTGTATTTTGTGGTAATAAGTATTGTGTATGAGTTTCATAACATTTGTTTGAGGCAAACTTAAGTTAGAGAACGGAAACCAACTCAGTTAATGGTAAAACGTAATGCCCCCACCGGTACGTAGGGGGGCATAAAAAGAAATGGATTCCCAGACGTATGCTTTCTTTAAGAATGATAATGATTCAAAACATGGACAAATGTACCTTCTTTCAAAAATTCATAAAATAAATCTAGACATAATTGCGAACTGGTCAGATAGTAGGAGACATTAAATGTTCCTTACCGACCAATTATCAATAAGTGTAACTCTCCCACGAGACGCATTGAGAGATTTCTTGATCTAATCATAAAACCATTATTGAAGAGGCTTAACTTTTACATTCGAGATACAAAAGATTTCATTAATAAAATTGAGTCTCACGAGGTCAAAAAAGCATATAAACGCATGCCAATTAACAAGAATACCTTGCGAGGTAGTAGTTGGGAGACTTTTGAAAAGGGACCCATGCTTAAACAATTTTAAGCAAAAAATCCTGAAACACTGATAAAAGAATTATAGACAACAAACATTTATTTAGTTAGCAAAAACGGTTTAAAGTCTTGAGATTTATTACGTATGTTGGTTGAAGGAACCGCATTTCATAATAATTTTTAATTTTAAAACACAAGTTCATAAATTCAGATATATTTATTAAAAGAATGTTGGTCTCAGTATATTATGTATTTTCAATCTTAATTCTTATTTTGATATATAATTGCTTAAACAAATACCCGAACGTAAGATCAAATACACTAGCTCTTTTTCTAACTTTCCAATGTTTACAGAATCCATTGTATGCTTATTCAGTGTAAAAATCTAGAGTAAATTGTTTTGTGTATTTGTATTTTTTTCTTTTGCATAACATAATTTTTAAAGACCTCATGAAAGATTAACATGCAATTGTTAAATCTATTTCCTTATTTAAAAAAGTATATAATATATTTTTTATTATTAAGAATATGATTATTTCCTGGGAATACAAAACAAACAGTCTTTATTTTATTTGTTTTATTTTCAGTTTTTGAAACGGACATTTTTGTTTATCTGATTTGTCAAAATGACATGTGCATAAAATTTATTGTTACAAATCAACAAATCCCAAAGCCTATGTAGAAACCACAACACCATTAATATCTGGCACTAATGTTCGATACCATAGGTCGTTAAATCTTGACTATTTAACTTTCACTTGTTTATCAAACGTTGCAACTGTCAAATTTAACTTTGCTCAAGTAAACACTTAATACGATGCATAAATATAGCTTTAACATACATGTTTGAAAGTGATCTATAGATACATTTAGTTTATTATCATATATCAGATAAGAGAATAAGCGATTTGTGACAATTTCTTTATTGCGACGTTTTAAATATCTTAGATACCCCCGTATGGAGGTGCTCTTAATTGCAGGAGGCTAATACAGATAAGATGAATAAGTGTTCCGAATGAAGAATACTTTAGCTTCCGAATATTCCTCCATAGACTATATTTCTAACTAATTGATAACCCGAATAATGTCAGTCGTTATATTCCGCCGATCTCCGTCTAATCTCCGATTGCTACATTAACCTCGATAGGCTATAGGCCGCTAGAGGGCGCAGAATTATTCGAGTTAACTAATTGATAGATCCCTTTCAAACATGTATGTTTATTGTAAAGCTACATTTTATGCATTGCAAGTGTTTACTGATTTGAGCAAAGTTGACAGTTGTACCCTTTGATAAACAAGTGAAAGTTAAATGGTCAAGATTTAATTATAACGACCTATGGCATCAAACATCTGTGTCCGTAGATATTCACAGAGAGATATTTAAAAATAGTGCTGTGGATTCTACATAATGAGTTCTAGTGGGCTTTGGGATTTGATTTGTAACAATAAAATCATTATGCACACTTGTCATTTTGATAAATCAGATAAGAAAATCTGTTTCAAATGAAAATAAAACAAGTAAAATAAAGACTGTTTTTTCATATACAGTTTCCTCTTTACAGTATTCTCTATCAATTAAGTTATCTTGTAAGTTAATTAAATGTTTAGTTAATTCATTGATGTCACTATTATTTCTTATATTATTCACACACTGTAATACTCTTAAATTTATGTGTGTTTTGGATGTGCACTAGTAATTGGTTAATATTGATATGTTTCTGTGTTTTTAATATATGTGACTTAACATAAAGAATTCCATTATTATGAAATCGTCCACCTTTGTACACTTCGGTATCTAAATAGAGGGTGGTAAAAAAGGGGGGTCTGAACACGGAAACACGTGAAATAACAAATCGCAAAAACGTTGCACGGAAAATAAAACTCTGGAAAAACGGAGTCAAGGAATAAATCGTAAATATTAAGGAAAAAAAGTACAAAAATGTATTACTCAGCCGTTCTTGGAGATCATGCAGTCAATATAAATGGACATGGCGACCCTGCATGTGGTCACCTTTTAGCGTGCGCTAGTTGTATCCGATTTATCATAGTAATACAAAAGTCAATAGACTATTAATATTAATCTTGGGACCAGCCGGTTAATTAGTTTATAATTTAAAACAATATCTGGGCTGACTTTGAATTAGTCCCGGTTTACTTTTTAATCAAATGCGGGTCAGGCACGAGAAATTATAGAGTACCGACACGAAACACGGAAAATAATTAAGGGAAAGCACATCGAACCAAACACGATAAAACGAGAAATAAAACGTCGAAACACGAAAACACGTTAAATAAAAAGGCCGAAAACGTTGCACGAAAATAACCCTTTATACCACCCTCTAAAAAGGTCATACTAGATGTCAACACCTCATATTAGAACTTAAGTAGATGGTCAATTTCGTTTGCTAGCTAGGTTTAAGAAATCTTCAACTTGCTCTAATTTGCCTGTGAAGACCATAACATCGTCATCCCTATTGACAGTGGAATTTGATGTTTTCTCTCCATTGGAACTTATCTAAGATTTTAATGAATAGGACAGACAGATGCAGATCTGTGCATGTTGGTAAAAAAAATACCAACCATGGGCGCTCCTATAATTTGTTTTTATAACAGTCCATTAAACTCAAATTCATTGTTTCTTAGAATTAATTTAACAAATGCAGTTAAATTTATTTTGTTGATAATCTTAAAAGTATATTCTCCTGTGTGTCAATTAATTCTAATGCATTGATAATAGTTTCTTCTAAATTATCAATGATCATATTTGTGTACATTGACGTACATCATAGGCAATAAGAATGCATTCTTTTTTGACCTCGTGTGACTCTATTTTATTAATGAAATCTTTTGTATCTTGAATGTAAAAGTTATGCCTCTTTAATAATGATTTTATGATTAGATCAAGTAAGTATCTCTCGCGGGAGAGTTACACTTATTGATGATTGGTCGGTAACGAACATTAATGTGTCCTGCTAGCTGACCAGTTCGCAATGCCTCATTACTTATTTCTAGATTAATTTTATGAATTTTTTGGAAGAAGGTACATGTGTCCCCCATGTTTTGAATCATTATTCTTTAAGAAATTATATGTCTGGGAATCTATTTGTTTGGGAGTCATATACCGCCGTGACATATACACCTTATCGCTATTTGTCCGCCATTACTGGACATCACAAAAGTTCCCGTAAAATTTTGACGTCATAATAGAAAATATCTGACGCCACTATGGAAAAGTGATTGTTGTATGACGTCAAAACTTCAAGCGGGACAGATTCTCGGGTCAAGCGGAAATAGCGATAAGGTGTATTATGTCCAGAGACATATATACTAAAAGTATATATGTCTCTGTTATGTCCAAGTCATAAACATGATAAATAGTGTCTATTTCAGTTTTTGATACTTATGATATAATCCTTTCGTGTATTAAATCTAATCCTCTAGACCTTGTCGTGTATCATGAAGCTTGAAATATAATGACATATTCAAGCGGTTGTTCCCTGCCGCTCAGAACCCCACTTGACCCAACTTCTTCTTCTTCTTTCTGTAACTTCCTCCTGTGGTTAGGAGCACATCAATTTCTTGATTATTCACAATGGGGTTATATTACACGGTCGAAAATAGCTAAAATCACTTTGTTTTTTTATAATATAAAACGCAATTGCATATTTAAAAGACGATGGGCTTATATTACACGGAAGATATTAAAAGTTATTCACTTTGTTACTTCGTTACTAATAGTCTAAAATCTAAAATGTCACTGATTCACTTTATGACGATAATAAAACCGTGGTCTGACACTACTAAATATCTGTATGTCTCTTTTTCAAAATATCCGCTACCACTTTGATATAACGATTGTCTGTATATCTATGAATTTCCCTATGTCAACGTATTCCTAAGTACATCTATATCTCAACTGTACTCTATGTACTTCTCACTTCTAACTGATCTTTATACACACTCTTATTTTGTACTCTGAAAAGTATTGAAAAGAAGTTCAACTCCATGTGATGAATGATAAATTTTATAATGATAAAGCATTGATCTACGGAAGCCGATAAGGGCCATTCAAAAAAAAAATTTTATGTCGTAATTACGACATAACATGTCGTAATTACGACATAACATGTCGTAATAACGACATCACTATGTCGTAATTTCGACATAACATGTCGTTTGAACGACATCGCTATGTCGTAATTTCGACATAACATGTCGTTAAAACGACATCGCTATGCCGTAATTTCGACATAACATGTCGTTATAACGACATCGCTATGTCGTAATTTCGACATAACAAGTCGTAATTACGACATCACTATAGCTATGTCGTAATTAAGACATAGCTATGTCGTAAAAACGACATCGCTATATATATATAAAAGAATATGTATTATGATTGCCAAGAGACTAAATGACACAAAAATAAGCAACTATAGGTCATCATAATGCCCTCAATAATGAGAAAAGCCCCCGCATAGTCAGCTATGAAAGAGGGACGAAAGATACCAGAGGGAGAGTCCCCGAAATGACAGCTGTTTAACAATTTAATTCAAACGAGTGAAAATAACGGTTTTAATAATGTACAAACAAAGACCGAAACACGAATATGTAACACAGCAACAAATGACAACCACTGAATTACAGACTCCTGACCGCTATCTGATAATAACGACAACCTTATAGTTTAACTTTTCACTTTTTGAAGCGATAGGAATTTCAAAATGGTCGCCAGTAAAGGCAAAGTTTGTATCGTAAACAAATTCATCTTTTTTTTTTTTAGAATATTGAACACTTTATGCAATCAAGCTTAATTAAAGTTATTCACTAGCACCTCAGACTTGCACATACTAGAACTTTATTTATAATCAAGTCAAATGAGACCCAGTTGAATAGGGGAGCAATTCAAGCTCCCTGGATCCTCTAATTATGTTTGGCATTGCAGGTTCTGAATAAGATGAATTTTAAGCTTTTCCCAATAAAGACTATGTTAAACTTTGGACTCATAGTGCTCAGACCCACGGATCTCTGTACCTTCATTTGTACACACTTGAATCTTAATGAACTACTGAGGCTTGAAGCAAATTATAACTGTATTGCTATTGTTGGTTCTTAATGAGATTCTTCAAGCGTCCTCCCCATTGAAGCCCTATTAAAACTTTGTATCCCAAGTTCTTTTAACCACTGTTCCCCAGGACAACTATTCCTACAAACTTAGAGGGAGGTTTGGGATCCCGCTAACATGTTTAACCCCGCCACATTCTTAATATATGTGTCTGTCCCAAGTCTTTAATTTACATATTTGTTTTTCGTTTATTTTTGTACATAGAATAGGCCGCTAGTTTTTCTCGTTTGAATTGTATTACATTTGTCATTTCGGGGCCTTTTATAGCTGACTATGCGGTATGTGCTGTGATCATTGTTGAAGGCCGTACGGTGACCTATAATTGTTAATTTCTGTGTCATTTGGTTTCTAGTTGAGAGTTGCGTTTTTGAACAAACCAGCGTATCCCAAAGCCTTGATAACCTCTGTAGGCCCCAAATAAGACGAAAAAAAACATCAAAATTGGAGAGAAAACTGAAAAAAATTGTTTCTAACCTCAGGGATATTAACCCTTGGCATGCTGAATTGTTATCAGAAATTGTCTAAATTTCGAGTATTTGTAAAAATATGCAAATGATATGCAAATGAGCTGTACCCTGATGCTGATGCATACTGATTGCATTAAATCTAAGATAGCCAAGGGTTAATATCCCTGAGGTTAGAAACAATTTTTTTCAGTTTTCTCTCCAATTTTGATGTTTTTTTTCGTCTTCTTTGGGGCCTACAGAGGTTATCAAGGCCTTGGGATACGCTGGTTTGTTCAAAAACGCAACTCTCAACAAGAAACCAAATGACACAGAAATTTACAATTAAAGTCACCGTACGGCCTTCAACAATGATCACAGCCCATACCGCATAGTCAGCCATAAAAGGCCCCGAAATGACAAATGTAATACAATTCAAACAAGAAAAACTAGCGGCCTATTTTATGTACAAAAATAAACGAAAAACAAATATGTAAATTAAAGATTGGGACATACACATACATAAAGAATGTGGCGGGGTTAAACATGTTAGCGGAATCCTAACCCTCCCCTTAAGTTTGTAGGAATAGTTGCCCTGGGGAACAGTGGTTAAAAGAACTTGGGGTACAAAGTTTTAATAGGGCTTCAATGGGGAGGACGCTTGAAGAATCTCATTAAGAACCAACAATAGCAATGCAGTAATAATTTGCATCAAGCCTCAGTAGTTACTGTACATTAAGATTCAAGTGTGTACAAATGAAGGTACAGAGATCCGTGGGTCTGAGCACTATGAGTCCAAAGTTTAACATAGTCTTTATTGGGAAAAGCTTAAAATTCATCTTATTCAGAACCTGCAATTGAAATGCAGGACTTCATAATTTACACAAATATGTACATGCCAAACATAATTAGAGGCTCCAAGGAGCTTGAATTGCTCCCCTATTCAACTGGGTCTCATTTGACTTGATTATAAATAAAGTTCTAGTATGTGCAAGTCTGAGGTGCAAGTGAATAACTTTAATTAAGCTTGATTGCATATAGTGTTCATTATTCTAAAAAAAAAAAGATGAATTTGTTTCCGCTACAAACTTTGCCTTTACTGACAACCATTTTGAAATGCCTATCGCATCAAAAAGTGAAAAGTTAAACTATAAGGTTGCCGTTATTATCACATAGCGGTCAGGAGTCTGTAATTCAGTGGTTGTCATTTGTTTGCTGGGTTACATATTCGTTTTTCGGTCTTTGTTTGTACATTATTAAAACCGTTATTTTCATTCGTTTGAATTAAATGATTAAACAGCTGTCATGTCGGGAACTCTCCCTCTGGTATCTTTCGTCCCTCTTTTATAGCTGACTATGCGGGGGCTTTTCTCATTATTGAGGCCATTATGATGACCTATAGTTGTTAATTTCTGTGTCATTAAGTCTCTTGGCAATCATAATACATATTCTTTTATATATATATATATAGCGATGTCGTTATTACGACATAGCTATGTCGTTATTACGACATAGTGATGTCGTAATAACGACATGTTATGTCGAAATTACGACATAGCGATGTCGTTATAACGACATGTTATGTCGAAATTACGATATAGCGATGTCGTTATAACGACATGTTATGTCGAAATTACGACATGCTATGTCGTAATTACGACATAATTTTTTTTTTTTGAATGGCCCTTATCGGCTTCCGTATTGATCTGTGTTAACCTCTGTTGATGTAATTTATCACACAAATTCCTAAAAATTGATTCAACCTTAATCAAGAAATTACTGTCATTTGGAAGTATAGAACCCACTAGTTTTCTACAGTCAACAATTAATTGGCTTAGTGTTTCCCTATTTTGAAAATTAGTTTTCCATTGATCAATCCCTATTTCATTGATTACAGCCTGTTTTAATGGGGCATAAAAAGTCCTTCGGACCCCTTCCAGAGATGGACACCTAGTTAGAAAATGTTGAAGGTTTTCTTCCTCAAGCTTGCATAGCGGGCAAATTGGGTCTGTACTTCCTATATTAAATTTAGCTTTAGTTGCTTGTAAGAGGTAGGTCCCAGTTAGTATTCTAGCTTTTGTTATGGCTTTTTTTGTATCCCCTGGAATTTCTATTGCTGTTTTCCAGACTGGATGTATTTTCCCTATATTGATAGTGTCAGTACAGAGTCGGATCAGAGTTGATTTTTCTTTGCTTAAAGATCTAAATTTATTGCTCCAAAATGTATTAATAGCATATCTGACAGTTTGTTTCCATTTTATTTTTGTTGGAAGAATTGCTAGAAGCTCTTCAATGCTTGGTAGGCTATATTGAAGCAAGACATTTTCTGTTCTGTGTAGAAAAGTTCCATTGCAAATCTCAAGTCGGTACTGGCGCAACAAGATATCCCTTAGATTTTGATTATCTGACGCAAAGATTGAGTGCAGAAGGCTTAATTGTCTTTTGTGAAGCTCGGCCTCTATAGGGAGGGCACCTAGTAGTGAGTATACTGCAACTGAAGCTGTTCTTGTGGGTAGAGCCTGGATATTTTTTAAGCCTGAAGGATAAGTGGAAGTCACCCAAGGCGTTGATCTGGCCGGTGGTAAGAGGTAAAACTTCGAGACTGTAGAGTAGGCGGGGTCATATGTAAATTCTATAAATATTATAGGAAATCCTTGGATTCAAGCCATTTGTGCCGTGTAGCACCTGTTGACATCAGTGAATAGGATGTTCTTCGGACTAGATTAATGCGGTCTTTTACATTTATTATATTTTCATTTTTAGATGATCTTAAAATACCAAGATGTGAGGCCTTATCTGTCTCTGAAACGGACCTGTCCCCAAGAGACCAAGAACATATGGATGTTTTCCTGGAGTTTGTGGAATTTTCATTTTGTTTAATGAGAACGCTCTTTTCAGGGTGGATATTATATTGGTGTTCTTTCGAATATGTATCTACTACGTTGAGCATGACTTGCATTTCTTCATCCGAGTTAGATCTATAAGAGTAGGATATCATCTACACACGTAGGACATCCTGCATAATTAGTGCCTAGATATAAACCAATAGTTGAGTCTTCTAACTGTCTTAAGAGGTCTTCAATATATATTTTATAAAGATGGGTGGACAGGATACCACCTTGACGGACTCCCTGTTGTACTGGAAAGCTATTACTATGTTGGCCTTTCCAATTAACCCTTATTTTTTGAAGTAAGGTCATTGTACATTTCGTATATAGTTTCCCAAATTTCAGGTGGAATGTCTTTTTGAAAGAGTTTATCAAGAAGGATGCTGTGTTTGACCACGTCAAAAGCTTTTTGAGTATCTAATGCTGTTAAGAAGAGAATTTCCTTCATCCTTTTTGCATTCATATGTGCCTCAGATATCAGTAGAGCAGCCATGGTGGGGGAGAGACCAGAGGTAAAACCAAACTGTTGTGATGATACATTTGAGATTGGATCTATAATTTTTTCCAGGAGTGCATGTTCAAATAGTTTTCCTAGAACAGAGGAAACTGTTATACTTCGATAGCTATCCATTAATTTGCCGTCTTTTCCCTTTTTACAAATTGGTGTTATTATGCCAGATTTAAATTGTTCTGGGGTTTTTCTATCAACTAATATTTGATTAAAAAGATTCTGAATATATGGGATGATTACTTCATCAGCTAATTTCAACTTGATGCTCTGCAAATAGGCCGATGATATTCATCTCCAGCTTTTCCTGAATTAAGATTTTGAATAGATTGAAAAATTCTTCCTCTGTAAAATTAATTTTAGTTTCAAGATTATTTTCTGTGAGTTCCTAATTATATCGCAGCGGAGCTGGCACATATGGAGATATTCCTCATTATAACTTGTAGTTTTTTGGCGTGGCTAGATTTTTATAATATTCGGCCAGAACTTCTCTTTGTGTCATCTGGGCAAGTAATGTCTTTTTCTTCATGACGAATGACCTGAGTTATAGAATTTTTGTTATTGCCTAAATTTCTTTTTATTAGTTGAAAGAAGGTTTTTGATGAACTATCTAAACAAAAATAACAAGTACCGCCCGGTGTTGATTTTATGTTTATAGTTTATAATTGGTTCACTACTTCCGGCTTTTTTTATTCTAACTGGAATCCGCTTTGTGTTGTATGAACAGAGTGTAGTCAGTCGAGAACCAGCTTAATTTTTGCATCGATTGAAAAGTTTTGAACTGTTGAAAGGTAGAAGGAACAATGAGCGGGGGTCTGGTGCCCAGTAAAAGTACGATATACGTTGGCAACCTTCCCTTTTCACTGACAAACAACGATATACACAAAATATTTGAAAAATATGGACGTGTTGCAAAGTGAGTTATAACTGAGAATTTACTGTAACACTCTCATGTTATAATAACTTTCTGAAAAATTATGTCAGAACTAAAAATCAAGATCAAGGTTCCCCTCTGTTTATCAGGTTCAGTGCATCTACACAGTTGGAAAGCAGGTCACGGTTTGACCCCAAGTCTATCAGCATCAATACTGTCAATAGAGGTCACGTGACCGTTAAAATTCAGTAAAACCACGATGAGACAAACCTCATTTTTACTCACTAAAATACCACTGTCGTGATAAAAACTTATTGATCTAAATAATCTTGAATATACATAATTTTAACTCGTCAAAACTTATGCATCAATTCAAAGTCCTTTATTCTTAATTTTATCTTCAAACTTGAAGTTATTGTGAAAATTGTCAAGTCTCCTGAACGAAAAATCTAAATATTTTTGAGGAAACTAAAAATAATGGGCTGAATTAAAATTTAATAAAGCATCTCATTAAGACAAACACTCGATATGAATATCTAGGCAATAGAATTTTGGATACGCAAACGTCAGGTTATTTTCAACACGAAGCCAAGGATTTGTATAGTGATTACTGCTTCATTTTAAAAAATAAAATTACAACAACTTTATGACTATCACTATACAAATCCCTGACGAATCGGTAGTTTTTTTTGCCGATTTGTGCAAGTGGTTATCTCCCTTTGATATCACCAGTCAAAAATAAAAACCCAACAAAATGAATAAAAAGGAGTTTACTTTACAAAAATCAGGAAGAAAATAAATAAAATTCGATTTACAACTATGTTATTATATTATTAAGAAGAGATACTTCCCTACTTTTCAGAGAAGGATAAGATGTAAAAATTAAAAGACAAAATAATTAATATGAGTGAAAATTAAGAAATGTAAACCTATACATTTTTGATTCAGCCATGCTGGATCTAAGCGATCAATCTGTTTTTGGATATGGTGCAGAATACTAAGTTGAAAACATATCTTGAAACTTATTATGTGTTTTTATGACTTGCAGAAACTTTCTACACCATTTTAATCATCATGTGCCAACTTTTGACATGTTATTTGCCCTTAAATTAAGAAAAGAATGGTCGAACAACCCTTTTATTTTAGATATACACTTGCATATAGTTCCTTTGTAAATCAAAATTTATAATGATTAACTATTTAGGAATTAATTTGAACAAGTATTTATACATCAATTGAATCAGTTGATAAGAATTTGAAAAGTATCATATTAGTATCTTATGCTTGTGTAAATTATTGTTCAATGAAATTTAGGTTAACATGTGTATTAATATATCTAAGTTGATTCCCACACTTTTTTGAATTTGTATTACTCCAATTCTTTCCATAGGCAAGTAAGGGTCAGTATGATTATCAACTGTCATGATTTTCAAATAATTATACTCAAAGTAGTAATATTAATTGGAAACAACCCCAGTCTTAATTCAGTTAATATCTCTTGACCTGTTACATAATTAAATAGACACAATTTATTACACACCTAACTGAATACACACATTCTTGACCTCAATAGTAAACCTACAAATGTATTATTTATTTTTATCTACACTACATTAAAATTTTCTGTTAATTTTGCTAGCTAATCAGATGTGGTTTTTTTTCAAAGAAAAGACAAACATTGTAAAAAATATGTATAAAAAATGCAAGCAAATTTTATTTCACTTGTAAAAACAGTGTCATTATCTTCTGACATATAAGTCAATAATCAAGTTCTAATTAATTAGTTACAATTATCAGAAATTTGGTTGAATCAATAAACAAAATTGCATAACTCTGACCTGAGCATTTTCTGCAATAAAATTTATTTGTTTGTTCTACATTTATATCCCATTATATTGCTATTTGACAGTAATTGGAAATATCTCAGGATTAGTTATTTGTACAGTTAAATTTGAATACAGGAAATGTATTTTTTCTTAGTGAAGAATGGACACCAATTTAGATAAAAAATAGTTATTTTTTTTAATTTTAGTTGTTGAGAAAGTGCATTTCCAAGGCCTCTTTCTGGAAATTATTAAGTCAGTTACTATAAATGGCATATTAAAAATATATATGACTTGTTTGTTCCTGTCAACATGGTCAATACCATTAGATTGCAAATATTTATAATAAAAAAATCTGACAGAGTCTTAAATATCTATCAATATATCTATCAATATTTGCTTCAATATTGAGAAATTCCCTCCCTTTGGACAATAACATAGAAATTTTACAGTAAGATTGGAAATGAAAAGAGAAAAAAATGTTGAAAAAAAGTATGGTCAGAATGAATATCTGACTAGCATTGAATATGGCTGGATCACAACATCGACGATGCTTTGATTGTTTAGCTATATCGATATAAATCAGCTCTGGCTGATGTAATTTTTATACGACCGCAAAAAAATTTTGCGGTCGTATATTGGTATGACGTTGGCGTCGTCGTCCGAAGACACATTGGTTTTCGCACTCTAACTTTAGTTTAAGTGAATGGAGGTTAGAAACAATTTTTTTCAGTTTTCTCTCCAATTTTGATGTTTTTTTTCGTCTTCTTTGGGGCCTACAGAGGTTATCAAGGCCTTGGGATACGCTGGTTTGTTCAAAAACGCAACTCTCAACAAGAAACCAAATGACACAGAAATTTACAATTAAAGTCACCGTACGGCCTTCAACAATGATCACAGCCCATACCGCATAGTCAGCCATAAAAGGCCCCGAAATGACAAATGTAATACAATTCAAACAAGAAAAACTAGCGGCCTATTTTATGTACAAAAATAAACGAAAAACAAATATGTAAATTAAAGATTGGGACATACACATACATAAAGAATGTGGCGGGGTTAAACATGTTAGCGGAATCCTAACCCTCCCCTTAAGTTTGTAGGAATAGTTGCCCTGGGGAACAGTGGTTAAAAGAACTTGGGGTACAAAGTTTTAATAGGGCTTCAATGGGGAGGACGCTTGAAGAATCTCATTAAGAACCAACAATAGCAATGCAGTAATAATTTGCATCAAGCCTCAGTAGTTACTGTACATTAAGATTCAAGTGTGTACAAATGAAGGTACAGAGATCCGTGGGTCTGAGCACTATGAGTCCAAAGTTTAACATAGTCTTTATTGGGAAAAGCTTAAAATTCATCTTATTCAGAACCTGCAATTGAAATGCAGGACTTCATAATTTACACAAATATGTACATGCCAAACATAATTAGAGGCTCCAAGGAGCTTGAATTGCTCCCCTATTCAACTGGGTCTCATTTGACTTGATTATAAATAAAGTTCTAGTATGTGCAAGTCTGAGGTGCAAGTGAATAACTTTAATTAAGCTTGATTGCATATAGTGTTCATTATTCTAAAAAAAAAAAGATGAATTTGTTTCCGCTACAAACTTTGCCTTTACTGACAACCATTTTGAAATGCCTATCGCATCAAAAAGTGAAAAGTTAAACTATAAGGTTGCCGTTATTATCACATAGCGGTCAGGAGTCTGTAATTCAGTGGTTGTCATTTGTTTGCTGGGTTACATATTCGTTTTTCGGTCTTTGTTTGTACATTATTAAAACCGTTATTTTCATTCGTTTGAATTAAATGATTAAACAGCTGTCATGTCGGGAACTCTCCCTCTGGTATCTTTCGTCCCTCTTTTATAGCTGACTATGCGGGGGCTTTTCTCATTATTGAGGCCATTATGATGACCTATAGTTGTTAATTTCTGTGTCATTAAGTCTCTTGGCAATCATAATACATATTCTTTTATATATATATATATAGCGATGTCGTTATTACGACATAGCTATGTCGTTATTACGACATAGTGATGTCGTAATAACGACATGTTATGTCGAAATTACGACATAGCGATGTCGTTATAACGACATGTTATGTCGAAATTACGATATAGCGATGTCGTTATAACGACATGTTATGTCGAAATTACGACATGCTATGTCGTAATTACGACATAATTTTTTTTTTTTGAATGGCCCTTATCGGCTTCCGTATTGATCTGTGTTAACCTCTGTTGATGTAATTTATCACACAAATTCCTAAAAATTGATTCAACCTTAATCAAGAAATTACTGTCATTTGGAAGTATAGAACCCACTAGTTTTCTACAGTCAACAATTAATTGGCTTAGTGTTTCCCTATTTTGAAAATTAGTTTTCCATTGATCAATCCCTATTTCATTGATTACAGCCTGTTTTAATGGGGCATAAAAAGTCCTTCGGACCCCTTCCAGAGATGGACACCTAGTTAGAAAATGTTGAAGGTTTTCTTCCTCAAGCTTGCATAGCGGGCAAATTGGGTCTGTACTTCCTATATTAAATTTAGCTTTAGTTGCTTGTAAGAGGTAGGTCCCAGTTAGTATTCTAGCTTTTGTTATGGCTTTTTTTGTATCCCCTGGAATTTCTATTGCTGTTTTCCAGACTGGATGTATTTTCCCTATATTGATAGTGTCAGTACAGAGTCGGATCAGAGTTGATTTTTCTTTGCTTAAAGATCTAAATTTATTGCTCCAAAATGTATTAATAGCATATCTGACAGTTTGTTTCCATTTTATTTTTGTTGGAAGAATTGCTAGAAGCTCTTCAATGCTTGGTAGGCTATATTGAAGCAAGACATTTTCTGTTCTGTGTAGAAAAGTTCCATTGCAAATCTCAAGTCGGTACTGGCGCAACAAGATATCCCTTAGATTTTGATTATCTGACGCAAAGATTGAGTGCAGAAGGCTTAATTGTCTTTTGTGAAGCTCGGCCTCTATAGGGAGGGCACCTAGTAGTGAGTATACTGCAACTGAAGCTGTTCTTGTGGGTAGAGCCTGGATATTTTTTAAGCCTGAAGGATAAGTGGAAGTCACCCAAGGCGTTGATCTGGCCGGTGGTAAGAGGTAAAACTTCGAGACTGTAGAGTAGGCGGGGTCATATGTAAATTCTATAAATATTATAGGAAATCCTTGGATTCAAGCCATTTGTGCCGTGTAGCACCTGTTGACATCAGTGAATAGGATGTTCTTCGGACTAGATTAATGCGGTCTTTTACATTTATTATATTTTCATTTTTAGATGATCTTAAAATACCAAGATGTGAGGCCTTATCTGTCTCTGAAACGGACCTGTCCCCAAGAGACCAAGAACATATGGATGTTTTCCTGGAGTTTGTGGAATTTTCATTTTGTTTAATGAGAACGCTCTTTTCAGGGTGGATATTATATTGGTGTTCTTTCGAATATGTATCTACTACGTTGAGCATGACTTGCATTTCTTCATCCGAGTTAGATCTATAAGAGTAGGATATCATCTACACACGTAGGACATCCTGCATAATTAGTGCCTAGATATAAACCAATAGTTGAGTCTTCTAACTGTCTTAAGAGGTCTTCAATATATATTTTATAAAGATGGGTGGACAGGATACCACCTTGACGGACTCCCTGTTGTACTGGAAAGCTATTACTATGTTGGCCTTTCCAATTAACCCTTATTTTTTGAAGTAAGGTCATTGTACATTTCGTATATAGTTTCCCAAATTTCAGGTGGAATGTCTTTTTGAAAGAGTTTATCAAGAAGGATGCTGTGTTTGACCACGTCAAAAGCTTTTTGAGTATCTAATGCTGTTAAGAAGAGAATTTCCTTCATCCTTTTTGCATTCATATGTGCCTCAGATATCAGTAGAGCAGCCATGGTGGGGGAGAGACCAGAGGTAAAACCAAACTGTTGTGATGATACATTTGAGATTGGATCTATAATTTTTTCCAGGAGTGCATGTTCAAATAGTTTTCCTAGAACAGAGGAAACTGTTATACTTCGATAGCTATCCATTAATTTGCCGTCTTTTCCCTTTTTACAAATTGGTGTTATTATGCCAGATTTAAATTGTTCTGGGGTTTTTCTATCAACTAATATTTGATTAAAAAGATTCTGAATATATGGGATGATTACTTCATCAGCTAATTTCAACTTGATGCTCTGCAAATAGGCCGATGATATTCATCTCCAGCTTTTCCTGAATTAAGATTTTGAATAGATTGAAAAATTCTTCCTCTGTAAAATTAATTTTAGTTTCAAGATTATTTTCTGTGAGTTCCTAATTATATCGCAGCGGAGCTGGCACATATGGAGATATTCCTCATTATAACTTGTAGTTTTTTGGCGTGGCTAGATTTTTATAATATTCGGCCAGAACTTCTCTTTGTGTCATCTGGGCAAGTAATGTCTTTTTCTTCATGACGAATGACCTGAGTTATAGAATTTTTGTTATTGCCTAAATTTCTTTTTATTAGTTGAAAGAAGGTTTTTGATGAACTATCTAAACAAAAATAACAAGTACCGCCCGGTGTTGATTTTATGTTTATAGTTTATAATTGGTTCACTACTTCCGGCTTTTTTTATTCTAACTGGAATCCGCTTTGTGTTGTATGAACAGAGTGTAGTCAGTCGAGAACCAGCTTAATTTTTGCATCGATTGAAAAGTTTTGAACTGTTGAAAGGTAGAAGGAACAATGAGCGGGGGTCTGGTGCCCAGTAAAAGTACGATATACGTTGGCAACCTTCCCTTTTCACTGACAAACAACGATATACACAAAATATTTGAAAAATATGGACGTGTTGCAAAGTGAGTTATAACTGAGAATTTACTGTAACACTCTCATGTTATAATAACTTTCTGAAAAATTATGTCAGAACTAAAAATCAAGATCAAGGTTCCCCTCTGTTTATCAGGTTCAGTGCATCTACACAGTTGGAAAGCAGGTCACGGTTTGACCCCAAGTCTATCAGCATCAATACTGTCAATAGAGGTCACGTGACCGTTAAAATTCAGTAAAACCACGATGAGACAAACCTCATTTTTACTCACTAAAATACCACTGTCGTGATAAAAACTTATTGATCTAAATAATCTTGAATATACATAATTTTAACTCGTCAAAACTTATGCATCAATTCAAAGTCCTTTATTCTTAATTTTATCTTCAAACTTGAAGTTATTGTGAAAATTGTCAAGTCTCCTGAACGAAAAATCTAAATATTTTTGAGGAAACTAAAAATAATGGGCTGAATTAAAATTTAATAAAGCATCTCATTAAGACAAACACTCGATATGAATATCTAGGCAATAGAATTTTGGATACGCAAACGTCAGGTTATTTTCAACACGAAGCCAAGGATTTGTATAGTGATTACTGCTTCATTTTAAAAAATAAAATTACAACAACTTTATGACTATCACTATACAAATCCCTGACGAATCGGTAGTTTTTTTTGCCGATTTGTGCAAGTGGTTATCTCCCTTTGATATCACCAGTCAAAAATAAAAACCCAACAAAATGAATAAAAAGGAGTTTACTTTACAAAAATCAGGAAGAAAATAAATAAAATTCGATTTACAACTATGTTATTATATTATTAAGAAGAGATACTTCCCTACTTTTCAGAGAAGGATAAGATGTAAAAATTAAAAGACAAAATAATTAATATGAGTGAAAATTAAGAAATGTAAACCTATACATTTTTGATTCAGCCATGCTGGATCTAAGCGATCAATCTGTTTTTGGATATGGTGCAGAATACTAAGTTGAAAACATATCTTGAAACTTATTATGTGTTTTTATGACTTGCAGAAACTTTCTACACCATTTTAATCATCATGTGCCAACTTTTGACATGTTATTTGCCCTTAAATTAAGAAAAGAATGGTCGAACAACCCTTTTATTTTAGATATACACTTGCATATAGTTCCTTTGTAAATCAAAATTTATAATGATTAACTATTTAGGAATTAATTTGAACAAGTATTTATACATCAATTGAATCAGTTGATAAGAATTTGAAAAGTATCATATTAGTATCTTATGCTTGTGTAAATTATTGTTCAATGAAATTTAGGTTAACATGTGTATTAATATATCTAAGTTGATTCCCACACTTTTTTGAATTTGTATTACTCCAATTCTTTCCATAGGCAAGTAAGGGTCAGTATGATTATCAACTGTCATGATTTTCAAATAATTATACTCAAAGTAGTAATATTAATTGGAAACAACCCCAGTCTTAATTCAGTTAATATCTCTTGACCTGTTACATAATTAAATAGACACAATTTATTACACACCTAACTGAATACACACATTCTTGACCTCAATAGTAAACCTACAAATGTATTATTTATTTTTATCTACACTACATTAAAATTTTCTGTTAATTTTGCTAGCTAATCAGATGTGGTTTTTTTTCAAAGAAAAGACAAACATTGTAAAAAATATGTATAAAAAATGCAAGCAAATTTTATTTCACTTGTAAAAACAGTGTCATTATCTTCTGACATATAAGTCAATAATCAAGTTCTAATTAATTAGTTACAATTATCAGAAATTTGGTTGAATCAATAAACAAAATTGCATAACTCTGACCTGAGCATTTTCTGCAATAAAATTTATTTGTTTGTTCTACATTTATATCCCATTATATTGCTATTTGACAGTAATTGGAAATATCTCAGGATTAGTTATTTGTACAGTTAAATTTGAATACAGGAAATGTATTTTTTCTTAGTGAAGAATGGACACCAATTTAGATAAAAAATAGTTATTTTTTTTAATTTTAGTTGTTGAGAAAGTGCATTTCCAAGGCCTCTTTCTGGAAATTATTAAGTCAGTTACTATAAATGGCATATTAAAAATATATATGACTTGTTTGTTCCTGTCAACATGGTCAATACCATTAGATTGCAAATATTTATAATAAAAAAATCTGACAGAGTCTTAAATATCTATCAATATATCTATCAATATTTGCTTCAATATTGAGAAATTCCCTCCCTTTGGACAATAACATAGAAATTTTACAGTAAGATTGGAAATGAAAAGAGAAAAAAATGTTGAAAAAAAGTATGGTCAGAATGAATATCTGACTAGCATTGAATATGGCTGGATCACAACATCGACGATGCTTTGATTGTTTAGCTATATCGATATAAATCAGCTCTGGCTGATGTAATTTTTATACGACCGCAAAAAAATTTTGCGGTCGTATATTGGTATGACGTTGGCGTCGTCGTCCGAAGACACATTGGTTTTCGCACTCTAACTTTAGTTTAAGTGAATGGATCACTTTGAAATTTTACCATAAGGTTCAATACCACAAAAGGATGGTGGGGATTGATTTTGGGGGTTATGGTACAGACAGTTAAGGAATTAGGGGCCAAAAAGGGGCCAAAAATAAGCATTTTCTAGTTTCCAGACAATAACTGTGGAACGGTGTATGGATCTCTCTGAAATTATACTACAAGTTTCCATACCACAAAGGGATGGTTAGGATTTGCTTTGGGGGGTTATGGCTCAAACCGTTTAGGAATTAGGGGCAAAAAAGGGGGAAAAACAAGGTTGTCCTGGTTAATGGACAATACTTTAGTACAAAACATAATTTAAAGCAGTGTAAGGGAGATAAATCAAATACATCATTGAAATTATCTCCCTTACACTGCTTTTAAATTATGTATAAAGTAATGGTTAATGAACAATTAAGATAATTTAAAACAGTGTAAGGGAGGTAATTCAAATACAACGTTTTGGTTACTTCCCTTTCACTGCTTTTAAATTATGTTTAAAGAAATGCATATTTATAAAGGAAGACCAGTAAAAATATCTACAAATGTTGCATCTGTTTTTTTTTACAAAAAAATCCATATGAAAGATTTGACACTATATTTTAAATTCTATTATAAAATAGATTAAGTTAGCACTATAGTAAATTTAAATGGATAATTATGGTTGCAAACTCCATTGGAAATTTGAATTGAGATTATGACCATATCTTGAGGAAAAGAATTTTTTGTGGGAAAAAAAGGGGGGGGGGGGGGATAAAAAGAAATTGTGGGGGGTCAATTTTTTCTCATCTCAGATTTTTAATTTTGGGTCCAGTTTTCAAATTGGTCTACATTAAGGTCCAAAGGGTCCAAAATTAAACTTTGTATGATTTTAACAAAAATTGAATATATGGGGTTCTTTGATATGCTGAATCTAAACATGTATTTAGATTTTTTATTTTTAGCCCAGTTTTCAAGTTGGTCCAAATTGGGGTCCAAAATTAAACTTTGTTTGATTTCAACAAAAATTGAATCTATGGGGTTCTTTGATATGCTGAATCTAACCATGTATTTAGATTTTTATTTGTGGACCCCGCTATCAAATTGGTTCATATTGAGGTCTAAAGGGTCCAAAATTAAACTTCGTTTGATTTCATCAAAAATTGAATTCTTGGGGTTCTTTGATATGCTGAATCTAAACATGTGTTTAGATTTTTGATTATGGGCCCAGTTTTCAAGTTGGTCCAAGTTGGGGTCCAAAATTAAACTTTGTTTGATTTCAACAAAAAATGAATATATGGGGTTCTTTGATATGCTGAATCTTAACATGTATTTAGATTTTAGATTTTTGGCCCAGTTTTCAAGTTGGTCCAAATTGGGGTCCAAAATTAAACTTTGTTTGATTTCAACAAAAATTGAATATATGGGGTTCTTTGATATGCTGAATCTAACCATGTATTTATATTTTTTATTTGTGGGCCTGCTATCAAATTGGTTCATATTGAGGTCTAAAGGGTCCAAAATTAAACTTTGTTTGATTTCATAAAAAATTAATTATTGGGGTTCTTTGATATGCCAAATCTAACCGTGTCTTTAGATTTTTAATTTTGGGTCCCGTTTTTTAAATTGGTCTACATTAAGGTCCAAAGGGTCCAAAATTAAACTTAGTTTGATTTTAACAAAAATTGAATTCTTGGAGTTCTTTGATATGCTGAATCTAAACATGTGTTTAGATTTTTGATAATGGGCCCAGTTTTCAAGTTTGTCCAAGTTGGGGTCCAAAATTAAACTTTGTTTGATTTCAATAAAAATCGAATATATGGGGTTCTTTGATATGCTGAATCTAACCATGTATTTTGATTTTGGACATTGGACCATACTAGGTAAATTAAAAAAATTCAAGTTCTTAGACCACATTCTTTCTGTGTCAGAAACCTATGCTGTGACAAATATTTAATCACAATCCAAATTCAGAGCTGTATCAAGCTTGAATGTTGTGTCCATACTTGCCCCAACTGTTCAGGGTTCGACCTCTGCGGTCGTATCAAGCTGTGCCCAGCGAAGCATTTTATTATAATGGTATATGGGATCACTCCTAGAAGAATTTTTTTAAACACTTCTAATAATGTTTAATGCAATAAAACATATTTTATACAGTTTGATTACCTTTCTCAAAATGAAAATAATAAATAGTACTGATCATTTATATTTTATATTTTATAAAGTAGGACCAAGAGTCACACAATAAGTTTCTTCAAGTAAAAAAGCCTTTAAACTCGAGCCTATGTTTCTTAGTTGAACATTACAGTACTGCCTAGAAAATATCCTACTGAAAAAAAGGATAAGTTTACCAAAAATATTGACAGAATTTCTGTAAAAAATAATACTTAAAATTATAAGTGAAAGTGACATAATTTTGAATTTTAAAATCATTATTATTGTAAAATTCAATTATTAGATTAGCTAGCACAGCTAGTAGTTCTTGCCCTAATTTTTCAGGGTATTTTATAGAATATGAAAGTAAATTTTTTGAAAAGAAATGGGGCTTCTACTCTTCAGGTTGCTGTATCGGCTGGTATACATATTTATAAACAAAGTATTGTATATTTTACCTTAATAATTGGATATTTATATCACTATATCACAAATGAAAGTTGGTGGGACAAATCTTGTGCATTTTACTTAATGATCAATCGATAGTTAAATTTGACAAGAATTTGTCATTTGAATAAATTCAATTTTGTAAGAAAACATATCTATGACATGTATGAATTAACTTCTTGTTTGACTTGATAAGCTAGTTTCTGCTCTTATAAAGTCTTATAAATGTAGCTTACTTAGTAAAGAGATAATTAAATAAGCAAGGTTTTAACTTATAAATATAATTAACTGACCTTCATTTCCTTTTTTCATATGTTTTCTCCTTCAGAAATTTTCTTTACAAGGCATATTCTATTGCTATTTTTTGTGCTTTTGTCCATATATAGGCTATCATTAATTTGTCAGATTTATTTCCAGTAAGAATGAAATTTTCTAAGACATATAGTTTCAAATGCAATAAAGATGATCTTTGTTTCACTTTTCCAATGTGTAAACTTTCACTATGCACATGACCCTGACACATATTTTGTTAAGGTTATATGACTTATATGACGTATGTTGAAAAAAGAAAACAATGTCACCGTCAATGTGTGTAGGGGATCAAGAAGGGTTTTGATTACTTTGAAATGGAGGTATTGTATGTAATTGTGAAAAACAACAATTATCAATCACAATTACATTCACATCTTTAATAAAATCAGTATTTTAGAGTTCTTTGGAAACAGGTACAATGAAAAGAAGTTGAACTTCACTGTTTTCAACTAGAAACGCAGCCAAAACCAGGTACAAATTGACATGACTGGTGGTCACTAAAATTGATGTATTACAGTAAAAAATGATGGCTTCAAAATTGTGTAGAAATTTGAAATAGGTTTCATTTAAGATTAATACCATTCTTTTCCGTTTTTGGATACGCAAACGTCAAGTTATTAAAATTCGATGTTTTTGGCAAACAAAAACGATGGCTGATAATTTTTAGAACAGACAGGATAAAGAAATAGCAAAAAAAAGCTATTTTGGATAATGTTTGTATGTCGTATTGAAACTATATTGGTCGCAAAACCTACAAATTTAAAAAATCAATTATAATAAAGGCATGACAAGTTGAAAAAAATAGTTTAAACGTCAATTTTATAGCCGATTGTTTTGGCGGACTTTTTGACGTCACGGATGACTAGCGCCACCTAATTAATTCCCCCTGCTATTGTTGCTGATAGAGCTTGACGACAACGGACGTTTCCAAGGACTTGCTTTCCAACTGTACAGTTTGTGCTTAAAAAAATGTTTAATACAGTCTTAGGTCAAAAGTTTTTCAATTTTTGGAAATTTCCCTAATTATATTTCATATTAAAAAAACAGTTTTGATCAAAATTCTACTGAAGATATCACTTGTCTAAATTGAATGATTTTTTTTTCATTTAATACAGAAATGTCTGCAGTTTCTTGCAAACATTATGAAATATATTTATGATTAATATTTTTAGAGAAATCACAGTTTAAAGACAAGTATGAATATTTGCATGAAAAAATCATATCATAGACATACATGTATGACTGTATAGGAAAAAATTACACTTAATTTCAATATTTGTATACCAATAATGATTTCTCAGAAATGATATGTTATAAAAATATTTCATATTTACCATAAACATGATAAATAACTACACATTTAAGAGTTTAACATTAAAAATTTCATCAAAATTAACATAAACAAGTCAGAATTTTGTGACTTGTGAAAGTCAGAATATTTGGTGTCATGAGTTACCTCCCATCATTTTGAAACAAAAACTGACTTCTACAAGTCAGATGAAATATTATGCAATTTTTTCCTCAAAACAAAAATTGAAAAATTTTGACTTCTACAAGTCAGAAATATACCTGATTATCAACAAAAAATATGAATAAAACCCTAAAAACGGAATCATATGAAATTAACCATTTTATGTATGTATGTATTTGTGATAAATTGTGAAAAAAAATTCTGTATAAACAATGGATTTACCTGAAAACCAGCATGAAAAGATAGATTTTGGTATTTGTTATGCATCATACAAATATTCATGGTAACTTACTGAATAGGTTTGCCACAAATCTTAAAATACTGAAACTTCACAATCCACTGAACAGAATTTGACCTGAATAAGTCAGGCATATTCTGACTTTATAAAGTCTAAAAATGCTATTACTCCTTTGTTAAAATGCATAATCTGACTTTCACAAGTCTTGACAATTCTGACTTGTTTATGTCAGAGCTCTGACTGTTTGCCTTCTAGCACTGGGCTTCTAAAAAAGACAATTTTTTTAATTGAAGATCAATTTAAAATTTGGGTTTAATTACAATAAATTAATACTGTTTTCATCTATTTGTTTTTCCAAAAAAATGTAACTGTCTTTAAACAATTTTTAATTGAGAAATGTCATATTTAAAATCAGAACCAGTGCCCATTATCTCAAAATAGAAAGAGACAGATCTAAAACTTTATATATAGTAACAGATAAGAGGCTTTGTAAGGAATGCACATGTACTCTAAACTTTACTGAAAATGAACAACATTTATTATTAGTTGTCCAGCATACAATGATGAGAGAGAGAGAGAGATATTTTTCTAAGAGATAAACAATATCTGTCATAACTTTTCAGATCTCTCAAATATGTCAAATGAAACAAAATTTGTCTGTCCTAAAATATTTAGCTTGTTTAGGGAATTAAATTATCAAATGTCTAGATGTTAGGCAAATCATGAACTAATATAATTAATAACGATGATTATTGTACAAATTTTATGGTTCTGGTCCTGGAATAAATTGTACATGTACAAGATGAAGAAATATATGTAGGGTTATAACTATATGAACTTTTAAGATTTCGTTTCAATGTAATTTTTATTGCATAATCATAGTGTATTGTTTTGTGTGTATAATTGTCATGCTACCCATCAAGGGCCCTGAATTGGAGTCTAAACAATAAATAATCTCTTATTCTCTATTCTCATTCTCTATATACATGATATAGTTGTTACATTAATTAACTTTAAATCATATTTGAATAAATTGAATCTCGACAACCCGTTTTACATGTATATAAAAACCATGTTAATTTCAACTTGCTGGTTTGTTATAATCACATGAAAGTGATGTGACCTGATGATCTGGTGTCAGGGAGGCAGATGACAAAGCTGTACTCCATGTTATCTTTCTGAATTTTTCTTAACTTTTCTAGTGATGCATATTTTTTGCATTAAAAAAAGTGGCTGAATAAGCAAGCATGGTAAAATTTGTAGTATAAGTCTTTAAAAGCAACATTAAACTTGTTTGAAATTTATCACATTGTAGTGATGTTGTCTTTCTGAATATAAACAAGAACACATCTCACAAGGTTCGTGTTCACAATCGAAACAGACGAAATATGATTTATACAAAAACATATGACATACGAAAAGACATGGGTCCATGTTTATCTCTCAAATACTATAAGTATTTCAAGTAAAAGGTAAAGTATATATGGTTGTATAGAATGATTGTAAGCCTTTTTACTCTAGTAAATGGAGAGCCTGGGTGCCTAAGTGGTCTGAGTACACTACTAGCCTATCAACACTGAGGTTGTGAGTTAAAGTCCCACAGGTACATGTAGCAGGTGTATTCGACTCCAGTTTTAATTGACTAAGATGGTCAGTTTTCTTACTGAAGGTTGATCATTCTCTCCAGGCAATCCTGCTTCCTCCAATGATAAAAACTGGCCACAACAAAATAGCCAACAGTGTTGAATTTGGCGTTTAACTCCAATCAATCAATCAATAGAAATACATGTAGGACTTTTGACAGGTGGGCTGTGACCTTTATTACAAACTGCATGAATTATGCAAAATCTTGATAGAATACCACTGTTAATGAAAACAAGAGAAGTACCGGTAAGAGTAGAAGATGGTTTAAATAACAAATACATTGTATTGCTTTTACTGCTTTTAGTACCTGAATTTCATCCATTTAGCACTAACTTTTTATACGACAGCAAAAAATTTTGCGGTCATATATTGGTATCACGTCGTCGTCGTCAGCGTCGTCTGAAGACAGTTGGTTTCAGGACAATAACTTTAGTATAATTAAATAGCAATCTATGAAATTTAAACACAAGGTTTTTAACCACAAAAGGAAGGTTGGGATTGATTTTGGGGGTTATAGTCCTAACAGTTTAGGAATTAGGGGCCAAAAAGGGGCCCAAATAAGCATTTTTCTAGTTTCCAGACAATAACTTGTGGAACGGTGTATAGATCTCTCTGAAATTATACCACAAGTTTCCATACCACAAAGGGATGGTTAGGATTTGCTTTGGAGGGTTATGGCTCAAACCGTATAGGAATTAGCGGCAAAAAAGGGGGGAAAACAAGGTTTTCCTGTTTAATGGACAATTACTTAAGACAATTTAAAAGCAGTGTAAGGGAGGTAATCCAAACAACATTTGGATTACCTCCCTTACACTGCTTTTAAATTATGTATAAAGAAATGTTGTATTGTCTTGAGATGATTAGCTGTCAATTTATTTTTAGAAGTTACTATTAAGGAATATTAATTTTCGCCATGATTATGTACGTCATTTTCTATTTTAAGACTTTTATGACGTATTTAAATGGGTAATTATGGTTGCAAACTCCATAGGAAATTTGAATTGAGATTATGACCATATCTTGAAGGAAAGAGTTTTTTTTGGGGGGGAAAAGGGGGGAAGGTGAAAAAAAATTTGGGAGGGGGGGGAGGTAAAAAGAAATTGTGGGGGTCATTTTTTTCTCATTTCAGATTTCAGAAATTAAAAAGAAAAAATCTTCAAATATTATTTTTTTGGCAAAAAAAAGTGGTGGTGGTGGGGGGTCAATATGCAACAGCATAGTGTATTGCACAAAAGCAAAAAAAAAGGCGGGGTAAAATTTTTATTTTTTTTGTGGAGGGAGGGGGGGACAATTCGCAACAGCAAAGTGAATTGCACAAAAGCAAAAAATTGAATATAAATTCAAATCATATAACCAATTTTAAGTTCTTAGACTACAGTTATTCTGTTTCAGAAACCTTTTACACATGTATGTGTCAAATATTTAATAACAATCCAAATTCAGACCTGTATCAAGCGCGAATATTGTGTCCATTTTTGCCCCAACTGTTCAGGGTTGGACCTTTGCGGTCGTTTCCAGCTGCGCTCAGCGAAGCAATTTTGTTTTTTTATTATTCATTCAGTTACAATTACAATGACGAGGTTTTTTGGGTAAAGATTGCATGAAATGCAATCAAAACCCTATGGGACTGACTTGATATCAAAATCTTCCAAGGTTTATAACTACCTTTGAGATACACAAAATATAGTGCATTGATCGAAAAATACTATACATTTTATCCATGAACATTTCCAGAAATTTATCAATGAAATATATGCTCAGATATTCAAGCCACAAAATAATGTTATACTTGTCAAGAAAATTATATAACTTTTGCAAGGTGCAGTAATCTAATATCTGTTCTAAAAATATCAATGATGTCATTGTTAAAGTCATCTTTAAAAATTGGAGTTATCTACCTTTATAGATATAAGAAGATGTGGTATGAGTGCCAATGAGACAACTCTCCATCCAAGTCAAAATTTATAAAAGTAAACCATTATTTGTCCAGAATTGTAGTTGAATCAACTACAACCAATGCTTTATACAATGCTATATTTAATTTTTACTTCCCACTGATAAATTAAAGCAATCGTTACCCTTCAATGCTTACAAGCACTTTGATTTTTTATGCCCCCGCCGTAGCGGTGGGGTAATTAAGTTTTACCCTTGTCCGTCTGTACGTACGTACGTACATACGTCCCAAAATTGGTTTCCGTTCTCTAACTTGAGTTTGCCTCAACCAAATGCTATGAAACTTATACACAATGCTTATTGCCACAAAACACAGATCAAATTTGAATTTTGGTGGTGTCACTTTAACCGTTCTAGAGTTATGCCCCTTTATAAATGGAAAAATTGCAAAAATTTTAGTTTCCGTTCTCTAACTTAAGTTTGCCTCAACCAAATGTTATGAAACTTATACACAATGCTTATTACCACAAAACACAGATCAAGTTTGAATTTTGGTGGGTTCCCTATTACTATTCTACAGTTATGCCCTTTAATAAATGGAAAAATTGTAAAATTTTTAGTTTCCGTTCTCTAACTTAAGTTTGCCTCAACCAAATGTTATGAAACTTATACACAATGCTTATTACCACAAAACACAGATCAAGTTGAATCAACTACAATCAATGCTTTATACAATGCAATGTTTAATTTTGACTTCCACTGATAAACACAGATCAAGTTGAATTTGGGTAGTGTCTCTTTAACCATTATTGATTTATGCCCCTTTAGAAATTAAAAGATTGCAAAATTTTTAGTTTCCATTCTGTAACTTAAGTTTGCCCCAACCAAACATTATCAAACCTATACACAATATTCATTACCACAAAACTAAGATCAAGTACAATTTTTTTGTTTCCGTTTTCTAACTTAAGTTTGCCTCAACCATTAATGTTATGAAACTTATACACAATGCTTATCACTACATAATACAGATTAAGTACGAAATTTGGTGAGAACGCTTTTACCATTCTTGAGTTATGTCCCTTTATAAACATAAAAATTGCTGAATTTTTCGTTTCCCTTCTCTAACTTTAGTTTGTCTCTACCAAATGTTATAAAACTTATACAAATTTGGGTAGCGTCACTTTTACCGTTCTTCAGTTAGGTCCCTTTATAACTATATGCTATGCAAGCGGGGGCATCATCTGTGTCCACATGTGGACACTATCCACATTTATTAACGACCTCAACTACCCATGAGGGTCTTGCATGGTCAGTATTTTTCAGTTGCAAATGGTAATGGTGATGACTTGAAGTACAGGAGAAATAATCAATATCTGAATAGTTGTGCATGTACAGAATAAATTTAAGCATGTTACAAGAAATTTAAGCTTAAATTGATTAATATAGCTTTGAAAAAAAAATATAAAGACAAAATCCTTTTTAAATTATAATGATTATTAAATGTCAACTCAATATCTAGTATCTGAGTATTTAATTAAACTTAAAATAGGCTGTAGTGATTCTTGATACTATTAAGGGCCGATATGTATTTTGCTGTAGTACATTGTACAATGTTTCCTAATTGTGTGTTGCAGGGTAACTATCTTGAAGGATCATGCAACAAGGAAAAGCAAAGGTGTTGCTTTTGTGCTGTTTGTTGAAAAAGATTCAGCCTTTAAAGCTGTGCGAGCTTTGAACAGAACAAAGGTATTTTACATATTATGATTTAATTTTATTTGTAATCATCAAATGATAAAAGTTTGATTAATTCTTTTAGCATGTTTAGTTAATTGCATTTGTTACAAAATTTGAAGCCTGGTATCTATGATCAGTTTATTAACTAAATAAAGTTGTTGTAATTTTATTTTTTGAAATGAAGCAGTAATCAGAAAACTATTGTTATAAAGATGAAAATGATTCATGTACCAAAGAGACTATCAAATGAGGAATTAATTTGATGTTTTTATTAGTAAAAAAAAACCATTTGAAAGAAATCACAATAATAAAACTCACATTTAAAAAAAATGTGAATTATATTGTACTACAGCATGTACAAGAATTGTATTAAATCAAAATATTATCAGTTGTTGAAGGTTCATTTTACAATTTCATGTTATAATTCTAACATTAATTCATTTAAGAATGATTTTACAATAATTTTGGAGATACAAATGTACATCATGTTATTATAATATGGTAGTATTTTTTGTACATTGTTGTAGAGAAGTCAGTATAGATGATAAACATGTTAACCGAATATACTTAAGCTGTCTATTCTGAAATCTAATTCCTTAAAATGGGATGTTTTCAGTGAACATTATGAGAAGACATAAACAAAATGTCAGTTTAACTTCTGAAAATTGCAAATTAAAGTATGTTTTTTTGAGGCTGAGAAAACCTGTATAAAAGATGAGTTAAAATTACAAAATAACCCTGTGAATAGATGGGTATATATCACTAAACATGATGCATTGTATATGGAAACTTAAATTTAAAAGAATTGTTTAATGTTTTAATACACCTATTTGTTTGTTTTTTTTAATCATCTTAGATTATGTGTATTCGAAAAGAAAGGATATGGGGTATCCATCCATGACACAAAATCAGCATATGCACAGCAAGAACCCCCCCCCCAAAAAAAAAACACAAAGGAATAGCGCTTTTATTGCTGTTTTTCATCTCAAAGTCACAGTGAGGCCCTCAACATGGAGCAAAAACTTTCACCTCACTGCAAGTTTAAGACCGCCTCTTGGCACCGGTTTGGGTAATATTCTTTGCAAATTGATGATCACTCCACAACTGTGAATTGAAGAACAATGTCATGGAGTAAAATAAATCAAACATTTACTGTCATCTAGCGGACAATCATACTGAAGTGTGCAAAAAACAATACAAACATTTTATAAGTTCAGGTATTTCACATGCAATATTTTATGGTAAAATTCTTTACAGAGCACAAAATTGTCGGCATTCACCTCAAAAGCTAACAAAACCTTTAAACAGACTTATTCAGAAAGGATATAGTTACGATACTGTTGTCAAGTCATTAAGGATTGCATATTTTGGTATTAATATTGATTCACTCATAGGGTCTTTGCATCGGAAATAAACACATTTGTTCTAAAACCAGTTGTTGGCATGATACAGGTTATGTTCTTCTCATATATTTTATGATGGTATGATACTAAACCACTAACTGGAGGGATTGTACTTGATTTTCACATGATGAAGACATAATCTTTCAATCAGTTTAATTGAGGTCTGGAGCTGGCATGTCAGTAACTGCTAGTAGTCCTTTGTTAGTTTATGTATCATTGTCATTTTGCTTAGTTTCTTTTGTTACCTATTCTGACATCGGACTCGGACATCTTTAAACTAAGTTTTACTGTGCGTATTGCTATGTGTTTCTTTATTCTACATTGGCTAGAGGTATAGGGGGAGGGAGGGTTGAGATCTCACAAAACATGTTTAACCCCGCCACATTTTTGCGCCTGTCCCAAGTCAGGAGCCTCTGGCCTTTGTTAGTCTTGTATGTTTTTTAATTTTAGTTCATTTATATGTTTTTGAGTTTAGTGTGATGTCCATTTTCACTGAACTAGTACACAATTTTATTTAGGGGCCAGCTGAGGACCACCTCCGGGTGCAGGATTTTCTCGCTGCGTTGAAGACCCATTGGTGGCCTTCGGCTGTTGTCTGCTCTTTGGTCGGGTTGTTGTCTTTTTGACATATTCCCCATTTCCATTCTCAATTTTAAACATTTGGACTACCACGGGGCACATCAATATATATGTTAGATAACTTGGTAGGAAATAACGTTATGTAAAGGGCAAATAAATACGGTTGACTTTGTGAGATGTATCACCACCAACTCGGGCTCTGTCAAAATTACATATTGGAAATTTGTACATATTTGAAACAAAATAGTTCCTACTCATAGGTTACATATATTTTTAGATGTTTGATAGAACTATTACATGTACAGTAGCTAAAGACAATGGAAGAGCAAAAGAATTCATCAAGAGGAAAGATTACCCAGATAAATCTCGATGTTATGAATGTGGTGTAAGTTATTTGCTAAAATTATACATGCAACACATAAATAACAGTGTTAATCAGAATGAAAAATGCTGGTGTTATTCTGTTATGGATTTCTATCAAATTTATGTCTGAACAATCTTATTGCACAATTTGAAAATCTTAAAAATATGAAAATTTTGAAGTCATCTAATGGTATGCATTCTGACCTTGTTACATGTATATATGTCTTTCAGGGGTTCAAATTAGTGGTGGTCCGAGGTCCGTGACCTTCATTTGTGGGTTCGGACATTTAATCCGGTAGTTAGGTACATCCGACAGACTTTTGTATATTTGCAGGTCAAAAAGTTACAAAAGCATTTAGAACAAAAATAAATATGAAATGCAACTTTACTGAAAGGAACTTTATGTATTTGCTTAAATTCTTTACAATTGAATTGATGTGTAGTCATGTGGCCGGTTGTCATACAAGATCCCAGGAAACTCAGGAATATAATATTAAAACATTACCAGTAAACGATATGAGTCTGTTTGGTTTTAGAGTGACCCCTTCCAAAAGAAAACCTGATGAAACAGGATACAAAGCGGGTGATTGATGAAGGGGATACAACAGGGTGATTGATGAAACTAATTTTACCTGGCTGTAAACCTACAGTTATATGAAAAAAAAACTGGAATTTCAGATCTTCCCGAATGTTGAGAAAGATTGTCCAGATTTTTGGTGTTTTGTATTTTTCAATTCTACACAACATCTTTCACCAACTTCAAGATTCTGTTTCTCAAATTCAATTTCTTTCTTTCAGGAAGAAGGACATCTAAGTTATAAATGCCCCAAAAATTTACTCGGAGAAAGAGAACCTCCTCCAAAGAAAGAAAGAAAGAGGAAAAAGTTTGAAGGAGAGTAAGTAAAATGGATATTTTGGAAAGCTAACATAGTAAATATTTTTATAGCAAAACATGTATAGGTTATCATGTTCTTCACATTGAAATCATAAAATATCAATTTCACGTAACTATGTGGACCTTTTTGGTGAGCTGCACAATTTGTTGAGAGGGTGATGTTTTACGATATCTGTACACAGAAAATCGAAAAAGTCAATTTTTTGCATCATTATTGTTTTTTTTTTCCTCCCTTAAACAGTTAACACTTGATTGTCTTAACAAAAGTAAGTTTAATAAGTCCTGCTGTTATATTCTGACATAGCTAATAACTTCTCCTCACACATTGTGATATCACTGATAAGTTCTACTATGGTCTCAAAGCCTCAAGTTTAGTATACAAAATACTCTTGCTTTTTATTTAATAAACATATAGTAGTTTGATAGTAAGGAATTGAAATGAACATGCACTAATAACCAATTTACCTGTTTTATGACTAATAATTATTATATTCCAGGGGGGTTACAGAAGAGGGGGAAGAATTGCCTATTTTATGACTGATAATTATTATATTCCAGGGGAGATACAGAGGAGGAGGAAGAAGAAGACAGTGATGATCAAACAGAAAACCCTGCATTAGACAGTCTGGCTGCTGCCATAAAATATCAGGTATAGGCTAGTCTAAGCTTCAGATCTACAGCTCTCAACTGCCAGTTTTTGGCTACACGTGCTGTCCTTGTCTATCAATTCATGAATATTCAATAGGTATATAGGGGTGTCAAAATTGTATCATACACGATAATGACCAGCCAGTACACACTGTATTATGATTTCATTAACCAGTATTAAAAAGATAAATATAACATCCCTGCACACAAATTAGAAATTTCAAAAAATTTCTTACTGGTAAATGAAATCTGTATATATAAAAAATATGAATAATAATAATAAAAAAATAAAAATCTGAAACAATCTATATTCAAATAAATTGTACTTTAATATACACACATTAAAAAAAATCAAAAGTTCTCATTAAGATACTATGTTTTAAATTGAATAACTGTGAAATTTGGTGACCAAAAAAAAAAAAAAAATAGAATAAACGGTTTCTTCTTCTTCCCTAAAATATGCAGTTAAAAAGAGTTTAATGTCAAAATGTATATAAGCGGAAAAAAAACCAAAAACCAAAAAGCAATTAAATATCTTTCAATTAGTATCGATGATCATGGTTTAAACTTAATGATCAGTGTAATTAACTTGCAGTTTTATTTTCAGTTCTTGAAACTGAAATTTTGTTAATCTGATTTGTGAAAATGACAAGTGTGCATAAATTTTATAGTTACAAATCAACAAATATAACCACCAAAGCTCATTAGAACTCATTATGTAGAAATCACAACATCATTAATATCTCTCTGTGAATATCCAGACACAGATGTTCGATACCATCGGTTATAAACTCTTGACAACTAAACTTTCACTTGTTTATCTACATACATTACTAAATAGCAGTACTGCTATATATTGTTTTACAATTGTAGACTATATCTATACATTTATAAAATATATTTTGTAGAGAGAACAGATGGAAAAAACATCAATGAGGTATGGTGAGAGTAGTATGTATTTTGCTGATGTTGAGGAGGAACCAAAGAAGAAAAAATACAAAAAGGATGCCTACTTCAGTGATGAAGAGGAAATAGATGATGATACATGAAATATGAACAGTTTCCATGACAACTGCTCCTCTGTGATGAACTCAAGTCTAATCCCCAGACTGAAAAAGAATGTGATAGCCACTTGTAAAAGTACTGACTATATTTGATTTAATTGTTTTCTTGTTTATGATGACTGTAAGATGTATGAAATCTGTAATAAACAATACAATATCTATTTCAAACTGTTTGTATGTTAGTATTCTTTGATTTTTTCAAAATGAGACAAAAGGGGAAAAAAACTAAATTAAAACTTACAGAGCTTATCCTAAAGTCTTTGTCCTTTCACAATACCAATTGCTTAAATATTTTACCAAATTGCAGTTTTAATTCACCTTTACAAATTTATCAACTGGTAAAACAGTTTTTATGGCTAATGAAAGGTTGTAAGTATATATGAAGCAAGTACAGTGTAATGAAAATTTACACTTACAATCCTATAGGACTTCAATAAACATATTTACACTTTTGGTATTTAGCTATATTTTGCCTCCGAATGACCTTAGATCTACTCCGAATCACCTTTTGAAGTCGGGCAACAATCACTTTTTAATTGTGACGTCAAATGTTTTGAATTTTGATGTCAAAGTTTACGGGAACCTGTGTGATTTTACATAATGGCGTACAAATTTGCATACAAGTGTAAATACGTCTATTTTACATCTGCTATTCAAAATATATAGATGTATTTTTTAAATAATATAGCAATTTGTAAAGTCATATAAAGTTATTAAATGTAGTCATTTTTGATTTTTTTGTTATATAATTATCAAGTGTAAAGTTTTTCACATTTTTCCTTTTAAAATGTTTTCTATATATAAGAAACAGACATTTAGTTGAATTAAAACATGTAATATTCATTAAAATATATGTGAAGTAAAAATATGTTGTCAATAAGATTCCATGGGAGATAATCTGATATCTATGAATTATTTATTTTCACATGAATAAGTGATTGGGCTCTTATTTCCCTTTAAAACTTCAAGTAAACATATTTTAGAGAAAAATATATTTCTCTAGTGGTCTAAATATTGATTGAAAGACAATTCTGTAACATTTAAAGAAAATTTACAATTTTAAAAAAGATTCTTTGAAAACTTTAAATGGGACATTATTATAGCAATTCAAAAATTACTACTGTAAATTCAGAAATTATTGCGTGCATTTATTATTGCGATTTTTTTAAAATTAACAAAAATGCGAGTTTAACTATTGCGAATTTTGGAAAAGCTACGTACAGATATAAGTATTTGATATCAGAATGCAAGTTTTTATTATTGCGATACTCAAGTAGTCGCGTTATTCGCATTAATAAAAACCTCGCAATAATTTCTGAATTTACAGTATATTACCTTTCATATGCCTTTACAATTGATATACCTGTAAAGAAATACATCTATTCAAATTCAATGTCAGATGTGAAACTCAAGTCTTCCAGGGCAGTAAGTTTGATACACTGCACTTGCCTCATACTAACAACCTTTCACTAGCTATGAGCTAAACTGTTTTATGGAGATGATCAGTTTGTAGAAGTAAGTTCAAACTGCAATTTTGGTAAAACATTTACCAATTGGTATTGTGAAAGGGCAACATTTAGGATAAGAGCAGTAAAACAAATGATTGCAGTGTCTTTTGGCTGTGAGATTATATTTGAATATTGTTTGTACCCTAAGCAGCCTTGTATGTACTGTAAATTGAAACATGAGTAAAATTGTCACATCTTTAAGTGTTTATCCACTAGATAAAAAAACTCATCAATGTTACTGGAGAGAATTGCAATAGATTTAATTTCCTTAATTTAGTTAACTCTTTTTATTATATTATTTGTTGTCAATCAGTGGTGTACACACAGATAATATTGTCTATTTGTGAATATGATAAATAATGACTTGTATAAGGTCATCAAAATTACCCATAATTTCAAGTTCATTATCACTTGACTCATGGTTTTTCAGTGCTAATGCTAAGACTCCCAACAGTTCAACAATCAGTGTAGATAATTTAACATCAATCAAAGGTTGGTTACTAAATCAGATGAAATGTGCAGGTATTAAATAAATGTCAAAATTGTTGTCAGTTGATACAATGATTTACCAACCCAAGACATGTAATATTCATCCCAGCCATTGGCCTCTGTGATTATCTCTAGGGTTGAAAAATCACTGTATCAACCAAACCAAAAGTCAATAATTGCATGGTGTTCACTGAAAAATCAAGCAAAAATTGAATTGTCAATAAGACATCAACCCATCATGGATAGCATTGCAAGAACTTTACCTGTGCCATTTCCAAAGGCCAATACATTTCCATGTACTTCAACATTGTACATTAACCTTTGTCAAATTGTAAAATCCATGTGCAAAAATCTGTGATCATACATATTACCGACCTTTTATTAAAAAAATCTTGCATGTGCTACATTGTACTTTGTTTCAATTTGTTAAGAAAGACCTTAGATGTTTTGCAAGACAGAATAACCTTTCCTTTACCATTATGGTTAGGTTGTAAGAACAGACCAAATTCTAGTCACTTCTGTGCCTGGTTAAATTGGCACCCAGTATAGTCAATTTGTTGCCTTGTCAAAAGAATACTTGGTTAATTCGGCACCCAATGTAGTTATATTGGCATCCATGGTTAACATATTGTTTTTTTACATGAAAAGAATCGTGGCAAGATGGTTGATGCATTCAAATCTGATCTGACTAGGATTGCCAAGTTTTCCTGCAGAAGTTTTGTGATTCTCTCCTGGTATACTGGCTTCCTTTTACCACTAAAAGCTGACTGCCTTGAAAAGTCCATGATATCTGAAAGTCTTGTTAAATAATCAAACAATTTGGAGGGTTTTTTTTTTTGTGTCACTTCTCTGGCTATCAAATTAGGTTTTTTTTTTTGTCAATTCTCCTGCTATGAAATTAGGTTTTTTTTGTGTGAATTCTCTGGCAATCTAATTAGTTTTTTTTTGTCATTTCTCTGGAATTAGTAGGACACAGTTTCCTGCTAGTATGCACAGTGTTGTCTTTTATTCTCGCTTTTCATACTTTATATGAAAGTAAGGAGATGTGGTATGATTGACAATGAGACAACTATAAGCCAGAGTTCAATTGAAGTGGAAATAAGTAATTAAAGGTCACTGTTCGTCCTTCAACGATGAGAAAAGCCCATACCATATAGTCAGCTGTAAAAGACTCAAACATGGAAAATGTGAAACAATTCAAACTAGAAAACACAAGGAAATGATATTGGGAATACATGAACTACTGTTATCTTGAAATATTTCTCTAGTCTGGCTGACTTCGAGATAACAAGAGTCGACTGTATATATAGCGTGTGTAAGGTGGATAGGAATCATCTGACCTTGACATGTCACGTGTTAGCAGTTCAATAATCAATGTTGTGTTTCAGAGCTTAGGTCAGCTTTGCATTTACTGTAACAGATCAACACAGGATGTTTCAAAAGAAGTATAACAAGTAGTGTTTAACTCTGCCACATTCTTTATGTGTCTGTCCCAAATCAGGAGCCTGTAGTATAGTGGTTGTAGTTAGATCATTTAATGTTGTAAGTTGTACATTACTGTTTGAAAGGGGTTATCCAACCTTTACATCATTTTCATGGTTCTATGATCTGTCTTCAGCTTTTTTGTTTAGGTGTTTCTCAGATACTACGAGTATAAGCTTAAGATAAACTATATTTGATTTACTGAATCAATGCAAGTTAACCGCATTACTATGGTTCATTGATCAACCTTAATTTTTTTAAATACTCAAACATGCAGTAAGTCCTTTATATAAAACACTATTACTATGTAGAAATTAATTAAAACCTTTACAAAATTCTTTCAAAGACACAAAAATTTGGTTAGAAAGTTTGGCTGTGCTTTTCAAATTCTTATTAAAAACGGGACAATACATCCTAATACTAACACAGATGTTGTTTATAAAGCCATTAAATTTAGATGTTCCATAAAATTCCATGTAATCTAATTGATCCTTTGAATCATTTTATTCTTAAAGGTTATCAATTTAACACAGTAGTAAAATCTTTAAATATTGTTTTTATATAGGTACATGCATTGGGAAGTCAGGAGCCTGTAGTACAGTGGTTGTAGTTGGATATTGGGATGTGATGTCCCGTTTTTTAATAAGAATTCTACAGGCACAGCCAAACTCTTTTTTGACATTTTTACCTACTATGTCTGTTTGTTTTGCTCACACATTGTTGTCAATATAATGGAATTTTATGTGACTGTCATACAAGTGAGAGGTTTAGCTAGTTATAAAACCAGGTTTAATCCACTATTTTCTACATAAGGAAATGCCTGTACCAAGTCAGGAATATGACAGTTGTTTTCCATTCATTTGGTGTGTTTGAGCTTTTGATTTTGCCATTTGTTAAGGGACTTTCTGTTTTGAATTTTCCTTGGAGTTTGGTATTTTTGTTATTTTACTTTTTTTTTATATTGTTTTTGAAAAATTAAAGCATGGCTAAATATATAATGCTATGTATGTACAGTTATGTGAACTTTTGATTCTACATCCTGTCGATACTGCATACTTATATTTTTGCATTGCACAAGGCTTTGTGTTTCTTAGACTGTTTATGATGTCGTCACACTAAATCTGGTTGTACTTGGCTTTGAACAAGCTTTCAGTAACTGTGAATACTCTTATTTCTGTGCTTTGAGTCTCTTGTTTTGGGGGTATAAATTGCATTCTTACTCAGATATTCAAGTTACAAAATGATGTGTATGTGTATAACCATTCCTGTTGAGGAAGAACATAAATTGTGCATGGTGTATGAATCAAGTAGTTATCTACCTGTCCATATTTGTAGTTGAACCACCCAATGCTTAATACAGTGCAATGTTTAATTTTTAGTGCAAACTGCAAAAAATGCAATCTTTACCCTTCAGTTCTTGCAAGCATTTGGATGATGTTAGTGGTTTTCGTGCCTCATACTGATCTTTCGAGTTAAGCCAATTGTAACTGATTTTTATGCCTCACCTATAATAGTAGAGGGGCATTATGTTTTTTGGTCTGTGCTTCTTTCGTCCGTCCGTTCGTCCGTTCGTCCGTCTGTCCCACTTCAGGTTAAAGTTTTTGGTCAAGATAGTTTTTGATGAAGTTGAAGTCCAATCAACTTGTACACATGTTCCCCATGATATGATCTTTCTAATTTTAATGCCAAATTAGAGTTTTGACCCCAATTTCACGGTCCACTGAACATAGAAAATGATAGTGCGAGTGAGGCATCCGTGTACTATGGACACATTCTTGTTAAGTTTGTTCTTATGTTGTGCTGTTACACCAGTGTCCAAGGTTTAAACAGTAAAATAACAAAAATACAAAACTCCAAGGAAAATTCAAAACCGAAATTCCCTTATCAAATGGCAAAATCAAAAGCTCAAACATGGAAAACAACTGTCATATTCCTGACTTGGTACAGACATTTCCTTATGTAGAAAATGGTGGATTAAACCTGGTGTTTTAGCTAGCTAAACCTCTCATTTGTATGACAGTCGCATAAAATTCCATTATATTGATAACAATGTGTGAACAAAACACACTTTTAGAATTCCAAAATGTTCTTCCCTTAATTTCTAATTTTTTAACAAATTTTTGTTATCCACTACATATTATGCACAATTTCTGTGCAAAATTTCAAGGGTGTGCATCCCATTCTATTGGAGTTTTAGCTATTACAAAAATTGTTTACAAACAGAAGGATGGACAAAGTGAAAACTATAGGGCTTTGATGTGAGAATATGGACCAGAATTCAAACTACCACTTAAAATTACAAAAAATTGAAAACCATAGGTTTTTAATACATATTTTATATACAAACAATATAATATACTATAACTGACAAATAAACATGTATCTAAAGAAAAAGAAAATCAACAATATACAATAAAAAACACAAAATCATATTGCACAGAGTGTGCTAATATATAGCATCTTCAAATAGATTTGTTCTATATTTATCTGCAATTCTTTTACCCTGTCTTATTGACATGAAATACAATATTTTCTCATCCACAAAAATAAATGAATACTCAGGATTAGACAATGCCAGTATTAATAAGATCACTAAAATATAACTGTTCCTAAGCATATATATGTAGGACTTGTAGGTGTGATGGGGACGCTGAAGTGTGAAGGTCACTCTGAAGTGCCATGGTCTGCTCTGAAGTGTGATGGTCCGTTCGCTGATGTGCGATTGTCTATTTTATGCATGATGGCTAGTTTCAAATCACAGATGTTTCATTATTAATCCTATGAGAAGGAGACTTTTTAATGGTTAGTATATAAATTTCCATTAGTTATTGTCCTTTTGTGTCCTTAGTTGCAGTTACATACTAAGTGAGAGATCATCCTCTGATTTTCAGCATGTGAACATAATTTTGCGTTTACATTCTATCTTTACTTGGTTCCTCTCATGAGTTCCTAGTTAACATAGTATTATATAATTCAGAGTTTGTTTGCGAACCCATATTTATTTAGAGAATTCTACGCTCCATCGAAATAAAAAAAATTACCTTTTGTAGATTTAAAAAAAAATCTGCTACAGAAGGTTAACTTCCCCTCTCGGCCTCTCTACCAATCTCTCCCTGTTTCCTGTAGTATTAAAAAGTTTATAAGCCACTTTATAACTTAAAAAAAAAAACTGCTTCTAACAAACACATTGACTTTTACATTGACCTGCAAAGCATTGAAAGTATAGTTTATATAGTCCATTGCACTTCAGCGATACCACCATTGCATTTCAGCGTTACCACCATCACACTTCGGTGTAGCTATCAATAAGATAGCGTCACAATGCCATCATCGCTCTTCAGTGTGATAAAAAACACACTTCAGGGTCAAACCATCGCACATCATCGTGACCATCGCGGTTCAGAGTACCATCAGGGTTCAGAGTCCTACATATATATATTTTGTTTAAATATATGAAGGGAATAATGACAAGTTTTCTAAGGAATCAGGAGTTTACTCCAAGACATTTGATAAATTTTGTTCTTACATCCTGGTCATCTCAGTTATTATATTTTCAATAACCATGGCGGTTCAGAGTACCATCGGGGTTCAGAGTCCTACATATATAAATTTTGCTTAAATATACAGAGGGGGATAATGACAAGTTTTCTAAGGAACCATAAGTTTACCCCAAAGACATTTGATAAATTTTGTTCTTACATCCGTGTCATCTTAGTTATTATATATTCAATTATAGAAAGAGTTCATCAATTGGACTAGAAGCAAATCACCTGACCTAAAAATTTACATATGCAAATTAGGTCAAATTCAATTTTGGTCCTATAAAAAACACGAACACATACAGTCAACTGTGTAGGATTTTTGTAGAAATGATTTTAATGAATTTACATATCTAATGCTTTTAAAAAAATCTAATATTTTTTACAGCATAATGTACTGGTAATTTAAGCAAAACTTCTGATATATCTTTTTTGTAGTTTCCTAAATATTTAAGTGTTGATTAAAATCATCTTTTTATCACATAGCTCCATATACTTTCATACCTGATTATAGAACATTAAAATACACACTTGTCTATTTATACCAAGAGTGCACACGCTGAAATGTCTAGCCTGCTTAACTTATCATGACTGAATTTCATACCATTCACTGAATATAGTTAGACTGACCTAATTACGAAAAATTGAACATTGGCAATTGACCAATGAACCCTAAAAATGAGGTCAAAGTCAGATGAACCTTTACAGCATGAATACCATGTTATCATTATATACAGTGAATATAGTTGATCTATTGCTTTTAGTATCTGAGAAACGAAATAACCACGAAAACTTAAAATTTACTAATGAACCATGAAAATAAGGTCAAGGTCAGATGAACCCTGGCAGACAGATATGTTCACCTCACAATCATTCTATAAACGAGTTATAGTTGACCTATAACTTATAGTATCTGATTAACATAAACCATGAAAATGAGGTCAAGGTCAGATGAAATCTGCCAGACAGGACATGTACACCTTGCAATCATCCCATTCACCAAGTATAGTGACCCTACTGGTAATAGTATCTTAGAAAACCTTACTACTGAAACTTAACATTGACCAATGAACGATGAAAATGAGGTCAAAGACAGATGATACCTGCAGACAAACATGAACACCTTACACCAAGTACAGCTGATTTATTGCTTATAGTATCTGAGAAAACAGACCAAACAACAAAACTTAACATTGACCAATGAACCATGAAAATAGGGTCAAGGTCATATAAAACCTACGGTACCAGTCTGACATGTACACCTTACAATCATTCCACACACCAAATATAGTTGACCTACTGCTTATGGTATCTTAGGTACAAACTTGAACACAAAAATGTAACCTTGATCACTGATCCATGATGTGAGGTAGAAGTCAGGTGAACTATGTCTGACATTATGTAGACCTTGTAAGGATCCCATATACCAAATATAGGTATTCTATTACTCATAATAAGTGAGTATTTCACATGATAAAACAACTCTAAATTTTTTTCAAGCAGTTGCTGAACCATGAAAATGAGATCAAGGACAATAAGAAAATGAGATCAAGGACAATAAATAATTTATAAAAGAACAGAGTTCCAATGTCCCCCGCGTTGCACATATTTTATCTATCCAAGGTACAAGGGCAATAACTAAAAAAAGCACTTTTGATTTGTTCTTTAAAACTTTTTATTAATATTTTAAGAGAAATGAAGGATTCAGAGCAAATGCAATGTGATTTCCATTATAATTTATATTTCCAAGGGGCATAACTTGTTAAAAATATTTAATCAAAACTTATTTTCGAAAGTGTCAAAGACATTGCTGATATAACCTATGATATAAGTTTCATAAAATTCTGGCAAGAATTGAACATATGAGAGCGATAACATTGCAATTTTCCATAAAATCAATATTTTCAAGGGCATAACTCTTTTAAAAATAATTGATCGGCACTGATTTTTGAACTCTTAAAGAACATTGATGATATAAACCTATTATATAAGTTTCATAAAAATCTTGCAAGAATTGATCACATTTTAGTGCGCTCATAAGGCAATTTTCCATATAATTAATATTTCCAAGGGACATAACTCTTTTAAACATTATTGATCGGCACTGATTTTCAAATTCGTCCAAGACATTGCTAATATAAACCTATGATTAAAGTTTCATAAAATTCTGGCAAGAATTGTACATATGAGAGAGCTAAAAATGCAATTCTCCATATAATTTATATTCAAGGGGAATAACTCTTTTAAAAATAATTGATCGGCACTAATTTTACGAACTCGTCCAAGACATTGCTGATATAAACCTATGATATAAGTATCATAAAAATCTGGCAAGAATTGAACACATGAGAGCGCTAACAATGCAATTTTCCATAAAATTAATGTTTCCAAGGGGCATAACTCTTTTAAAAATAATCGATCGGTACTGATTTTCAAATTCGTCCAAGACATTGCTAATATAAACCTATGATTAAAGTTTCATAAAATTCTGGCAAGAATTGTACACGTGAGAGCGCTAACAAGACCAGACTGACACCCGGTATTTCCATGTCCCCCGCGAATTTTATTTATTAAAATGGAAATTGAACTGAAACACATGAAGTTTAACCGACACTGTTTAAGTACTGATATCAGATAGACAAAGCCCTTGAACATCTGACAGATGTTATTTGATAATTTTATAGTACATTTTTATCTCCAAATTTAAGGAGCCAAAAAAATAGCCTAATCATGCCTCATACTTTAAACATTTAACAACAGATAAGCAACAAAACACAGATGCCATGTGATGGCAATAGCTCACACTTATGGCCCTTTGGGCCAGGTGAGCTTATATATCTTTTTACAGTAAAATCAACATTTTAAATAACTTATCACTAAAACAACTGGCAAGTTGAAACTACATCTGAAATTTAACAAGTCCTCTTGAAAAAGTAATATAATATTGTTTGAATATCTATGAATCAAACTGTCACCATGTCACTCTTTTGTTGATAGAGGTAATTTAACTGCCATTGTTTTTTGTTCCTTCAGCTTTATATGTGTATATAATATAACACCTGAAAAAAAGAAATTACCTTTATTAAATGTGCAAAAGCTCTAAATAATGTGTGCAGGCATTTTCTTAATTCATCAGTGTATGTGAAATATGTGACTTTTCATTACTTTACCAGCTAGACTTTATAAAAATTTAATAGAACTTTCTGTATCAATCCTTACAAGGAAAAACACTCTTGAACAGAAATGAAATACTTTGTAACTACAAAAGGATAATGATTTAATAAAGAGGTTAACTATTACAAAGAAGTAAATGGACAGGATAATGTAAATTTTTTTTCACATATTGTTATTATTTTTTCAAAACTATCATTAATCACTATAGATTCATCCAAATTTAATCAATTTAAATGAAATATTTTACTGGAAAAGGTTTTATCATCATTGAGATTTAAAAATGTATAATAAAATATCTAAATAATACAATTTTTTCCTAATAATGATCCCTTGATTTGTTTTAATCATATAAATTCACCACTTAGATTTTCCTTAAAAAGTAGTTGCTGCAGTGAATATTTTCAAATAAAAACACTATTTTCACAATTGGAAGTTTTCAGTGTCTTACCAAGTTTGCACAATTAGATGGGTATGTTTATAATGAGGAATATTTTATTTGTTTTCTTGGTTTAATGCCACTTTTTAAATACCATACAAATTCATGGCAGCCAGCTTACATAGTTGATGAATTTGGAGTACCAAGAGTAAACCAATGTATCATATCAGAACCTCTAATTCAGTGGTTGATATTGATTCTTGTCTGTCATATTTGTTTTTTCGTAAATTGTATTGTTATAAATTATGCCGTTAGTTTTCTCATTTGAATTGTTTCATATTTTTTATGCTGGAGCCTTTTATAGCTGACTATATACCAATAATATCTTCATTTGAACTTTAGTGGATAGTTGTCTCATTAGCAATCATACCATATCTCCTTATCTTTATATATTCAGGACAACTATATTGTAAAGGAGATATAAATATGCCCTGCTTTATCCAAGACCAACATGTTAAATCAGATTTTGAAAGTTTGTTATCTCACTAGTGAACAATATATAAGAAGACTCTTTATCTTGACACAATACTCTGATTTTAAGACAACCTATCTTGACATTTACACTTCTCTTCCACATGCTTGGTGAAGAAGCAGTAAATACAAATATCATATCAAAACACCAGACCACTAAGATATGAGGCCTTAAATTCAATTATACCACTGATGCAGAAATACTAACTGCATCTTATCTTTTTGAAAATGATTGGAATAGAAATGAAATGTTTGTTTACTGTAATGAAATGAAGCATATCAGGAACACTTTGTAAGGTAGACATCCAATTCCAAGACCACAAGGCCACAGTGACCCTTAAAAATAACTACAATAGTATTATTTCTAATTCATTTTTGACACTTTCTTCCCAAATAATAGATTTCTGAATATCATAAATAAAATGAACCATGGGTGCAGTTCATACCAAAGAATTAATTGCATTTTGCCCAAGAAAATAACTGAAATAATTTTGAAATATTGTGAAATAAAAGTGATTTATACATATATACATATCTCACCTGATAATGTAAGTAAAATTCCAAGCAATTGTAACATACTGATTGGATCATGGAATAGAAGGAATCCAAGAACTACTGTTAAACAGAATTTTAGATGACCAACCATATTATATCTAAGTAAAAGTTAAGGAATATACTTGTGAACAAAACAAGTTATGGAACAATCATTAAAAAGATTGTAAACCAATAATACAGTGCAATTAAAATAAACTTCAAATATTTCTTTTCTTTTGGTTTAAAGGAGGACTTTTAATAGGTACCATTATTTGCCCTCTGGAATCTAAAAAAAATGTAAAACTCCTTAATCCTTTTAAAATAATGTTAAAATTATTGATAATTGAATTGATTGTTCTTGTTCCGAAATGATTTTGTGAGTTAACTGTGATGTCATAAAAATGTGTTACTGTAGATTCATTATTATTCGTTAGATACCAATTTTGGTGGATTTCGTGGGTATAGGTAAACCACAAATTTAAATGTTTAACGAAGTATGCATTTTCTAAAGTCTTGTATACAGACTTTGACGAATCCAAGAAATCAATTATCCATGAAAAAATAAGTTTTCTTCAATCCACGAAATTTGGTATCCACGAAAATAAATGAATCCACAGTAATTGACAAATATGACCCCAAAAAAACTCAACATTTTATCTGTAATTTTTGTAGATTTATAGATACACTAATGTAGTTTCACAACCTAATAAGTTTTACTGGGATAGACAACTATCAAATAGAAAAATAATGAAAATTTCAAGACCGAGCGTCTTTTTCACGAAAATGCAAGATGAGAACCTTGTGTTAAGCAAAGGTAAATATAGGTATATTTTTTTTAAAAGATAAGTGCCTGAGTTTGACAGGTATTTAGTTCACACTTGTTCAATAACAAAAATATTCATTGTATGTCCTAATACATGTAGTTCAGTATGGATAATCTCTAGTTAATAGAAGGTCAGTTCATATAGGTTTTATGTCTTTTATTGTATCTTCTAAGAGATAGTCAAATACTAGGTCATTGTGCACTCAAAACTTCGATCATTCTTAAAAATAATGTTTGATGATGCTGATACAAATATTTTGAACTAAGCATCTTTGTCTTTTATTTTACCACCTTCTTTTCTCTGGTCTTTTTAATAAAGGATACGTAACAGCTGATGTATTTCCTATAACCCAGAATATTGAAAGATTGACCATAAATGCTACCAATCCTGAAAGAAGCACCATTGCCTGAAATATAAATGAAAAAAAATTTGTTGACAAGATTTAAATACTAAATTCAAGCAAACACACACATACAATCTTGTGAAATTAAACTTATACTTAAAGTAATGTTAATATTTCTTAAAAGAAGTAGATTTAAGAAGTTTACATTTTCTTAGAAAAGAATTACTTTATTCTAGATAGCATATTTTTTTCTGTATAAAAGACTCCACTGATCTAAACATATAAGGTGGAATGACAACCATTCAAATATGAGTTGTTTCCCTTTTTAAAAAATGTTAGTTCTTTATAAAGTAAACATACATGTATTCTGTATCTCATACTGTTATTTTTTTTAACCTAACAACAGCCATCATGAATGTTATTTCTTTTGATTAATCTTATTCTTAGTCCATAATGGAATTACCATAAAATTATATAAAATATACAGTTATTCTGTGCATTTGAAAACAATATATTTCAGTGGTTTTTTTTTCTAATGATATCAATCTCATAAAATGAAGTCTTACAATAACATGAATTGGCCATTCTCCCAGTGCTCCATAGAAGCTGAACACACTAGGTTCCACAAAAGGGATGACAACAAACAACATAGCTGATGATAGAGGTGCTTGGTAATATAACAACTGCATTGAGTTCACCTGGAATTCATGCTGTTTTTCTCCTACCCACTGAAATAACAATATTTAATTTTGTTAATTACTGGATAAAAATAAAAATGTCCTTTAATATGTTTAAATATGATGAAATTATCAAACAAAGTTACAATATTTATCCTATTAAAATGCTCAAAAGTTACTAAATATTTTTCCATCACAAAATATTATCCTATAGCTGAATGCAGTAAAATTGATTCTTTATACATTTTGTACTACGCAGGGATCACCACAGAATTTATTTTAAGGGTGGTGTTCACAAAAAAAAAATTATATTGAAATTACAATCACACAAGATCTTTATAGTAGATCATAATCTGTTAATTAGGAAAAAGATAAACAAATTCAAGCCACTGTAAAAAAAATTGTAATTAAGGCATGAATTTATACTTTTGAAGTAAAAATTGTCAAAAATTTTACCTTTTCATCACATTTTTCAAAAATTCAAGGGTGGTGTTGAGAAATTCAAGAGTGGTGCTGGAGATTAAAGGGTGGAGCTGAAAATTTAAGGGTGGAGGAGCTCCACCTTTAAACAGCCTGTGGTGATCCCTGCTACCATGTATTAGGATATGAATGAAATATTGATTTTTCTGTGTTTCTTATTTATTCATTTAAATATGCTACAATTTCTCTATACATTTAAAAAAATTTCACTTATTCTGTCACAATGACCTAATTTTAAGCTTGAATATTAAACTCTGTAGTGGTATACTTGATCTTGAAATTATAATTTACAGTACTTGTTTATGCAATCTTTCCATTATTACTTACCACCTGATACAGTGAAGTAACAAACACACCAAGAGATGCATATATAATTCCATATAAGTTGAACTTGACATCATAGAAGGAATTTAGGAAAACACCTAAAGCTATAGGAATCTGAAAGACAGCAAAATTAAAAAAAACACTGAAATTAATGATATATTGTTTACATAAATATGGAAAAAAAAATGTTATCTTTTGCAATGAAATTGTGTCATGTTGATGATTTTTTGGCATTTTAAAAAAGATATTTGTGTATGTACCGTAGGTAAAAATAAATGTAAAATGATTAAACAAAATTCAGTCATATTGTAACACTAGTTAGTACCTGGAATTTTGTAAACATGGTAAATGAACAATTGGGGACTTTCGGAAAATATTCAAAAATTGATTTGTTTGTCATGTCTTTCATTAATATATAAATAAGGAAATGTGGTACGATTGCCAATGAGACAACTATCCACCAAAGACCATATGACGTAGATGTATATAGATATAAGAAGATGTGGTATGAGTGCCAATGAGACAACTCTACATCCAAGTCACAAATTGTAAAAGTAAACCATTATAGGTCAAAGTACGGCAACAATAGGTCACAGTACAGCCTTCAACAATGAGTGTATAGACAACCAAGAAACCTATTTAATCAACAATATCATTGTATTGAAATGACACCATAATAGTACAGCTTATTTAAAAGTGGATCTAGTATGTTTTCACCATTTTCTTGGGAGCATGATTATTGAATTCTCTCAGTTAAAACATGGGTGTTATTACTAATCTTCTAAAATAAAAGATCCGTAGGATACTGTGGATTCAGTATATTCATGCGGTACCAATGTTGTGGATTTTGTCGGTAAAAGTAAATCACAAAGTTTTGCTATTATATTTGGTTTAAAGTATGAATATTTTGGAAAAACTGACCACAGAGAAACATTGTGTTGATTTGAAAAAAATCTAGTGATCTACATTTTGAACATTTCGCTTAAACCAACAAAGTGATGAATAACCTTACCAAAAAACCTGTTAATATGCTGTACAAAACCATGCTCCCAGTAAAATAATTGCAAAATTATAAAACATTTACATTTGTGTGACTAGAAACTCTTATACCAGGAACAGTTATACAAGATTGGAAATTCTCTACAACTACAGCCCTTACTTGCTTAAATCATGTAGATCAAAACATTTTTATCCAATCACATACAGTATTAGATGCATAGGTTGGCATCCAATTTAAAAAAAAATATATCCACTGCTTGGGTGTAGAGAGAGCTTGAATCTATTACCAGGTCAGTTGTCAAAATTCAATGTCACATGACTTTGTAGACACTCTAGAAATGTATGTTACACATGTTACAACCATCAATCATCAACCAATACTTTGAATATTTATCACCTTCTAACTTCAAACAATGTAGCAAAAAACAAAAAGACTTCAGAAGAAAGACTTTTTTTTTGTAATACATTAGCATAACAGAAAGTTTAAATACATGTCGTAATATTGATTTATTTTATATACAATTATTATTTCTCACACCTTGCTAAATATCTTTTTACAATTACAAATCTTGCACATTGATCTGGAACTATATATAGGACCAATAGCTTAAGAGAATTTCAGATACCATTTTCTCCAAAAATCGAAAATTTCAAAACTAAAAATAAAAAAGAACACTTTTATACCCGAACTAAACATCATTCTATCTGGCTAAAAACCGGCATGGGACATTTGCGCTTTTTCATAGGACATTTGCGCTTTTTACATAGGACATTTGCACTTTTTACATAGGACATTTGCACTTTTTACATAGGACATTTGCACTTTTACAATATTTGCTTCTTATGACTTCCCTCCTATTTTATCCTGGCTTAAGACAGGTAGGTTTGACCTGGTAGAGTTAAAGTTTTAATTTCATTATGGTTAAAAGTTTAATAGTCTTTTCATAGCACATTAATATAGTTATATATAGCTAAAATTAAACATTCTAAAGACACAAAGACACGTATAGTCATTACAGGTCAGTTTTCGCTTGATATCTGAAGCTCAGTTTATCTCTTGTATTAAATCTGTCCTGACTGGTATTTCGCCCACATTTCATATAAATATTTTAGTTTCTCTTTCTCAATTCTTGAATGAGGTCCCTGTTCATCAATATAACGAATTTTAATGTAATTAACCGACTGTTGTTCAATGATAAAAATCCATCGTGACATACATTCTTTTCCTTTACTAGTCTATAACTTTAAACTCTGTGTTTAAGCAGAGACATATGACATATATATTTATGTGTATATATGTCTCTAGTTTAAGACTCTGTCAATGTGAAGTAACTAACCACAAATATAATTTGAATTTATTTATGTAATGATTACAACTCATTAAAATTACAGGCAGATGACTACAGGTAAAAAAGTGCAAATGTCTGATCAATTTAATACAGGTGTATCAAAATTTAAAGCGCAAATGTCCATAGTGTTTGGAGCGCAAATGTCCTATGGTGTTACAGGTAAAAAAGCGCAAACATCCTGTGCCCCTAAAAACAGAGTTCAAATGTTTAAAGAACAGCCTGTGCTCTAAGGCTAAACAAAAAGTATGTGTTTCCTATTTGACCATATTGATAGGGAAGATAAACGTAGAAAGGAATTCTTTTTGTATTTGACTAATTTTTTTAACTTAAAAGTATATGGGGCATGTATGGGGAGACCTGAAATTTCGACACAATTCACAAAAAATAAAAACTTTGAGGCAAAGAAAAAAAGAGTGGGTAGGGAAATCCTAAACACCAGTATTTCTTTTTGGCCTACAATTATATGTTAAATTATTGAACCTTTGTATTTGTTTTCTTTGCTCTTCTTTAATAGGTACATGTACCAAATAAAATTGAGCATTATTGTCATTGCTTCTTATTACATATATAAATATTTTACTTAAATAAATAGTGATCATTATTTAACATAAATTTAAGAACTAATATTGAAGGTTGTTATTAACTCGACATGTACATTTTAAATATCAAACATAACTTACCGGGGTAACTGTAAGAAGAATTTAATTTTTAATACTAAGCTTGAAAAATAGATAACTTATCTATTTATAAATAAGATTATATCAGTCCTTATCATAAAACTTGGTAAACTACATAACACTTCAAACAATTACTGGTACACAGCAATAAGCATTGCCCTATTTTTTTGTACTTGTAAAATTCAGTTATAGTTTTCCATTAGATTTTGTTTTTTTAATTTATCACACTACTATTTATAATTTGATTATTTTTGTGATTTTTCCTTTATTAAGCTTTGATTTAATCCCTTCAGATTACAAATATTAAGCATGTTAAGTATGAAAAATCTGGCATATATGTAGGTATAGAATTTTAATATATTATTTTCCAATAATTTGTGCACAAAAATGGCAATTTTCCTTAACACAATTTATCTTAAAATCTATATTTTAAAATATCATTTCTCCTTGTTTTCAAACATTGTATGTGTATTGTGTCCCCCAAAATCCTGTCTCATACCCTGAAAATGTATACATAATGTAACACAGTAATGATTGAAATGATAAAACAAATATAAGTTTGGAAAAAAAAACCTGAAACAGAATTTGAAAAAGTCATTTAAACAATGCTAATTATAGAATAATTAAATTGTCCATTACCATGGTCAGTTTTATGGCTAATGAGAATGATTTTTTATAAAACTGTGTCTGGATGATCATAATACAAGGCATTGTCATGGTCTTTATAATTTGGTATGTTCCCACGCTGTTGGTTCCTAAAGACAGATTGGTAAATACCACAAATCCACAAAAAGTCATTGCTAATGGAAGTACTTGTAATATGGAAAGACTAGCTGGTTTGAACACTCTAAAGAGTCGGCAAATAAAAAGTCCGATAAATGTTATCACAAAATGAATAAATGTAAGAGTAAGGTTTGGAAACTTTCCGTATACATACACCCATTTGTTGATCATAATGATTGTTATAGAAAAACACACATTCATAGCTAGACCAAAACTGATCATCAAATTTGATGGAGGGGCTGGTGCCAAGTTTTCCATTGCTTCTATGATGATTTGCACACTTGATCTGCAGTAAGTTCCTCAGAATTGAAAATATTAATAAAATTAATATTAAATGTCTTTAAACAATACCTGTAACAGCAAGTTTTATTTAAACAGCTGCTTCTTTGAATAATCTATGATCATTTTACCAAAAATCAATAAATATTTGTACTTTTGAAATTTATGAGAGATCATTTATCTTATATGCAAATGAAGATGTGTCTTGGTAGTTGCTCAAGTATTTCCTCTTTAATATAGCTAATATTCAGACTTCATTCACTGGTATTTCCTCCTTAATATAGCTATGGTTCAGACCTCATTCAGGTATTTCCTCTTTAATATAGCTATGGTTCAGACTTCATTCACTGGTATTTCCTCCTTAATATAGCTAATATTCAGACTTCATTCACTGGTATTTCCTCCTTAATATAGCTATGGTTCAGACTTCATTCAGGTATTTCCTCTTGGCTAGTATTGCCTTTTTTACAATTTCTGCTAAATTTTTCATGTATATTCACTAAACATGTAAACCATCATTTCTTGCTTCAACTCCTAACACCTAACAGTATGATAAAATTCCACAAATAACTTTATCAATATCTTTTTATCTTGTACAGTCTATTCCTCCTTAGAATTGTATGATTTTTTTTAAAATTCTAGTCTTTTGCATGAAACCTGCAGCAATATTACATGTAAAGCTTCCAGTAATGACCACTTTCTAACAAACTCATTCATCCTTGAGACATGTCCATGTGTATTAAATATAAGAACAGGTAAAAATTTATGTTTAAAAATAGATTTTGTCAACAGGGGAGATAACTCAATATTTCAATTGTTCTTGGATTATGTCTTTGAAAATAAAATAATAACTATCTTACACAAAACATACTTGACAATTTTGTTTCTTGTTCAATTTTTAAAATATTAATGCATAAAAAGTAAAAATGAAGAGTAACCATTCTATTTTCTAGTTAAACCTCTCCCTTGAATTTATGTAAACAATTGCCTTAAAGGTATATTCCACATAAGCTTGCATATATCAGTATGTCTCAAATTTCTAGCCATAAGCTAAATCTTAACATCTTCCTCGTTTGCATATTGAATTGAAAAATATGTGATATGTTCATGATAAAGAAAAAATGAAATAAAAAATTCTACAAGAACATATATAGAAGTTTTCAGAATATAAAAAATATATTAGACCATGAAAGTACTGTGTTAAAATAAATTTCTGTACTTTCATGATTTGTATATTGACATAAGAAGATTTAAGTTAATGGCAACATTTTGATTTACAAACAAATATATTTATAAAGTACAAATGTACTTCTTTGGCAATGAGTTATTATCAACATCTTATTTGGATTCAAATTTCAAATGAATGTTGTACATTTTGTGTACTTTTTGCCTAAAAATATTTGGTTGCCATGGTTTCTATGATAAATACTCATTTCGTAGTATTTACTGCATATAATGTAATTTACACTAGTTGTAATAATATAGTGTAAATTTTGTCTCTATTAAAGCTTTCAGTAGATGAGATCTTACGTTCTTCTTTGCAAATTGGCTTAAACAATTTTATTATGGATAACAAAGTGACATTTCTACCTTATAAGATAAAAGACATATAAATATAAATAGAAAATGATCTTTGGTTGTGTAACCTTCTTTTGTTGGTGCTTTCGACTGGAGAACCGTCGTACACAAGCATCGCACAAGTTGGCACTCAAAGGCGGGTGGGGAGCAAGAAGGTGAACTGTGGTTTATTTTTATCAATAGTACCGCTTAAGTCGACACTAGGGACCGTCTTGACCTTGTAGGGTATGAATGATTCGTTCATTGTTGAAGACCCTACATCAACTGTCAAGATGAAGAACAGGAATAAAAGCCCTGTTAATTGATAATTTTCTATGTTTTCTATGTATTGTGTGCGATTTTGTCCCATGTACATTTACTCAATATCCTTTCATTTTCTTTAGTCCACTGTAAAATTATTTTCCTTCAGTAGAAAAAGCTAACTAACATAACTAAAAGTGGAGCAAACCAAGACACAGAATTAATCCACTATTCAATTTTGACTTGCAGTTTTAAAGGTAACCTTTTTCTGACTAAGCATAGTAAAACTTTCCATTTAAATTTATTTTTGGGATTCTATAATGAAGCAGATCTCTCCAACATGTAGTATGGGTAATATAACAGCTTTCAAATAGTTTACAAAATGACTTATCATATATATACATTTGATACTGAAAAGTAATTTTAATTAACAGATGCATGAATTCGAACTGTTTTATCTATACAGACATGATAGAGCAGAAACCTAAACTCACTTTTATTCATTACAAAATATCTTTTTCTTAATGTCAAAATATAAGATTTTATCAATTTCATAAGGTCAATTGCTGGAAAAACATACAATCAATCTGCATGCAAAAAACATTGTAACAGGTGGCCATGTTTTTTTAACAAAAATAACTTAAATTTGTCTGATTTGTTTAAATTGGGAAAAACTACAAAAACAGAATCAACAAAAGTATCCTAGACATAAGATTTTTTTGACTGGACATATGCTGTTTTGTATCCATATCCTTTTTTGTCTTGCAATTCAATTTTGAAAAAAAAAGAGGCTAAATGTCACATATGGCACTAAAATCTGCTTTTCTTTACCATTTGAACTTCTTAAATTGGTACAGTTTCTCAAAGCATTAATACAACTCTTCTACAAACAGATTAAACAAAATCAAATATTTCTTTCGTTTCCCTCATTACATGAAAATAATGAATAAAGGGCTGAATAAATTATGGACAAACTGGTCAGTATGAGTTAGCCACTCAAGTTTCATGTACATTGTATCATTGGGTAGAAGCAGACAAAAATTCAATAGAGGTGAAGGATATTTTCTAAGTTCAATTTTTTAAAAATGCAAATGGTGACAATAGTGTCATTTAATTAAAATATTTTAAGAAACTAGAGACTCCTAAGATCAGGAATCACTCACCTGGCAAATACAGGCAATTTTGATTATATTTTTCACTTTTTCAGGATAAAAAATTCATTTTTCCTTATTATGTATTTTCAAATGCATGTGTAATCCACTTTTCAAATGTAATCAAGTGAAATTAAGGCCAGAGGATTATTTTTCTTCAGGAACTTGGATAACATTTGTTTACTTACACAAAAAAATCAAACATTAAAAAAAAATCTGGAGATTGGTACACAACTCAATGTGATATGGTGATAACTGCTTTGGTACCCCGATTTCAACTAAGCAGTTATCACCATATCAAGTTAGTTATCAACATCATTAAAATAATTCATATATCTCAGTTTGCATGTTTATCATGTTCCATGTTTACAGTTTCTCTCTTTCTATTATTGTTTTCAGGATAATATAAAATAAAATGCCTCGCTGAGCGCAGCCTGATACGACCGCAGAGGTCGAACCCTGAACAGTTGGGGCAAGTTTGGACACAATGTTCAAGCTTGATACTGTCTGAATTTGGATTGTGATCAAATTTTTAACATGATATAGGTTTCTGACACAAAATAAATGTGGTCAAAGATCTTAAAATTTTGAAATGGGACATTTTATTTACCTAGAATGGTCTGATATCCAAAATCTAACAACATGGTTAGATTCAGCAAATAAAAAACAAGAGGCTCTCAAGAGCCTGAATCCCTCACCTGTAATTTTTTGCTTAAATCTTTCATCAATGATTATTTTTGCTTTTTAATATATATTAATGAGTGGCTTATAAATTCCATTGAAATTTTCTTTGAATCTGTCATATTTTCTTCAAAAGCAAAGAAATACATTTTACCCCTCTTTTCCATTTTAGCCATAGTGGCTATGTTTTTTGACGTACAAGAAAATAAAATACAAAATTTATACTAGATACTCTGAAACTCATTCAGCCCAAATTTGGCTGAAATTGATTCAGCAGTTTCAAGGGAGAAGATTTTTTAAAGTAAGCAAACTAGATGAACAAATTATGAAAATTGTCTTTAAAGGGCAATAACTCCTTTAAGGACACATTTGACAATTTGGGTCATATGAACTTATTTGTAGACCTTACTTTGCTGAACATTTTTGCTGTTCACAGTTTATCTTTATCATTAATAATATTCAAGATAATAACCAAAAACTGCAAAATTCTTTAAAATTACCAATTTGGTGGCAGCAACCTAACAATGGACTGTTAGATTCATCTGAAAATTTCATGGCTGATAGAACTTGGCCTAATGAACATTTTAACCCCTCATCAGATTATTTGCTCTAATTGCTTAAGTGTTTGAGATATAAGCCAAAACTGCATTTTACCCCTATGTTCTAATTTTAGCCATGGCGGCCATGTTTTTTGACGAAACAGAAAATAAAACAAAATCTTTATTCTACATACCCTAAGGATCATTCAGCTTAAGTTTGGTTGGAATTGGTTCAGTAGTTTCAGAGGAGAAGATTTTTTAAAGTTAGAAAACATGATAAACAAATTGTGTAAAATTGTCCTCAAAGGGCAATACTCCTTAAGGGGTCAATTGACAATTTTGGTCATACAAACTTATTTGTAGATCTTACTTTGCTGAACATATTTGCTGTTTACAGTTTATCTTTATCATTAATACTATTCAAGATAATAACCAAAAACTGCAAAATTTCCTTAAAATTACCAATTTAGTGGCAGCAACCCAACAATGGGTTATCAGATTCATCTGAAAATTTCAGGGCTGATAGAACTTCACCTAATGAACACTTTCACCCCCTGTCTGATTTGTTCTAACTCCTTTGGTTTTTTAGATATAAGCCAAAAACTGCATTTTACCCTTATGTTCTATTTTAAGCCATGGTGGCCATGTTTTTTGACGAAACAGAAAATAAAATACAATCTTTATTCTACATACCCTAAGGATCATTCAGCTTAAGTTTGGTTGGAATTGGTTCAGTAGTTTCAGAGGAGAAGATTTTTTAGTTAGAAAACATGATAAACAAATTGTGTAAAATTGTCCTCAAAGGGCAATACTCCTTAAGGGGTCAATTGATAATTTTGGTCATATAAACTTATTTGTAGATCTTACTTTGCTGAATATATTTGCTGTTTACAGTTTATCTTTATCATTAATACTATTCAAGATAATAACCAAAAACTGCAAAATTTCCTTAAAATTACCAATTTAGTGGCAGCAACCCAACAATGGGTTTTTAGATTCATCTGAAAATTTCAGGGCTGATAGAACTTCACCTAATGAACACTTTTATCCCATGTCAGATTGCTCTAACTGCTTTGGTTTTTGAGATATAAGCCAAAAACTGCATTTTACCCCTATGTTCAATTTTTGCCATGGCAGCCATGTGTTTTGACGAAAACAGAAAATAAAACACAAACTTTATTCTAGATACCCTAAGGATCATTCAGATTAAGTTTGGTTGGAATTGGTTCAGTAGTTTCAGAGGAGAAGATGTTTGAAATAGTTTACACCAGACGGACGACCACGACGGACAACGACGACGGACGCCAAGTGATGGCTTAAGCTCACAGTTCCTTCGGAACAGTGAGCTAAAAACCAAAAATTTAATTTTAATTTAAAACAAACAAATTTAATTTTGGACCCTTTAAACCTTAATATGGACTAATTTGAAAACAGGGCCCAAAATAAAAAAATTCGTAAGGGTTCCGCGGAACCCAGTGTCTCGCCTACTTTTGCTGTTAGTCGCAGGCTCAACAAAAATGGGGAAAAAATTATTAAAAATTTTCTTCTAGATACTATCTTTGATTGTAAGAAGTTCTGTTCAAGTTTGGTAAAAATCCAAGAAGGTTTATGAATCTAATAAATGTTTTAAAAACTTTAACTGCAGACTGTACGTAATGTTAACTGGAATAAAACTAAGTCCATTTATAAGTAATATACAGAAAAACAGGAAATAAATTTTTACAAAATTTGCTTCTAGATACTAGCTTTTGATCATAAACAAGCTTCTGTCCAAGTGTGGTACAAATCCAGGATAGTTTAAGAAAGTTTTTAAAATTTGAAAAACTTTAACCACAGAGTGAAGTCAATGTTAACTGGCAGAAAAACTAAGTCCATTTATGAGAAAAATACGTATAAACAGGATTTTTTTTTTCACAAAATTTACTTCCGGATACTATCTTATGATCATAAACAAGCTTCTGTCCAAGTTTGGTTGAAATGCAGGATAGTTTAAGAAAATTATTAAAATTTCAAAAACTCTAACCACAGAGTGAATATTTGTGGACGCCGCCGCCGCCGACAAATAGTAGGATCGCTATGTCTCGCTTTTGCAACAAAAGTCGCAGGCGCAACAAAAATCTAAATGCACAATAAGATTCAGCATATTATACAGCCGCAATTATTCATTTTTGATGAAATCAAACAAAGTTTAATTTTGGACCCTTTTGACCTCAATGTAGACCAATTTAAAAATGGGGCCCAATATCCAAAAAAGTAATACAAGGTTAGAACCCCCAAAAAATAAAGACTTTAAATTAACCCAATTGAAATGGGTTAAAAGATTTGTATTTATTTGCAATTGAAGATTTCTTGCTATTGTGCAATACTGTGCAATTAAAGATGTCTTGCTATTGTGCAATACTGTGCTATTGTGCAATACTGTGCAATTGTGCAATACTGTGCAATTGAAGATTTCTTGCTATTGCACAATACTGTGCAATTGAAGATTTCTTGCTATTGTGCAATACTGTGCAATTAAAGATTTCTTGCTATTGTGCAATACTGTGCTATTGTGCAATACTGTGCAGTTGAAGATTTCTTGCTATTGCACAATACTGTGCAATTGAAGATTTCTTGCTATTACGCAATACTGTGCAATTGAAGATTTCCTGCTATTGCGCAATACTGAGCAATTGAAGATTTCTTGCTATTGCGCAATACTGTGCAATTGAAGATTTCTTGCTATTGCGCAATACTGTGCTATTGAACAATACTGTGCTATTGCGCAATACTGTGCAGTTGAAAATTTCTTGCTATTGTGCAATACTGTGCAATTGAAGATTTCTTGCTAATGCGCAATACTGTGCAATTGAAGATTTCTTGCTATTGCCCAATACTGTGCAATTGAAGATTTCTTGGTATTGCGCAATACTGTGCAATTATTTGAAATTTCAAAAATTTTCAAGAAAAAAAAAATATGAACCCCCCAAAAAAATTGGAAAAACAATCCCCCCAAACTTTTAGAACCACCCCCTTCCTTGGAGTAATTACCCAGCCTTCCCTTTGTTGTATGGAACCTTGTAGTACAATTTTAGAGAGATCCATACACTTAAACACAAGTTATTGTCTGGAAACTAGAAAAATGCTTGTTTTTGGCCCCTTTTTTGTCCCTAATTCCTGAACGTTTGGGGCAATTACCCCCAAACTCAATCCCAGCCTTCCCTTTGTGATATGGAACCTTTTGGTACAATTTCAGAGAGATCCATACACATACACACAAGTTATTGTCCGGAAACTCCAAAAATGCTTGTTTTTGGCCCCTAATTCCTGAACTGTTGGTACCATAACCCCCAAAATCAATCCCAACCTTCCTTTTGTGGTATTGGACCTTCTGGTAAAATTTCTTAGAGATCCATTAACTTAAACTAAAGTTATTTTCCGGAAACCAAATGTGTCTTCGGACAACACTGACGACGACGACATCATAGCATTATACGATGCAAAAAAAATTTTGAGGTCATATAAAAACATCAAAAGTTTATCATCATGAAAGTGCAGTTATTCCTTTTAAAAGTCAACTGACAGTCATAATCAATTAATGGCTATAAATGGGCTAGTTTCCTTCTTAAACAGATTTGTCCTTTAAATAGCATAAATAAATAAGATTAATTTCCAGGTGGGCAATTCGAACTGTATAAAATCTTCTTGCTACAGACCAGGGTCAATGCTGATTATTTGATTGTATTCCTTATTTCTATGGGGAAAAAATTATAAAAGATGCAGATGCTTATATTTTTATTCTTAAAATTTCAAATTTCTTCTAAAAATGTTAAAGGGGCATTAGCTGTCAAATTCTCATGTTCACCGATTTGACTCAAATTCTAATATTTGGTTTAAAACATACTAAAACGTATATCCAAATTATAAAAAGTCTAAAATAAACAATTCGATCATTTGTATCAACATTTTGTGTGTATTTTAGTCTAGACACCATCTAATTAACCATCGAGGTGACCTCCGAAGACTGCAGACAGTCACATAACCCGATATAATCATAAACATAGATATAAATAGATAGCGAATTCGTGCAATTAGATTTTTCCAGGTCTGTTTGATTTCATATTATAGGTTTAAAACATATGTTAATAAATGTTTTTACCTGTATAAGAATGAGTTTTTGTAGATCGAATCAGTCAACCAAATGGTTTGCCCTTGCTTTACTTCCAATGTTGACATTCTTTTCTTTTTAATAGCTGAACACGCCTAGTTCATGCGTAACCCATCTCTAGCTAAGGGATTCAATTGAAGTTCACATGAAAACAGATTTAATGAGGTGGAATTATTCACTTGCAAGTGAATAATTCATTAGCAATATTTCTTTGCTTATTTTGACAAAACTGAACAAAACTGGCTACTCAAAGCAAATTATTATATCACTATTTCACTTTCATTACTGATTGAACAAAAAAAATAATATTTAATTTTTTTCTGTATCTCGTACATGTAGCTAATGCCCCTTTAATTTAGATTTTAAAGGTTTTCTTATTTTCCTCATGTGAAGTAACTTTAAAGCTTCCATATATTACAGAAGAGCAATCGTAACATTTTCCAGACTCGTCTTTTGGAAATTAGTCAAGTGAAAGGAATAACCTGAGGCTAAGATTATTATCAGTGGAGCTTGGAAGTCAAGGCTTCAACATCGTTTTGATAAAAAAAAAAAATTAAAGAATTAAAAAATTAAAAAAAAAAAAGAGAGAAAGAGAGAGAGGGAGTGTGTAAAGGGGAGGAGAAATGGATGCTGCGTGGTAAAATAAAAATGTTGTTGAAGTCAATGAAATCATTTCTCAGACTCCCGGCATTCGTTCCCATCCCCTGTGTTTTATTTTCCCTCTTTTTATAGCAGAAGAATATTGTGTCTGTGGGGTGTTCTGCTTAGTTACAATGCAACGCAGAAATGACAATTTTTCTACCCATAAGAATTTTGATAGTATCATTTCGTCTGACAGTACAGACACACAGGTTTTACAAGATGATTTTTCAATCGGCAAGCCAGAAAGTCAAACAAGCAGTAACAATGACTTTGTGTGAAGTTCAACTTAGTCCCCTAAAGTATATGGTCCTTCGTACCCTTATCAAAGAAGACTTGAGAAAGGATGATGACGTGTAGGTAGATTTACTGTATACCACCATTTTGGATTGTAAAACAGCAGTTTACAATAGGTCTAGTACTTTGCTTAAATCTGCAAATTTTGAGACATATTGGCAATTAATGGGTTAGGCTATTTCTTGGAATAAAGAAAGATAAGCATGATAAGTGATTTATTGCATTATGCAGACTGATTTATCAAATACCAAATATTTGTGTTTGTTCGAATCAAATTGTGAACTTAGCCATTTAAGTGGAGATAATTCAAATAGTAATTAATTTATAAAGGATTGTTAGAGAAATTTTCAATTCTTACTTGTAGCAAGCAAACAAGGTCGGTGACACTATCTTTTCTTTTTACTTTCTTAACGCATATTTTGAAACATATCTTTTCATATTCTATTTCAAATTTATATCTCATAGATTTGTTTTTATTCACAAAAAAGTGTTTTTTCATGAACAGTCTGTTCAAATTTTTTGGCAATTTTGCACAATTTGTTTGACAAGTTGTAGCTTGAAAAATAGCTCGGTGACCAATACTTTTGTATTATATTTTCTAAATAAAATGCTCCGCAGGGCGCAGCTTGATACGACCGCAGAGGTCGAACCCTGAACAGTTGGGGCAAGTATGGACACAACATTCAAGCTTGATACAGCTTTGCATTTGGATTGTGATTAAATATTTGACACAGCATAGGTTTCTGACACAGAATGAATGTGGTCTAAGAACTTAAAAATTTTAAATTGGACATTCACCTATTATGGTCCAAAATCCAAAATCTAAATACATGGTTAGATTCAGCATATCAAAGAACCCCAAGAATTAATTTTTGATGAAATCAAACAAAGTTTAATTTTGGACCCTTTTGACCTCAATGTGGACAAAGTTGATAACGGGGCCCAAAAATCTAAATACATGGTTAGATTCAGCATATCAAAGAACCCCATATATTCAATTTTTGTTGAAATCAAACAAAGTTTAATTTTGGACCCCGATTTGGACCAACTTGAAAACTGGGCCCAAAGTCAAAAATCTAAATACATGTTTAGATTCAGCATATCAAAGAACCCTAAGAATTCAATTTTTGTTAAAATCAAACTAAGTTTAATTTTGGACCCTTTGGACCTTAAAGATGTAGACCAATTTGAAAACGGAACCAAAAATTAAGAATCTAAATACATGGTTAGATTCGGCATATCAAAGAACCCCAATAATTCAATTTTTGATGAAATCAAACAAAGTTTAATTTTGGACCCTTTGGACCTCAATGTGGACCAATTTAAAAACGGGGCCCAAAATCCAAAAACTAAATACACGGTTAGATTCAGCATATTAAAGAACCCCAAGAATTCAAGAATAAAACCCCATTGAAATTGGTCAAGAAATAAGCAATTTATACGAAGTATCTTCTTTTGCACAATACTGTGCAATTAAATATTTCTTGCTATTGCGCAATACTGTACAATTGACAATTTCTTGCTATTGTGCAATATTGTACTATTGGATATTTCTTGCTATTGCGCAATACTGTGCAATTGAAGATTTCTTGCTATTGCGCAATACTGTGCAATTGAAGATTTCTTGCTATTGTGCAATACTGTGCAATTGAAAATTTCTTGCTATTGCACAATACTTATTATATAATATTTTACACATCCTGTTTGGTGTGTATCTCCTACCATATCATTATTATTTGCTTTTAAATATAAATCAGACATAAACCAACTTAAAATTGAAAATTTTAAAAGAAAAATAAAAGGAAAAAAAGAAAAAAAAGGAAAATAAAAAAAATCCCCCCCCCCCCAATTTTTTGAACCCCCTTATGATTCATCACCCCCAAACTCAATCCCAGCCTTCCCTTTGTGGTATGGTACCTTGCAGTACAATTTCAGAGAGATCCATACACTTGAACACAAGTTATTGTCTGGAAACTAGAAAAATGTGTTTTTTGGCCCCAAATCCCTAAACGTTTAGGGCAATTACCCCCAAACTCAAACCCAGCTTTCCCTTTGTGATATGGAACCTTGTAGTACAATTTCAGAATATCCATACACTTACACACAAGTTATTGTCATGAAACTAGAAAAATGCTTGTTTTTTGCCCCTTTTTTGGTCCCTAATTCCTAAAATTGTGAGGCAATTACCCCCAAAAATCAATCCCAGCATTCCTTTTGTGATATGGAACCTTGTGGTACAATGTCAGAGAGATCCATACACTAACACACAAGTTATGTCTGGAAGTTACAAAAATGCTTATTTTTGGCCCCTTTTTGGCCCCTAATTCCTTTACTGTTGGTACCATAACCCCCAAAATCAATCCCAACCTTCCTTTTGTGGTATTGAACCTTGTGGTAAAATTTCATAGAGATCCATTCACTTAAACTAAAGTTAGAGTGCGAAAACCAATGTGTCTTCGGACGACGCCAGACGACGACGACGACGACGCCAACGTCATACCAATATACGACCACAAAAATTTTTTTGCGGTCATATAAAAAGCATGGAAAAATCTACATTTTGGCAAAGTACAAGAAAATTCTATCTGAGGAAATATATACCAGGGGCGGATCCAGCCATTTATAAAAGGGGGGTTCCTAACCCAGGATAAAGGGGGGTTCCAACTATATGCCCCCATTCAAATGCATTGGGTAATATTATTGTATCTCTGCTGTGGCATTAATTCCCCAAAACAAAAATTCCGTGTTTTTGTAATTAGAACAAGATCAAATAATTAAAGCGCCTGCCCTAGAAATGGGTAGTACAGAGGGTTCGCTACCAAAAAGGTCACTTTAACCTAGATTTTCCACGTTGATCAGTTGCATGGTTCGTAATATAGAGATGGGACATCCCCTGTCTCATAAATGATGATATATAATTGTTGTTTTTAATTAGAACAACTGTAACAAATTATTTGTTTTCCTTTTTGCTTTGCAATTTTTTTTTAAAGAAAACTATAGCTAAAGATCAACCTTCAATCTTCAACAAAACATTCTGAAATTTAATTCTCCATTTTTCAATATTGGTGGGGTTAAACTAGTTTGAAGGCGCCAACCCTGCCCTAACCTGGGTGCCCACTTTAACTGGATATATTGTTTACATTTTATCTCCAAACAATTTATAATGTGGTGGTTTTTATACAACCGCAAAATATTTTTACGGTCGTATATTGGTATGACGTTGGCATCGTCGTCCGAAGACACATTGGTTTTCGCACTCTAACTTTAGTTTAAGTGAATGGATCTCTATGAAATTTTACCATAAGGTTCAATACCACAAAAGGAAGGTTGGGATTGATTTTGGGGGTTATGGTACCAACAGTTAAGGAATTAGGGGCTAAAAAGGGGCCAAAAATAAGCATTTTTGTAACTTCCAGACATAACTTGTGTGTTAGTGTATGGATCTCTCTGACATTGTACCACAAGGTTCCATATCACACAGGGAATGCTGGGATTGATTTTAGGGGTAATTGCCTCAAAATATTAGGAATTAGGGGCCAAAAAAGGGGCAAAAAACAAGCATTTTTCTAGTTTCATGACAATTACTTGTGTGTAAGTGTATGGATCTTTCTGACATTGTACTACAAGGTTCTATATCACAAAGGGAAAGCTGGAATTGAGTTTGGGGGTAATTGCCCAAAACGTTTAGGAATAGGGGGCCAAAATGGGGCCAAAATAAGCATTTTTCTAGTTTCCAGACAATAACTTGTGTTCAAGTGTATGGATCTCTCTGAAATTGTACCACAAGGTTCCATATCACACAGGGAATGCTGGGATTGATTTTGGGGGTAATTGCCTCAAAATATTAGGAATTAGGGGCCAAAAAAGGGGCAAAAAACAAGCATTTTTCTAGTTTCATGATAATAACTTGTGTGTAAGTGTATGGATCTTTCTGAAATTGTACTACAAGGTTCCATATCACAAAGGGAAAGCTGGAATTGAGTTTGGGGGTAATTGCCCAAAACATTTAGGAATAAGGGGCCAAAAAGGGGCCAAAAATAAGCATTTGTCTAGTTTCCAGACAATAACTTGTGTTCTGGTGTATGGATCTCTCTGAAATTGTACTGCAAGGTACCATACCACAAAGGGAAGGCTGGGATTGAGTTTGGGGGTGATGAATCATAAGGGGGTTCAAAAAATTTGGGGGGGGGGGATTTTTTTTTTTCTTTTTTTTTTCTTTTAAAATTTTCCATTTTAAGTTGGTTATTTCTGTTTTATATTTAAAAGCAAATAATAATGATATGGTAGGAGATACACACCAAACAGGATGTGTAAATTATTATATAATAAGTATTGTGCAATAGCAAGAAATTTTCAATTGCACAGTATTGCACAATAGCAAGAAATCTTCAATTGCACAGTATTGTGCAATAGCAAGAAATCTTCAATTGCACAGTATTGTGCAATAGCAAGAAATATCCAATAGCACAATATTGCGCAATAGCAAGAAATATTCAATTGCACAGTATTGTGCAAAAGAAGATACTTCGTATAAATTGCTTATTTCTTGACCAATTTTAATGGGGTTTTATTCTTGAATTCTTGGGGTTCTTTAATATGCTGATTCTAACCGTGTATTAAGTTTTTGGATTTTGGGCCCCGTTTTTAAATTGGTCCACATTGAGGTCCAAAGGGTCCAAAATTAAACTTTGTTTGATTTCATCAAAAATTGAATTATTGGGGTTCTTTGATATGCCGAAACTAACCGTGTATTTAGATTCTTAATTTTTGGTTCCGTTTTCAAATTGGTCTACATTAAGGTCCAAAGGGTCCAAAATTAAACTTAGTTTGATTTTAACAAAAATTGAATTCTTAGGGTTCTTTGATATGCTGAATCTAAACATGTATTTAGATTTTTGATTATGGGCCCAGTTTTCAAGTTGGTCCAAATTGGGGTCCAAAATTAAACTTTGTTTGATTTCAACAAAAATTGAATACATGTGTATATGGGGTTTTTTGATATGCTGAATCTAACCATGTATTTAGATTTTTGATTTTTGGGCCCCATTATCAACTTTGTCCACATTGAGGTCAAAAGGGTCCAAAATTAAACTTTGTTTGATTTCATCAAAAATTGAATTCTTGGGGTTCTTTGATATGCTGAATCTAACCATGTATTTAGATTTTGGATATTGGACCATAATAGGTGAATGTCCAATTTAAAATTTTTAAGTTCTTAGACCACATTCATTCTGTGTCAGAAACCTATGCTGTGTCAAATATTTAATCACAATCCAAATGCAAAGCTGTATCAAGCTTGAATGTTGTGTCCATACTTGCCCCAACTGTTCAGGGTTCGACCTCTGCGGTCGTATCAAGCTGCGCCCTGCGGAGCATTTTATTATAATACTGGTCTTAGTCGATATAACTTTTTTTACCCCTCTGGAATCTCCCGTTTTTTACAGTTTCTTGGAGGAAAAATATATAATTTTTCACAAAAATGCTTTAAACTCGACCTTAATATTCAATATTTTCAGTTCATATTTGATAATTTGTGGGTCTAAATCCCTAAAATCCAGACCCCATACCGATTTGGACTTCACCTTCAACATACATGTATGTCCAGCTACGCCACTGATTATTAATTGTTAGAACAACATGTATACAAATTGTATGTCAATACACATGTATTGGCATTGTTTTTAATTTTTCAGATTTTTTATGTAGTTGAGTTCACGTTTATCCAACATTTGATAATTAGACTTAAACAACATTAAGGATTAGGGGGTCCTCTTAAGGACTGGCATCTTGATATTTACCTGTAATTCACCTTTTTCAGTTTCTTAACTGAAATATTGTTAAAAGGGGTAGTTTTTAAAGATTTATTGTAAAATATTAACAAAATATATTTTTTTTTACAATAATTGGTTTTTCGTAATTTTTTAAAATAGTTTCCCAAGATTTTAAAAGTAGATATAATCTAGCACATTGATGTAAATTCTAATTTTACTTTGTATTTATATTTTTTTCTCTACTTTCCATAATAATGTATTATTGATTATTTTTATGATCCTGAATAAAAATAAACATTTTATATTCTGAGAGCTTAAGAATTTATAATAGCTTGAGTCATTAAGCTTATATAAAAGTATCAAACACTGTTTATTATAAAAGATGGATGTAGTATACATGTATTTTAATTTCTTAGTTAGCTTGCATTACTTGTCCAAAGCTTATGTGACAAACTGAGAATACTTGTAGCTCACAATTCACAAAGCCAGTTCCCACATTTAAACACCCTACAGCATTATAATTTTAAAAATCCTATCTTGCCGAAGAGAAAGAAATTTAGCCCCACTTGTGTAAAAAACGGCAAATGAATCCGCTACACTTAAGCTTGTGACCCATTGAAATAAAAATAGAACAACACAAGTTTATTAAAAACAATATTTCCGTAAATAACTACTAACTACGTATGTTTTGAAAGTTTTTGAATTGGTGCACATTTTGTTATATCTGGCCCCTTTAAAGTTGACAACAGAGTATGAGTTTTGCTCATTGTTGAAAGCTGTACAGTGACCTGTAGTTGCTTACAAATGTACATCAAAGTAATTAGGACTCTGGTGGATAGTTATCTCATTGGCACTCATGTCATACATTGTACCATATTTCCTTTTTTTATAATCATCTGCAAACTTTTAGATGAATACTTGGAACTAACAAATGTGATAAATATGAAACATGAAAATCTATATTACCATTGTTAATTTAACTTGCGTAGAAAAGGATCTGGCATAAAACCGCTCCTGAATTATTATTATACATGGGGTAGTCATCGTCTTTATTATTTGATATGTTCCAACTGTGTTTGTTTCTAAAGAGAGATTAGTAAATGCTACAAATCCACAAAATGTCAACGCGAGCGGCAACATCTTCTTTAATGGTAAGTGTTTTGACTGAAAAACATCAGCTCGTTCACAAGCAAATAAACCGATTGAAGTAACAAACAAGTGAATGCATGTTAATGTGACATTTGGAAATCCGTATTGTGTATATATCCATTTGTTTATCAATATAATTGCAATGGATGAACACACGTTCGCCAATAAACCAAGTGAGACTGCTGTGTGTGTCGGCTTTTCCATTTTAGAATATCCTATTAAATTTTATATTTTTTTCTTCACTGTCAATCTTCAGTTTGACAATGGATTCAGTTATGTGTCTTTTACAAACGCCTAGAAGATTACATGATGATGAAGTAGCTCTTGCAAGATTGTTTTCTTTACGAATTCTTTGAGGTATAACTTACACACACAAAATTATTCTAATTAACAAGTACCACAACGTTCTAAAAAAACCCAACAATATGAGAGGAAATGTACCGACTGTTTCACGAATCCCTAGTTCGAACTCAACCAATAGAAAGAGCAAACAATACAGAACTGCAGTTAGCTATCAATACCACCGAAACAAGAGAATGTTGAAGATTGTATCTTGTGTGTTATTTCAAGGCTTATCTCGATTTTTCAGTAATCGGATGCTAAACCATTTCTTGTAAAAAAAATGAATTATTCAATAGCACAAATACGCGTACTAAACGTTCATAAGTGTTTCTACGAATCCCAAAATATACTGAAGGTCTACAGATATGAAACAACAATAATACACATGTATATGATACTGGAGTCAATTTAAATATCCCGGTTAATCCTGCAATTAATTATTTTGGGTCTTGACAGGATATGTGAGCCCATATACCTTAGATGTGCTGTTTACATCTCATCCAGGACAACTCAATAGATGTAAAACTATACCACCTCTTGGGAAGAGTGACCATGATATAGTTCTTCTTGACTTTTCAAACGGCTATAACAAAAACCTAACCAGCAAAAGAGAAAAATTTATCTATATATGGAAAAAAGCTAACATTGCCATGATAAATCAACACCTTAAAGAAAAATACAACATATTTAAGAAAACAGATTTTGAGGATGTTAACAGCCTTTGGACCAACATAAAAGGCTTGATTTTAGATGCCATCAACCAACACGTACCAACCAGGAACACATTAACAAAACATTCTCATCCATGGATGAACTCAGATCTTAGACGACTAAGTAATAAAAAGCAGAGGGCTTATACCCTGGCCAAAAGCAGTGGTAAAACGCGAGACAAGAAGAGATACAAAACTCTGAAAGCACAACTACAGAAGGAGTCTAGAAAAGCACACAGTACTTACATGGAAGATGTCGTAAGCAGCAACTTGGAGCAAAACCCTAAGAGATTCTGGTCATATGTGAAGAGCCGGAAACAAGATGCATCCCAGATTGTGACCTTGAAGTGAAAAGATGGCTTCCTTAATAGTGACACAGATACTAAGGCATCTATACTGAACCAGCAATTCCAGCCAGTGTACACCAAAGAAGATACCAGTACGTTACCTGACCTAGGTACCAGTTCACATCCCATCATGGAAAATATCATCATTCATGAAAGAGGCATCTACAAACTCTTAAAGGGACTACGACCATTCAAAGCGACAGGCCCAGATGAAGTTCCAGCTAATATCCTTAAACAGGCAGCAGAATCACTAGCTCCTTATCTTACCCGGATGTTTCAGCTTTCCCTGGACCAGGGTAAGATTCCAGATGAATGGCACAAAGCGAATATCGTGCCAATCTACAAGAAAGGAGAGAAACACCAACCCTGAAATTACAGGCCTGTCTCATTGACATCTATATCATGCAAACTGTTAGAACATGTCATACACCATGTACACAGCACAGTAATGGATCACTTTGATCGACACCACATTCTATGTGACTAGCAACATGGATTCAGAAGTCGCCGATCCTGTGAGACCTAATTAGTTGTAACACTAAACCAGATTGCCAAAAACATGGACCAGGGGCACCAGTCTGACATCATTCTACTGGATTTTTCAAAAGCCTTTGACAAGGTACCACACCAACGCTTGCTCTTAAAAATGGCACACTATGGGGTGGAGGGAACAACATTGAGCTGGATAAAGGATTTCCTAAGCAGTAGAACCCAGTCAGTTGTCCTAGAAGGACATGCATCTACTCCTTTAGATGTTCTATCGGGAGTTCACAAGGGACAGTCTTAGGTCCTCTCCTATTCCTGACATATATCAACGACATGCCAGATTGTACATCTTCAGATGTAAGAATGTTTGCGGACGATAGCCTGGTTTACAGGAAAATTAGAAATCCTGATGATGCAGCAACTCTCCAGAGAGACCTCACTACCTTGGAAGAGTGGGAACACAAGTGGCAGATGTGTTTCGATCCATTCAGAAAAGTGCACTGTCATTAGGATATCTAACAAGCGTCACACCATGCAAACAACGTACACCTTGCACGGACACAAACTAGAAGTTGTTGATAGCGGAAAGTATCTTGGAATTACCATTAGTCAAGACCTACAGTGGAATAAACACATTAATAACACCACCGGAAAAGCAATCAGGACCCTCGGTTTTCTCCGCAGGAACATTGGCCGTTGTAAAAAAATACAGCCTATTGTGCACTGATCAGACCATCGATCGAGTATGCTGCCACAGTGTGGGACCCCCATCATACCACCTTGATCAAAGACCTAGAACGGGTACAGCGCAAAGCAGCACGATTCGTATACAACCAGTACACAGACACTTCCCCAGGATGTGTCACTGGACTACTAGACCAACTCCAGTGGGATACCCTCAGCAAAGACGAATGAACCAGCGACTTGTCCTTTGCTACAAGATCAGAACCAACTAGTGGAGATACAACCAGCTATCTACTACACACCTGGGGACAGCAGAACAAAGGGTGGCCATAGAATCAGACAGATAAGAGCAACTAATTAAGTTTACAACAACTCCTTTTTCCCACGCTCTATAAGAGACTGGAACCTACTGCCAGACACAGTAGCAGCAGCACCAACACGTGCAGAGTTCAGGGCCAGATTAGCCAGTGTGCCCTGGACCCAGATGCAGTCTAACTAGACAACAGCTTGCCAATTTGTACAGTGTATATAGTTTTAATTATTTGGTTAATATTTACTTTTATTCAATGGAGAAGCCTCCTGTTTTACCGAGCAGAGTTAGTAAATCACTCAAGTATGAGGTCAACTCCTTACCAAAAGAAGAAGAAGTGAATAAAAACGAAGATCAAAATTGTGATTGATATTGAAATCAGGATACTCCAGTATAATATAATTGGTATTCAGGCTTCACAGTGGATTCCATGTCAGTGCCCTATGACTCGTCTCCTTCGTCTGGCGGCTCATGAGATATAAAACAGGCAGAGAATATGAGCCCATATCCCTCTGAAGATCCCGGATAACAAATAATGAAGCAACGGAATGAGAGTAAGCATCAAACAACAGACATATCATATATTGTATTACATATCTGATCAAATTCAACATTCCCTTTTATCGAAATAGCAACTGCAAAATAAATGCTTTATTTTACTTACGTCTACGTCATTTGGTTACTGGTGAGTAGTTGTCTCATTCGCAATCATACCACGTCTTCTTATTTTTATATATAAACTAGATAACATTGGCGAAAAAACGACTCTGCTTCACTTAATTTACAAGCATGCATCAAGTCGCGACGATGCGCGGGAAAACTCTAAAATGCGCGATGAGCAGAATTTTCACTTCTTTGAATTTAACCCAGACTTAGGGAAAAGTATAGACAATGCTATAATTTACGTACAGTAATAAATTCTACAGAAAATATTTTGAAGATGTACCCTTATCAGTAAACAAAAAAGCGATGGTTATGCGTTACTCAAATACTGTTATGTTAGTAACCAATTTTAGTAGGGATTGTTAAGACGCCTGTGACTTTTTAAGAATACGAACAACTGTGGCAAATTTAGGGCGTCTTTATTAAACAAGTCTACAATATATCAATTTGTAGAAAATAGATTTCCCGAAAAATGGCGCATTGCCCCTGAAAAATAATAAAAAGTGTGCCAAACAATGCTGCCTTACAGCAGGTCATTTACGGAGCATTCCAATAAGTTGTGGATGGTTTCTGTTCAATTTGAAGAGATACACGTCGACATTGCTGTCTCATTAACCTCTTTGTAAGTATTGTTTTCTTGAAGTAAGAAAAAATAAGGCTAATTGATCGGTTTTAAGGAAAAAAGTCGATATACAAACTAACCAAGTAATTGAACTTAAATCAAAGATGCAACTCCATCAGACAAAGTTCTCTACATTGAATATGACTGCATGTTCTACTTGGGCAGTTTCTTTTGATGGACAAACTTATGTTGTATGCATTAGGCGTTCCACAAATTTGGTACCGCAGCCTTTCGAATTGCAATTGGTATCATTATTCATACACTTAAGATACATAACTATTAAGAATTTTAAACAAAGAACAATATAAAAAAAATTAAGAATACCCGAATCATCCCCCTAAAAAAATCCAGCTCAACTGCTAATTGGGTGTTCTAAATTACAGCTTTAACTCGCTGTTTTAAAATCTAATAACAATGGGTATCTTGCTTTTCGTACACAAAGAAAATGTCATTTGTCAAATATCAATCATCAATCTCAATTGTTTGGTTTACTTGCTTAGATTCTGAAAAGTTAGAGTGATAAAAGTGTTACTACGTCTTTTCAATTAAATGATCACTCAAAAACCGACCGAACAGAAGCAGAGGGAAATGTTCCTATTAAATAAAGATGTAAAAACATATACTAATGCTTAACAAGGCACTCGTAAGACAAATTATTATAATTCAAAGATTTTATTGTTTAAATTAATTATATTGTCAGAACAGCTGATATGTGGATCATAATAAATTGGCGTTACTCGCATTCTTGTAGACAAGAATAGTTTCAACATTTCTATAAGATGATCCGGAGTTGTTCCCAAACGTATGGGCTAAAATGTTTCGTGTTTTGTCTGAAATGCTACTGTTTTATACATATGTACACGATGACAAAATTTAATCACAGAGTCATAAATTGGATTTTTGATTCAATTTTGTAGATGATATAATCGCTATTATAAGCAGACTGGTACTTCAAAAGCAATTTTAGATTCATATATATGCATAATAAAAAAATATATTGATACAATATTACATTTGTAAACTGTATGAAAAGGTACTAATAAACATTTCTAAATACAGATAAAGTTTTAGTGTCTTTCCAACCGACTACAACCACACGCATCAACCTTTCACAAATATGATACTAACACTTACTGTTAGTTTTGAATAACAGACACACTGTCATGCCTGAGGATTTCAAAATAACATTAAGATATTTTTAGGATACAAAGAAGTCTAAAAACTTATAACTACTTATACACATATATATGGTAGCTGATTTATGTCTGATGTCGAAGCAAAAGCATGTTTTAAACAAACAAATTCTTCCTTTTACACATTCAGCTGAAGACGACAACTCATGAATTATATTCTTTAAACATCATTTCTTTTCAAATAACCTGTAAAATAAATTAAAAAAATAATAAATAAAAACGAAAAGGGCAACATAACTTATTAAAAAAAACAAGAAAAACAATTTTGATGAAACGCTACCGTCACTTGAATTTAAAATGTACTGAACGATTGAACAAAGCCATTTCAGAGAAGTATTTGAGATTTTTTAGAACTTGGATTTGGTGACTACATGTACTCGTTTCATGCAGTTTCTTTTCCCCCATTGTTAGTCGAAACCTATTTCAGATGTCGAGGAGTTCGTGCATTAAAAATCACTTAAATAGTTTATTTCAAAATATCCATGATTAAATAATTTATATAAAATTTTACAAAGAGAGAGAGAGAGATCTTCAAAGAACTAAAATGATTTTTGGTCAAAATCTTTTTTTTTTGCAATTGTATTTCTATTTTCGGAAGAATTTGTGTTCCCGAGATCGATCATACCAGTGTTATATGCATTATATGCATTGATGCAAAGCAAAAGGGACCCAAAATTTAGGGAAACCTTAATAAAATACCATTTTCAATCTTAAATTTGTCCTTACAGGTAAAAGCGATCAGGATATTAAAGCAAAGTGGTAGAGAAAATTTCCTAAGTATTTGGTTCACTGCCATGGTCAAAATCTAAAAGTTGTCAAAGATACCAGGCTTATAATGTTGTACGCCAATTGTACTTGAATTGGAATATTAAAGAGTCTATATACTAAAAGAAACTATTTTTCAACAATTTTACATATTTCCATAAAATAAAAATGTTGATCAGCGCTAAAAGCTGCTGTTGAAGGTATGCAACGTTGCACGTGAAAGACAATATATATATATAGCCTTACTTTCGACAGAATTTCGGTTTTAATACACTTTTGGGATAAATACTCAAACTTTCCATAATCTGTGAAAATTCAGGCTTTGAGACATTTGAGGCATTTTAATTTGGTAATCTGTTTAGGTATGATACAAAGTATTGTCAGAAATTCAAAGTACACACATACGTGGAGCTGTGGTACTGTGAATTTAAGTAAAGACTGAAAGAAATTTTGTAAATGGCCATGATTTAAAATAAATCCAAGAGTAACTATGGCAACACACAAGAACGAAAGTGGTATATTTGTGGTATATTTGTAAATTTTTTTTAATTTTCCTAGTTTTGTATCAAGACTTGAGTATATTTTGGGTTGGAAAAGTATGTTTATACGCAAGAAACAACTGTCTCCATTATACATTTATCTCTGACCTGTACAAATTTGAAATAGTTAAAATAACTTAACTTCTTGGGTGAAAAACGACTTTAATACCCCCATCCTACCAAAAATAACCCTTTCTAAATTTCAAAAACCTAAATAACAATCAATTATAAATTCGATTAAGCTATCAGATGTTAGGAAGAGGATGACACGGAAGCAAGATTTTTATGGGAAAACTTTATATGGCCATAATAACCTGTTCAAGACATTTCTATTGTTATTCTAGGTACATCGATTCCATATATTCCATGGACTATCCCATCTTTTCTGGATCTTATTACCTGCTCCGAGTATTTGATATATCATTTATTTTGGTTCTGCTTATGTTCTTTTGGTTGAACTATCTACGTATCGCAGAAGGCCATTTTTTAAATTAAAGAGCATCTTAAAGAATTGGATGACAAAATGGATTCGAGACATTGATCTTAGGCAACATGACAAAACTCTCTTGTGATAGTGTACCCTTATTCCAGACATAAAATGCGTGAGGTGCAGTTCAAATTACTTTATCATTTTTCTACTTTATGGGCTTCGATTTCCGCTTATAATTGATATGTGCAGATAATTAGTTCTTTTCTATGGATATAAGATGCTTTAGTCATATGTATTATCATTACTGGTATTTATTTCCAACAAAACATTTGGTAAAGCTTCCCAATTACTATATTAACCTGTAGGAATTAAAATTGTAAAAATAAGTAGAAACATACGACCAGGAAGACCTCTGAGTTGATGACCTGTAATTTTTTCCTCGTACAACAGCGTTGTACGGAGGCACCGCATATTTCTTCATATCAAAAGCTTGCAGTCTTGCTCTCATTATAGCGTTTTCTTCCTCGCTGCTTTGAAGTTTTTCTTGTAAAGCGACATTTTGGTCTCGCAATTCTTCATTATTCTCTTCGATTTCAATCAATTTGCTTTCTAGTTTCGCTTTATCTTTTTCAAGGGAAGATATCAAGTCAGTCTGATTGTCTAAATCTTGCTGAAGTATGCCTATTTCTTTGTCATGATCTATCTTGGAACGTGCAATTTGGTCCTCTAGTGCTTTTATCTGCATTTCGAGATCTCTCTTCTGCTTCTCCGATGTTTTCATATTCTGCTCTAATCTGATCTTTTCTTTGTTAATTGATTTTAACCTTGCTAGCCTTTCTTCGTGGTCCTCCTTAAGAGTGTTCAATATCCCCTGCAGTTCTTTATATTCGATATTTTTGGTTTCCAATTTCTTTTCAATGTCACTTTTCTCTTTTTCTTTCTCTTGGACAGCTTTACTGATTGCATCCGATTTTTTGCTCAATTCCTCAAGCAAGAAATTGTTCTTCCGTTTGATATCTGCATACTCTTTTTCCTTAGATGCCAAGTTAGTCTTTAACTGGTCGACGTTATTGGATAGTTCGTTTATTTTCCTTTTAAGTTCTGTGCGCTCAGCTTGTACTTTTTCAAAGTTTGTCCTTAAGTCAGTATGTTGTCTTTTGAGATCTTTCATTTCTTCTCTGTCCTCTTTACGTTCTGTTTCTAGATTTGCACGAAGCTGTCTCAGTTCTCCTTTAATTTCATCTTTCATTTTTTCTAGGTCAGTTTGCTTAACAGAATCATCATTTCTAGCATCCGATGATGCAGAAGATGACAATGATGGGTTATTGTATGAGTCTACGATATCGTCTTTCTGCAATACGAAAATGTTAAATAAGAATAGTAGAAATAGTTTTAACTGCAAGAGAAACACGTATAAGAAAAAGTTAAAAGAAGCTGACTAAAGGTAACTGAAGTTCGATTATTGAGTGGGTTGCTCACCCAATTTTGTCAATATAATGTAACTATAAACAGCTGTCATACAAGTGGGAGGTTCAGCTAGCTATAAAACCAGGTTTAACCAACCATTTTCTTTGGAAAATGAATGTCTCTACCAAGTCAGGAATATGATAGTTGTTTTCCATTCGTTCCGTTAGCTGATAAAGTGTAATGTTTGATTTTATCAGTGTTTAAGGACTTACCCTTTTTGAATTTGCCTTGGAGTTTGGTAGTTTTGTTAATACTTTTTTATGCAAGACTTTAAAAGACAAGATCTGATAGGACATTCAATGTTTCTCCTTTTGCATACCGATAGCATCTCCGAACGATAAGTACAGAATGATTGAACCTTACTAACCATTATCTTATCAGAGATCCTTCTAATTGCAAGGGACCTTATGTAACAGTAGTAAAAGGAAAATTACTGTATAGAACTGTCTAAGATAAATTGTTATATTTTACAACTTAAGATCGTTACCAGAAAAGGAAAATAGATCGAAAGTTGAAAAAATGCAAAAATTCACGTATCAAATATTATTGAATAATACCAATTTCTTCGGTTGTCCTTTAGTAAGGATATACACATGTTTTATTTTATCTATTTACATAGGATAGGGAGCTTGAGATCTTACAGTATGTTGAAAACATGCTAATTTGTATTATATTCATTCATTTATATATCTTCACTTATTGAATGATTAGAACAATCATTTCATGTTTAGTTCAATATTTGATATTGTTGATGAGGAATATGTTGCACTATTTTAATCATTAATGTTCATTGTTTGAACTTTTTAAGCCACTAGTGCTGGAATGGCAAAAATTGAAGATCATTTGAAAAAAATTACTTTAGGATGCTGATCTTCAGATATTTACGTCAGATACATTAGGGTAACACAATCGTCCATAAACATTGCTAGTAGAAAGGGGGCGAAAGATTACAGAGGGATAGCAATATAACGTTGCTTGTAATTTAGGTATCCAATAAAGTGAAGAAAGATTCAGTTCTTCATCTTTGGTTGGAATTCCAAAGGAACATAGATCAGACCTACAATTATTCAGTATTTCCTCCATGGTAAGTGTCGTGGCGGTGTATGTTATGTTTCCATGTGAATTGTCAATACCTAATTCCTTTATCAGGCAGTTTATGTTATGTAATTTACACACATAAACGATATTGTTTGGGGCTTTATCTGCGTGGACAACATTATATATGGCATAGAGGTAGGATAGGTGCATAGCAACATTTGGGTCTTAGCAGATCGATTGAGCATGTGTATTCATAGACCCATTCAGTTTTTCAATTCGTATCAACGACTTCACAGCCTTAACCCATTTGGAAAGAGTATCTACATTTTCTTTTTTGGCGTTTAACCCATTGCTGGCATAATCCTCGACTAAATCCATCAGTGTTTTGAAGTTGTGTTCCTAATTGATGGATTTAGGCTCACGAAATTTCGGGCCTTTGAATAACACATTTCGATTCGAAGTGTTATTGACAATGTTCAGATCGCAAGTAATAACGTGGCCAGCCGAATTATATAGGAATGGGAATCTAGCACAGGTACAATCATGAGGTTTAGAATTGAAGTCCTCAATATTGAGATCCTACAATAATAATTGGTTCGGTATAGGTATAAGAAATGATAGATAAAGATTGATCTTTAAATTAGGGAGGTATTTTCGAGTGAACTGATTTATGATGAAGGATATTGCCCAAGTTGATGGCATCGATACCTTTGTTTGCATAGGAAGTTTTTAGAAAGGATCTTTTGTCCTATTTATTTTTCCAATGCAACTCGGTCTGAAAAGTCTGTGACTGGCAATATCCGAGATGATATTTGTTTGAATGGAGGTTTGTAGTTAAGTAAGAGAGTTTAAGTAAATGTTAATTTAAAAGTTTTCATAATGCATTTATATTTCTATACAATATTGTTTGACTAATGATTTCATGAATGTGTTTATTTTAGCTTTGCTTTTATGATTTATTTTTATTTATTTTGTTATAACTTTATTGATGGTTTTCCATTACGTTACTATCTGAGTTTTGGGACATTTATGAAATTTTATCACTGGTTGTTTAACAAATTTCGCTCATTCTCAATAAGATTCATTGAAATTCATTCCACCACCAATTCAACATCGACACCAATCGGCTTCATCATAGCCCCAATTTCCTAATAGCTTCCTTATAACCATATGGAACCATAGTTTCAGACTCTTTTATTCGGAGCCATCGTTCCTATTGGATTAGTGTATTGTCAAGCCAGGTCTATGCTTTTCTACTTTTCAGTACGTATTTGGCTCGTAGTTTACGCATGGAGAAACATTTATATTTTTAGAAGAGTAGATTTCCTAAAGGCCAACTTATGTGATGAATATCAAAATAATAAAAGTTTTATTTCACGTATGTTTTATGTTTTATGATTCACTCAAACCTGATACCACGGGCACTGATACACACTATTTACACAAGATTTTATTTACAACCTGTTTGAACCATAAGTTTAAATTGTTATGTTGATAATTTTATATAATAAGCACTTACTATTTTATTTTAAATATCGTAAGTTCAATTGGAGAGTTTTGAAAGAGATCAGGAATAAAAAGAAAAAGAAGTGAAATGGACGTCACACTAAACTCCGAAACATATAAATGAACCAAAATTAAAAAAACATACAAGACTAACAAAGGCCAGAGGCTCCTGACTTGGGACAGGCGCAAAAATACGGCGAGGTTAACCATGTTTTGTGAGATCTCAACCATCCCCTATGCCTCTACCCAATGTAGAATAAACAAACACACGGCCACGGCAATACCCACAGTAAAACTCAGCTTAAAAGAAGTCCGAGTCAGAATAGGTAACAGAAGAAACTAAGCAAAATGACAATGATACATTAATTAACAAAGGACTACTAGCAGTTACTGACATGCCAGCTCCAGACCTCAATTAAACTGATTGAAAGATTATGTCTTCATCATATGAAAATCAAGCACAATCCCTCCCGTTAGGGGTTTAGTACCATCATAAAATATATGAGAAGAACATAACCCGTATCATGCCATCAACTTGTTTTAGAATAAATGTGTGTATTTCCGATGCAAAGACCATATGAGTGAATCAATATTAATTCCAAAATATGCCATCTTTAATGACCTGACAACAGTATCGTAACTATATCCCTTCGGAATAAGTCTGTTTAAATAAGATACTTACACAGAACAAGGAGAGACACAGTATAAATAACAGGCAATCAGATATTAATACAATATGACAATATACTAATATTTATTATCAAGAGTGTACTAATAAATCTTCATATAAAGAACCACTCAAACATGGAACGAATGTCAGTTAAACATGTTCAGGATCATATCTGAGAATTTTGCATAAACATGTAATAAAAGTAATAAACAAGCATTGATATTTGGAAATCTTTGATAAATGCAGTTTATATTTTTCTTGTTTTTCTAATATAACATCGGTTAATAATACATGTATTTTAAAACATGTTTTTTTCAAAACATATAATGTAAGTCGTTACTTACGACCACTGGAACTTGCTTAAATCTTGTAATAGTTCCTCGTTTATCGGCTATACCTGAATAAGAGAGAATACTTTAAAATGTGTAATAGAAGAGAAAAGATAGACAAGAATATTCAACGAAACAACCGCAATGGCATTGACTGTGATCTCAACGTTTTTGTTAGTTCAAAAGAACCTATTGAATTTGCCAGGAAGGTGTGCGTATTTATATGTGTCAGAATGTAAGATCAATACATTCGATATACGTTAAAAATTACCCTTTTCAACTAGTAATTTTATACTGATTTTATTCTACGCTTTACAAACTAACCGGCTTTTAATTTGGAACTTTGACAATAAAAAAAAATTATATTTGTGCATGTCATAGTCTAGTTTTGTTTTTGTTTTGATTTAAAGAAAGAAAAGAAATACTTGTATTCAATTTCGTTTCAAATACCATTTGAGATTATATTACATAATGTTGCAACATATCAAGGCCTGTGTGAAGTTTTTGTCTTTCCTGAAAGTAGGACATTTCTTGTTCTCTTTATAAATTTTCAATTAATAAGCATAAATAAACGGGACAATGGTTCAAATTCTTCTAAACAGATTTGTATTGTTACTAATATTATTTTCAGCTGTTTGTGTATCACTCAGATTTGGATTACTTTGGTAGGTGATGCATACTTAGGAGGAGACGCTTATCATCTCGACACAACCAGTCTCACTCCTTTTGGAGTTCATGCGATTCTCTCAGTTTTTGTTTGTTACCTATATTTGTATATTATTAATCGATTAATGAGATTTGAACATTGGCAAGTTAACTTTTGTTGCCATAATTTATAAAACAACGATTTAACATGCTTTATCAGTTTCCCAAATTTACAAAGATTTCTGATTTGGCCCCAATAGATTATATTTATCTTTAAAAAGTAGTCAAGCATTGTAGTTCTACAAATGAAAGCCATAAATTATCTGTGAGCTGAGCTGACAAATTTATACCACCTCTTCCTCATTTGTGCGGATATAACTGTATCCATGTTTTTCGATGGAAATTTCCAAAATCCATTCCGTAAACAAACTAATTTAGAGGTGCACACAAGTAATAGGTGCCTAAATTTCCATGAAAGTTTCGATTTGTTCGAAAGTTTTGTTTAGAAAGAACAATTTGTTTACATTCTTTATCTTCTTTTTTTGTTTGAAAGCTTACTCATTGACAATCATATCACTTCTTATTTTTACATTTAATTATTGTAGCAGTATATAAGTAGTATTATGTAAAAGTTTCACTAGAAACAAGGGTAAAGATGAGTTACGAATACAAAATATTAATACAAAAACAGAAGAAAAAAACAAACACAATCCCATTTAAAGTATGACAATTGCATAATTTTGCGATTTAACCTTGATGGTTTGGTATGTACTACCTGTTTTGTTATCAAATTTAACTGGAGGATAAAGCCATTAATTAGCTTTTGTTATTTAGATAATACGTACATGAACTGCTGAATGTAGTTTCTTATTACATACAACATGTAGGACTTCTTTATTAAGACATCAAACAAAGCAATGATAAAAGCTTAAAAAACAGAATACAAACCTAAAAGCGAATGAGGACAATTTTATCCACGCACAAAAGAAATCAAGAGGAATCCACCAACGTTCAATCAGTCAATGGCAATCGAAAGAACAGTGGTGCTAGTTTGATTAAATCGGATGCACTTATAGAACTGATAGTTATTAAACAGGGAGAAACGGACAACAGTGATCGAAGTCTTTATTGGACACTATGAATCCAGAGAACATTGATGGAAGTCTTTATCGGACAAAGGGAATCCAAAGAACAGTGATGAAAGTCTGTATAAGACAGGTGGGTTCCGGAAAACAGTGATTTGTCTGATGTGAGAAATAAAGAAATTATGCAAGTTTTTACATTACCGGTAATGGGAAGTCATAAAAACAATGAAGGAAGTGAAGTCAGACATAAGAGATAAAAGGGACGATAATATTATTAACTGCAAAGCCTATCGTCATCTAACGAGGAATTCACAGTTATTGTTCCTTCAAAGTTTCAAAAGAAGGACCATTTGTAGACAGAATACATTGTTCATACATCATTTTGCAAAGCGGTTTCTTGATTTTAAGACACTGAATTTATAAAGAATGGAAATACCTCACTGCTGCCTTGGTCGTTTAGTTTTGACTATATTGAAAATGGAAATGTCAAACTTCTAGAAAGAAAAAAAATCTCCAATTTCATGATTAATAAAGTAAGCACTATTTCATAAGAACGACCATTTGTATCCCTTTTTGTTTTCATATTGTACACTTAGTATATTACAATAAATGAAAGTAAACAGGATATGTTTTTGTGTTTTTTTTTTTGTGTCTTCCATATCCCCTTTATTCAAAGGTAACAGACACAGTGGCCCTTTTCTTGGTTTCCTTAACAAGAACTTACCAACGTATGTTGTTGAAGGTGCTTGAACTGAAATTTTTCCTTCAAGCTCATCTGCAACGTGTTTGTATCCACGTTTTCTCAATGCTTTTAAAAATATAAATACAGAATCTTGTTTAGACTTGAGTATTATATACAGTAGTTCTTCCATACGTTCTGGTTCCGTCATTCTTCTATTCTTCAGGTCCATCCATTGGTCTACTGATATCACATGGTTTTCAATCAATGGGTCCACAATATGATTGAGAACCACGGATTGCTTTACAAGTCCCCAGTGTTTTGTAAGAATATCCTGTTCCTTTGGTCGATGGTTTATTTTCTTCATAGTTTCTATGTCTGGATTAGCTATAAACACATATTTTTAAGCTTCTAAATGTATCTTTTCTTCCTTTATCCAATATTAATCATTTCTAAAGTATAATATCATCATTACCTGCAAATGTTTGATCGGAACCAAAACATGTTACAAGGTAAAACGGGTTATAAATTTCTTATGTGTTTAATGAACAACTTGCATTATAATTGTGATGATAAAGGCATACAACACTTAATTCAATATTTGGTGACTATGTTGAACGCATCTATCCCATCGAACTTGAGATAAAGGATATAACAGATACAGTTAAGTCTGCCTCATATCTTGACTTACATCTAGAAATTGACAATGACGGTCGGTTGAAAACAAAAATTTATGACAAAAGAGATGATTTCAGCTTCCCAATTGTAAACTTTCCATTTTTATGTAGCAACATTCCAGCAGCGCCTGCATACGAAGTTTATATCTCCCAGTTGATACGATACTCAAGGGCTTGTATTTCCCATCATGATTTCCATGATAGAGGGTTGCTGCTCACAAGGAAGCTATTAAACCAAGAGTTCCATGTGGTGAAGTTGAAGTCATCCCTTCGTAAATTTTACGGACGCCCTCACGAGTTGGTTGACCGTTACGGAATATCCGTTTCACAGATGATAGCGGATATGTTCTTAATGTCGTAACTACAATCCCGTCCCCTTTTCCCGAATGTGACATACCGAATTAGACCTATTACCGGCTTTGTACTAACATGAGCAACACGACGGGTGCCACATGTGGAGCAGGATCTGCTTACCCTTTCGGAGCACCTCCCTTTCGTAACAAATGCTGAGATCACCCCCATTTTTTGGTGGGGTTCGTGTTGCTCAGTCTTTAGTTTTCTATGTTGTGTTTTGTGTACTATTGTTTGTCTGTTGGTCTTTTTCTTTTTTAGCCCCGGCGTTGTCAGTTTATTTTCGACTTATGAGTTTGAATGTATGTCCCTTTGGTATCTTTTGCCTCTCTTTTAAGAGAACTACAATTAAATTATTTTTTTATTACATAAATACTCCCTTACCAATCACGATTTATACAAAGACTCATTTGAAATAAAGGTTAAACTCTATAAAAACAAAACTTCTCCTGTATCTCATTCTATAATTATGATTTACAGTCAAAAAATTCTAGAGAAAGACAAATGGACAAATATATATGCTATATGCGGTTTGCCTTTATCTATGACCATTCTAGACAGGAGTTTTTAGTTTTAGTTTGTAACCCGAATTTGTTTTTTTCTCAATCGATTTATGAATTTCGAACTGCGGTATACTACTGTTGCCTTTATTGATATTGGTTTTGCATTAACTGGTGTTTTTCATTGATGAGTTAAACCATTTCCAACTGATATTGTCAGTTTGTTCTAATGTTATACTATTGCACAACTGCCACAGGTTAAGGGGAATATTAGGTGCTCACAAAACATGTTTATCGCCGCAATATTGGGCATATCCATGCCAAGCGCCTGTAGTCAAGTGTGTGTTGTTAGTCGGCGATTGTTTTAATTGATCTTCATATATTTTCATTAACTTAAATCATGCCGTTACTTTTTTGTCCTTGTATTGTTTCACATTTTGTTGTCCTTGGAATTTCTTAGCCAACTTTTTAGTAGGTTTTTTCCTAATTGTTGAAGGTCATACGGTGCCCAGAGGTCGATTCACATTCTTGTCCTTTTATGCTTCGTTGGAAAGATGTATAATTGCCAATCGTACTAGTCTTCAAGTTTTTATATCTAGGTTATTTTATTTCACATAAAACGATCAAACTATTATTTGTTTGCCTAATATGATTATAAAGGACTTACGAAAAACTTCGATGATTGCCGTTTGAGGGAGCTTTTTAGCCATTCGACACTTTCTTACTTAAAATTGTAACAGGTTTGGGACGACTTAATGTTGAAACCTGGAAGAGAAAACATGTTAATCATCGATATTTTGCCGGAAGTATTTATCTATTTTTTTTATTGAATATCATCGATTTGATTATTCTTTCAGTGACTTTTAAATCAGGATGTCATTTAATCAAATTTTCATCAATAATGCATCAAGCAGGAAAGGAAGAACTTACCATATGAGCTTACTTCACAAAGTCTTTCCAATGACAATTTTGTTTCAAAAAAAATTGGCACTAGTTTTGTTATGAGTCAAAATACAGTTCTCGGTTAATCTTTGATCTTCGTACTTAATTACTTTCTGTTAAATGAAGAGGAAACACTCTTTTGTTGTTGTGGTGTCGTTTTTTTAATATCTTTTGTGTTTTTTTCCCTCTGTTAAGCATACTGACATAAAACTAATGTGCATAGTTCGATTCGCTTTATTATTCTATGACATTAATTTATCAAATGCCACACTAAATGTATTATTTTTGTGGTTCCTTGTGAGAACCACTGACACAAAAAAATTGACAGGACTCTGTTTTGTTTCTTTTTTTTAAATACATGTATTGTGGTCATGTGTTAGTATTAAGACACACCAATGATTTACTATAATACATGATTGTCACACGCCGGTACTATAAAAAGTTTGATTCAAACTAATTAGTAATATGTGTTTATCATTATGATCAATTAACAAATCCCTGTTCTGCAATATCTATATACTTTTATAATATTTTAGAGTCCTGTATATGTATACGTGTACAAATGTATATTTAGATAATAAAAAAAATATTGAAAAAGGCAGCTGTCAGGTCAGGGTAAAAGTTTTGTTTTTTATTGGTTTTGTTTTTTTCTTTTTGTTGTTGCTTTTTGCAGTCAATTGTGTTTTAGTCTAAAAGGTATGTGTTTGAGACTGCAATTTTAATAAAAATGTATTACAAAATAAGAGGTGACGTACCGGTATATTTTAATGCATGTTTGGAAGAATAACTGAATGATGAATACAAAAGTAGGTCATCGCTTCACAAGTAAATTTTTAACATCTTGAACAGTAATGTCTTGGTGAACATATTTTTATGACGATTCTGAAGTGATATATATATATATATGACCTGTTAGTCAAATGCGTTTTGTTAAAATATACTTTTTCACTTTTTTTGTCTTTTGGAAAATGTTGTTTGTGCTGTATTTAGACCCCTCTACCAAGAAATTTGTTTTGCATGCACACGTATAAAAATTGCGGTTTTTATCCAACGCAATCATAGGTTTGAACGTTGTTTTCAATTTAGACTTGTTTATATTGTTTAGTTTGGGCTTGTATTATATTTTCCTGCGGGTTTATATGATCCGTTCATCCTATTTCGACTCTTAAAATTCAAGAGTCTGTCCTAAATTGAGGTAAATTATATGGCCTTCCAAATACCGTTTCGATTCCTAACATCACTGAAGAGACATTAATTGTCGAAATCCGGATATGGTGTACCAATTTTTGCACCTCGTGTTTGCGGTATACTATCTTTTCCGTAAGTTTATTGTTTTCTGTTTGGTATAATATTAAAAATTAAGATTCATTTTGTTACATCTAGCAATCCGTTTATTTGGCAATCGCCATGGCAGTCAGCAGGGTTTAAGAACATCCGTTGTTCGACCTGTTGGTCAAATGCGTTTTGTTAAAATATACTTTTTTCACTTTTTTGGTCTTTTGGAAAATGTTGTTCGTGCTGTAATTAGACCTCTCTAACAAGAAATTTGTTGTGCATGCACACGTATAAAAATTGCGGTTTTTATCCAACGCAATCATAGGTTTGAACGTTGTTTTCGATTTAGACTTGTTTATATTTTTTTCTTTTGGGCTTGTATTATATTTGCCTTCGGGTTTATATAATCCGTTCATCCTATTTCGACTCTTCGAAATTCAAGAGTCTTTCCTTAATTGAGGTAAATGAAATGGCCTTTCAAATACCGTTTCGATTCCTAACATCACTAAAGAGACATTAAATGTCGAAATCCGGATATGGTGTGCCAATTTTTGCAGCTCATGTTTGCGGTATACCATCATTTCCGCAAGTTTATTGTTTTTCTGTCTGATATCAAATTAATAATTAAGATCCATTTTGTTACATCTGGTGATCCGTTTATTTGGCAATCTCCATGGCAGTTAGTAGTGTTTAAGAACATCCGTTGTTCGACCTGCTAGTCAAATGCGATTTGTTTAAATATACTTTTTCACTTTTTTGGTCTTTTGGAAAATGTTCTCTAAAGATTTGCACAACGGTACTAATATAAGATGGTAATATACGATGATGATCTTATAAAATCGTGTTGACATATATTTCGGCTTAACAAATAGCCTTCGTCAGTGTCAATTATATATATGTAATGTATATCAATTAAAAGGTGTAGTTATAATCGCGCAGTTTTATTCATTTGGGTTGTATAACTAAGCAATCTCTGTTGTAATTCCTTTACCATTGTCAACACTGAAATTCTAGATTTATATCAGTTTAAATAGCACAGTGCTATCTTTTTGAGATGTATAAATACGCCGCCTTCGTTGTAATTACTTAACCTTCGTCTACTTTGAAATTCAAGAATTATACCAGTTCAAATCGAACAGTGTTTTTCATTATGGATGTATAAATACGCAGCCTCTGTTGTTACAGTTCTTACTTTACCTTCGCCAACTTTGAAATTTTAGAATTATACCAGTTCAAACCGTACTGTGCTTTTCATTGGGGATGTATATCTACTCAGTCTCTGTTGTATTAACTTAACTTTCGTATACCAGCGTGGTTCGGTTTTTAATTTGAATAACGTAAAGATTGTTTAGTTAAATCAGAATAGATTGATATGATTCATTTTACATCATCATTAGCATACTGATGTATATAATATATATATATATATATAATTGCCTAACAATGTTATTTTAACACACCATTAAGTATGCAAATATTAAAATGTTAAAATTATTTACAATGCGATAAAAAATAAACGCAATAAAAAAAATAAACATATTTAGACTGCAATGCTGATTGAATGTTGTATAGATCGAGTTGAGATCATATAAATCATATAAATCTAGTGTTGTTACTTTTCTTGCAAATGTTGTAGAAATATATGATGCTGGTTAATCCATACGTTATATATCATTTTACTCCATGCGTTTAGATTGAAAGCTATTCGCTAAATATGTGTGTATACTATTTCAAACACTCCGCAAACTCAGAAAATGAAAACATTGAGCTTTTAGGTGAAAACTTGATAAATGGATTAATGGATTTTAAAATTTGCACAAAAAATCATTGTACACTTATTATAATTATCTGTTTATATTTTCTCACTATACACATATGATATTTAATTGTTTGTACTTGCATGATGTTTGGTGTAGATTAATTGTTTTTATTGTATTATTATGCATCATGCACATTATGAATGTATTAAATAACACCGTTTAACATAGTATGTATATATGTTCAGATTATCATTAGTTTGTTGTGCGTTACGATTTTTTGGTCATACTCATTTAAAACAAAAAGATGATATGTTCAATGTTTGTTTTGAATTGTAATATACCACTTTTTACTAAAGTCGGCAATTCTTTTATATTCAAATGTAGATAATCTAGAGTAGACTTCGTAGAAATAGTTTATGGGAGGTTCTGTATAAAATCATCAGTTTTTTTATTCTCTTTTTCTTTTTTCGATTTGTGAAATACGTGTTTGTTAAAGGCATATTTTCAAGCTGTCCTATTCAATTCTTATATTTCTTCTTCGTTAAAAGTGTGAAGGCAACTCTTTTCATACTCTATAAAATGAAAGGGAGATCCTTTTAATAGATATAAGAAGATGTTGTATGAGTGCCAATGAGACAACTCTCCATCCAAGTCAAAATTTATAAAAGTAAACCATTATAGGTCACAGTACGGTCTTCAACACGGAGCCTTGGCTCACACCGAACAGTAAGCTATAAAGGGCCCCAAAAAATCACTAGTGTAAAACCATTCAAACGGGAAAACCAACGGTCTAATCTAAATAAAAAACGAGAAACGAGAAACACTTATAAACCACATCAACAAACGACTCATTTCGAACAGATAAGCATACTTGCGACAATGACGCTGATCCAACCATAAAATGTAAATGCGCGGAAGGCTTTTATTAAAAAAAAACTGACGGAGAGGGTTTCTCTGCTCTTTTCACTCCTAGCCATTAACGCCTGGTCAATTGTATCATTTATGATGTTTCCACAATTTGAGAATTAAGTTTGTTCATACTTTTTGTGTCAATAGACAGCAATACTCTACCAAAATAACAAGTATACATAAACTAAATGTATCTAGAAGTTAGCATAACATTTATTGTAAACAAATCTTTATTATGAAATGAAATGCAACTTGTGCAATATGACTAATATAATAACAAATTGGATTTAAATTGTGTTTGTTTATTAGTTGTTTCGCTTCCGCTTAAATTGTGTTGTATTTTATTTACACTAATAAATATTGTGAAGAATATTTTGTAAAAGATCTTATTTTGGTGCATTTTTATATCTTTGTACAAAGAAAAATCATATTGCTTTTGAAAATAAAGAATTTTATTCTTCCTGCTGGTGACACTGCTGCGATTATAACAAAGAAATCAATATTTTCCACAGTGACAATTATGTAACATTAAAAAAGCTACCAGTTTGTGTCCCATTTACAAAAAAGACTGTATGACTGTGTTGTTAGTGGGATTTATTTGAATCAAGGTTGCTGTTGATTTCTCCTTCATGCGTCTGTATCTATGGTAAGAGAAGTCCAATCCTTCTTCAACCCCAATTGTTTTTGTAGGCCAATAGTGACTGATACACGTGTTTGTCCGATTTGTATATTAATGACATATTGGCATGCATTGTACAATCGGCAAAGTAATGCCCATCCTTGACTTTGCACTTCAAAAAAAGTCTTTTTATAAACGTAGAAAATAGAGGATAACACTCCACATCTTAAGTTAGAGTACCGGAGTTGTTTAATAGCCTGGCCGGTTTCGGTTGGTTTACAGACCTTCATCAGAATCAGTAAAAGTAATTATTACCTAGCCAAACATAAATTCTTCGTCTGGGTGCTTTGAAAATGGTTTGCATTGTTAAGGAGTATAGAAATAATATCTCCTCTGATATTGTTATGTAATTTGAGCCTAAATTAGTCTCCTTTTTAAGTGTGTGTGTGTGTGTGTGTCAATCTGAAATCATCGTGTCTAATGGGATCATATGCTGGTTTGATTGTTTAAATTATCGCTCCTTCTCTGAATTATGTAGCAGAAATATCTCTGAAATTCAAAGATCCCCAACATAGACTTACAAAAAGTCCTTTACATTCAATAAATAATGGCTGCTAGAATAACAAACGATACTGCCAATAAGGAGAGTAGTCAACGGGACAAAATCCAAAATCCAAGTCGATTGTTAAGATGAATGCATAAAATAAATAAGGGGGTTCAAGTATTATTATTTATTTCCTGTCTATTGCCATACATGTAGGTCCAATGAAAAACAAGGAACGACATGATCGCTGGAAAATATATCAATCTTAACATGCTTCTTATTCTTAACTACGACAATCCAGCAAGAAAGAAATATAAAGAATCTGATGAAAGGCTTCAGAGAAACATCTCTATGGATGAGTTTGTAACTGCCTTTGGGCGCTATGAAAGGGTTAAAACCAGGTTCAACCCATCGTTTTTTTCTTAAAATGTCCTGTACCAAGTCAGGAATATGGCAGTTGTTATCAAATAGAAATAAGATGTGGTATGAGTGCCAATGAGACAACTCTCCATCAAAGTCACAATGTGTAAAAAGTAAAGTATTATAGGTCAAAGAACGGCCTTCAACACGGAGACTTGGCTCGCACCGAAAAGCAAGCTATAAAGGACCCCATAATGACTAGTGTAAAACAATTCAAACAGGAAAACCAACGGTCTAATCTAAATAAAAAAAGAGAAACGAGAAACACTTAAGTTGCAAACAAATGCATCAGATCAAATAGTCCGTTTCTATGTATGTTGGCGTTTGTTTTTGTTGCAGTTCAGTGTTTCTGTTGTTCCGTTGTTTTCCTCTTACAGTTGATGTGTTTCCTTCGGTTTTAGTTTGTAACCAGGATTTGTTTTCGCTTAATCGATTTATGACTATTGAACAGCAGTTTACTACTGTTGCCTTTATTTATGTGCGCAGCATTCCAGAACAGAAATAAAGAGTTAGCCTTTTACCTTGCCCACATTATTGAAACCGTAAACATTTGGCCTGATTGTTTTTAAGAATATTATAAATTCTTCTCAGCAAAATGAGTCATTATGCTACTTCAGCACAATATCAAGATAGATTGGTCCAAGGGTGGTCCAGAGTTACGTCATATGGTTTGCGCAGGATCAAAGATAACCACATGTAGAAAATGTAATTCAACAACCCACTCCACAGTTATGTGCAGTGTATAGCAAAGCTATGCCCAGCCTCAACGGAATTCTACATTCAACAAAAGCACATCTGATTCTCTTGGTCGCGAAGTAGTTTATGTAGGTGGTTTACCTGTGTGTAACAATTTTAATTGGTTTAAAGGTTGCACTAAATCTTATTGTAAATATGTACATGCTTGTAAAATTTGTAAGAGTAAAACTCATGGCAAAGTTACTTGTCAAAGCTACGAAGGAGGTCAACAACCTAATAATCCAAACCAAGTTAGCAGTACTAAAATGGTACCAAAGAAATGACTAACTTACCACAGCTTCTTCACATACTTAGTATTAAGTATCAGTTAGAATTTGAATTAAGAAATCACCCTGATCAAAATTTTGTCAATTTTCTTTGTAATAGTATAAGATATGGTTTGATATGTTAGTGTCTGATATTAATATTTCACTTTTTGAAAGTAAAAAGTCACAACTCTAATCAATAACGAATCGGAGAAAGGCTTTATTCATGGACCTTTTTTACACCCTCCCTCCCTTTTCCTGTTTATAGAGTTAGCCCTATTGGTATTGCTTTTTTAAGAAAAGACTAATCTTTCCTCGCCACACAATAGCTGTGATCATGAAAGTGTAAATGATTTGATAAACAAAGATTTATGTTCACTTAGTTACATTAAAGTTGATGATGCAATTGCAGTAATTCAAGAATATGATTTAAACAGTATTTTTTGCTAAGTCGATGTGTCCGACTCATTCAAACAATTGCCTATATCACCTACACAATGGCATTTATTTTGTTTTAAATGGAATAATTTTTATTATCACTATGTTAGACTTCCTTTCGGTTGTCGGTCGAGTCCCAAATTATTTGATATGTTGTCAAGTAGTATTTGTTGGAAAGCTAAAAAATAATTACAACATTAATGTAATTTTTCACCTTTCAGATGATTTTTAACCATTGATAGGCCAACTGATTGTGGAGAAAGAACAATGGCTTTACTTTCTTTAATTTTCAACAAATTGAATATTCCTTTCGCAAAGAAAAGACAGTTTCTTGTGTATTAGAATATTTAGGCATTGTATTAGATACTGTCAATATGCAAGCTAGCTAGATTGCTTCAAGATAAACTGATAAGGATTACAGACTTTATAAGTCTAATTCTATGTAAAAAGTCTTGTACTAAAAAAGAACTCGAATAGTTGTTAGGACATTTAAAGTTTGCAACTAGAGTTATTCTTCCAGGATACTCTTTTGTTAGTTATTTGTACAGGTTAATATCATCTGTTAAAGAGAGTTTTCATCATGTCCATTTGAACAAGGAGTGCAAAGCTGATATGTGGTTAAATTTTTTGAAAAATTGGAACGGCCTCAATTTATTTTATGGAAAGACTTTAACTAAAGCAGCAGATATGATGCTTTATACAGATGCCTCCTCATCTGTTAAATTTGGTGGATATTATCAGCATAAATGGTTAATTGACCGTTGGTCCGAAAATTTCGATGTCTCAATGGCGTTTTTGGAACTTTATCCCATAGTGGTCGCGGCTGTTCTATGGGGTAATGAGTGGTGTGGTAAAAGGACTATGTTTTATTAAGCAACAGTTCACATTTTTGCAAAAGGCCGATCGAAGGAAACAAACGTTATGAAACTTATGAGAAAACTTACTATGTGTGCTGCAACTAATAACTTTGCTGTGTATAGTGAGCATTTACCAGGGAAACCTAATGTAATTTCTGATGCCTTATCTCGTTTTCAGATGAGCAAATTCAGACAATTAGCACCATTAGCAGAAGTAACAGCCACTCTTTGCCCGCAGCTTTCAGACATTCTTTGGATAGCTCAATAGATATTTTATGGAAATATGCAGACACCGATAGTACAAAATCGCATTATACTACAGGTTATGATTTATAAAAAATGTTTTCCTTATTGCAAGGAACCTTTGGACAACAAATGAAATGCCGCCGATTTCAGAAAAGTTGTAATGTAATTTGTTGCACTTTGCAATGAACATAAAGTTTAAAACACAATACTATTAAGCTTTATTTGAATATTATCAGGTATTTTTACCTACAATATGCAGGTTTTATCTCTTTAGAACAGTATGGAAAGCCTTTATTATGCCTGCAAACTATTTTAAATGGTGTAAAAAAGAAGCAGAAAGGTTGTGTTAAAAGATCTAATTGGTGCCAATTACTATGTCTATATTATACAAAATTGTAACGTCATTTAGAAGTAATATTTTCAGCCTTTTTAACAGCATGTGTTGTAGCCTTTTTTGAATTTTTGCGATGTGGAGAGTTTACAGTACTTGGCAATTTTGATTCAGGAACACAATTGTGTGTTAGTGAATTAGAGATTTCTGAAGAACATATTTTGTTACATTTAAAAAAATTTAAAACAAACCCGTTCAGACTAGGTGTTACGATACCCCTTTACAAAAATGGTCACATTATTTGTCCTTATATCGCTTCAAAAAGCTACTTGCCTCTACGAAAAAATACACCAAATATTACATCCGATGCTTTCTTTGTCTCTGATGATGGCAATCCTTTAAGTAGAAACTTCTTTATCAAACATGTTAAAATTATCCTAGACAGCTTAGGTCTACAAAGAAAAATTATAATGGTCATTCTTTCAGAATTGGAGCAGCCACAACTGCACAAGAAGTTCGACTTGAGGACCACTTAATAAAAACTTTAGGCAGGTGGTCCTCTGATTGTTATACTCGGTATATCCACACCAGTCCGAGAGTAATTAAACAAGCTCAAAATCAGCTTGTTTCATCAATTCAGGTGCAATAATTTATTTGTACTAGCAATAAAAGGAGAAATTAACTTGGGGCTACAGCTGCTATGCATCTGTATTTGGACTTTTCGATAGAATTGTATACTTTTATCCACAATTTTTGTCTCGCCTTGACGGAGTCAAAAAGCGAGACATAGGTATGCTGTTTCCGGCGTCGGCGACGGCGATGGCGTCAACAATGTATTAGTTTGTGATTAGGTCTAGTTCATGGTGAACCACTAGTGGTAGGTCAATGATATTTGGTATGCAGTTGTATTAGCATTGGCACATCTCATTACCATGGAGATTATTTGGCCCCGCCCCCTCAGTCAAGGTCTATTGACTTTGAAACTTTTCATAGTTTACATGTATTAGTTTGTGATTAGGTCAATTTATGGTGAACCACTAGTGGTAGGTCAATGATATTTGGTATGCAGTTGTATAAGCATTGGCACATCTCATTACCTTGGAGATTATTTGGCCCCGCCCCCTCAGTCAAGGTCTATTGACTTTGAAACTTTTCATAGTTTACATGTATTAGTTTGTGATTAGGTCAATTTATGGGGAACCACTAGTGGTAGGTCAATGATATTTGGTATGCAATTGTATAAGCATTGGCATATCTCATTTCCATGGAGATTATTTGGCTCCGCCCCCTTAGTCATGGTCTATAGACTTTGAAAATTTTGCTAAGTTAACATGTATTAGTTTGTTATTAGGTCAGTTCAAGGGGAACCATTAGTGGTAGGCCAATGTTAATTGGTGTTCAGTTGTATAAGCATTAGCACATCTCATTTCCATGGAGAATATTTGGCCCCGCCCCCTCAGTCATGGTCTATTTATTTTGAAACTTTTGCTTAGTTTACATGTATTAGTTTGTGATTAGATCAGTTTAAGATGAACTGCTAATGTTAAGTCAATGATATTTGGTATGCAAATTTATTGGCATTTGCAAGTATCGTTTCCATGGAGATTATATAGCCCCACCCCTGATCATGGTTCATTGACTTTGAAACTTTTACATAGTTTACAAGTTAATGTTTGTGTTTAGGTTTGTTTAAAGGGAACAACTTATAATAAGTCAATGGTATTTGGTATGCAGTTGTATTAGCATTGGCACATCACATTCCATGGAGATTGTTTAGCCATGTACCTTCAGTCATGGTTCATCGACTTTGAATATTTGCATAACTTATATGTTAAAGTATTGCTATTTTAATTTCAACATTTGCATTATCAAAATTACAAAAAGGCGAGACATATCTCTGTGATAACAGTTTATTATCTTAACCCCTAAGTTTTGTGTATATCAATTTTTATTTATATGTGAAAACGGGGGATAACTCTTTATATTGTTTATTATGTGTATGCAGCTGTTAGTCCCCAGTTTTTCCCATGTAATATTTCTTTTTAGTCTAAGAATTATATTTTAATAAATAGTTTTATTAGCACTTGTTCTTTTATTTAAACTATGGTTTAAAACTAAAGGTATTCCCGTAACAGTGTGGACAACCGTAGTACTTTTGTTGTTAATAATACTGAATCATTTACCTTTAACTTGTTTGTCATCGGCTCACGATAACAATGATTTTAAAGCTCACTCAGTCTGTCAGAGGCCCTCCAGTGGGGATTTAAATAAACACTTGTTACACATTTCGATACATAAAATGAAACTCTTTTCACAAAACTTTAAAGGAATTTGTTTGAAATATTCTTTATATCAGCACACACAACAGTTTCATTTTAGAGAATAATAAGTGTTCAGTGCTAATATCATTAAATAATCGAAAAATACATTTACACATTTGGATTTTTATTGTAAAAACTTTAAGTCGATGGGGTTAATTCACAAAATATCTTCAGAGAAAAATACTCCTACGTTGTGATCATTTAAGAGTAACCTATCAACTATTCAATGCATAGGATTTGTTTGTGAAAAGAGTTCCGGAAGATGAACAAAAACATTTTTAACTGGATATTTTTTCACATAGATCATCGTCTGAATCATTCAGTCATACAGAGAACTCATATGATTAGTTCCAGTACTACATAACTCAATTGCCTCTATTTATGTTTAGACAATATACGTATAGTGTCTTGAAATATGAAATTTATTTGTATGAGGCTAAGAAACGGGGGGAAATGCGAGGTTTACCGAGCATTTCCCCATGTTTCGTGCCGAATACAAATAAATTTCATATTTCAAGACACTATACGTATGTTGTCTTTATACTGCAATCGATAAAAAACATAAAAAATAAAATAAAATACGTAACAAATTTATTGTTAAAAAAAAGTGTTTGGAATTTCCCTTGGGGTACCATTGTTGGGTATTTCCCTATAAGCGTAGTAACTCATAAAGTCCAGGCGATAAGACATTGACATTTTTAGGAATTAGAAAGAGAAAATAAACTAATTTAATAGTATTTAATAAATATGGTATGTAAATTACGAATTTCAAGACATAACAAGTTTAAATTTACAAAAGTTTGACAATTGTTACTACACGTTGTCATGGTTGTGACGTGACGTTGTTGATGAAATACAGTAGTTCCGGTAAGTAGGCGTGGCTAATAGGTTAGTTGAGGTCATTGACGTATAAAGCTAACGTTTATACGTATAGCTTTATCTGTATAGTAAAATAGCTGATTGCAGTATAAATATATCTATATGTATATCTAATTAATTAAAAGACTTACTGTTTGTATAATGCTTTTATGTACAGGGGAAACTGTTACGCGTGTGTGTGATCCTTTTTGTCTCTTTGACTAAAAGATAGTTAGTAATAAACTAAATTGCAGTACTCGTCGATATAACATTCTTGTATCACACGAATTTGGGTCTTTTACTTACAAAACTTTTTTTCTTGTAACGTATTTTACTGTTGAAGAATGAAGGTTGCCGTTTTTTTTTTTTTTTTTTTTGTCGTTGTTTGTGTCTCATTGACATACAACCAGATCCCCTTTTCTTCATATTCAAAAACATACGAGATGACATCAATACCAATTCATGACTCAAAATAACTGAGTTAAACTAACAGCAGAAGAAAGAAAAGGAAAAGCGCTTTCATGGTTGTTCTCAATCACGAAGTCACACAATGGGATCTTTGAAAAAAATGTTGTAAATCAAAATAAAACGTTGTGTAAATTATAACAATTATTTCAATTTCAATCCATATTAAGCTGTTGCTTTATTCCGCTTCGAGCAAATTTTGAACTCATTCTAAAAATTAATTTCCTGCATGATACATATATTATATAGAAATAAGAAGATGTGGTGTGAGTGCCAATAAGACAACTCTCCATCCAAGTCACAATGTGTAAAAAGTAAACAATTATAGGTCAAAGTACGGCCTTCAACACGGAGTCTTGGCTCACACCGAACAGCAAGCTATAAAAGACCCCAAAATGACTAGTGTAAAACAATTCAAACAGGAAAATCAACGGTCTAATCTATATAGAAACGAGAAACACCTAAGAACCACATCAACAAACGACAACCACTGAAACAGGTTCCTGACTTAGGACAGGTGCAAACAAATGCAGCGGGTTTAAACGTATATATGCACATTTTCATTGCGATCTTAAAAAGGACGACGTTGATATATAAACTGCGTCAATTATTGTGTGTGTGTAAGTTGGGCCGATTAAAAAAAAATGAATTGATTCTAAAAAAATTGAAAAGGAAAAAAAAATACTTTGTTTCAGAAAAAAGAGGAAAATAAAAAACGAATTGATTGACATTCAAAGTTAAGGACGAAAAAAAATACGACACTAAGATTAAAAAAGTAATGTTCATTTATGTGAATGGGAAAAAAACAATCCCCCCCTTCCACTCACAAAAATAACCAACACACACACACACACTAAGAAAAGGAAGAATAGTCGGTGCATAATCATTCTGCTACCAAGAGTTTTTCACATTTATGGTAGTTAGCAGAAAAGTTCCAGTTTCCAAAATACACCAAACTATACATTTTACCTAATAGTATTTCGTGAAGTAAAATGCAAATTGCATAAGGCTTGGTCCAAATAGCTTTTTACTGTCCGATATCTTGCAAGTACGAAAAAGACCGAACAAAGTATATTTGGTCTATGTTTTGTAATTGTGTCACAAATAGAAACTGGGTGTATCTTGTGACTGGGTAATGTGTTGGCCTGGAACCACACACACACAATAAACAGTACGACAAGTCTGCAAGGACTCTGACTCTGGGACTAGCTCTTGCAACAAAAGACGACTCTGGTTAGCGCGATGTATAATTTAATAAGTACAGCATGGAATACAATTGTACAGAGTTGGAACTGCTCAGTGTAACACTAAATCCAATCTGCTACATCAAAATAACAACATAGTTTATATAACAAACCAAAAATTACTTGAATAGACTTGACAAATATTTCTCTAAATGAGTGAGAAAGTTCAATTAAGGGATTACAGAAAAATTAGCACACAGATAATAATTAACAATAGAACATACAGACTTATTTATGGAATTAAAGTCTTGGCTTGTCATATACGAATAATAGACCAATTGAAGTAAAATGTTGCTAATTGAAAATCAAATTAAAACATGAAATTAGATTATCTTAATCTTCTAAACTTGTCTTTAAACCTTTCACAATAAAATTAACAAAATCCCTTTTTGAAATATTGCCAATACAACAAAAACAGTGATTCTACAAAATCTTTTACAAAATGTCCGAAAAGTCTCAAAATCAACTTTTGTCCATTTTTCCACTGTGACAATTGCACAACTATTGAAAGTTGACCATGCATTCGTTCTAAAATAAAATGTTACACAAGACAAAAGTTAAAAGATACCAAGTGAAAAAATTAGACAACCGCAATGGTTTAATCGCTTTGACGTCCGAAAAAGATAATAGCCAACACATACATTGTAACTTTTAAAGCTAGTTATATTATTTTTTTATATTCATAAAGTATAATTATTGAATTTTCTCACTATTGAAATTACTACCACCATCCCCGCCTCTCTCCTTTTGTTGCTAGTGCCTCTGGGGATTATATAGTTATGTTTTATTAACTTCTTTGAAAGAAATTGTAACTATTGTAGTTCTTCCTTATTAGATTATAGATTTTATCCGCTAGATTTACATACTTGTTATATTTTGAACCATATGTTCTTTAGTTTTCTTATTTTTACCTACTCATGTTTATTTTTGAATTTCTTTTTATCTACTCATGCTTACGTATGAGTTTCCTTTTTACCTTCTCATGCTTATGTATGAGTTTCTTTTGTACCTATTCATGCTTACGTATGAGTTTCTTTTATACCTACTCATGCTTACGTATGAGTTCTTACTACTTATGCTTACGTATTGAGTTTCTTTTATATTTACTCCTCATGCTTTCGTATGAGTTCTTGATATGTCCACTCAGGCTTACTTATAAGTTCTAAAATGTTTATTCATGCTTAGACTTTTCGATAAAATTGGATTCTTTTATCCACAATTTTTATCTTATATCCCAAGTTTTGTGTATATTATTTTTCATTTATATGTCAAAAGGGGGCTAACTCTTTTTATTTTTTATTATGCTAGTCCCCAGTTTTTCCAATGTAATTTTTTTTTTTTTTAGTGTTAGAATTATATTTTGATAAATAGTTTTATTAGCACTTGTTCTTTTATTCAAATTATGGCTTAAAACTAGTTAACATTGAAAAAACTACACAAGGATACACGTACACTATAAAACGCAATATTGGATTATCTTAGGAGATGCAAGGTATAACACATCATCGAGATAGTTCTTGGTTTAATACTTAACTATAAGGTTAGACATCATATGAACAAATACTGTTTACAACAATAAACTCTTCATCAAGCCTTTACATCAAGTTTCGAAGGATAATCATAGTGTTTTTTTCAATAATGAGGATGAATATAAATTATGAAAGGAAATGCAGCTTGTGCAGTATGACCAATATAATAACAAATGAGATTATATTGTATTTGTTAATAGTTGTTTCGCTTCCGCTTGTATTGTGTTATATTCTATTTACTCTTATAAATATTGTGAAGAAAATTTTATAAAAACTTTTATTTTGATGCATTCAAAATATATTTGTATAAAGTATTATCATATTGCTTTTAAAAATAACGAATTATATTCTTCCTTCTGGTGACACTGCTCCGATTAAAACAAACAAATCATTATTTACTTCAGTGACAAATATGTTACATTAAACAAATCTACTAGTTAGTGTACCATTTCTGAAAAAGAATGTCTGACTGTATTTTTGGTGGAATTTATTCAAATCTAGTTTGCTGTTGGTTTCTTATTTATGCGTCTGTATCTAGAATCGTGGTAGAGGAAATACAACCCTTCTACCGACCCAATTGATTTTCTATTGTATAAGCCAACGATAACTGATATGCTTTTAGATTATTAACATATATATGGTCATTTTACAATGGACAAACTTATGCCCATCTCTGAGTTTGCTGCACTAAAAACGTTTTCAATGAAGTAAAAGTTGTTATCTTAGAAAATAGAACTTAGCATTGAGTCGATTTATAACTGGCGGTTTCGGTCTGTTTACAGACCTTCATCAGAGGCAATAAAGGTCATTATTACTTAACCAAACCCAAATTCTTTGTCCGAGTGCCTTGAACATAGTCTGCATTGTTGAAGAGTATATAAAAAATATTTCTTTTAAAACTGTTAGGCAAATTGAGTAAAATTTAGTGTCTATTGTATGTGTGTATGTGTTTCAATCTTGAACCATTGTCCCTAATTGGACCATATAATGGTTAAATAATTCAATTGTCGCTCCTTGTCTGAACGGTTTTGGTTTTCGTATTCGAAATTTGGCTGTGCATAAATATCTCTGAAGTTTAATCATCCTCTTTGTAGACTTGCAAAAAGATGAGGCATTGAAGGAAACCAAAAGAACCTTAATTGATAAAGTCATTATATTCCTTCATTTCCTAACCATTTTTAAAATATGTGAATTGAGTTAAATTGATTTGAATTAAGTATATAAACCAATTCGTAAGCATGCTATGTTTACATCAGATGTGAAGCCACTTACATTTAATAAATTACGATTACTAGAATAACAAACGATTCTTCCAATGAGGAGTTTCCTATCGAAGGTCGGTGGTTTTCTCCGGGCACTCCGGCTTCCTCCACCAATAAAAACTGGCCGCCACGAAATAGTCCAAAAGCGGTGCTTAAAAGTGGCGTTAAAACACCAAAAATCTGTATAGCCAGTCAAGGTCGTTTAAAACTTCCGTTTGTTGTAAAAATCAAATCAATCAATTCCAATGAGGAGAGTACCCAATGGGGAAAAAAATAAAAGTCGGCTGTAAATATGAGTTCTTAAAATAAGTAAAATTAATAAAGTTGTACCATTTATTTCCTGTCTATTACCATAGGTCATATGTAAAACAATGTCTGCCGATGGCAGCATTAAACGACTGTGAAATATGTAGTTCAGCACGTAAGCCCTATCACTGAAAACACGCCTTTTCCCTTGACTTTATTTTGAATCAAATATTTATAATCGTAAAGTTGAAGTCATCTCTACGAAATTTTTACGGAGGCCATCATAATTAGGTTGACCGTTATAGAATTTCTGTTTCACAGATAACCATAAATATGTTACAATAGACGAAGCCTCAACCCTGTCCTCTTTTCCACAATTATGCCATCATCGAATGAGAATTAACCACAAAATGTACTTGCCATTTCAACATTTGACCATTCAAACACGACGCCTACAACACGTAGAACAGGTTCTGCGTACCCTTCCGGGGCACCAGAGAGCACCCCCGGTTTTTTGTGGGGTTCGTGTTGCTGTAGTCTTTAGTTTTCTGTTGTTGTTTTGGAGACTGTTGTTTGCCTTTTCTTCGTTTTTCGTTTTTTGCTAGTATAATGTTGGTTTTCTTCGACTTAGGATTTTTGGTATCTTCTGCATCTTTTTTTTTCGTATTTCGGCTGTCTGTCCCATAACTATTCTAAGTTGACAAAATGTTTTATTGAATCAAAAGTCTGCAAATATCATAACCTAGAGACAATACACAAAGAAGACACACACAAAAAGAGTTACATATTGGACTATATAGACAACATGGATTAACATAACTTTTTTACACACAAAGATACAAACTCCCAGCCCACTGATGATTAAATTATGTTTTCTAATTTCTATGTATAATAAGTACTTAGAAAAAAGTAGGTTTGCTTGTAAATTAAAAACCTTCAAAGTTGGTTTTCGAATCAATATATACTATTAAGTAAAAGTATTCGTGTTAATTTCCTATCATACATTGTATGTTCAACTCCTCGGTATAGACTTTTGTTCTGTTGGGGCGTAATAAACCAATAGTTAATTGTTTTTTCGTCAATTTTCGTTAAATTTTATAATTTTAACATTCAGAGATGTCAAGAGTTTAAATGACTATTTTTTCTTAAGAATGAACTGCGTTTGTATTCTAACCAAGAAAAAATGAGTTCACTAAAATGAGAATTTTCAAATTAAAAATAAAAAAAAAGGTTAACCTTGAACTTTGACTGTTGCTATCATAAATAGTATTTTATAGTCGGATGTCGCGTGCGTCACATATGGTTTCAACATGTCAGGCCGTTTTCTTAAAATGGTTAACAAAATACAATGCACTAAAACCTTATTCGTAAACTCACGCCTCGAATGCAATGTGGGTCTTGGCGTCAAATTAACTTTATTGTACATAAAGACGTTCAATTACCCCTAAAATGATCATATAAGGCAGCTTTGAATTCAGCTAATCAAAACATTAATTGAAAATTATTACTATGAGACATTGGTTTAAGGAAAATAATCTCTGGTAAATAGAGGTAATCTCTTTTATGATTCCTAGTAGGGAAACTAAATTAAAACAGATACTTTGAAAGGTACCCTGGGTCTAACCATATAGACAACTGCAGGAAATATGGCTACAGAGTGCAGATTTATTCGTTACTGAATGTATAAACAGGGGAGTCTCTTTTCTGACAAGTGATATACTCCTCTTCTCTCGGTTTGATTTCTAATTGAAATATTTAAGAACATATACAAAGTTATAATTTGTAACAAAGTCACTTTTCAATTTTCAATGTATGCCCAAATGATATAAGCACATGACCAACCAAGCAATATATTGCGATGTTTATTTGAATTAATAATGGTAAGAAGTAACTTCTGGATCATGCTGAGAAGTCTTTCGTTTGATGATTTTGTACTTATCGAAACATTATTGTAATATTTTCTTTCATATTATTTTATGACGCTAACATGATTATATTTTATTTCAACACTTAGACAAAAAGTTTCGATAGCTTTAGTCACGGGATTTCTTCAAATCTTGAAATAAATATCGTGATCTTCTTATATTTATCTGAACAACACTATTATAACTACTAGAGAGAGTGCCACAAGTGGTATAGGAATTGCTTATCTTTTCTGAGTACCAGATATTTATAAATTTATGAGATGTGGTATGATTGCCAATGAGACAACTATCCATCAAAGTTCAAATGAAGTGGATGTAAGCAATTATAGGCAACTGTACGGCATTTAACAATGAGAAAAACCCATACCATATATTCGGATATGAAAGGCACCGAGATGAAACATATGAAACAATTCAGCTGCGAAAACTAACGGCTTAATTTATAACAAAACAATTTACGAAAAACAAATATGACAGACATGAACCAACGACAACCACTGGACTACAGGCTCCTGACTTGGGACAGGCACACAAAAATAAGGAGGGGTTAAGCATGTATGAAGGCGCCAACCCTCCACCTAACCTGGGATAGTATTGTTACGGCACAACACAAGAACAAACTAGAAAAAATTAGTTGAAAAGGTCTCAACTCATCAGATCGATACAAAGCAGAAAAAAGCATCTAACAATAACACAGATCGGACGTGGCAGGGAATTTATACATCCCTCTCAACAAAAGAGACGCAAAGTACAGATCTGAGAATACTCGCAGTTACTGACAGCTAGTTCAAAGCCAATATCAACTAATAAAAAATCTAAGACTAAAATATCAATCAGTTACTGTACACATCCAACATCCAATGGATTTAGTGTTAAGACGTCGTTAAAAGTCACAGAATAACATCACCTTTTGCAATGCCAAAATATAGGTATCGACAGATTGTAGAACCGTGAATGTACATATGTGTAAAACAATAACATTTAGAATGGTTTTAATTTACTGATAACACATTTAGAATAGTTTTATTTGAATATTGAAAAGTTTACCCCGATCGTATCTAAATTTCCATAAAAATTAGGATGTGCTATTCCGCTCGAAATAAGATTTCTACAGGTACAGCCAAACTTGCAAAAAAATCTTTGTAACTATCGTAGAATTCAATAAAGGATTTACGTAATTTGTGGTAACGAAATCGTTGAGTCAATACATAGATTACGCTCATTGAAATTCAAATCGTCACTACAGACACGGACATAGCGAACGACATTGGGATATAATAACACCGTAAGACGGTGCCAAAGGAACATCACCGTCCAAAATTAAATTAAAAGGGAAAGAAAAATCGTCTCTTTTGTCGTTAATTTTTGTGTAGATTTTCTCATGTAAAGGTGAACTATCTAAATCTAGGAAAGGACAGTAATTTAGTTAATAATTGATTTATTTAAAGTAAGTTCCTTTGGGTAAATATCGGCAGTATATTTAGAGAATTTATTTTATGCATCGTAAAATCCAGTTTTGCGTTTTACAAGTTGCTCGAGTTCACACACTTCGTGTTTTCAAGGATGTTTTCCACGTAGCTTTCAAATTGCTGTTGAAAACTTTGATTTATAAAACATGAAAACGTAAACCTTAATTGGTGATATGAAATTAGTGAGTAACATAGGGGTACCCGTAATTCCCACACAGTTGCCATAGTTTTTCTTTTCCCTGAAAAAAAAATCTTGAAATTATTTTGCATTAGAAAGATTTCTAAATTTGCAGCAAGAGTTATTGACCTTTTCACATGTTAGACTACATCGGTAATTATTCATTCACCTTTCCGGTCTTTCCCTTTTTTCAATCTTAAAGTGTATGTACATCATTAATTACATTTCGATTAAAACTAACATTTGAGATATTATCTTATTTTTTTTTTAATTTCATGCAGCTTTATGAAAATTACTTGACAATGACACGACGTGCTTAATGATAAACAATTTTCATTAAAAAGATATAAATTCTAACTGAAGGTTAAATGGGCCAAAATTTGTTTAAAAATATACTTAACGTTATCTTCCACCATTGAACAAAGGACCATATTGAATTTAGAACGTACAGATAAAAACTGAAATGTAATATTTCATATTTTTATAATTGGGGGAACACAAAGTGAAATGTAATATACCCATTGCAACTTTGGTGGTTCTACTCATCCTAGTATTTCATGTCTTGTTAGTTGTGATTACACATAGTGCAGTAAAGATGACGCAGCAGTTTTACGTACATTTACGTCATTTACTATAGGTTATCAGTGGGTTTAATTATCATATGCATTCTGCAAAAAGTCGTTAAACATGTTCCAGTGGTTTGCCCAGAAGGGGTTACTATTGAATGTAAACTCTCCGAGCTCTCTCTTGATTCTGACTTTAATCTAAATATTTTTTTGTTAATAGCAAATCATTTCATAATGCTATTTCTTACCCCTCCCCCTCCCAAAGGATGAATGGGTAATATGGTTACTTTGGTCTTCTTCAAACTGACAGTAAAACTTTTGCCAAATTGGGCGGACGTTTGGCTGTGCGGGATGTACAAGTTCGCAGCCACGTCCGGTTAGAATGGGGACGTTAAATCCGACGCATCGTGTAGAGAGAGTGCCACGCTCTCTGCATGCTATGAACCCTTGCAACTGTTGCAAGGTAAAATTTCTGTCTCAATCCAATATATCCTTATTTGCCAGTGGCAGTCCAAATTTGCCCAACCATCATTCCAGACGGCCTCTATTACATGACCTACCTATTGCATTAATTGTTAATTTGTTCTCGTCCTGAACATGAAACATTTGCCACTGGACGTTAATCAGTCAACAATCAAGCAATCATAATGCTTTTACGGTATTATAGGCATTGAATACAATTCCTTGATTTTCTTCAGATATGACATTCTAACTCAAAAACGCTATACATGATTGTTGTTTGAAATATAATTCTTGATCTTTTTATGTTTTTTTTTTTAACAGAAGACGGTTACACATGTTACTGCTACAAGCAAATCAACAATAATAAAAAATGTATTGTGGCAGGTTGTGCATATTTATGTAATAAAAAGGAAAATAACAAAAATACTGAACTCCAAGGAAAATTCAAAACTGAAAGTCCCTTATCATAAGCCACAATTTCGTTTTCCATTTCTTATTAATATTTAACACACAATTCGACTTATTGCTGCATTCTGACTTGTCACAAGCAAAACCAGTGAACCAAGAAACCCTTACCCTTCCGGGGCACATGATTCACCCCATTTTTGCATGGGTATCGCTGAATCATTTGTTTCTATATTGTATTTTGTGACGTGTTGTTTATTTGAGTAAATGGAGATATAAGGATACGTTTATAATAACGGTAGATTGTCCAGAGCCTATATACAAACAGTGCTTGATTTAAACAGATATGAATAATAAAAGGGGATTTAGGGTATATACGTCAATTAGAGAGCAATCCAACGACAAAGTAACCAGTTGACATATACAGGGCAACATACCGTCTTGAACAAGTGACAGTCTAGACAAAATATTCACCTAACATTTCGACCCAATTAAAGTTTTGAATAAATTAAACAACACCAAACACATATCTACCCTTACCACCTCGTTTCCCCAAAAAAGGTATAACTTAAGTCAGTACTTGCCGAGTTTCCATCCTTAGGACAGGTACATGAACAAGTATTCTCGTCTCATTTTCTTTGGACATGGTGTTATCCTTCCCCGTTAGTTCCAGTACATTATTTGCAAATCACTTTTTGTTTAAAATTTTTTTTAAACATATGTCGTGTTTCATTGTGGCATATCGAGACTTTTTATACTTATAAATGATTTAGTGTTCTGAATTATAATTTATAAAAAAAAAACACACACACAAGGAGTATTTATGTGTGCCTGAATACGGAAACCCCTCATTGTCACAAACCGTTATTAAAGCTTCATTTACGCCCTTTATTTTGAATACTGACCGAGTGAAAGTGGTCATTGCTCCATCGATAACACAACTTATAATGCATTGGCCGTTGCAAATCCTCAAAGTGCTTGAGTATTTATACTCATCGACATGGCTATTTGACTCTCCACCCCCTCATTCCCATTTTCCTAACCTCCCCCACCCCACCCCAACATTCCCATTCTCCTAACCGCCCCCACCCCAGCCCCAAATCCCCCCAAGAAAAGACATAAACAAAAAACATTCTAATAAATTGAAATGAATACACTTTAAGAAGTCAATAAGTACGTATAAATATAACTTTCTCCTGTCTTAAAATAAGCAGTTTCGTGTTCATTCATGATTTTTGTTTCTGCAAAGAAACAGTATCAATATGATCACAACCAGGTCAACGACACAATAGATTTGAAAACAAAAAAAAAATGTTAAAACAAAAGTAGAGGAAACACAAGTGACACATGCCGAAAGGTTAGCAAACAATGCTTTCAAATCAGATTATTTAAATGAGTAACGCGTTAAATGTTTTCAAAAGATGAATAATATTAAATTATTCAATACCCTTGAATAAAATGTAACTACCTAATTTTGAGTATTGTTTCTTTTGTTTCTTTATATATTCTGTTTACGATTGTTAATTTAGTAATTAGATAAATCATAAGTATTTCATAAACCTTTCTTGTTATTTACTTTAGACATAACTATATACAGCATGGTATTACATGAAATATGCTGTTATAACCATGTCAAAAATTACCATCACAATGACGACAATTCTTATTTTCTCTGACGCCAATGACAGCACTCGATAAATTAGTATTTTTGAAATGATGACTGTCAATTTTAGAATTTTGAATTAGCCGTATTCTCCCATTCAACGCAGTTCCTTGAAATCGTAAGATTTTTTAGGGCCCCGTCGATTGATCGAGTGAAGGCCTACAAGAATCAGTTGTCTGTCCGTCACAAATCCTTTCCGCTCTTTTACTTTAAACCCTTTGAAATGGTAAATAGAATTGACAGAATTATTCACCATTACTAGTTCTAGGAAATGTAGAAAAATCGTTAACGCTCTCAATTGTCAAACTCTTTGAAGTTTTGTAATTAAACTTGACACGATTATTTACCTCTACTAGAAGGTGTGTTGAATAATCTGAAAAAAAACTCCAGTACATTGAAGGTCAATGTTGAAATCTTACTTAAACTTCGTCACCCCTGTGCATACTTAGAAAGATAGTTTCGCTATAAAACCCCTTAGAGTTGGGTATTGAAACTTGGCATGATTATTCGCCACTACTTAAAGGTGTTTCGCGCACACGGAAGAAACTGGCATAAAAAGTCATGAATAAAAATGAGGTTTAACTTGTTAAAAGTTATTGACCTGTAGCTTGAAAATAACCGTGTAGTGCATCTCCGGATCCAGTCAGTCGATGTATATATAGCGCCCGCTGCTCTATCCATTACACTGCTGATTTTCTATACTTGGTACTCTTTAAATAAGATAATGGCAGCTGCCAGAGCTTTAACTACTATAAAAAAAAACTTTCAAATAAGGAGATGTGGTATGATTGCCAATAGGACTACTATAACAGAGTCCATACGACGTGTTTTTAAGCAACAATAGGTCACCGTACGGCCTTTAAGAAAACTCATACTGTCAGCTATAAATGACCCCGACATGACAAAATTTGAAACAATTCAAACGAAAAAATCACGGCCTGAGTTATGAAAAAACAATTAACGAAAAACAAACATAACAGAAAGCAAGCAACCACAATCACTGAATTACAAGCTCCGGACTCGGGACTGGCACACCTAATGGCAGTGTCAAACATTTCTGTGAGCGCCCAACCCCTTTTGATGTTTTCTGTTTATTTTGTAACACAATGGACGTATGGTATATTTAATCTAGGAACTGTCCAAATCATTCGGCCAATTATGTAAAATACTATCTTAGGTTGTATGTTACCTTGGTATTAAGGAACTGTATTGTGTCGAAATAGATTAAATGTGATTCCACGATAAGAAATGAGTTCTGTATAGAATAAAGATTACGTCATGTTGCATACTAATTATGACCTGTTAATATCGTGTATTCAATTAGAGTAATTTTATCATTGGGGACATTTTTAGGCGTATGGTAAAATAATAATTAATTAAGAAAAGACTTAATGCGAACTATGTTTAATATACAGGCAGACGAATGACCGATAATACAGCCAGTCCTGGAATCAATTTTTACAGACACACAAACTTTAATTAGACAGAAAATGAGATTTGATAAATCGGTAATTTATGCATACGATTTTAGTTTGTACCTTGGAATTATTTAAATTCATATAACTTTTTGTCATATATAATGTGAGATATTAATGATATACGTATTAATCATTAATAATCTGGCATCATCTTGACTGATGCCGGTAAATAGTATGACCAAATAACACTATATGACAAGATTATGATGCATTATAAAATTAATGAAACAGCTCTAAAAAGGTAATTTGTCAAACTGGAAATGATCGGTAATTGCAACAAGAACTGTTCCAATACTTTGGAAACAGGTGACAATTTTTCACAATGCGTGATGGTTTGCATGCTATGATATAGGTGTCCATAATTAACCGTGTTCTGAAAATAACATGTATGCATATTATTTCAGATGACCTTTTATGTACCATTTAACATTACTTTGCTCTTTTATAGTTATGTTAGCATGTATAAATTGCTGTGTCATGTTTGTGCTGTGTTTACTTTTATGTGTGCTTCTCTATTTTCAGTTTGTATGAATGATTATACTTTTTATATTGCTGCTTATGTTTGTATGTATTCGGTTAAAGGCACTATAGAGCTTATGTATTGTAGAGTGTAACTAAATCGAATCTAAATAAAGCTTACGTACTATTCGTACCATTTGACATATGAGCTTGACAAATCATCCTTATCTAACAGGGAATCGTTGGACCTAGGTTGGTGAAAACTAATGGAATTATATAAATTCTATTGTTCCTTTGAATGTTAACTATCTGTCTCCGAGAGTAGGATCACCTCGGTAACCAGTGCTTTTTTCTGGTTTGATATACGAATACGAATACATTTGTACTTTATTAATTCCTTCTAGCAAAGGTAATCTTAGACAGGTTTTGCTGCTATATTGACGAATCAAAAAAGTTAAAAAGGCAAAAAAAAACTACGAAGTTGAAGTGAATTGAGGACGCAAAATCCAAAAAAGTTATTCAACTGTTACTGAAATGAATTATGTCATTTTACATATACGTTTTGGTTAAATTAGATATAAAAATTAAAAGGAAAGAGATATTTTACTCACATCAACATCTTTTTTGAAACAGATCTTGAATCAAAATATTTTCTTTAGTAAGGCTGTTGCTTGTGTCTACAAATAAATGAAATAGAGCTCTGTACGAAGTTGCCTTTTTAACAGTTTTTAAGTAGCATTTTCTTAAATGCAACAGTTCGTTTGAATGCCTTAAGCACGTTAGAAAAACAAGTTTAAAAAAATAATATTAATTTCTAATGTCTTGTGAATATCTGAACGATATATTCCTAGGACTTTGGATTTTCGAATTCAATGGACAGAAAAAAATAGTCTGTTCAAACCTTCTTCATTCCATTGTCTTTTTATGTAAACTTTGAATTGTTAAACTTTTATGTTAGTTAAGATAATTCGAAAAAAAAATTAAAAAAGAGAAACATTCCAACCTTTCAGTGTTCCTGCAAGTTAAGCCAATTAAAAACGATTGCGATGGTATACATATTCAATGGCCAGTGTATTCTGTTCCCATTGGAATTAACCATACAAGAAATTCGTACCTCGGTAACGGGATTGTCACACGATGGTTCCACAAGGGTTGCTGATAATCATTCAAGGATCGGTTTTAAAGTGCAAGACACGTCCTTACAGTGAACAAGATTAAGTTACATTTCATCAAAGGATGTTGTACGCACCAATTGCTGATGAAAGCTTTTCAGACATAAAAAAACTTATATTCGTCGAACTAAATTATGATAATTGGACATTTTTCAATTTTCATCTAAGACTCAATAGTATAACATTATAATTTTGTAACTTGTGTAGACTTTTTTATAATTATATCGGATGCTAATTTTCTTAAAATATAAATGCTTTGAAATTGTAGAAGAATTATTACGGAAGCCGATAAGGGCCATTCAAAAAAAAAAAAAAATGTCGTAATTACGACATAGCATGTCGTAATTTCGACATAACATGTCGTTATAACGACATCGCTATATCGTAATTTCGACATAACATGTCGTTATAATGACATCGCTATGTCGTAATTTCGACATAACATGTCGTTATTACGACATCACTATGTCGTAATAACGACATAGCTATGTCGTAAAAACGACATCGCTATATATATATAAAAGAATATGTATTATGATTGCCAAGAGACTTAATGACACAGAAATTAACAACTATAGGTCATCATAATGGCCTCAATAATGAGAAAAGCCCCCGCATAGTCAGCTATAAAAGAGGGACGAAAGATACCAGAGGGAGAGTCCCCGACATGACAGCTGTTTAATAATTTAATTCAAACGAATGAAAATAACGGTTTTAATAATGTACAAACAAAGACCGAAAAACGAATATGTAACACAGCAAACAAATGACAACCACTGAATTACAGACTCCTGACCGCTATGTGATAATAACGGCAACCTTATAGTTTAACTTTTCACTTTTTGATGCGATAGGCATTTCAAAATGGTTGTCAGTAAAGGCAAAGTTTGTAGCGGAAACAAATTCATCTTTTTTTTTTTAGAATAATGAACACTATATGCAATCAAGCTTAATTAAAGTTATTCACTTGCACCTCAGACTTGCACATACTAGAACTTTATTTATAATCAAGTCAAATGAGACCCAGTTGAATAGGGGAGCAATTCAAGCTCCTTGGAGCCTCTTATTATGTTTGGCATGTACAGATTTGTGTAAATTATGAAGTCCTGCATTTCCATTGCAGGTTCTGAATAAGATGAATTTTAAGCTTTTCCCAATAAAGACTATGTTAAACTTTGGACTCATAGTGCTCAGACCCACGGATCTCTGTACCTTCATTTGTACACACTTGAATCTTAATGTACAGTAACTACTGAGGCTTGATGCAAATTATTACTACATTGCTATTGTTGGTTCTTAATGAGATTCTTCAAGCGTCCTCCCCATTGAAGCCCTATTAAAACTTTGTACCCCAAGTTCTTTTAACCACTGTTCCCCAGGACAACTATTCCTACAAACTTAAGGGGAGGGTTAGGATTCCGCTAACATGTTTAACCCCGCCACATTCTATATGTATGTGTATGTCCCAAGTCTTTAATTTACATATTTGTTTTTCGTTTATTTTTGTACATAAAATAGGCCGCTAGTTTTTCTCGTTTGAATTGTATTACATTTGTCATTTCGGGGCCTTTTATGGCTGACTATGCGGTATGGGCTGTGATCATTGTTGAAGGCCGTACGGTGACTTTAATTGTAAATTTCTGTGTCATTTGGTTTCTTGTTGAGAGTTGCGTTTTTGAACAAACCAGCGTATCCCAAGGCCTTGATAACCTCTGTAGGCCCCAAATAAGACGAAAAAAAAACATCAAAATTGGAGAGAAAACTGAAAAAAATTGTTTCTAACCTCAGGGATATTAACCCTTGGCTATCTTAGATTTAATGCAATCAGTATGCATCAGCATCAGGGTACAGCTCATTTGCATATCATTTGCATATTTTTACAAATACTCGAAATTTAGACAATTTCTGATAAAAATTCAGCATGCCAAGGGTTAATATCCCTGAGGTTAGAAACCATTTATTTTCTGTTTTCTCTCCAATTTTGATGTTTTTTCGTCTTATTTGGGGCCTACAGAGGTTATCAAGGCTTTGGGATACGCTGGTTTGTTCAAAAACGTAACTCTCAACAAGAAACCAAATGACACAGAAATTAACAATTATAGGTCACCGTACGGCCTTCAACAATGATCACAGCCCATACCGCATAGTCAGCTATAAAAGGCCCCGAAATGACAAATGTAATACAATTCAAACGAGAAAAACTAGCGGCCTATTCTATGTACAAAAATAAACGAAAAACAAATATGTAAATTAAAGACTTGGGACAGACACATACATTAAGAATGTGGCGGGGTTAAACATGTTAGCGGGATCCCAAACCTCCCTCTAAGTTTGTAGGAATAGTTGTCCTGGGGAACAGTGGTTAAAAGAATTTGGGGTACAAAGTTTTAATAGGGCTTAAATGGGGAGGACGCTTGAAGAATCTCATTAAGAACCAACAATAGCAATACAGTTATAATTTGCTTCAAGCCTCAGTAGTTCATTAAGATTCAAGTGTGTACAAATGAAGGTACAGAGATCCGTGGGTCTGAGCACTATGAGTCCAAAGTTTAACATAGTCTTTATTGGGAAAAGCTTAAAATTCATCTTATTCAGAACCTGCAATGCCAAACATAATTAGAGGATCCAGGGAGCTAAAAATTGCTCCCCTATTCAACTGGGTCTCATTTGACTTGATTATAAATAAAGTTCTAGTATGTGCAAGTCTGAGGTGCTAGTGAATAACTTTAATTAAGCTTGATTGCATAAAGTGTTCAATATTCTAAAAAAAAAAAGATGAATCTGTTTACGATACAAACTTTGCCTTTACTGGCGACCATTTTGAAATTCCTATCGCTTCAAAAAGTGAAAAGTTAAACTATAAGGTTGTCGTTATTATCAGATAGCGGTCAGGAGTCTGTAATTCAGTGGTTGTCATTTGTTGCTGTGTTACATATTCGTGTTTCGGTCTTTGTTTGTACATTATTAAAACCGTTTTTTTCACTCGTTTGAATTAAATTGTTAAACAGCTGTCATTTCGGGGACTCTCCCTCTGGTATTTTTCGTCCCTCTTTCATAGCTGACTATGCGGGGGCTTTTCTCATTATTGAGGGCATTATGATGACCTATAGTTGCTTATTTCTGTGTCATTTAGTCTCTTGGCAATCATAATACATATTCTTTTATATATATAGCGATGTCGTTTTTACGACATAGCTATGTCGTAATTACGACATAGCTATAGTGATGTCGTAATTACGACTTGTTATGTCGAAATTACGACATAGCGATGTCGTTTTAACGACATGTTATGTCGAAATTACGACATAGCGATGTCGTTATAACGACATGCTATGTCGAAATTACGACATAGCTATAGTGATGTCGTAATTACGACTTGTTATGTCGAAATTACGACATATCGATGTCGTTATAACGACATGTTATGTCGAAATTACGACATAGCGATGTCGTTATAACGACATGTTATGTCGAAATTACGACATAGCGATGTCGTTTAAACGACATGTTATGTCGTTTTAACGACATGTTATGTCGAAATTACGACATAGTGATGTCGTTATTACGACATGTTATGTCGTAATTACGACATAAAATTTTTTTTTTGAATGGCCCTTATCGGCTTCCGTAAATTATAAATCATCCACTCATAGTTTTTACGTTTCATTAAAATTGTCTTTTTCTTTTGATGTTAAGCAGGACACATCAACATAATAACCAAGCTCATCAATGATACTTCTGAATAAATTGTCGCCAACTTGGGAGTATTAACATTAATTTCTAATTCATTTACTTTCTCTCTCTTTCCAGGGTTGTATTGTTTGTATTATAACATTTTATATCAGTAGGGGGTACCACAAAAATGAAACCAAAATATACGAACAAAGTCTATAAAAGAAATGTTTAACATATTTAATGACCCCAGTTTACATAAATTCTATTGTCAGTTGGATTTGTATAAAGTTTTTTCTTTATTTGATAAAGAGGTATATCGTTTCCCTTTATAAACCATCCTCATCAAAATTCAACACAAATGACGTTATTTTCCGATATTATCATTCTTTTATGACAGATAAAAATGTGATATGTTAAACCGTGAGAATAAAATACAGTTTGTTACAATTCTTCCTTAATTTGCATTACAAAAAATATTCAAACGGAGGCCGAGATGATAAATAATTTGCCAGAAACTATTGAAATAGAATAAAATGCTCAGTTAATTGAAGGCGGAATATGATAAACAGAATCTGAAAGACCACGTAATACTCTAAACCATCAATATCTACGAAGCCAAAAAATGTACCATATGATCTCTGTTTAGTACCTTTAATAAAACAGGATTCCAATGTCATAAATTAGTCAAATCTCCTTAGATGATAACAAGACACATGATGCATTATCATGGCAAGCTAACAGAAATGCCCCGTTCTATATCAATGTTATTTAACTTTTAGAAAGGAGCGGCAGAAGATACCAAAGAGATATTCAAACTCGAAAGTCGATGACAAACTTACAACGCCATGGCAAAAACTGAAAAACGACCAAAAGACAAACAACAGTATAAAAAACACAACATAGAAAACTAAAGGCTGAGCAACACAAACCCCACCGAAAACTGAGTAAGTGCTCCGAAACGATAAGCAGATCCTGCTCCACATGCGGCAATTACAAATTACGAGTTACCTACCCCAACACAATATTTTGCGATAAGATGTCTTCCTCATGGTGTGATTAAAATATCTTTTAGATCAGTGTGCCAATCATATATTATTGTAATAACTTCATTGTAAGATTATTTTTTGCTCGGAAATATCTAGGTTTTATCAAATTGAGGTGGATAAAAATTCAATTTGTACCGGTATATTTAGACAAATCTAGAATATATACAAAGAAAACTCTACATATATTAGCAGGTATTGTTGAAATTATCCATCAAGTTTTTGGTTCAATGTGGTTTTTTCAAATTTATCCATAAAGTGCAACTAACGGAGAATACATGCAACTAAAGGGGCTTAGTTTGGTCCCATCGGAATACCAATCACTTCACATGATCATTTGATAGCCTTTAAACGTATGCTTTCGGTTATAACTCCTTAAATTAATTGAATATGTCGACAGGAATCATGGGAGTTATCCAGCGTGCACATGGATTCAAAAGATAGAACTGCTGATTTATTTTTGCGCCAATATCTTATGTAAGATGAACGAATAAAGATGTTGGTAATTCCGTTGGTAATTCATATTAAGTATGAAATCTGCATTCCATCCTGGTATCGTTCACACGAAAACGGCATGATAAAGAGCAATCGGGAAATGGACTTACTTGTTTAGCCTCGTTATTCTTAAATATAGCCCAAGGAACATACCTTATTTTATTTGCACTAGTAGCTTTGTGTTTTCTGGAGAATAATGTTTTTTTTATATTTTAGACCTGATGATGATTCAAATCAGATTGATTGATTGACTTTTTGTTGCTGAACATCCAGTGGCAAAATTTTCATGTATGTTCAGGACGCGAGCTAATTAACAATAAAAAAAATGGTAGGTCTTATAATAAAGGCCGTCCGGGATGAAAGTTGGGGAAATTTGGACTGTCGCTGGAAAATGAGGGTGTAGTGGATAGGGACAGAAATTTCACCTTACAACAGGCCACCTACTGACCCCTCCAAGACATGTTGAAGGGTTCTTAACGTGAAGGGAGCGTGGCACTCTCTTTACACGAAGCATCGGATTTAACGTCCCCATTTTGACCGGACGTGGCTGCGTACTTCTACAACCCGCGCAGCCAAACGGACGCCTCACGTTGGCAATGATTTTATTTCCTGACGGAAGAAGACCTAAGTGGCCATGTTTTTATTCCCCAGTCACCATTGGAGAATTAAGCAAATCGGAGAATGGAGGATTAATTCAAATAGTTTGATAAAGTTCGACAGCTATATATAAACCTATATATACATTAGAGACCAGTATGTCCATGCAACATTTGACCGATTCTAGAAATATACCCGAGTATATGGTAACCGGGTCTCTCTAAGAATAGGTCGAGTTGACCCATCTACTAAGTTCTTACTTGATCATTATTATTACTAATATCTTTAATAGAAATAAACCATTTTAAGTTGATTCTTGATGCTAAATATATTATTTTGCTCATTCTTTTTCTTCGTTTGATACCAATCTTTATCATTATTTTTTTTAAAGATATTTGGATTGATTTTACCTTCACAATACTAATCAACTTAGTTGTAACATGTACTATAGATTTCCTATCACTACCAAATTCCTAAATAGACACCAACACAAAAAGATATAGCGATGAGCTTTACAGACATTGGGCGGAGCGTAACTATTTTTTTCTAGTACTTAAAAGTTACTGTTTTCAAATGGCAGAAATTGTGTTTGTTTGATTGTAAATTACCTACCTTCTTCGGAAGCAACTGACAAATTCTCATATATAGGATGATATTTATCTAGTAAAGTATTACCGTTTTGCAAATACTGGAGCGATTGGTAAACTTTGACTGAAATATATATGCACACGTAGAATTGACCATCATTCTAAATTATATGCCACACAGGACAATAGGTCAATCTCATTTCAACTATATTTGTTTAACTGAAATAACTCTAAAAGTCAGTACTTTCTGTCTTTAGTGGTTTGTTAGTTTTTTTTGTGCTTTTTATACAATGCCCTATGTGCCTCCGGGCATAAAAAGGACTAGGTAGGTAGGTATACATCTAATGAGTTAATTAAGCCCCTTTCAATTGCTTTTTTATGGTTTGTTCTTATGTTGTAATGTTACACCACTGTCTCAGATTAAGGGGAGGGTTGGGCGCCGGCAAACATGTTTAATCCCGCTAAATTATATGTGCCAAAGTCATGAGACTGTACATGAGTGGTGGCCGTTTGTTGCAATATATCATATTTGTTTTTCGTTTATTGTTTTGTATATAAATCAGGCCGTTATTTTTCTTGTTTGAATTGTTATACATTTGTCATTTCGGGGCCTTTTATAGATTACTATGCGTTATTGATTTTGCTGATTGTTGAAGACCGTACGTAGAGTTGCTAACTTCTACGTCATTTGGTCTCTGGTGGAAAGTTGTCACATTGACAATCATACCATATCTATTCATTATTAGATTAATAATATTATAGTAAAATAGTTTACAAATAAAATTTAAAATTGAGGGAAATCCAGAATTAACATAATTAAGTAAATTCGTATTCTTATAGTAGTAATTTTATCAATGTTTTAATTTAGAAATGGTTTGCATATGTCTTTTAGTTCAATGATTTAGATTTTGGCTAAAATACCACCTAAAAGTGTATATTGTTGCTAAGACTTTCTTCGGTCACACATATCAAACTTTGAAGCTGTTGATTTAAAGTAAAAATTAAAAATTATCCTGGTGTAAAAAAGATCAAAGGAAATTTACATTACTTCTTAGGCTAGTAAGTCTATCCAGTCCTTTATCCAACTAAAAGTATAGATATATGAATTTTGATATTTTCTAATTATTAAGAGTTTCCGAAAAGAATCCTCATTTTATAGACTGAATACTCTTAAATAAAATGTATATGAATAACTACCAGAAAAACAGTTGCATGCTAGTTATCTATAGATAAAACAGTCCACAATGTATAACTGACATTCATGAAAATATGATAGTTATCAAATAAATGAAGCAAGAAACAAGTTTATCTTTTATGCATTGAATAATTCTAATTTTATACGCCCATTACGTGTTCGTTACGTTAAATTTCTTACAAATATTGATTTATAGCCCTTGTTGTTTTTAAATAGACCACTTTTAATTATTTGTATCAATTGGAATCAAAACCCGTCTAACTCAGTGTAAAGTAGAGTGCATCTGGTTTGTTTGTAAACATTCTGCCACATTTCCCACAAGATTTAAGATATAATCTGCAGTTTTATCAAACATATTCCCATATTTGGGCTTTTGGTCCATTCAAAGACCAAGTGCAAGTATCAGCATTACTTAGACTGAATAGCAATGTTGCATGCAAATAATGGGTGGTCTCTATAGCATCATTTAATAACCTGTATAGTTATCTAAATTGATACTGTATTATACTCATGTATTGCCTTAAATACCATCTAACCAACCAGAAAAAAATATGTTGGTATCCAAAATATACTTGGATAATGTTAAATGGTTCCATATTGCATTTGTTTTCTGAAACATAGAAATATTGATTCAAAGTTATGCTTTTTTTTCACTGTAAATTTGGACTAAATATATACACAAAATGTATGTTAAAGCCAACACTAAGCTAACCCTCATTCTGACTGAGGAATTGAAAACTTAACTTTATCTTATAAACTGAAAATTTACTGTTAAAGAGTGTCGTTTGATTCGTGTTAGTTCCAAAGTACTAGCAACTGTTAGGATGGACTAATTATTCATCAGCAGGGGCAGCGACAAAGTAGTAGTAATGTGTACGTTTATATGCGCACGTCACGTGTTCTCAGAATAACTTTCATCAAGGTACGCCTTCAGGCATCAAGTATGTAAAACGTTTGAGAGCATTATAAAATAAATAGGCATAAAAGGTACAGTGAAAACTGTCCAAGTCGACTTTGTTACTGAGAAGAGACAAGTTAGTTCAAGAGGTTTAGATTGGAACAAACCGGGACAACTGGATTAAGTAAACCAACTGTGGAATATATTATCGGTAGTTCGTAGTTCATTACTTTAGTTATATCTGTATGACTTAGTTTTTATTCCCTTCTGTTTCCGCTTATTATCATAATGTGAAATCGTATACCAAAATGATAGGATTGATCATTTGCTGCAAAGACATACTAGTAGATGTTCATATAATACTAGAGGGTATGGAACAATTAGTGCATTATAAAATATAGGGTAACCGTTCTAAATTGCATTCAATTTCTGTAACTATTTATACTTTTTCCGATTTTTAAAAAGTATTCTGCCTAAAACTTAAAGATAATAAGCAGTTAGTCATGAATCATTCATGATATAGTTCACCCTTCATTAACGCAAAATAAAGTATGTCATGAATTGTAACCATATATCAATTGATGTTATCTAGTATTAAAGGACTATCGCCTAAACCGTTGAAATCACCTATGATAAAAGGTCCCTTGTAACTGTAGCAAAGGTCTAAATACTCTGTTGATGAAAGTGTGTTATCTCCAATCTATAAGCCGTCAACTCTGTTACTTTTTTAAAACATATCAACCGCAGCCATCAGTCTCTTATATGAGAACTTTGATCTGATATACATTATTGTAGTTTGTAAAATACTGCCTTTTCATTTAATAAATGTCACATCGTCCACCCTATCGAAAACCCATGCCTGTCACGACACACAGCATAATGCTATCAAAAAATTAAGATCGACTGTTAGTACTCTGTGTACAATCGTTCTTGTTACATTTCGTGTGTTAAGTTTATTTCGTGAAATATATAAAGTAATGTCAGTGTATGTTTTAATAATTGTGGATGCGGAATCACAGTATCAATAGCACACATTGTTTGGCGTTGCTTTTTGAATATTTCAGTTTGTAAAAAGACGTGCTGATATATCATGCTAGAAAATCATCTTTAAAATTAGCGAAAATACTTTCAAATGAAACTGTAAATAAAAAAGAGAGGAAAGAGGTCAATTAAATAGTGAATCCAACAACACAAAAATAATCGACAAACAAGAGACTGTGCCTTTTGGTATATTAAAAAAAAAGATTCTATATAGCCAAGTTGTAAATGGAATCAACAGCGACAACAAACGATATGACATATTTTAGATATAATAAACCTTATTAAAAAAAAAGATATAAAGACAATAAAGCCGATAAATCGACAGCCACCGTCGAGTTTTGAGACTTTGAACAGGCTTATTATTAAATGGCAGTATAACACCAGTACCCATTATTGAACATACCGGCCGTGCGAGGGCTTTATAGTCAGTCAAGGTCGTTAAAAACCCTATCATCAGTAATACTGCAACTGTTGTCTCATTCACCGAAATAACAAAACATATATCGAACAATGAAAAATCAAACCAGAATAAGTACTTGGTTCAATAATACTAATTGTAACTCGTTGTAACTACATTTAAAAAAGGGTTGAAAAAACTATCAGACTGGAAGCGATAAGTCCTCGTACGTTCTTATCGGCTATTTAGAAAAAAATAATAAATGCCGATATAAGAGACAGTAAAAGTGCGAATGGAAATGGGGAATGTGTCAAAGAGACAACAACCCGAAAACAGTCTAATGCCACCAATGGGTCTTCAACACAGCGAGAAAATCCCGCACCCGGAGGCGGGCTTCAGCTGGCCCTAAACAAAAATGTTGCTAGTTCAGTGAAAATGGACGTCACACTAAACTTCGAAACATATAAATGAAATTAAATCAAATAAAAACATACAAGACTAACAAAGGTCAGAGGCTTCTGACTTGGGACAGGCGCAAAAATGCGTCGGGGTTAAGCAGTAATTGAGCGATTCCTCAGTATCGTAATCCCATTTAGAATATATTTACAAACAAAGACAGAAACCCTGAGGGAATCGGATGAGCTGCAAACGTAGCTAGAGCCGAAAAGGTAATCATCTCATGTCTACCCGTCATGCGTCATGCGGATCCAGACTCAATAAAAATGTCACAATTGTTCACAATCGGTAAATTTTCAGAGCTGCTGTCTTTATAAGAAATAAACACATCTCTCGCTTGTTGAGAAACAATCATTTTGCATCGGTCTATCAATTCGTGATGGTGACGTCAAAACTTCCTTGTGACTTTGCTGGAGGAGAACACACTTTTATTAACAATCTATTTGAAATATAGATCTGTGATTTCCCTTTGCCTATAAGACGAGTAAGCGAGTTACGATAGATCTGAATTTTAATCAGATTGCTTTGTAAAAATAAAAAACGTACAATGTAAACTTTCACCCCCTTAACGTATATTACTAAGAAAATAAGGTTGGAATCCTACTGCCAAAGTTGACCTTAGAAGCTTAAATTTTGGATATTTCTTAATGTCCCCTTTGGGTATATGAGTCTTCGAGTATTTATAAACCCCAGGGGACGGTTTCACGAAGCTATCGTAAGACCTGTCATATGATATATCTTAGGACATGTCTTATGATACTCTTATGACTATCCTAGGACATATCTCAGACCTCGCCTCGAAGCTGTCTTAGGATGATCTTAGCTAAGATATCAAAAACCTGTCGCCAGTTCTTTAAGTTTTTAAATATTAAAATGGATTTATGGAAAAACTCATGTAAATGTAGTATGTGTTTCCCATAAATTATTAAACGTATTTATTAATAATCCGTAATTAGATAATTTGTAAATATTGATATAAAACATTAGTGTATAGATAGATATAGGAAGATGTGGTATGAGTGCCAATAATACACTAATATACTTATAAAAATTCAAATTCAAATACAAATTTGAGGAAAAAAAACCTAATAAAGTGATGATCATTTTTTTTTGTACAAGTGAGTTGAATTCAATTTGACACTGCATCGAATGTTCGTTATTGATAAATCATTGTTGATAATCCGTCAACCTATAAAGATTTAGTTAGGAGCAGGAAAGGGAGATTAGATAATAAAATAATAATTATATTATTTTCAAAATTACTATAGAAAATAAGTGTAATTTATATAAATTTACTTATGACTATCCTAAGACCATCATAAGACACCTCTCGTGTAGTCCTAACTTTATGACCATCTTTAAGAGATGTCGTAACTTATGACCACTTTGTGAAACCAACTTAGGACTAAGATATGTCGTAAGACCATCCTAAGACATGTCTTAGTCCTAAGACAGCTTCGTGAAACTGGCCCCAGGCTTTCAAATTTTAGATTTTGAGTGTTCCTGTCAAAGATACTCCAAAAAGCGTTTAGAATGCACCAAATTTATAAAGTATTAATAGAATTTACTACAGAGAAATATATATAAGATTAATATATAATATAAAAGACATTATAATAGCAATGCATTATATTACTTTTAATTGATACAATTTAACATTTATTCTTCAACTTGCCATTTTTTCACATGTATCGACACATATATAATTAAATACCATGAATACATGAGGAGTACCTTGGACTTTATTTTATTTCTTCACTTAAGATCTCATTAAAATTAACCGCAATGTTATTCATAGCAAAAGAACCGGCAAACGAATTCTATTATCAAGAATTGCAACATACTTTCGGCTTCATTTCGTAATTTTAACTAATGTTATGGTTACAATTTGCGATTTAAAATGTTCATTAAATAAATACGTAGTCATTGTTCCGATTCGGTCTTCGGAAGTTGTGTTCCGTGTCCTGGGTCTTTTCCTATTAGACACTGTAGGATGTCATGCCAAAGAGTGTAAATTCTTTCTTATGCAATTATTTATATAGTTACATTTTTGAAAGAAAATGGTCCATCATTTACCCCAAAGTTGTTTTATTTCTGTTGAACAGCTCATGCAAAGAAGCAAACTTTTGATTAATTTGATACTATTTCATATTTGATATATTTTGCACTAAAAGATATTTAATACTTGGCTGACCAGACCGTGATTTAACATAAAAACTTAGTATGATGTTGATTTAGTTTTTCTTTGAAATTGGAATTGAGCGTCATTTTAAAATGTTTACTTTTGCTGGTGGTCGACACAAGTATATAAAAGACTTATAATTTAGTTGTTATCACGATCATCACTGAAGAAGACAGTTCCTTGTGTGTTTACCATAGTTAGCGGACAGGGCATTGTCTTTTCACAATTTATGATAATGAGAAGAGAGAAAAAATTACTTTTTAAATATAAAAAAAAAAAAAAAAAAAAAAAAAATCCAATAGAGGACAATTATGAGCAAATTCATAAAACAATGATTAATACATTAAATGGAGTAAAAAAATTATACATGTATTTTATATTTAACATGAAGAATCATATTAATGAAATCATTGTTATTTCCTTTCAACACATTAATCTTTGATGGTAGCAATGGAAAGTCTTCTGGAATACTATTAGGAAAGCTTTAAATGACAAGTTACAGAAAAAGAGGGGTAAAATATCTAACTAAAATCAGTAACCAGACGCAAAAAGATATTGATATACCAAACAAGAAGGTGTCGCTTTCCTCGTGATAGATAGTACTCAACATATTGTATCGTCATTCTTGCATATTTTTCAGTCTTGCAATCTAATCAAAATAAGATCTGTGATATCGCAATGTCTATTACTTTGACGAGTCGAGATAGGTCTGAATTTTAACCAGATTATTCATTGTCTATTGCAACACTGTTAGGTGTTTAGTATGGCACCGAGTTGCATTCGAACATTAAAATACTTATTTTACGGCTGAATTCTCCCGTATCCTAGCCTTATTTACACGAAAATGTAATGATATATGCACGAATGAGCCGAGTGTTTAAAACCAACAATCAATTGCATATCAATATGCATTTTTATTTTACAGTTAAGGCTTACCCTTTATCTAAGAACATCTTTAGTTGTTTGAAAGGGTCATTGTTTCTTCTGATGAATTATATTAAGAAAAGGGGATTAAAACAGTTTTACAAAATTAATAGGTTGTCATCATATTCTAGAAAGCATTGGAACAAAAAATCATCTGAAAAATTAAAAAACGGTAGAAATACAGTACCGAAAAAGTTCACAGAGAAAATTATCGAAATATCTTTATACAAACGCCAAATCTAATACTAATAATACGTGTGTTAATTAGTACTATAAACAGAACTATGTACACTGTATTTCATACGTATTTATTGCATTATTATTTTTCTATTTTAATTTAGCATTCTGGCAAGTCGATATAGTCACTTAAAGGTTGGTATAAACTGTATACCATGCATGTCTTAATTATCGTAAATAATTATATTAAACGTTAGAAAAAACAAAGACATTTTTAAAGTTTTGAGATAAGCAAGGAATGCTATAGTTCAGTGGGTGCATTTTTATATTTCGTTATCTGTTTCTTATCATAAAAAGTAAGTTTAAACAATACAGCAAAGGTAAAGCTTTTAACAGCTAGATGATACGATCTCGACAATGTGTCTGAGGTTTGACCACTGACTCACGCCACCCTATTATCTTAAAACGTGTAAAAGACAATGAAACAATAACATAATTAATATCAGTAATATTGTATTGAGTTAAGGCAACATTAGAAAGTGAGCACGTACAAAGATACAGTGACGCATATGTTTAAAATGCCATATACTATTACACGAGATTTGTTTAAAAAAGGTATGAAGTCTGGTGGTTTTGCATGTATGTTATTGTCGTCAACTCGTAAACCTTTTTATATCGTATTTTGAAGGTGAAAGAAAACTGTAGTTGCAATTCCTTCAAAGTGTCTCCTTTCAAATAGTTCCTATGATCGATTATTTTTTGTAATGAAAAGCTATAAATTTGTATTTCAAAAAGTCTCATTAGATATGTTTATTTTCAATAATACATATCTTATTATGATTTACATAGAAATCTTGTGACACTCAATATGTACTTCTATAAATTAATATAGAAGCTGGTTTTGAGATTTTAGGACGTTTTTCAGTCAATTTATTTTAAGTGCCATATTACTTAAAATTGCCAGTTGGTGCAACTGTCATATAAATTATATTTGTGCACTTTCTTATTTTATACAAAGTAACTCGTTTTCTTATATAAATACAAAAATATACCCCTTCGGTTGATTTGACATTTCGGATAAACATAACCAAATAATAACATATTCTATAAAAAGATTGATAATTTGCAGAGTGCAAACAGTGTCTATTGCGTGAAATTTAACAAATTAAAATTTCAAAATTATCAATGAAATTTAATTTTTTTCAATTTCAAATACGCATAAGTCAGAATTTGATAAGAGTTTTGTATTGTCTACACAATGTAAATTTTTGGGTGTTTAATTTCAAATTTGCATTAGTGACAGGCATCGCACAGTTACATCTACAAAAAGTTATGCCAATGTCAATTATTACAAAAATATTGTTTTCATTCAAAAGTGGATTTTCACGGATAAAACAGCTTCATATTGCAACTACATAAAAGGAATTTGAATTTCGATAAGTGAAATCCGATTAGATAGTGAAAAAAATCATTTCATCCCATCTTGTCTTTTCCTTTTAAATGTGTCAGAAATCAATAAGAAAGTAAGATAGAATATTCTTAGGGATAATAATTGCTTTATATAAGTTAATCAAATCTCTCTTTTCCATCAAAGCCGAGTTCACCCTTTCATAGGAAAAATATTTGTTCCATCAGAACTTTGCTTATAAAATGAGACAAATGTTGATTGCAAGAAAGAAGATGCAGTATTTGACATTTGCAATTTCTTTACGGACCGAGTTCGCTGTTGACATTCCATCTAGTAAATGAGCACTCCTTTGAAGTCCAATTGTTTTATCATTTGCATAAAATAGTTCAGAATTATAGAATCCTAGATATATCTAGAAATCTCATACACAAAATATGTGCTATCATATTACTCCATTAAACATAAGGTTCAGTAAAAAACGGAATAAAAAAAGAGTTTCTCATGTATAAATATGACAGCTACTTTTGAACGTAAGAAATATCCAAAATATGGTTATTATTAAAGAAATTAAGGTAAATGGTTCACGATTTCAGAACATAGTAATCAATTTTGATATTCAAAAGAAATTGAAATATATGTTTAAGATATAGGAGATATAGTAATATAGACGATTTGAGAAAGACGTGTTCAAGAAAAAAGATTTACGGTTCAGATGCGTATCTGTAATTTCTTTTCAGCCATCGTTAAGCCTTATTAAGAAACTATGATGGGGTATGAAAATAATGTTTTGATTAATTTGTAATGTATTTAAATGAAGAGATAAATTTTAAATATTAAGTAAAGATCACAAGGCTACCTCGATCCATCTGATTGTTACGATCTATATCAAATACATTTTAGAATAGATGAAAGTTTATTTACACGACTAACATCTTTAAATGGTCATTTTATGCTAATACAATGTCCCCGGTGTTTAAAAGAATACCAGAATATAAAGAAACAGTAACAAAAGGAGACCCTACTGCTTCATAACAAATTACCATTATATTCTGTTTAACATTTAACAGCAATTGAACGCGATGATCTGCAGAAAATAGTTCTTGAAAACATGTAAATAAACTAAAATTAGTAGTTTCTTTTTATTTATCTTTATTTCCCTCAGCAATAGATATGAAAAGCATTTACATGTAATTCAAACTCACAAAGTTGACGTTAACCAACAAATTTCGCTTTTTGATATCATTCTATTTCGTTGTTAAAGCATGTGATTTTTATTTATACAATATTCTCAACCAAGATCCATACATGAATATATTTTCACTGCAAATGGGAAACAACACTTTATAAATTTGATGCGTTCTGGATTTACATTTTTCAGGTACGCTAAAACCAAAAAACAAAAATGAAAGCAAAGGATGTATAGAGTACGTGAATACGTGAATACTGAGGTCAGAGGAGTTGGAGCCTTAGTTTCTAAATGATTTCTTTATTTAGAAATGGAGAATTACAGATAGGTTGTCAGTACCGTAACACTGACAACAGCAGACGACACCTTCTGGAACTAGCAGTCAATCAGCAGCGGTACTGGCATCGTGCTATAATAAAAAGAAGAAATACATTTTTTTAATTGACCATCAGGAGGAACAATCAAACCCAAAAATTTGAAAGCCATTCATGGATGTTTATAAGTATAATTACACCTTATATAAGAATGCCGGATTTTGATTGGTTGTTAGCCATTGTATTTTTCGCATATTCTAACATTTTTTCCTCATTTCAAACGAATTTGCCTGTTTTTCACCACTGCCGGTGAAATTGCCTCAAATTCCCCTCTCTGCCGTGGTATTTGCCATTTTGGATATTCCTTTTTTACCCTCGCGAGCCAGTTCCCGCCAAAATTATTCGGAACCTTTCTCACTTTATCCCGACAACATGGTTAAGCACTATTGATTGAGTTAAACCGAAAACTGTCAGAAATATACATATAAAGAGGGGGGAAAATGTCTATACAAATGAACGATATAATGATGGTATAACAATGACGTTTACACATATAGATACCATGACGTTACAAAAAGACAGCACTAACGCGTATAAGTACATGTATAATTCCCGCGGTACTACGATTTCCCTTCACATGTACAGACAGTTTCAATCAAAATCTATTCGGTGTAATTAAACAGATATATCATGTTATGGAGGGATATTTGCGAAAAATACCAGTCTTGGGACCAAATTTCCCTCGCCTAGCGGCTTGGGAAATTTCACCGTCCCTTGACTGGTATTTTTCGCAAATACCCCTCCATAACATGATATATCTGTTCACAATAATGATTTTAGATTAAAACTGAAATAAACGTTAGCGTATTTCCACACTTGATTTGACTACGTTACCAAATTTATTATTGTCTTGCACAATAAAAAAAAATTACAAACGTAATTCTATAACGTATCTGTCTTATCTAGAGCTTATCTGAAACTACAAAACGACATCAAATTCCGTGAAGTGACGTATTTGCAACACTTGTTCGTGTGCTTTTTAAATTTAAATATAGAATCAAGTCTTTTTTTCTATTTTTTGTTATTCTGTCTTGCACATGTATAGCCAAATACTCGAGTTATTGAAGATACGGTTGGAAAATCAGCAAAAACGTAACCCTTGGTTTAATTAGAGATATTCTTATTTTCTGAAAACAAAATGCTCCATGAAACAAACGACTGAATTTGACTAAACACCATAAAAAATACTCAATATTAAATTGTACTTACAAAATTGTAAACCCTACGTTAAACCCTACGTTAGAATATTGAAAAGTATAAATAAAACACAAAGTTTAACACGATTTAAAACATATCAATAAAATTAAAATGTTATTCAGTGCTACACATACATGGTTGTTGAAAAACAGTCGAAAATTGTCAAGTTTTCGTAAAATTTGCATCAAAGGACAACATTAACCAACAAGAATAAGCTTGTATCTGTAAGACATGACAAAGCTCTAAATAATGCTTCTCCTATTGAGTTTTACGACAATTACTCAAAGATTGTCAAATCTACCAAAATTGCAGTTTAAGCTATCTTTTGGGAATCTATAATTTGATTTCTAGTATATATTCATAAACGCGCAATGATGTGTTAGAAACTCAAAGTAAACACACGAAGCTATCTTTTACTATGAATTTAGGTAAAGACTAGAAGACTGTTTGAAAATGGCCCTTGTGTGAACTATATTCATTCAATATTGCCCTCTTACGAACGGATGTTCTGTAATGAATAAGTGTATTACAGAAACGTGTGTCCTAAGCACCTTTCTGTGTGTAGTTGTTGACAGACTTCCACATTTGACAGCAGGATTTTGTTAATTCTGAATGGCGAAAGTCCATATGCATATCTCTAAGCTTTTATTAAAATAAAAGAGGACACTTGTGTACATGTATATAGTCAAGACTTTAGGATCCGTTTTTATGGTTTATAAAGATGATGTATAACTATTGTTGATTATAAGATGAATTAAATTTAATCTTTTAAAGCATTCTTACATTCATATGGCGGGAACGTTAAGTGTCCGAGGTGGACCAAATCCGCTCCGCTATAGTATAGTGACAATATTTATGCAGATAGATTTATGCACTTGTACGAACCACTATCGTTATGATAAACAATTGAATAAGTTAGTACAGGTTTTAAAAGTTAAAGAAGATATGGAAGTTTTTAACAGAGGCATTATGTACAGCTGAAATTTGCCATATCTGTGGCGCACACGTTTCAGACGAAACATATATGTAGATTGGGAGTCAATAATTAGTAAACCAACAAGGATTTCAGGCTGTCGGACTGTTGTAAACCCTGACTTTTTACAAGGATTTCAGGCTGTCATACTGTGGTATACCCTGACTTTTGACAAGGTTCAGGCTGTCATAATGTGGTATACCCTGACTTTTTACAAGGATTTCAGGCTGTCATACTGTGGTATACCCTGACTTTTTACAAGGATTTCAAGCTGTCGTATTGTTGTATACCCTGACTTTTTACAAGGATTTCAAACTGTCGTACTATGGTATACCCCGACTTTTAACAAGGATTTCAGGCTGTCATACTGTGGTATACCCTGACTTTTTACAAGGATTTCAGGCTGTCGTACTGTTGTATACCCTGACTTTTTACAAGGTTCTCGCTGTCGTACTGTTGTATACCCTGACTTTTTACAAGGTTCAGGCTGTCGTACTGTTGTATACCCTGACTTTTTACAAGGTTCACGCTGTCGTACTGTGGTAAAGCCTGACTTTTTACAAGGATTTCAGGCTGTCGTATTGTTGTATACCCTGACTTTTTACAAGGATTTCAGGTTGTCGTACTGTGGTATACACTGACTTTTTACAAGGATTTCAGGCTGTCGTACTGTTGTATACCCTGACTTTTTACAAGGATTTCAAGCTGTCGTACTGTGTTATACCCTGACTTTTTACAAGGTTCAGGCTGTCATAATGTGGTATACCCTGACTTTTTACAAGGATTTCAGGCTGTCGTACTGTGGTATACCCTGACATTTTACAAAGATTTTAGGCTGTCATACTGTGGTATACCCTGACTTTTTACAAGGATTTCAAGCTGTCGTATTGTTGTATACCCTGACTTTTTACATTGATTTCAGGTTGTCTATACCCTGACTTTTTAATAGGATTTCCGGCTGTCGTACTGTGGTATACCCTGACTTTTTACAAGGTTTACGCTGTCGTACTGTTGTATACCCTGACTTTTTACAAGGTTCAGGCTGTCGTACTGTTGTATACCTTGACTTTTTACAAGGTTCACGCTGTCGTACTGTGGTATAGCCTGACTTTTTACAAGGATTTCAGGCTGTCGTATTGTTGTATACCCTGACTTTTTACAAGGATTTCAGGCTGTCATACTGTGGTATAGCCTGACTTTTTACAATGGTTTTAAGCTGTCGTACTGTGGTATACCCTGACTTTTTACAAGGATTTCAGGCTGTCATACTGTGGTATACCCTGACTTTTTACAAGGATTTCAGGCTGTCGTACTGTGGTATACCCTGACTTTTTACAAGGATTTCAGGCTGTCGTAATGTGGTATAGTCTGACTTTTTACAAGGATTTCAGGCTGTCGTAGTGTTGTATACCCTGACTTTTTACAAGGTTCACGCTGTCGTATTGTTGTATACCCTGACTTTTTACAAGGATTTCAGGCTGTCATACTGTGGTATACCCTGACTTTTTACAAGGATTTCAAGCTGTCGTATTGTTGTATACCCTGACTTTTTACAAGGTTCAGACTGTCATACTGTGGTATACCCTGACTTTTTACAAGGATTTCAGGCTGTCGTACTGTGGTTTTCCCTGACTTTTTACAAGGATTTCAGGCTGTCATACTGTGGGATACCCTGACTTTTTACAAGGATTCAGGCTGTCGTATTGTTGTATACTCTGACTTTTAACAAGGATTTCAGGCTGTCATACTGTGGTATACCCTGACTTTTTACAAAGATTTCAGGCTTTCGTACTATAGTATACCCTGACTTTTTACAAGGATTTCAAGCTGTCATATTGTCAAACTAAAAACTTATATTCTAGCATCAAACAAACATGTTTATTAAAAACACGTAAACCTTGTAAGTTTTCTGTTGGATCAATGGAAAAGGTATTTGAATGCATAACGTTATAAGTCAGTCAAATCGAAGCTACTGGGCAACATTTTACAGACGTCAACATTCATAGTAAATAGATCAACGACTCCTTGATCGGGATATGCATATTCAGAATGTTGCGGAGTTGAGTATGTTTGTGGACGCCCTCCCCCTCCCCCGTTATCCATTTTACCTGGGACAGAGCAATAACAAGAGAACAAACTGTAAATATCAGCTGAAAATGAGCTAGACTAATTACTAATAGATCGGAACAAATGACAACAAAAACAACGAACAAATCGACAAAGACACAATGTGCCGACCTAAGGGTGTATGGATTACTAAAAACTATAGTGCAAAGCCTTGTCTGTTGCCTTGTTCATAAGTATCAATCAGTGCATCTCCCAAGGGTTTAGTGTCAAAGACGTCACTGTCGGAAAAGCATTATAGTTGTATGTGTTTTTGTACAATGTATTTTTGATCCTGTACATTGTGACTAAAGGACGTCTACATAAGGTACTTTCATTCCTTCCACATAGATAGATAATTACATGTTCGTATTTAATATAGTAATTAAGGACATAAATAATCTATTACGTACTAAACAAATTATAAGTAAAGGAATTTAAACATTTGATATGAGAAGTAGCTACAAAATATATTTTTTCAATGTACATTCAAAGTTATCATATTCTACTGATCTAACACTTGAATAACCTTTAAAGAATAAAGTGAGTTGAATTAACAAGTTAGAGTGTATAAGAATGGATTTTAAATTGGTCGCTAATTTGTGTTATCTGTCTTTGGAATCAAATAATAACATGTTTCCGTTCATAAATTACTTGTAACATTTTAAATTATTTTGTAGCTGATACTCTAGAATTTAATAAATTTAATTTAATAAGATTTATGCATTTTAAGAGTACATTTTAGTTTAATTATATCTTTAAATCTAGAGAAGCATTTTATCTTCCACGTCATTATAACTCTTTAATTATTTTCCCAAGACATTCGACAGTTAACCAATTTGTGGTTCAATGTTACATGCATTTTTCAATCGTACATGACGTTTCTTTTTTCAATCATTATGAAAACTGCACGCCTTCTCCACTTCTAATTATTGGGATCATTTAGTCCTGATATTACAAACCAGAACGGAAATATTGATGTACACAAGACAATAATAATCTCTTTTTCACTAAGTAATCACGTGATTTGTGCGTAAACAAAACTTTTGTATTTAGTCTCAGTACTTAAGAAAATTAAGGCGACCTGTTGATGTCTTCTTTTTAAACTGTTGTGATACTGTCTGTGAACTTTTAGCCAGAGTCACGTTTTAAAACTCCACTAGAAATAGCATTGGTATACTTTATAGTGATGTGGAAGTAAGTCTGTCCCTTCATACGTCTTTCTGCAGATAGCATTATCGCAACTCCTATTTCATTGCATAGTTTATATCTAACTATACAAAATTGTTTTTGCATAATATAATTGCTTACATTCTATTTCATTTATTTTAATTGACATAATCTTATGGAGTTGACTATAGAAAAAGATGGACACTTTAGAATTTTCACATATCAGAAGTTCACTATGCAGAATCTGTACTGAGGTTAGAGGAGAAGGAACAGTTCTTTGGGACTTCCACTAGAGAACAAATAAGAAAATACGAAATTAAGCATTAGGTACAAATAAAATTACGTACTTAAAAATCTGTTAGAATTTATGGGACTACAACCAGTGTTTAAGAGATAAGGTGTTGATGTTGCTAATTTGTACTCGTTCTGAATTTATAGGAATATTTTCTGCTACTAGATCGACGTATAGCAAACAACAAGTAACCGTAATCCAAATCTTATATTTTAACTTTTTTATTTTGGGGTGGGGGGGTGGGGGGGGGGGGGGGCTAATTTAATAGTGCACCGTTCTACCTGATAATTATTTAGGAGAACACGATAAACATCCACCATATAGCCACAGCGTCGACTTGAGTGGTACTTTCTTGTTACTAATTCCAATTTTCTTAAAGTACAGTTTGTTTGCGTACAGTTAGTTATGGCTTTTTGTAAACTGTTTTCATGATATAATAGTTATTTCCTAGTACCTCCTGAGATTTTTTTTTCTGTACATCTACCAATTATGATTCTTTCTCTTCCAATCAAGAACATTTCTACTTTTCCAACCATATATTAGGATCGATCGCCATATTGTTACGTCCAAAACCCGTGAACTATTGATAGGCCTAAAAATGTTTCAGTATTGCTTTCTTTCCTACTTATGATGGATATATTTCATTCTTATATGATTGTTACAGTAATATCTTGAAGAAACAGACAAGCGATTTTTATTGTTCGGACATACTTAGCAATATGTTGCAGTTTACAGTGTAACTATAGACGTTACATGTCATTTTCTCTGTTTGATTTAAATATTCGTCGTAAGCTTAAAAGGCGCCTCAATATGTTTGTCAAAGGACACCCGTCTCCTTTTTTAAGCACATCTGTTTCAGACTTCGTGCTTTTTATTTGTTATACACTTACTAGTTAGTGAATGATATAAAGGGCTAAGTACTCCAAAATCTATTATGTAAATGAAACTTACGGATTAGTTGACAAAAATAAAGCAGCAATGTACACTAATAACCACCGATTATGTATTCTGTAGGTGTGTGTCTTCCACATGAAAAGTGATACTTCAACTTCTTTAAATAATATTGATCAAAAAGGCTGTCACAAAGTAAAATATATATTGTTCAAAAAGCTTGTCACAAAGTACAAAAAATGGATTTTCCATTATTCTTCTACTTTTAGTAGTTTTATATTGTTAAATAGATTTTAGAATATGTGAATTATGATTTTTTAAAACGGTTTTTAAAACTTACAATAGTGCTTTTCCCTATGATTTACATTTATTCACCAGCAAGTGTTTTCGTTTTTTCATTACGGCACCAAAACAGAGATGCCACCTGCCACCAGTTTGTTTGTTAATGGATTAGATACTGAGATGATTTTTTTTTGTTAAAACAATTGTTTACGCCACTGGTTTAAGCATTACAGATTTAGTGTGAGGCTAAATTTTGAACTTGCAGTCATCATTTTTTTCACAATTTTTAGTTTTAAAGTACTATTTTGTATGTTCACATATTTGTTTTTATGTATGCAGTAATATTTCGGTGACTTGAATATTTAGTTTTAGTTGTCAGCTCATATTAAATGTATTAAGCCTTAAAAGTTTGTGTTTTATTGTTTTTATAAACCAAAACTACAATTATTACATATAATGATAATAATGAAAAAAAAAATGTTTTTTACTTAGCTTTTACTTGTCGCTCTATAAGAAAGTGAATTAGATATATAAAGTTTGTAACCAAACTCTTACGTGTGGTAACCAGCCCTCCTGTAACTGGTCAATTCAAAAAATATTTACCGAGACCTATTTAAACATAAGTGTTATACTGCAATCAATATTATACCGATTAAACAGAATGTTTCGGCAGTAATGCATATTTTACTTTCACAAACAAGATCTTGTTAAGTCATATCAAATAGTGCTTTGTAATATATTAGCAAATAAATCTGCAGCTATGTATCTAAACTCTTCGTCAATGATACAAGACTTTTGTGTTGTTTAAAGACCTTCAAGTCAAACACTTTTGTCTTTCATTATTATTCCTTTTCAGTTATTCAGTTATTCTTGTTCAATCTTCAATTTCGTTATACATTTTGTTTTACATGTATGTCAGCTTCAGTGTTTTTTTAATTTCTTAAACATTTTTGGGATGTTAAAGGCATGTTTATTTTGTTCATAAAAGCCTTGAAATGTACTCTGACAAATTAAAGTCTCTAACGTATACACGCAATGTTCCATTGACCAACATCGGTTGTACGTGTTTTCCATTATAACATTTCTTTTTTTCGACAAGTTTACAAAAGTCACTTGTAATTTGTAACTGTTAATATTTTGAAATAAGAAAGGTGTTATTCACTAACAAATCTACCCTTGTATCTAAAGCAAGAAAATCGTCCCTTAATTATTACTTTTATCAATGTATTCAAAAATTCCGTTCTGTCATTATACAGTTTTTTGTCACCCAGTATATGGGCGTGGTCAATAAACGCCTTGTAAATGAAAAGTTTTGTTGAAAATTATTACATTATTTTTAATATAAACTCTGACATGCATCATATTACTGAAATTATTTGAACAGTTCCAATGCCAAATATAAAAACGGGAAACAATTTAATAATAAAATGTAAATAATTGTTTAAATTTGACCATATTTAAATGTTGAAATCTGAGCTTTAGTCTTTTTTTATTCTTAAATATTTGCAGTTTCTTAAAAGTCATAATTATTTCCATTGACAAACTGACACTATTTTGATTCTTCTAGTGATGTTTGTCATACATGGGTCCTGTATGATTTGTTATTATAAATGAAGGCAGTATTTTTGGTTTCTACTCGTATAATTATATAAACTGCATTTCTTTTGTGCATTATTTTTATATTTCCTTTCTGCGTCAGTCCTCTTCAGTTTTTATTCCGTGTATCATTTTGACATTTTCCCATGGGTTTTTGCTATTTTTGCAACAATAAGTAATAATTTTAATATGTACTTACATTATAACAAAGAAATCCGAATGTCATTCTTCCAAAATATTTCTAACTCATATTTTCCCATCACCATACATGTATGTACAGTCATTGAAAGCAGAAGCTGTTGTTAATTTGCTTGTCATGTTATCATTTTAACTTATAATAGATCTGTTAAGAGAACAAATTTTAATATCAGAATAAAAGACAAACCATGAACAATGCAAATAGTTTTGTCGAAAACGCTGCATTTTGCTTTTCAATTTCAAGCCAAATTCGTTAAATATTAAAATACGAGAGGTGGTTTGAAGCTTTGATGAACTTGAGTTAGATAGAATATGAAATCTTTGAAACGACGAAAAAAGTGGTTTATTCATCAGTCAAAAAGTCTTTTTACTTACAGATGTTTGTCAGTCGCGAATCCTCGGTTGTTTTGAGCATATGTCTAGTGTTTTGTTTATTATAACATTACATATATGTTTGATAGGAATTTCATCATTCCGGTTGGCATCAAACAATCACGAGATGTTTTAAAGGGTGCTTTATGTCCCAATAACTCGGAACATCCATGACTGCATGCACGAGCTCTCCTTGACAGCACTACAACAATGCGTGGGGATACTGAAAAAAACCCAATGAAAACGCGTTTTTTCTTCATAATTTTCAGGTTTAAGCATTTAAAAAAGTAGTTATTTGAAGTGAATGTTTTGGTAGTGTTATAGGAACATTGCGCGCGCACAGTCAGCGCTTGTACGCCCCAATAAAATCACAAAATAAAACATTCAAAACTTAAGTAATAGTCCCATGTCGTTAAAAATGTGATTCGCTGGTGTTTGATCCCAGAATTCAAATCAATTGTACAATTGGTTATGGAGTATTGTTTCGAATAAGCTTACTACGACCATTTCGCCAAATATGAGGTGAATTTACATGAAACATTATATATAAAGGACCACAAGTGCATGACATAGCTGTTCTTCTAATCTATACTGAAAACTGTCAAGTAAATTTTAAAAAAAAATTTCACTTGAAGCAATTGCATGTAGTATTATTAGTGCAAGTTCTACAAAAATAGTTGCAACACCTGTGAAGTCAAGGTATAAGCTATACTCCATGTGCAACCCCTTGCACTGGTAAATTATTGAGACTATGTATATAATTTGTAGAAACTATAAGTGTTTCAAGTATTCTACCCTCCACGCCTCTTCTCATACGAATAACTCTTAATGCAAGTCTAATGTTTGCATGTATTCCTGTACAAAGTTATTCGATTGAAATGGATACAATGAAGAATAATCTTGTAGCGTTTTGGACTGATTTCAACACGTTTATCTCTTATGTCGTAAGTGAAATCAGTGTCAATCTAATTGCACAAGTATCAATCAAGATTTTTATTAATAATTGAGATGACAATAATCTTTTTGAAGAGCATATTGTATATGTTATCAATGAAAATGTCTCTTTCAAATTACAATATAGATGATTATGAACGAAGTATCCTGAGTTAAAGTAAGTGTGCTTAATGTTTGAATAGTCTAAGCTTTCTTATCATTCTAGTGCAAAAATATTTGAGAAGATACTTTTGTAAATGTTTAATTAATTTGATTATTTTCTTTATAACAATACATAATAGCGTGAGAATGCATGCTGTAAGGTTTGAAGTCAAACAATCCATCGTTTAACTCACAACAAACAATCGCCAAATGCATTGAGTTGATTAGTTGATTATCTATAGGCCAGGTGTTTTGTTCGTTCTCAACATAAGTATGTTTTCGCTCAAGTCTGCAGTTAATAAATATAAATTATGTTGTTTTCAATTGCCTTCATGCATTTGACTATATTTGTCCCAGATAAACCAGCCTTTGGCTGAAAGCCATATGGTCTTATTGAATGGCATAATTATTTTATTGAATAAGAATTTCTAAAAGATTTTCATATTAACTCTGTATAAATTGAACAATTAATAACATTTTCTAGATTTTATTTATAGAAATAAAATTGTTATTACACTAAGAGAGAAGTTAATCAATTAGTAGTTACATGAATAAAACGTCAGTTATTTTTTTTAATAAATATTGGAATAATGTTACACGAGAAAATCTAATTTCTACATAATTTGTTTGTGTTACTATTCATAATAGTGTCACATTTTCCCCAAAGCAATTGTGTACTAAACAAAATAAATTAGTGGGACGATGTTTCTCTCTGGTTTTATCGACCAGGCGCGCAGAGTCGCCAAGCAAAGTTCAGCCAATCAAATGATGTTGAACACAGAAGCTGTAATTAATGTTGCAATCAACGTATGGTACGTTATGTTTCCTGCTATCAATCTAGTATTAATTAGCTGCCTAGTTTTAAAGGGACATTTCTGAGGGAATTTTGAATAGATGTGACCGTTGGTCGACTCGGGTCGAGTAATGAAGCATGGTAATATCGGTCTGGTAACGATTTGAAGAGTATTCTCGGATAACCCTCTGTCATTTACAGCATCGGTTAGTTTCTCATTCGGAAATTGTATTTGCTTTATTGAAATATGTAATCGCTCATGCAAAAGAATCCTTTCTTTGCAAATGAATATACAAATAAGATAAGTTTCCGGACGCTTGATAATTATGTTTTCTTGCGTTATTTTTAGCAAACGGAAATGATATATTATTCTGTTTATTTGTTGATTGAAGTTTTACTTACAATTTAATGACTTTATTTGTCAACTGAATCTGAGTTAACGTCTTCTTTCAAATAGGAAAACCAGAAAACATTAAGTAAGTTGCCTAGCAACATACTTTTTGTAGGATTAAACTTGAATTAGTAAATATTGCTTCATCGCTTAATCTTTAAGTAACGAATTTTCTTAGGAAAAGATTTCAAAAGGTGCTAGGAGAGCAAATCATATTTTTGTTAAAATAAGAGAACACATTTTGAATGTGTATTAATGTTAACCCACGTTTCTTAGATGAATTTAACTTATACAATCCCATAGTGCAATAATATTGTCAAGCCTTCATGAATTTGTATTTTGGACGGAAAAGGTATAATAGGATTACGGAATAGGTTCACTTTCCCACTGGAAGTCATCAGAAAAAAATCTTTGAATCTTTTCCATAATACACAGTCATGTGTGTACTTGGACCTTATGACAATATGATATCTTATTTTCTAAACCTTAATCTTAAAGATATCTCAAAACTGCCATTTATGAGTATTTTTTGTTTTGATAAATGGTGACATTTCAACCTTTAGCCAAACTTTTTATCCATGGAATATCTTGGATAAAACTCGATTTTTTTTAAAAGATAGACTCTTTTTTATTCTTAACCATTGTCTTTGATTTTCATATAGAAATCGACATGGCTTTAAAGCGAACCGTGAAGATGGCACAGAAATGAGATTTGATGTAATCAGTCATTTCAACATTACTGTTCGCCCAACATAGAATCAAGATAACAGGAGACTGTATTCGCAAAAGTAGAAATGCCCCCACCCCCGGAAATAAAACTAAATTTATTTGTATACCTGTTATCTGAACAATAGTTAGCTTATTGCAGGAAAAAAGTGTATTAGAAATCTTGCTTTTTAATTATTTCGTAACAGTTGCAATGTTAACCAGTCATAGTCAATTGATAGGACTATCATCTTATATGGGTAAAATATCACCATAATAATACACAGTACCAAACAGTCACTCGTTTACACTGTTTCTAAGTGTTTGAGTAGTATAATAACATGATGATTTCTAAAAATGAACAGTTAAATTATAAACACAATTAATCGAACGAACAAATATTGGCGTTGTCATTTTATTGCGACATTGATTGATTTTTATTTCATAGATTTTGTGCCATTTTGCAATAAATAAATACATTCTGACAAGATGTTAGAAGAGCTTTGTTCTCTGGCCTCTAAAAGTTAACGTCGTGTTTACATTCCCTAATTTTGTTATAAGATGTAGAGTGTTTTTCTATATATTAAGTTACAAAAATTACACCCTTCAAATTTGTCTGTGTCGGTACGCACGACTAACAGATTGTTAAAAATAAGTAAAAAACCGAAGGCAAGATCGTGCAACAGAAGGCTGACAAATATTGTAAACATTTTATCTAAAGGACATCGGCTTCGTAAATAATTAGACGTTTAAGAAAAAAGAACTAACCAATTTTAAAATACACAATTAACTTTATAAAATACAATAATAAGGATAGCAAACCAAAATTTTAAATTTTATTCAGTCACCAAAAGGACTAATACAAAAGAGGTAGGATTCTAAAGTCAAACTATCGTTCAAATGACGGAGTCTCTTAAAGAGAATAGTCATCATTGTTAAAACTAGATGCTTTTTGAATTTTGTTTGGTTATCGTCCATTGTCAATTAGCTTTTGCATATTCAGGACGAAAACAAGTTACTGAATAATCAATTGATACAATCACAAAAGTAAAAATTCTAAAAGTGATTGAAATGGAAGATCAGACTGCCATTGAAAAAGAAGTTCGTATGAAGTAGGGTCAGAAAAGTTTTGTTGCGACATTTTGTAAACGAACCTGTCCATAAACATTTCTACGGTTTTTGCAAGTAGAGAGCATTAGAACTTTTAAAACGGGACGCAGATTTAACTTCTACAATCAGAATGACCATTACTGCTCGTTTATAAATCCCTCGATACCATACTATCGGCACCAGTTAGTGGCCGTCAAAATGTTGCATTTAGGAATGCAATGTGCAACTCGAACAGACAGCAAAGTGATGATAGCTGCTCACGTGTCGAGATTAATAGTAGTTCATGTAAAATTATTCTTCGGTCTCCTACTGAATTGAACACATCTGTCTACAAAACTGAGGGTTAGACGATTTACTGGATAATAAGAATCTTTTACCGGTGACAGTGCAATCCAGAATAGCTATGTTTAAGGTTTCCATCTTTTCATTTTTAGCCCAGTCGGAATCGATTACTCTTAACTGTCTTCGCATTAATGTCTTACTCGATCAATGATATTTGTTTTATGTAGTTTCATAGTCGCTTTAAATACTAGTAATATTCTAAAAAGCCACAGTTGTACTCTCTTTTTTTTTATGACGGCATGCATGTATGTCTAAGATGCTGTTTCTTTTTCTCAACAACAATGGCAATTACTTTTCTTCCTCTTTTACAGAAAGAAAGTCGTGTAATTTTTTAGCACTTGTATGTGTGTGAAATGATGCAAATTGCACCTAAAAACAGTCATTCTAAATTTCTGGTATTAAATATATTGCGCATATTGTTCTCTTGAAAATGTTTGGTCCCTTCTAGAACCCTTTAAAGTATTAAATGGATTTTAAAGACTTTTATACCAAAGGAGGGTAGCAGTAAAAACATTAAGACAAAGGAAGACAGACAAAATCATAGCAAGAAGATAAATAAAAAAATAGTTTTTTTAAATCAAAAGGTTCACAACCCTCCACACAGGAAACCAGAAACTTGAACTCGACAAAACACAGATGAATTAGGTTCCCCCGTATAAGGCTAATATCTTCTGTTCCACGATCGGCGACCGAATATCTGAAAACTGCAAGAGTTGTGTAACGTACTTGGGTTTATCTTGGAGGTTCTCCATGTCACATCCAAAGGCTACTCAGAGCTAAGTTAAGGAAAAACATGTATGGTCATCTGAATCTGTTTAGTCCTGCAGTTAGAAACTAGCTCATGAGGCATTCGTTTGGCTGTGCAAGATAATATTTGATTAATACGTCACGTATGTTCTGTAATTTGGAATATGACAGTTGTTTTCCTTTCGTTTGATGTGTTTGAGCTTTTGATTTTGCCATTTGATAAAGGACTTTCCGTTTTGAATTTTCCTTGGAGTTATGTAAAAATGTTAACAATTAATCTAAATAAACGAAATGAAGCATGGCAAATGTAAAACAATGACAATCGGGCTAATTATATTGGGAGAATATATTACGCTAGTATTGTATGCGGAATACTTGCTCATTTTTTCATGAATGGGATTTAGAAAGTCTTCGCTGTATTTTGGGGGAATCAAATGATTGCAACTGATTAATCAATATTCATGATACGCCTTAAACCACTTTTCAGCAGTATTTTTAAATTAATTCTAGCAGGACAACCCAGATAAGCAGGGTACCAAGAAACGGTATCCAAATTCTCCTGAATGGTGTTGAAAAAAGATTTCACTGCTTTTGTGTACTCAAATACATGTGAATATAAAAAAATAATTGAGCAGGTAAATTGGGATGAATATCACATAACATATATGGGAAAAAATACTGAAAGAAGGCTTTTTCTTTAAAATCTTCTATTATATCAAGTTAGACCTAACGGTTACCATATAGTCACTAAATTTTTATCAGGTGAGCGATTCGGTGTGAATGGAGTTCATTTTTCTTGTTGTCTTTTCTATAAAAAAAAATAAAAAAACCCATCATTGACATCATTTCTAGATTATGTAATACATGAGAATGACTAAAAAAGACGGATACAATGTTCTTTTTGAGTGAACAAATTATTAGTATCCTCCTCAAATAGCAAATACTATACACTAAATTTGAATGAACAATAGTAAAGAAGTCTTATTTGTTGATCATTAAAGTACATTGCAGAAACAAAAAATCAAATTTTAAAGTCTAGTCTAACATCTACTGTAGACCTAACCCACTACCTCTCGCATTGCATCGAGCATTCTATCACGAGATCTCAGATGTTTTTCATATAAATCATGTTAAAGTAAATAACAACAGAACGAAATCTTTCAAAAAGCTGGTCATGGGGTATGTTGTATCCACGCGGACGAAAACGAAGATTAGATCAAGCTTTCTAAACGGGAATTATACCTGATGAAAAAGTTTGTATTCCGCCTTTTTCCTTTATATACATTCTGTACATTGCAAAAAATCGATTTAGCAATTACAAACACAAAATCCATTTATCACACCTTCATTCGAGGCCCTTGCTTTATTTCGAACAACGGGAAACACCCGAAGGATTTGTTTCTTTATTAGTCTGCACTTTTGTGAAATGATATGGAATTATGTTATTTTTACGTATTTCTATTAAGAAACAGTATGATAAGGTATTATGAGTTTGATAACATACGAGAAACATTAGAATCTAAAAAATATGAAATATTAGAACAACCGTGCAAGTCTGTAACATTAGATAGAAATCGTCTTTTATCTTTAATAAGTAATTATTTTTGTAATTTTCTTCCAGGGCTGGAAAGTGCTGTTTCTTTATAATATTACTTTTCATAAACAAAAGTGTCTCATTTTTCGTCAAAGATGATAGTTACACGTAAGTCTGTTGTTAAGATTCCAACAGTGTACAATTGTATTTAACGAATCAATAATCACAATGTATGAACGTCTTGCTTCTGAAAAACAAGTATTCTCCGTTAATTGATGCTATATTGTAATTACGTTAAGTAATTCTGTTGATGAAAAAAGGCGTTCAAATAAAAAAATAAGGCATATTTATTCGGAACAACAACAATTTAAAATTTGAAATATTTTCATCTAAAATGCAAATTTGTTCTCTTTCCTCATGTTATTTTGATTGGAAGCATCGACTTTGACTATTTAGATTGGTTATTACGTGGAGGACAGTTTTTTATTGGTGGAGGAAGCCGGAGTGTTTGGATGGAACCATCGACCTCCTGTAAGAAAACTAGCAATCCTAGTCAATTAAGATTGGAGTCAAACGCACCTGCCATGCACGTGCGGGGTTCGAACTCACAACTTAAACTTGACAGGCTAGTGATACAGTTATTACTTTTTTTCTTTCTAGAATATATATACTACTTAGGCAATTTAGAAGAAGTATTTATATATGAGACAAGTTTTACCAATACTATCATTAATACTGGCAATAAGAGTAACTCCTGAATTTGACGGTTATTTTAAAAAGGTTTTGAAGAAACACCTAATATTGTTGAAAAATGAAGTGCTAGTAGTTTTGTCTGTCGTTCTAATTCAAAATAAACTGTCTACGTATTTTCTTGGAACCACATTTGACAATCTTACAATGCAGTCGCTCAACGATTGTTGAAGAAAATATGTCTCCCGATCAAAAATATAATTCTTTTTTTTTGTTACTTAGTTTATGACTTAACTGCCTCCACATTACACAAGAAAGCACTATTTAATAGACATAGAATGATGATTTACCTATGTTAACTACCCAGATTTTTCTAAATATATAAATGAAATATACCAATTTCACCCGCGTATAGCAATACTAAGCAATACTAAAATTCAATATACTTGTGGTGAACTTATATGATATTACCAAAATCTGAAATATCTGAGCATAAAAATGAAAAGTCAGTTGAAGTTGAAGTTAATTTTTTAAAAACAACACACTTCTTTGTATATATTTCGATTTCAGTCTTGATCAGCAGCTTTTCACTTTTCAGACAATTCAGTATTTATAGTTTGAACAAGCAAATAAAAAACAATAAACAGACTATTCCGCAAGTGAATTGTTTGGATAGTACTGATTTTACCGCAGTGTATACGTCTTAAAGAATGAACATAATTAACTAATTCTTTTTCAGTCATTTAAGATAGGTTTAGATTAAATTAAGAATTTTGATTTAACTATGTTTTTGTGGAGAGTGAGCTGCTGTTTATGGGGAAGCTACTGAACTAAAGATTCCTTAAGTTTAAGCTGACTTCAACACTTCGAAAGTTTTCAGATAGCCAGAATGACAATTAAGAAATATTTGTGCCACAGATGACAACAACTAGGTTTCATTATTATAGTCACAATTCAATCTTCCTTTCCCTTTATACTTATCACCTTTATACTTATCACCTTTATACTTATCACCTTTATACTTATCACCTTTATACTTATCACCGCCATACTTATCACCTTTATACTTATCACCTTTATACTTATCACCGCCGTATTAACAACGGATTTGTAAACGTCAAAAAATAACACTAAAGTTGCCACTAGTAAATAAAAAAGCTCAATTACCAGGTTCGATTTGCTCATTTTATGAGTTTATATATAAGTGTGTGTGTGTGTGTAAATACGTGTATATGTGTGTGTGTTTTAAAGTTGTATCGTTTACGTTTGATTTGTTTACGATGTAGTTGCCTGTCCTTCGTTAAGATAATTTATTTCCTACTTGTTGATGATATTTCGTTTAAAATACAATTGTGTTCCAATATGTAATGATTGATGTATAGCAGTCTTTTTTGTATTAAGAGATACGGCTTGTCAATGAAAAGTAAAAAAGGTATGCTCTATTACAAATTTTCTTCATCAAATTTTCACTTTATTTAATATCAAAAACTATTTAACTTTATGTGACGATTACACAATGTATCCATGTATCTATACATTGAACTCTACTTTTGTACTATGAAGCATGAATGATTAACATGCCAAGATGAACTGGTGTGACTTTTCGATTAAATGTTGTTTCTAATGGTAATTATGCAAAGTTAACTTTTTCTTAAATGGCTTGAAAATGTTTAAATATCTATTTATTAAATCAATTTGTAAAAGTAGTTATTCTTCGCTCTAACTAAAAGCAATTGTACAAAAAATAATAAATTAAAGACACTATATCGCATGTAGAAATCAGGCGAATGATTATGGTATAGAAAACGAACATTTAATATTACTATTTTTTTTATTTTTCTATTAATTGACGTCACATAATTGTAAAAGAAAAGTAAAAAACACTGTTAATGCAAGTGTTAGAATTTTCACACCTGTTACAACTTCCTCTCTGTGGTTTTATGAGTCTGTGAAATTGGGCTTCGTAAATTTACAGAAGCCCATGGTTTTTGTACTTGTCCTGATAATACCATGAACGTGTCGGGTAAATCTACCTGATAATACCCTGAACGTGTCGGGTAAATCTACCTGATAATACCCTGAACGTGTCGGGTAAATCTACCTGATAATACCCTGAACGTGTCGGGTAAATCTACCTGATAATACCCTGAACGTGTGGGTAAATCTACCTGATAATACCCTGAACGTGTCGGGTAAATCTACCTGATAATACCCTGAACGTGTCGGGTAAATCTACCTGATAATACCCTGAACGTGTCGGGTAAATCTACCTGATGAATACCCTGAACGTGTCGGGTAAATCTACCTGATGAATACCCTGAACGTGTCGGGTAAATCTACCTGATAATACCCTGAACGTGTCGGGTAAATCTACCTGATAATACCCTGAACGTGTCGGGTAAATCTACCTGATAATACCCTGAACGTGTCGGGTAAATCTACCTGATAATACCCTGAACGTGTCGGGTAAATCTACCTGATAATATCCTGAACGTGTCGGGTAAATCTACATGATAATACCCTGAACGTGTCGGGTAAATCTATGCACATTTGACGTTTTTCGTTACGAGAGAAGATGACAATATCTATAAGATAAATTAGCAAACCTGTTTTAAGACTTTGATCTTTCTAAATAAAATCTGATCATAGATTATTTAAAGTCTGAAAAGGGACTAAATGCTCCTGTTTTTTGTCCAGTACAAATCTATTCTTGACACTGCACAAGATTCTTGCTTACATATTGAATATGGCGTTGCTATATGAACTATATACCCCGAAGTACAGTCCCCGATTAATCATTGTAAGGCGACGTGATTTCATATCAGCATGTCAAGTACTCTGAGCTTACTTCAGTTAAGAATTGAATGCTTCATTTTGTAATTTTATTGAGGTGAACAAGCGTTGACCGAAGCACATTTTGTATGAAGCGCTTTTACAGCCCTATTCAATTCTTATAATTACATTTATACGCTATAACTGAAATAACGAGTTATATCAAGCTTTTCTATTGTTTTTCTATGCATTGTAGTTACGTTATCATGAGAAGTACGTGCAGTCATGATTGTTAAATTTCATAAAAATACAATTTGAAATTGAATGCCTCGCGAATGCTTACAGCCAATCTAAAGTACGGATATTTATGAAACATACGTGTAACTGTAATTATAAGTTAATAACATTCTTTGATCTGGTATTGTTTATTTTTCTTTACCTTTTTCTATGTTTTTTATTTATCATACCAGTATTATAGAGTTAAATGTCTCAGACATCAGTTTAACTCAGCCATATGTTATGTGATTTTCCAAGCCGAGAATCTCCTTAGTTGCCTTACAGTTTTTTTCATTTTTTTTATCAATTTGGGAAATTTTGTGTTGATGGCAGATCTTTCATAGTTTGTATTTTTTTTAACTTTTGTGAAATCGGGGCATATATTCATATATTCTAGTATATGGCACGTGTCTATTAGTAAAGATCGTATGTTCTTGACTTATTTCACACATCCTTTTTATTCACAGTTGTAATGTTTATGCCCTTTGGGGCCCATAATTGGAAATAAAATATTCTTCTTCTTCATACTTAATAAATGCATCCGACGACTTTCTCTAAATTAACTGCATAGGGAAAACTAAGAACCAGATGATGCAATAATACACAAGGAGGTATAACCATACGATATCTTAATAACAGCTTAATCCGTATAAAGTCAATTGTGCCTTTTGAGAAAGGAAACCAAAGCCAAACCGTAGTATACATGAAAATGATAGTCTTTCGGAGTACCAATTCATTAACATCGACCTCGGTTCTTTGGTAGTAAAACAAAATCAAATTTATTGCGTGCGAAGAAAAACTTTATTAAAAATTCCTATCAAGTCAATGCTTAGACAGCAGAGTATATGTATATATAAATACGTGGTAAACAATAACATAACGGGACTTAATATAGTTGTACAAAGGAGGAAGACGATACAAATAGGACAAAACCAGAACCTAGAAGATAAGCAGACAATATGTTCAAAAGAAAAATACAAATAGACGAATACAAAATACTCCACAAAAAAAAGACGATTAAGAAAACAAGTTACACCTGCGCTAGACTGAGGTTTCTCTTAAACCGTTGATCAGATTATTTTATGAAATCTATGGCGAGTACAGTAACTGGTAGTTTAGTGCTAGAAAGCACGATTTCCTTTTTCATAAAACAAAGAAATTTGAACTCGCTTTTAATTGCGAACATGTTACGGTATTATATGGTATTGTTCATCATTTTGCTGTTCCTTTTTTCTGAAATTTCTTTGCTAACTCTATTCATAAGCAACTAATCCTTGAAAGATATATATTAAATGCCACTAATGGGTGATGCAAGCTTTTGCACTATGAAAAGCAACAAGTGGTCATGTGATGATTGCATATTGTATCACTTTTTTTAATTTATCATAACTTTCGAATTTTTCTTGTGTTCGTTTATTTTCTCTGTTCACTCCTTTCTTAAAAACCTGTCATTTCATTAGTTCTCGTCAGGAATAAGCTTGTAATATTCGCCACTGTATGACAATAACCATCGATAAATCAGTTCGTCATAAATGCCTGTATCTTCAGTAAAGATATACATTTCCTAAACTTATTTGTAAATTAAAACTGAAACAAATTATTGCTTGACGAACCCGTTTTTGGACTGAATTTCAGACGTTATACCATTCCATGGTACATATTAACGCTGCTTATTTGAGAATTAATCCCATTGATTTGCGTGCATACAGGACAGATGTTATTTAAAGTGACATGTTTACCCCACATCTCTTTGTATTCTTATCATTTAAAGGTTGTGAGTATGAATTACAAATTGTGCTAATTGTTACATAACTGTTTAGTCTTAGACGTAATATAGAGTTATTTGAATGTTTTTCTTCGTGTAGAAAGTTATAACTGAACATATTTTTGCTGAACATGATAGTGCAACAGTACACTTTTGGTGTAAACAATGATTCCTTGGGATATGATAAATCATGTTGTAGAAAATAAATCATAAAAATGTCATGGATAATAAGAACTTTGGACAATTTAAAATTTAATGTCACATAAAGAGATAAAATTTCAAGGTGATAATTCGCCATTAAGCAAAATAAAAAAGAACACTTCCCTTTCCAATGATATAATTTCTCCGATGCCAGTCTATACTTGAAACATTAATCTTAAAATTTCACCATCCCCGCAGCTTGTAGTTGAATTGTTTCCAAATTGTATCAAGTGAAAAGGTATCATGTTTTATGTGAAAATAGTTACACTATATTGTGTACTTCTTAAATATAATAAAGGAGCATGATTCGTAATAAATTTGACAGGTTTTATTAAATTCACTATAACAATACTGTATTCGGTTTCAATCATAAGCTTTCAACAAAAACACACATTAAACTGAAACTAAATGTCTGCATCAATGTATATAAAAATAATAATAATGAAATAAAACCATTCATCGTATATGATACAAATAATAAAGTAGAATGTGTTGACGTATATAAATTTATTGTTATCTATTTATCTATTTCCGTTAATCAATTTTTGTACAAATGAATTACGACAAAAAGCTTCTTATCAGCTTTTTTAAGTTTCTATGTGTAACTTACCATATTTAGAAAATAACAAAAATTTAAAACAAAAACCTTCCTTTTACAGAATGCGTTCGTTTCCTGTCAGATTTTAATTTATGATGTATTTAAGTGTTTAAATCATTTATTATTTGCATGTTTGTAGATATATTTTTTGTAAAAAGTAAATTTCCTCTTTGCTTGAATAGTCCATATGTTACTGCATATCATCTGCCCATTTTTGTGGGACATTTAACTGATTTATTTGAGTTGACTGGATGGTATGTTCTTTCACCCTGGAGCCACTCTACTTCAACACGAAAGGAAACAGTAATAACAGGCCATAAAATACTTTACTCGTGCGCCCTGTAAAAACAAATTGAAATTATACTTGTTATCAATTTTTAAAACGCATTATGATTTTAACATCATTTACTAAATCACAAACTTGTAAACATTTTATGCTTAAAGCGCATCTTTGACGTTGATCATGATGGATTCAAAATGACAAGCAAAGAATAAAACGCACTTCCTTCCAAGTTTGATTCCACATGACGTGATTTTTTGATTGGTCGATTTCATGGTTAATATTCTGGTAATAATTTAAGTCTTTGTTTTGTTTCTTTAACCATTTTTTTCTCACATATTTCTCATTTTCCCGGGATTTGTCTAAACTGAAATGAAATATGCAATTTTTGTTAATATGCATTGTGAAGAACTCTATTGAGTTATATTGATCAGTTTTTAAATGTTTTAAATTTGTTCTGATTTAAGCATTGGATTTTTAAAGTGATATTACAGTTATAATCATCCTAGTTTTGACCACCATTTAATAACAGAGAGCAGAAAATATACAGACATCATACTATAGTTAGACATAATATTTCATTACAAAGTCTTCCTTTCTTATTTCTTTGTATGTAAATGCTTCGGATGTTCAAAAGCAGCAACATTTCAAAAAACAAGGCGCAATAATCATGTATTGAATTGAACAATTAATTATGTAATTTAATATTTGCACTTTATGCAGCGATTAGGATATTATTTGTTCTTTAAAACAGAGTTGGCTATGTTTTGGTATTTACTGTACATGTGAATTTAAGTTATGGGCAATCGCAAGAATTTCGATATGTGTAACATTAAACATATGGTATCAGGTCTAGTGATCAAAACAGCAGCTGAGTAAGTTAGCTACGAATAAGATACATGTATACAAATGTCGTTGTTTTATGCTCCGTAATGATCTGATGAGTCCAGCCTTTCCCAACTAATTTTTACATATTGTTCTAATGTTGTGCAGTTACACCAATGTCGCTCACAAACATGCCCAGTTAACCCCGCCACATTCCTTCTGTGTCTGTCTCGTTAAGAGCCCCTGTACTTTAGTTGTTGTTGTTGGTTGCTAGTTGTAATATTTTTCTCCCGTTTATCGGTTTTAGTATAAATCACACCATTGGTTTTCCCTTTTGATTTGTTTCACGTTGTATCATCCCGGGCCCTTTTACAGCTTACTATATACGGTATGGGATTAATTTATTGTTGAAGGACAGTTACCTGTAGGTCACGTTTACATCCTCGTCCTTTGGTCTTTGGTGTATAATTGTCTCATTGGCAATTATACCACATCTCCTTATTTTTATATAGATAAACGATTAACTTCCCACTTTTCAATTTTTTTGTTATTTAAAAAATTTGAAAAGGGGCAAAAAAAACTGTTACCCCTCTTCTGCAGATTAAAAAAATACTGTTACCTCTCTTCTGCAGATTAATAACACGCTTCCGAATTTCTAATTATGTCTTCCTCATTTGGGAACACTAAATAGCTTACTTAAATTAGATATGAGCCATGCTTAAAACTTAATCGTTTGCGATGCAATTTATTGTCTATTAAACGTATCAGTAAGGTGTAGGCCAATGAGATTTTTTATTTTAGACTTTAAAACTGTTTCCCCTAAAAAAAATATTTATATATTCTATGATATTGAATATATATAAATTGCCAACAAAAGTTATATTTTAAACTTGGACTATAACATTTCAGCAAACGCTTATAGTAATTATATAATTGTTTCCACATTGTCACACAGGCTTTTATAGCATTTTAAAAAGAAAAGAATCTTTCTGAACCACTCTAGCTAGAATATTTTATTCAATTTGTAAAATTCATACTCTTTTATTATTTTGATTCTCTATTAATTCATCTTTTAAATACTTACAATGTGTGTTTATTGTATATGCAAAACTTGCTTTTTCCTTACTATGCACCATATCTGACAAGTTTAAATATTAACAATTTATGCAGTTTGCGTTCGTTTCTATAAAAGCGTTTTTTTTTTTTACATATCATATATTTCAATATCTCTTTAAAATTACTTGAATTATTTATCTAACAAATTTTCAATTATGAATAACAAATAATATCAAAAATCTTTCTAAACTGAGTGGAGGAGAATTAAAGCTTCTTTACTACAGAAATGCTTAAATTTCATTACTGTTATAAAAGCGTGAAAATTTTGCTAATAAATTCAAACAAAATTGAACCAAAATTGTTTGTGTCGATTAAAAGGACTGAATAGATTGCAATAAAGCGATTAAGAAGTCAGATCGTCGTTTTTTGACTTGTCATTTAACCAAACATTTAAGGATATAATTGTTTAAAAATCAAACATAATTTTCGTTCGCTATTTTTCAATCAATGGGTTTGGTCTTAAAATATCTTAACCAATGAAATAGTTAAAGTTATTGAAAGAAAACGAAGTCGCATATCGTATTGACAAGAAAAAAACGATTTTTCTATATAGGGCGGTCCTTTCTGGGCGGGTAACATTAGCAATAGGAAAAAATCAAATACCACAAGATTAAAGCATCAATTATCATTACATTTCTTGTCATTGTCCTTGCAACATACTACGGCAACATTTTTTAACGTCTTTAACGTCTTTTCTTAAAGTAAAAAGGATGAGTTCTGACGAGGAAAAGGGTGATTCTGCAAATTCATTGTTTATGAGAGCATCAGATCGCTACCCTAGAACTCCAAAATGTGCAAGATGTCGTAATCATGGTGTTGTTTCCGCCTTGAAAGGACATAAACGATATTGTAGATGGCGGGACTGTGTTTGTGCTAAATGTACATTAATAGCAGAACGACAGAGAGTAATGGCTGCCCAGGTCGCTTTGAGAAGACAGCAAGCTCAAGAAGAAAACGAAGCTAGGGAACTAGGGATGTTGTACGGACCCACTGGACTACTACAATTAAATCCAGAGACAGTTACTATGTTTCCTGATACCAAGAAATTCCAGACACCTATCAGTACTGAAGAAACTCCCGGTAGGTATTTTATAAAGTTATACATGTAATATGCCATTTAAAAGGATAAACAAAAATAGTTAGTCTTACATTTAATGTATATTAAAACAAATACAATAAAGCAAATGTCACATACCAAATAAAAGGGATATCCGTCAATAAAAGTGCATGTTCATTCCATTTAAAATACAATGTCGAAAGTAAACAGAGTACAATAGAAAAGTATACCTCAATTTGCATATTCATAATTTTGATTTAGACACCTATTAGTACTGAAAAAACTCCAAGAGTTTATTTATTGTTTTGATTATGTTAGGTTTCATTGACTTCTCTCTTTTTTAATTTATCTTGGAGTTCGATATTTTTGTTAATACTTTTTTACTTGCTAGTATATATGTCAAATAACTGCCAGTAATCACAGTAAATAAACAGTCCTGTGGACATTTTGTTTCAATTTACTGTGATTTCAACAAAAATCTGAATCCCTATTATAAAGACAAATTGTGTATTTAGAAATATTTGGCCTCCAAATATCTTTTGTTGAAAACTTGTTTGAAAAACGTGTATGTAGGAAGAAGAAACGATCCCCATGGTTATTGATACATTGTTTAATATTATATAATTTATATGAGAAAATAAAAAAAAAGTATGTGTCTGCAGTCGTTATTTAATTTGAAGAAAAAGCTATTGTGCATTTTATTTTATAGACATACTTAAATAGAAATTTTATGTTAAATTTATGTTCCTTTCAAATAAAATTTAAAAAAAGTTAAATATCGTTTGTTCAAGATGTTGCAGTAAAATATGCTAATCAAAAGTTTAAATCTGAATCATATTGCATCATTTTATCAATAGAATTGTTATCACCATCTTGTTCATCACAATCATGTTTACCTTCCAGATAAGATTTAGGTTGCGAATTTTTATTGGATATAATGATATTCTTGTTTGTTCGAAGTATAAAAAGATAACTCTACATTGTTCCTGGAATTATAGTATATAAATGTTTAAAATAAGGAATATAACTTTCTTTATTAAAGTGTTAAATATATAATTATATTAATACATGTTCTTGATCATAAAGATATAAAATTAAAAAGATGGATTTATCGTATAGCTGTAACTGAAGTATTTCATTTATTCATTGAGATACTAAAATTTTTATTATTGAAAGAAATTTTCCGTAGTCGCGAATAATGCATATTTCGATAAGAAGATCCTTAATATAAAAATAAACTCTTATTTTCTTTATCTACTTAAGATATACAAATGCACTGAATGAGATAAATAAAAGTTTATGTGATTTATCCATAAGTATGAATTGTTGTAAACGAATCATATAAGTATAAATTGTCAACGAATCATACAAGTATAAATTGTAAACGAATACCCATAGATCTTATGTTCCTAGTATTGTCTATTTCTATAACAACACCATAAGACTAACAAACTAGTAGTTAACGTGTGCATGCCTAATGGATTAATTGATTGTTAGTCTTTTGTGTTGCTGTAGTCTTACCCAATGGACTTCAGACTTTTTGATATTTCTGTTTCGCAGTCGATAGTACTTGTATTCGTCTTTTAGTTCATTTGCTTTTGAGTTGTTAGTTCTTCAACTTATATATTTGATTGCAATATAGATATCACTTAATTTTCTCTTTTCCCCTAATCTGATTGTTACAGTACATCTAACTATTATATAGTATGGACAAATGCACTTTTTTTTTATTTGCCGTCACTTTTGATGTTATAACAGATGAAATAATATTGTTGTTGAAAAATTCGAACTCATGATTAAAATTATTTGCGTTTAAATAGATAACAAAAAATGTCTGCATTTACTTCTCAAAGATGATTATTAAAACCGCTGCAGTGTTCTGTACAAACAAAATGCAAATGAACATAGTGTAATATATATGTCTACTGAAAATGATTTGCAATTGTTTATTACTTTTTCATGAACAAATTGATATTTTTTCAATGTTAATCCTAATAACTTGTGTAATTGTATATTTCAAGCTTAAATTACAGAACGTATCACTTTATCAAAACGACTGCACCATTTCAGTGCATTAATTAATGCTTTAAGAAAAAAGGTTTTAATTTGCTAACAGGTTACCGTAGGTCGCAAAAGTGATTTAAACTCTTTTTGTTTATCACCTTTGTTAGTGCAAAGATTTCCGCTTTAGCTATTCAACAAACAAAACACCATATCTTATCAGTAAAAACCAATTCAAAAAGAAACAATTTATTTGTAAAATCATAATCAGATTGCTACAAAATTTCACAATATAGAAATAGAAGTCGCTGTCATGTCGAAGGCCATGTTGTAACTCAATAGCCCTCACAACAATGCTGTTGTAACGAGAAACTCTTCGGTTTCAAGTTATATCATTGTATACTCTGTATATATTTCTATATTTCTGTTGCACTCATTAAAAGTATCAAGTGACATTTAAGGGTGAAAATGAAGTTTTTAATCGAATGACTAGGTTTAAATAGTTTATATTTTTTATACAGAGACGAACTGACTCTCTAACTGATTCACTTCGCCTGTTTTTAAAGTGAGAGTAAAAATTATATCTTTCTCAGTGCACATTCATTGTCCGATCAGAAAATACATTTAATTAGAGATAACACGATTTGTAACACTTTCTTTCACATTTTAACTTTATTTAAAGGAATTATTTGAACACCAGCCGTGAAGTAGTTGGCTGAAACATATCTTGATTTATCTGATCAACACCATTGTACGATTGTTTGAATACGGTCATTTTTGTTCTTGTGCATTTTCTTTTCTGTTTGAACATATTTTAATTCTCTAAACAATATGTTCAAGAAGAATTGAATATTATCATTTTTTCCAATGAACAAATGTCTCCAATTTAAAATACAAGCAGGGCAAGCTTTGAAGTTTTTATTTATTTTAGCAAGCTCGTGGCGATGAAAGTTAATTAAAATTAGAAATTAAAAAAAAACGACGATCATATTACAAAATGAATTAATAGAATATGCATTTCTCAAAAACAATCTTTTGAAGTTTTTTTTTAAATATCAAAATTGTATAGACACTAGATTCAAACAATTTGCTGAATAATAACTACAGTTTTCTTAAATATCCCTGATCATGAACACATTAAAAAAAAAGTTCATTATGACTGTTGTGATATGGAATTACTTTAATTTTTCGCTTTCTTCAATGCATTAATTTGTATTAAGCCACACACATCGCTATAGAAAGTGTTAAGTCATTGAAAATAATGATTCTAGACTCCATCAAATGTAAATATGATTAATGTCCATTGACAATGTATCAGATCGAGTAATTGTTGCCTTGTTATGCATAAATGAGGTAATTATGACGGAAATGGGTGTTTTTATTGGTTTAGTGTTACATTTTATTCGACTTTGAATGAAGTGGAGTGATACATGAAAATTGTTAATTCATATAGAATTATATTATAACCATATCATAATCAGTTAAAAATTAATGAATTTAAGTTGATAGGTTGACTATTCAAATTAACTATGATAATGTTTGAAATGAAAGTAGATTGTATATTAAGAAATTGTATTTTTCAGCTAAACGACAACGACTTGATAAAGACACAGACCATTCTCCATCAGGAAATTCTCCTTCTTCTTCTCCGGATATTAACGAATCATCACGATCATCACCCGGAAACTATCGACATTCTCCTGTACCTTCACCGAAATCATACGAAACGCCAAGCCCAACAGCTGACTCTGCATTTCGCAAATCAAATGAAGAAATCAACAATCTAAACTCACTAAATATGTTATGTCGTATATTTCCACACATGAAACGTAGTGTTTTGCAGCTGATCTTACAAGGGTGTGGCGGTAATATGGTACAGTCAATTGAACAAGTATTGAGTAACCATTGTTCGGAACAAACTGACAGTGGAATACATGCACCAAATCCATTAATGTCGCCATTATCGTCACCATTAGCCGGTACAAACTTTAAATCTGCATTTTCACCTATCTCAACGCTAGCAAACGCTGCATCATTAAATGCCATGAGGTATGCTTGGGGAGGAATAGGCGGTCGAGGTCTTGCATTAGCCATGCCGTATCCACCTATGTTACCAGGTTTAAGTGTCGGTGCTAATTATTCAAGCTTTGAAGGACTATCCAGCAATGGTACGAAGCCATTTCATTATAGCATGTATCCTTGTTGTCCAACAAAACCATTTCCTCAATCGTCAACAGACAAATCAAATTGTCTTACCGATTAAACAGTATATATAACATGGTGCTGTGAATGCTTTCACTCACAGAATAATGGTGCAATAACTGAATGCTCAAATATGTACAGAAATGGTTTTGAATGGTGGGATGTTGTTAATGAAAAGGTTAAGCTATATATATATATATATATATTGTTTGTCACGTCACGTTAATATGTTTATACATCACAAAATGTGTGTTCCAGTTATTTGTTGCATATAGCTTTGTCAAAGATATTGTAGTTATGTAGATATTTGTTGCCAATTAAATTATTTTTTCTGAATTTTATCCTTTTTTGGTTACTGTACAAAATATGATAATGTATGTGCATTTGAAATAATACTCATTTACTATATCAAAGTTTGTTCATGGCCAGTAAAATTAAACAATTGAACGCAAACTCAAAAATACATGAACACACGCATCTTGATTTCATTGGAGATAAAAGCGAGTATAGACCTTTTAACGTTCGAAATGAGCTAAAATGATTTATTATACTTCACGTAAAAATGCAATATTTTGATTGGCTTATACGAGGGTGTTAATTTACTCTTTTTTATGGTAAATACTCTATTATCCTTCACGGAGACGCTTGATCAAGTGTGCGCTTTATTAAATACGACTCTATCCTATGGCAAATACTCTATTACCCTTCACGGAGACGCTTGATCAAGTGTGCGCTTTATTAAATACGGATGGTTGTTATGTACAAGACGTCATAGTTTATTACTTTGAATTTGAAATTTAATCGACAGTAATAACAGAACATTCAGTATAATAAATTAAATAACACATATCTGAGAGGGTGATAGAGCAGGTTGTTACCCCTCGAAAGACATTGTCAACCTTGGCTTCGCCTCAGTTGACAATGTTTTCTCGGGGTAACAATCTATCACCCTCTCAGCTATGTGTTATTTATATAGTGCTATTCATAAAACATTTAAGTCATATGAATTGTGTATAAATGTTACTTGAAATTTGGTGAACATTAGATACTTCGGAAGGACAGATTTAATAATTCCGAAAGCATAATGTGAGACCCTAATCACCACTTAGCCCCCTTTTCACTTGGTACCTGTACCAAAGTTAATGTCTGCAAGTATTATGTTTACAAAAAACACTGAAAATGTGTTGTCATTAAAATGTAAGTTAACTGAAGCTAAAAAAAAAATCAAATATCTTTCTAAATAAAAACATAAGGTGCTATGGTATTGTTGCCAACGAGCCAACATCTATCCATCAGAGATCAAAGGGTAAGGATATACACAATTATAAGTTACCATACGGCGCTCAACAGTGAGTAAAACCCATTCCATACCAAAGAAATATCGCAGCAGTAGTATAGGTTATGTGTTAATCTATGGTGTCGATACTGTTACGGGTAGATTGTATAATGATTTTGTGATTTGCGAACTATATTATTCAAAAGATACCAACTACTTATTGAAATTTTGATTTAATGAAGTTAAATCTCTTTTCGTTTAAGCTTAGTTTTAACTTTATTTAACTGAACGTTTACAACGGCTTTGGTTGATACTAGTATATTAAAGACTTTCTTTGTTAAAACGATCTAAATGATGTGTATATATTTACTAACCAACGTTTGACTCTAGTGTACCAGCAGAAAATTATTTCCGTTTGTCTTTTGAAAAAAAAATTGCTTGGACAGTTGAAGAAATGTTGCTTTGTAATAGTTCTTGTACGGAATTCTTTAGCTGACAGTGAACCTAGGTATCAGATTCAACGTCATAATCCGACAAGACGGGCATGCATATGTATATATCCCACACAATAAACCTGACGCCCATCTTTGGCATATTGGTTCTATTAAAGGACGGGCGAAGGTGACTTTATTTCTATACCCACTTAACTCTTGGGATTTGAAAATTGAATAGAAATCCTTAAGAGGACTTTACAAAACGAAAAAAAAGGTAAAATTGTATTGCTCAAAATTTCAAACAGGATCTGGGCTATAAGATCTAACTATAATCATTCTAACTAATGTACATAAAAAAAATTAAAATGGGAATATAACGGATAAAAAAATATACAGTACTACTAGTAATTTTTGTTTTAGATAAGACAACTATAAATGTCAAATCATGCACCACAAGGTACTTCACTGATATAACATTGTTCACTAGTACACATTTTTGTTCACGGGGCCATGGCAAGCTGAAGTCCGCCTCCGGTGCGGTATTTTCTCGCTGTGTTGAAGACCCATTGGTGGCCTTGGGCTGTTTTTTCTGCTCTTTGGTCGGGTTGTTGTCTCTATGACACATTCCCCGTTTCCATTCTCAATTTTGTTCAATTCTAAGACAAGTTATGACAAAACAACCAAAATATAATAAACCATAGACAACACTGTGGATAAGAAAATACGATTAAATTAAACTTGACTAAATATAAAAATAAGGAGATGTGGTATGATTGCCAATGAGACAACTATCCACCAAAGTACAAATGAAGTGGATGTAAGCAATTATAAGCAACCGAGCGGCCTTCACAATGAGAAAAAACCATACCGTATAGTCGGCTATAAAAGGCCCCGACATGAAAAATATGAAACAATTCAATTGAGAAAACCAACGGCCTAATCTATAACAAAACAATTTACGAAAAACAAATATGATGGACACGAACCAACGACAAACACTGAACTACAGGCTCCTGACTTGGGACAGGCACATAAAGAATGTGGCGGGAATAAACATGTTTGTGAGCGCTCAACCCTCCCCCTAACCTGAGACAGTGGTGTAACAGTACAACATATGAACAAACTATAAAAATCAGTTGAAAAAGCCTAACTCATCAGATGGATACAAATAGAAATACATCTAACAGAAACACAGTGGACGTGGACGGGTACTTATATATACATCCCAAAAACAAAAAGACACTAAGTACAGATCTGAGAGTACTCGCAGTTACTGACAGCTAGTTCAAAGCCAATAACAACTAATGAAAAAAAAATCATGTATCTTAGACTTAAATATCAATCAGTACACATCCAACATCCAATGGAATTTAGTATAAAGACATCATTAACAGTCAGAGAAAAACATGACCTTGTGCAATGCCAAACTATAGGTATCGACAGATTGTAGTACCGTGAAAGTACATATGTGTAATATTTAGTATGGTTTTAATTTACTGATAACAAAATCAATATGTATACCAATAAAAAAACAATATTCAAAGATTTAATTACAGTGTTGAATAGGTAACCTTTTAGAATAAGTTTATTTAAAAGATTGATAAGTTTACACGGATTGTTTCTAAATTTCCGGGCTCGGTTTACAACATCACCGTAAAATGTGCTATTCCGTTTGAAATAAGTTTTCTACAGGTACAGCCAAACTTGCAGACCAAATCAGAATTTAGTAAAGGTTTTAAGTAATTTGTGGTAACGAAATCCCTGACTTAATAATTTACTAGTAATACAGAGATTACGCTCATTAAAATCCAAAACGTCACTACAGACACGAGCATAGCGAACGTGTTGTGATATATAAACACCGTAAGACGGTGCCAAAGGAACATCACCGTCCAATAAGGGAAAATTAACACTAGGGAAAGAATAATCATCCCTTTTGTCGTAAATTTTTGTGTAAAGTTTCTGGTGTAATACTGAAATATCTAAATCTAGGAAAGGACAGTTATTGCTGTTGATATTAGATTTATTTAAAGTAAGTTCCTTTGGGTAAATTTCAGCAGTATAGTTAGAGAATTCTTGATTATTTAACGAAAAAATATCATCAAGATAACGGTAAGTGTTGTTGAATTTATCAATTAAAGGGAATTTAGACGGTTCTTGACTGAGTTTGGTCATACACTACGATTCATAACAATAAAGGAACAAGTCTGCTATTAAAGGACTAAGTTCAAAATGACAAGGAATTATAAACAAAAACCCCAAAACGGATAAAATATACAAACAATAAGCATAGCAACTTTGTATGGATGTACTTTAGATCGTTTTGTTTCTGTCCGAGTATGTGAGTTCATTTGCTCATCGTTAGGATCAAGATTTAGAAAGGAAACATCAGACTCATTAGGTTATTTTCGTAAATCTCTTAATTGGTAATGATTGCTCATCTCCACATCGCTTATAACCCGTTTTTCCTAGACCAACATCAAGTTCAACCCAACTAAAACTAGAAGTTAATTGTATCCACCAAAAGGAAAGACAATTATTAATACTAATCAATTATGAAAACACAATCTGATCAAGTAACATGAAGAAACTAGAGCAAGATACAGAAAATAGGTATTTGTTCATAAAAGGCTGCCACATACATCCTTCAAAATATACATATCGGAATTATATTTCTTCACTTTCCCATAATTTCGTTATTTTCTTAACGAATCTTGTGTATCGACGCCAATTAAAACATACGTAAACGTCCTAGTACAAACAAACAAACAAACCCTCGGATAAAACAGAAAAGGAATCCAATAAAACTCAAATGGAGAGAATTTCTAAAGTCATGATGGATATGACATGTGAAAGGTAGGAGGAATATGACGAAACAGGTAATACAATCAGATGGATAGTAATGGATATGTGCGATCTATGACAGAGTTATGTTTCTAGCAAGCGGAGAAACTGAAGCATTAACGATTAAACAATTTGTGTTACCGACTATACAACTTTTAAAAAAGTAATAGTATGTTTTTTTTTTCTTAAAGCCTTGCTAGAGAAGTTACTAGGTTATCGCGTTGTATCAAAACACGCAGCTATTGGTAGTTATATTTGCTATTACATTATCATGTATTAATCAGCTGTTTTCATATTTAATCTTTCTAAAACTTGGTAAATAACCTAAATTAATATCATTGTGATATTTATATAATGCCTTTGTGCATCGTGTTTACATTCGCCCTTGTCCTTTATACATTCGGTGCCTCTCTTTTTTCTTTTAAAGCTATTCCAAGAGTAATAATTTCTTCCAATTTGGTCATTTAGACAGCCTCCAAGACAGTCTTTAAGATATCTGCCTTTAAACACTTGAAATTAAAAGTTTTCCATGCAAAGTTAAACAATTTAAAAAGATATACATTTATTAGTAATTTAAAGTAAAGCAAGCGCTTTGGACGCACGAAATTAATAAATTGGTATTTTCATTTACTTTGCATTATGCGAATGAGAATGACTACAAACTGTAGCTTCTCTCGTAGAATGGATAACTTTACCCTTTAGTTTCTAGTTCCACGATTCAGATTTTGTCTTTTTACTGAATTACTCTATTGAACGCAAACATCACATCGAACTTGAAATGAAGAAAATCACATATACAGCAAGATCTGCCCAATATCTTCTCTCAGTGAATGTTATTGAGAACCAAACTTTCCGATAAAATATGATTTTAATACAGCAACATTCCAACAACACCCTCATAAGAAGTATATTACTCAATTTCGATTCAATACTCAAGTGTTTGTGTTTCCTCCTTGAATATCCTTGATACAGGGACGTTGAATTCAAAGAAGCTACTGACTTAAGGAGGTTAAGGAGGTTAAATGAAAAAGGTTATCTCCTCAAAGTTAACGGATGCCATCATGATTTTGTTGACTTATAGAATAACACAGATGACCATGGATAGAAAATTACTACTAATATTTTAATTCATGCTTATTAGTATTTCATATCCCAACTCGTTCGCTATGCGCGTGTCTTTTGTGACGTTTTGGATTTCAATGAACGTAATCTATAATGTATTACTGGTAAATTATTAATTCAGGAATTTCGTTACCACGAATAACTTAAAACCTTCAATAAATATTTCCATAGATACAATGATTTGGTTTGGATGTTTGGTTGTACCTGTAGAAAATTTTCTTTAAACGGGATAGCACATCATAATTTTAACGGAGATGTTGTTTACAGAGCCCGGAAATTTAGATACGATCCGGGTAAACTTATTGATCCTTTAAATAAACTTATTCTAAAAGGTTACCAATTCAACACTGTGATTTTGTTATCAGTAAATTAAAATCAAACTTAATATTATTTTTTATATACATATGCACATCCATGGCTCTACAATCTTTCGATACCTGTATCTTGGCATTGCACAAGGTCATGTTTTTCTTTTTTCTTATTCTAAATTCCATTTGATGTTGGATGTATACTGATTGATATTTAAGTCTAAGATACATGATTTTTTTTTCATTAGTTGTTATTGGCTTTGAACTAGCTGTCAGTAACTGCGAGTACTCTCAGATCTGTACTTAGTGTCTTTTTGTTTTTGGGATGTATATATAAGTACCCGTCCACGTCCACTGTGTTTCTGTTAAATGTATTTCTATTTGTATCCATCTGATGAGTTAAGCTTTTTCAACTGATTTTTACATCGCGATGACCTTGAGGTCATTCCGATGTATTGCTATCGCCTAGATTTCCATTATGTAAATTAGTTTTGGGTTTGTAACCGATCTATAAACATGATAAATATGCGCACATAAACGAGTGCAAAATAGCATTCCTTATCGTTTGATATAAATACATCTCTTCAATGAATACTGATAAAAATATTTTTGTTTACAACATAGATTAATAATATGAAAATGTTTTGTAGTTAGATATATATATATATATAAGTAAAAAATCATTGATAATATCAATGCACACGTACCGAAAAATTGTGTTAAAGCATGCGGAAGAATATCCCAAAGAACGTTATGCGACAATACCGGCAAGGACCGGTAACTCTGTAATTGTTTTTGCGGGAAAATATGAATGCCTACTCGTATCCAATCTTAGAAAAATCGAATTTTTACAGAAAAGTGTCCACCATGCACTTGCATTGCACTATTATTAGAATAGTAGAATAGAATGATATACAAATGGATGCAAATCATATATATATGTAACTGTTATTTTAATATAATATATAACAACAAATCAGTGTATACTGATTTGTATCACTACAATATAATAGTTATTACGGTGAAGTTGAATTTCCTGTCATTTATTCATCATCCACGCACGAACATGTCTCAGAAAAAAATATATCTCTGTACATTAACCTCAGTTTCAGGTAAAGAGATATGTTGTTTTTTCTGAGACAAGTGCTTTTGACCATCCTCAAGAACATGTGGTCATCCGATGTTCAGTACTTCAGTACTTTGATTATAGTTTGTTCTTATGTTGTACTGTTACACCACTGTCTCAGGTTAGGGGAGGGTTGAGCGCTCACAAACATGTTTATTCCCGCCACATTCTTTACAAGTGCCCTACCACTCCGGTCTGAGTTTTTTGTTAGATGTATTTCTTCTTTGTATCGATCTGATGAGTTAAGCCCTTTTCAACTGATTTTTATAGGTAAACTTTGTTCTTATGTTGTACTGTTACACCACTGTCCCAGGTGTTGGCACCTTCAAACTAGTTTAATCCCGCCACATTCTGTATGTGCCTGTCACAAGTCAGGAGCGTGTTATTCAGTGGTTGTCGTTTGTTGCTGTGAATCATATTTGTTTTTCGTTCATTATTTTGTACATAAATCTGGCCGTTAGTTTTCTTGTATGAATTGTTTTACATTTGTCATTTCGGGGCCTTTTATAGCTAACTACGTGGTATGGGTTTTGCTCATTGTTGTAGACCGTACGGTGACCTATAGCTTTTCACTTCTATGTCATTGGTCTCTGGTGGAGAGTTGTCTCATTGGCAACCATACCACATCTTCTTATTTTACCATTACGAAACAATGGATACTGTAGGCGAATGGTACCATCGAAGCATATATGAATAAACTGGATTGATGGATTCAATGCTTGCTTAACGTCCAGTGGCAAATAGTTCATGCATATTCAGGACGGGAGCAAGCTAACAATTATTCAATTAGGTAGAATCTGCAAAGCAAGTCAATAGGGATGAAAGCCGGTCAGAAAATTTAGACTGCCAATGGAAAATATATATCAGAGAGGGGCAGAAATTGTGCAACAGGCCACCTACGAACTCCCTAAACGAGTTAAAGCAGTGGTTCTTTGATGTGCAGAGATTATGACATTATCCCTACAGAAAACATCGGATTTAATGTCCTAATTTCGATCAAGCGTGGCTGCGTATTTATGAATCCAACATAGTCGCACGGACGCACGGTTATTTACTGTCCGAATGAAGAAGTCCTGGTATGACCATATTTCTATTCTCCAATCGTTCGTAGGGTCAAAATAAAAGGAGACGTGTGGTATACGAAATATGAAAGCAACCCAACACAAAAAGCAAAACACGCTATGAGGTCGTCACAAGTCTATAACAACAGACAAGAGTCTAAATAATATGCCAAGTTCTAAATATCCCTATATAATTAAAATAAACTATTTTAAATCTGCCATCAATACCAAAATACCCAAATTGCAATAACATATCATATATAGCACACAGCAACCTACGATGTACCTGATTTGGGACATGCACGTGAATATGGGGTGGGGTTAACCTATCATCTGACATCTTAACCCTCCCCCTTTTAATCTCAATCGCTTGAAAAATTGAAAATCTACCAACAGTGTTATCGATCCATTGTTATTTCGGCATGTAAATTTTTATTTTGCACAGCTAATATAAAAATAAGAAGATGTGGTATGATTGCCATTGAGACAACTCTCCACAAGAGACCAAATGACACAGAAATTAACAACTATAGGTCACCGTACGGCCTTCAACAATGAGCAAAACCCATACCGCATAGTCAGATATAAAAGGTCTCGAAATGACAAATGTAAAACAATTCAAACGAGAAAACTAACGGCCTAATTTATGTACAAAATAATGAACGAAAAACAAATATGTTACACAGCAACAAACGACAACCACTGAATTACAGGCTCCTGACTTAAACGAGGTTAAACTAGTCTGAAGGCGCCAACCATTCCCCTCACCTGGCACAGTGGTGTAACAGCACAACACAAGAACAGACTATGAAACACAATAAACGAATAACAACTATGAGAAACAGCAAAAAACGACAACCACTCTATTACAGACTCCTGGCTTGGGAAAGGCACATATAGAATGTGGCGGAGTTAAACTAGTTTGAAGGCGTCAACCCCACCCCAACCTGGGACAGTGGTGTAACAGTACAACACAAGAACAAACTATAAAAATCAGTTGAAAAAGACTTAACTTTTCTGATGGATACAAATAGAAATACATCTAACAAAAACACAGAGTGGACGTGGCAGGATACTTTTACATCCCCACAACAAAAAGACACTAAGTACAGATCTGAGAGTACTTGCAGTTACTGACAGACTGACAACTAATAAAAAAAAATATGCATCTAAGACTAAAATATCAATCTTTGAATTCACTTGAATTTAACTGAAAATCAAATATGTTGGATCAAGTATGATTTAAATTCTTGTATAATATATTATTGGAAGCGGAAATTATTTGTTATTTCCATGCACCCGTTTTTTGTATATTTGAAACCTAATTTGGTAAACATTGTAGTAATTTTTGCTTGTAAAATGTATTTGTACATTTCTGTTAACCGCGCTTATATCCTGTTTTTTGCTCACCTTTCCAAAGGAAATGTGAACTTTTGATATCACGTCGTCCGACGCGTCGTCCGTCCGGTGTAAACTATTTCAAACATCTTCTCCTCTGAAACTACTAAACCAATTCCAACCAAACTTAAGCTGAATGATCCTTAGGGTATCTAGAATAAGGTTTGTGTTTTATTTTTTGTTTCGTCAAAAAACATGGCCGCCATGGCTAAAAATAGAACATAGGGGTAAAATGCAGTTTTGGCTCATTTCTCAAAAACTAAAGCATTTGGAGCAAATCTGACTTGGGGGTCAATATGTTCATTAGATCAAGTTCTATCAGCCCTGGAATTTTCAGATGAATCTAACAACCCATTGTTGGGTTGCTGCCACTAAATTGGTAATTTTAAGGAAATTTTGCAGTTTTTGGTTATTATCTTGATAAATATTATTATAGATACAGATAAACTGTAAACAGCAAAAATGTTCAGCAAAGTAAGATCTACAAATATGTTTAATATGACCAAAATTGTCAATTGACCCCTTAAGGAGTTATTGCCCTTTAAGGACAATTTTACACAATTTGTTGATCATGTTTTCTAACTTTAAAAAATCTTCTCCTCTGAAACTGCTAAACCAAATTAAACCAAACTTAAGCTGAATGATTATTAGATTATCTAGAATAAACTTTTTGTTTTATTTTCTGTTTCCTCAGAAAACATGGCCGCCATGGCTTAAAATAGAACATAGGGTAAAATGCAGTTTTTGACTTGTATCTCAAAAACTAAAGCATTTAGAGCAAATCAGACAGAAGTTAAAGTATTCATTAGGTCAAGGTCTACATGCCCTGAAACTCTCAGCCAAATCGGATATCTGATTTTTAGGTTATTGCCCCTGAATTGATGATTTTAAGGAAATTTTGCAGTTTTCGGTTATTATCTTGAATATTATTATAGAAAAAGATAAACTGTAAACAGCAAAAATGTTCAGCAAAGTAAGATCTACAAATAAGTTTCTAGACCAAAATTGGCAATTGACCCCTTTAAGGAGTTATTGCCCTTTAAAGACAATTTTTCACAATTTGTTCATCTAGTTTGCTTACTTTAAAAATTCTTCTCCTTTGAAAATGCTGAATCATTTCAGCCAAACTTGGGCTGAATGAGTTTCAGGGTATCTAGTATAAATTTTGTATTTTATTTCCTTGTACGTCAAGAAACATAGCCACTATGGCTAAAATGGAACATAGGGGTAAAATGTTTTTTTTTTTTTGCTTTTGAAGAAAATATGACAGATACAAAGAACATTTAAATGGCATTTTTAAGCAACTCATTTAAGAATTGAATGCTTCTTTTTGTAAATTTATTGGGGTGTAAAAGCGTTGACCAAAGTACATTTTGTATGAAGCGCGGAAGCCCTTCATTCTAAAAATGTGCGCACGGTCAACGCTTTTACAACCCTATAAAATTACTAAAAGAAGCATTCAATACTTAGTTTAAGCAATATTTATTCAGATAAATCAACATTAAACGATATGATACAAATGAAATAAATATTAAGGATTCAGAAACAAGCAAATTTGCTTTTACAAATCTGTCTCCTTTTACACAAATAATACACTTATTGAACAATACATAAATATAAATGCTGACATGCTCTGTAATAAATATATGAATATTAAAAGTAGAAAATACATTACAGAAGAAGAAGAAAAAAATACAAAAATAAACATGAATTTTTGTAATGTATACAGTGTGAAATGCTTGGGTTCCTATTGAATGGTGAAGCAGTAACATCAAGGGTTAAAACGTTTGCTTTTGATAATATATTTCTGCACCAAACTAAATAAATGACTATTTTGCTCATCTGAGAGTACCGTTGATCTAAAAAGCAATATTTTTGTGTCAACTTGGACAGGAAGAACTGAAACAGAAGCTAATAGTTCATGTCTTAAATCAGTGTATATTGGACAAGATAACAGGAAGTGAGAATTTGTTTCTACATCACCACAACGACAATCTGGAGAGTCTACTAAATTGCGAAGGAATAGGTGAGAATTCAATGAACTTGAATCCATTCTTAAGCGAGCATGAAGAATTTGACCAAGACGATATCCCACGTAATAATAGCTTTTAGAGAAAAATTGATTAAAAATCTGAAAATTGTACAAAATGAGGAAATATATCAGACTTTTCTAGTGTTATGAATGTCATATCAATCCGACTCCCCAACAGCTCTAAACTCACAACTAAAGTACATTGTATTATGCACTGCCATTTGGGGGGGGGGGGGGGGGGGGGGGCAGTTAAATTCAACTATAAATTGACAAATACCACAGCATTATACCATTATCTAGTAAAATTGGGTACCACTGGTTTGATACATCTACTGATGGACTGTTATTTCCCGGTCGTATCTAAGTAGCTTGGTACTTTGGTACTGGCATGAAAATACGAATTTGTTTTAATAAAAGGAGAAGGTATGATTTAGTTATAAATTGAAAAATTACACTGTATTATACCTTTATATTTTGATATGGAAACGGGGAATGTGTCAGAGAGACAACAACCCGACCAAAGAGCAGAAAACATGCCAAGGCCACCAAAGGGTCTTCAACGCAGCGAGAAAATTCATCAACCGGAGGCGGTAATCAGCAGGGACATAAACAATAATGTATACTAGTTCAGTGAAATGACATATATAGAATATAGAATGGAAACAGGGAATGTGTCAAAGAGACAACAACCCGACCAAAGAGTAGAAAACAGGCCAAGGCCACCAATGGATCTTCAACGCAGCGAGACAATCCCGCACTTGGAGGCGGGCCTCAGCTGGCTCCTTTTAACTTCCATTTCGCTGAACTGTCATACATCATTGTTTATGGGCCAGCTGAGATCCATTCAAGGTGGCCTTGGCCTGTTTTCTGCTCTTTGGTCGGGTTGTTGCCTCTTTGATACATTCCCCGTTTTCATTCTCTGTTCTATTATTTGTCGAATCTGACACAGTACAATTGGTACGGGTAATTTCATTATTGTGATGTCAAATACTAGTAGTCAATTAATAATGTAAAAAAAAGTATTATTAGTTTTTTTAAGCAGTAAACTCTTGGAGTAAATAATCTGGGAATACAAAATTATTTGAAGAACAGTTACTCAAAAAACCAAAAGGACCTCTTATCTTCACTGGTCCTTTGCTACTTGTGAAGGTTATCTGAACTAACCCTCATCGTGTATTTTACCGTTACTCTTTACATTTTCGTTTTGGTAGTCTTTTGTTTGCTAAAAATAATCAACTATTCCATAAAGGGATAGTAATAAAATCTCCTTTTGCCGTTTTACTTGTAATGACTTCGGCAATGTTTGTTGGTAAGTTATAAAATACCATGTACTTTTGAAATTTGACACTCTTTAACTGATTATGACCAAGGGTTCGAATCAGTCATTGAAAAATTAAACTCAGAATGTGATGGCAATGAAAATACCGTATATCGGCGAAATTTTGGTTATCTTCGCGAAAAACATTTCACCACGAAATTTAAGCACCCTTTTCATTTTAGATTTACATATATCGATTCCGAAAAAAACACCACATAATGTACCTTACAGTTAAATCTGAGATTTTTTATTCATGAAGTGATCTAATGCATGCGAGTATTATGTAATACTATTGTATCTTATAACATCGATAGCACTTCTGTGTCATGTGATGAATGGATTCGGGAAAGAAAAAGATCATCAACCCAGATCGTTAACATATTTAGAACAGCTGTGGATCTAATCAAACTAAATAGGAATATTGAATGCATGTTTCTTTTGAAGTAACATGCTAGTAAATAGATCATCAATTGAGATTTATGTGACATGTTATAAGCAGTTATATAGTTTAGAACAATGAGGATCTATTTGGTCCACTAATAAATGCATCCTAAATGACCACTTAGGACAGTAATACCAAATCTCCACCAGTCTATCTTTTTCTTTGAAAGGCATTACGATTTTTAAAGTCATATCCATCAGCATGAGCAGTAATTATAAAAAATCATAAAATTATCTGGACATCTAACGACTTTGAATATCCAATGAGGTAGGAAATTGCATGGTCTGGTCATTTGCACGTAGGAATCTCGTCATCTTTATAACATTTGAAATCCTATACCTTTGGCAAATCGTTATTGATTAACAACCATCATCAAATTCTTAATATAAAATTATCAGATTCAGATTTAGTTTTTTTGCATCATTTGCAACTGTACAATGTGACAGCATGTAATTGTATATAATGATTATGTAAGATAGTATGTATTAATGCGTTTGTGCAAAAAGGAAAAAGTATTAATGCGTTTGTGCAAATGGAAAAAAGTATTAATGAGTTTTATATAATAGATAAACATAAATGATAATTTCGAGAGAAAAAAACACTTCGTTCGCCCCAGCGTCAGAAACTTGTACATAATATAAAAAATGATGAAGATATATATGTAAAGTTTTGTTCCGTAAAAAGAGAAACTAGGTTCAAATTCAATATTTAAGCTATGATTATAATCAACGTTGTTTTTTAAATAAGATTCCGCGATCAATTTCATGACGCAAACGGGGTAATTTTAAAAGTTACAATGAAAAGGTACATTTGATACCTGTAAAATTATTAAAATTATTGAAAAGACCGTTGAAAGGAGATGTTTAGTAATAAATAATCGTAAGTAAACAGGAAAATGACATAGCAGAATTTGTATCTCTCCCATGATGTTAATTTTGTAATTATTGTATGTGCCTAAAATGACTAATTGTTTTATAATTATAGAAATTAGCATTCCCTGTCAAGATATCTATTGTCTATTAGGTGGATTCGACTTCCTTCAATATTGACCAGAAGTCAATGAATTTCATAATTTTCTTACATATTACAGCCTCGACAATACTTGTTAAAAGTTGTTATAACACTAAATATATCTGATTTTTTTTTATTATCAATACCATATGAGCTTACAGAAATAATGTTGTAGGCTCTTAGGTATAACAAAATCTATATATTGATATATAACACTTCATCAATTTCGTGCGTCCGAAGCACTTTTCTAGATTTGCCTATAAATAGATCAGGAACGCTCAAATCAAAACTTTTGAAAACCAGGGATGTTTAAAACCTAGACTCGTGAAGAGCATATATGACATGCAAAAGGGACCTTAAAATAGACAAATCATCTACGGTCAAATTTGCTTGTATCTTATACATTGTATAATCTAATGCCTCATCAAAACTATGTAATTGTGCATAAACTAAGGTCGCAACTTCCTCAGATGTTCTTACGCGTCAGTTTGGCTATTCTATCAGAACATTTGGTTTTTATTATTCCAAACGCATCATATTGTTGGCTTTCCAAACTTTCGATCACGAGCCGTACCACGTGAGCCGTGCAGTACCATGAAGGTTAATCAAGAAACACGTGTTTTGCGCTAGGAAATCCCGTCATTTGTTTATGATATATGCATTGTCATTCTTGATATCTAACATACAACAGACGTATCAAAACAATTGTAGTATTAAAATCTGTTAACAAATTGCATAAATTATACATACAAAAAAACTGTACAGGGAGGTATAAGTATATAGACAGGATAATTGACCTTCGTTCTACATTAGAACACAGAACAACTCATGTCTTACAATAATGATACTACCACGGCATCGAGGGAGACAAAATATTTCCATAAGTGGATATTTCTTCTCTCGAGATAATAAAATTTTCATATTTGAAACGCGAGGTTTGCCGAGCTTTTAAGATATTTAAAATATTTACTGTCGAGAGAGGAGAAATATCGTATTGCACGACATTTGGATGTGGAATCTGTTTCTATAATGATGGAGAAACTTTATCTTTCTTTTTCAATGATCTGCAAAACGATGTGTCCTTTATATGAGACGTCATCATGCATGGTCGCCTTTTTTCGTGATGTCACAATAGAAAATACAGAGGAAAGCAACGAATTTATAATTTAATTTCGACCAATGAAGTGCTGAGATCAAACGAACCACACGTTAATCATAAGAAAATAATCAATCGGGTGTGAATATAAATCGGGTAAGAATTAGAGAAACAAGGATAAAACTATAATTTTGTGACCCAAGAATTGTTACGTTTCCTATGGTACCTTTTTAACTGATTTTGAATATCTATGGCGGACAACGCATGCATATATATATATATATATATGGAGTCATTAAAACTGTCGACGCACCGTTTTAAGTTGTAGCGATTTCCTCGAGCTTTTTCTCCTGATGAATATATTTGAAATAAATTTACGAGTTTTTTTTTTATCGATAAACCACTGTTGCTCCTTCTCCCAGTACGCACGTCTTAAATGACCGAAATGTTTTGTAAACTAAATAAATAAAAAGGTTTGAGAGCATAAATAAAGACCCGACTCGTTCATCTAGATATTTCCTTAAACTAAATATTTACAAAAGTTCTCTCCCCTCCCCAAATCAAAAAGCCATATCTAAGCAGTTATTATAATACCAACTACTAATGAAATGATTTGTTGGTCACTGTTTGCTAGTTTTACAAAACATCTGAAGCATTTAGCATTTGTCATATTTTCTATTACAGTTTACCATATATATAAGAATATTATTTGCATGTTAACACAATGTTCTGTTTTAGTCAAGGCAGACTCGTTGGTTGATAGAACAAATATAATTTACAAATTCAAAATCTAAAATTTTAACACACTAAGGTTAATGCATGTGATCTTTCGATTCAATTGGGTCAGTTATGTCATAAGTGATGATCGTAAACAAAAAATGCAAATAACAGGTTAAAATGTTCATTTTCAAGGGCAGTTATTCCAATAAACAGTCATTTGACTTATTTAATCATTTGAATCATTTGTTGATCGTCCTTCCCTTCGCCTATATCATCCTGCTCAGTCGCTCCCTAATTTTCGCATCACGGTTTTGAGCAGTGAGCAGAAATTGTCATATATATTCGAGGAAAGGCAACGTCTGCTTTCAGATTTTTTGTTAACGAAAAAGCAAGAGACGTGAGATAAGGATGGATGATGCTTCAATCGGGTGGTATGTGGTGTTCTCGCTTGTATTTCACGGAACACTAGAGCTATTGTTCTTGATAAAAATGTAATGCATGCCATTATGAAAGTTTGTCATCAGGTCGCTCGTTAACGGTCTCACAAACACAACACTGTAAACGATTGAACACAAGTATGCATTACTTTTGTATGAAACTGTTTAGAATATTTTAAAAGCAGTTTGAACCCGTTATCAATATATGAATTTATTCCTAAATGTTTTTTTTTTTCATTCAGAGAATATATTACAGTTCGTTTAACCAAAGAAATTGAAATCAGGAAAAGGTTTTATTTCTTATCCTAAAGAACTAGTGTCTGTAGCAGTTTTTCGTTGTTTAAGATGCTTCTTTCAATCACATCTGATTTTTTCAACAATTATATTTTGAGTATTCCCATTTTTACATCGCGATGACCGTGAGGGCATTCCGATGTATTGTTGCCACAGAGATTTGACTTTCGTTTTTGACTGGTTATCGAGTGCAAAATAACATTCCTTATCGCTTGTTATAAATTCATTTCTTCAATGAATGCTCATAAAAATATTTTTTTTAGAACTTAAATCAATAATATAAAAATGTTTTGTCATTAGAAATATATATATATATAAATAAGTAAAAAAATCATTAATATCTATGCACACGTACAGAAAAATTGTGCTAACGCATGCGGAAGAATATCACAAGAACGTGTTGCGGGAAAATATGAATGCCTACTCAAATCCAATCTATTAGAAAAATCGAATTATTACAGAAGAGTGTCCACCTTGCACTTGCACTGCACTATCATTAGAATAGTAGAATAGAATGATATACAAATGGATGAAAATTATATATACATGTAACTGTTACATACAAATATTAATATGATATGCAACAACAAACCAGAGTATACTGATTTGTATCACCAAGGATTTGTATAGTAAGATCTTACTATACAAATCCTTGGTATCACTACAATATAATAGTTATTACGGTGAGGTTGAATACCCGTCATTTATTCATCATCCACGCACGAACTTGTCTCAGAAAAATATATATCTCTGTACATTAACCTCACTTTCAGGTATAGACAAGTGCTTGTAACCATCCACAAGAACTTGCGGTCATCCGATGTTCAGTACTTCAGTACTTTGATTTTTTATGGTTAACAACTATATATGCTTGAACAAATGATCTACCGTCTTTTAGTAATGATCTTTGGAGATTATTAAACCGCCCATATGACGCGTGCCTTTCTGTATAAAGTGTGTGGACATTGGTTTTAATCATTAGTTGGGATTATGTTTACAAAAATTAACTGTTTATGAAAGCCACCGACGGGAAACCTCAATTATTTTTGTTTGTATTTTATGGTCCAAATATCTACGCTTATATATCAAGTATTTATACATTATTGTTTTTTTTTTATTATTATTTCTTTTGCTTGAACGTTCCTGGTTAAGGTTTATCCTGAAAAGCGCTTCGGACGCACCAAATCTATAAAGTGTGTTTTTTCTTCATTTTCTGGCACAGGGTCAATATCGCTGCTGTTAGAGTGCTTGTCCGGAGTGTATCATAAACCCAGTATTCAGGGCTTTACCATTGACATGATTTATAACATACCTTTAAATTCTACATTGAAAGATTGACAAATTATTACGAAAAAAGCGCTTCAACTCCATTAGGCAAAATTAACCTACGGTTGATTTGGCTATTCCTTTTTTGTTCCTTTTGGGCATAAAGCTCCAAGCGTATACAAGTTTTTATACATCCTTGGCTTTCAATTGTTGTTGGCTTGAGCGTTGCTGAGTATGATAAATCAAAAAAGATGAACCACATCTATGAAGTGTTATTTCTATACATAGTATTAAAGTTTTTTAAACTTCATACAGATTTACTAAACCATAATTCTTCCATTATTCCACTGTTACTTATATGAATCCTATTTGAACTAATTTGTCCATAAGTGCTGACGCCAACACCAATCGACCAACCAATCAATCAATCAGGTTAAAAAGACCAATCATTGCATGTCATATTACCTGCATCTCTATTTTCTTATCATATGAGTTGCGTTATCAGTTATTGTAGAGTATAAGTTAATAATGTTAATACCTCTGGGTAAAAGTATAAGTTAGTATTGTTAATGCCGCTGGGTAAAAAAGAAGGTAGAAAATACAATGAGGGCATTATCAGTTATTGTAGAGTATAAGTTTATAATTTTAATACCTCTGGGTAAAAGTATAAGTTAGTATTGTTAATACCGCTGGGTAAAAAAGAAGGTAGAAAATACAATGAGGGCATTATCAGTTATTGTAGAGTATAAGTTTATAATTTTAATACCTCTGGGTAAAAAAAGAAGGTATAAAATACAGTGAGGGCATTAGAAAACCACGTAAAATAGAACAACGGTTCAGAAAACACTATACAGAAAACTAAAAATGGAACAACACGAAGACCACCAAACAAAGGGGGTAAATACATGTGCTCGGGAAGGATCAGTGGTTCCTGCTCCAGTAGTGACACCCACCATGTTACTGTTAAAATACGTTGATGAGTCATATCCGGTGATTGGGCATCACTCAGTAGAGGATTTTTTAAATATATATTTTCTAACCCTAACACATCACAAAATTCATGGACCATCTGATTTTGGTAAATTACATTTTAACATTTGATAATACCCCTAGACTGGATACACACGAAGGAGTGACAGCAAACAGACGTTTAAAACATATATTCCTGGTAAAACTACCTGAGCATATGCGCTTTGAGGTTTCTAACATAAATACGACTCAATTGAAAAATGAATTACGAACTTTTAACACTTATACTAATATTAATGCCACACTTTGGTTAAAGATGTTGAAATAGATCCATTTGAAGTATCTTTAACCTAAAAGTTCCCCACAGTCAATTATCTTTGTGACGAGTAAATAGTAAAAGGATAATGTGCTAATTTCAGATGTAATTGGCCGAAGCAATGAAGCTGAAGACGACTTTTGATATAAAGATCAATGAACATGTTTATTTGAATTGACTAATGTGTGCAATGAAACATTATAATTCAATTAAGTGATTTTCAGTTTTTCTATTGCATAAAATCTTGACCGAAAATTTAACTTGGCCTTAATGCCCTTATTAATTACCTCCTACTTTCTGTTGGTGCAAGCACTGACCAGTGTTCAATAAGAGTGTGTTATAAATTCAAAATATAATTTCAGTTCTACCTCATTATTGAGATAATTGTAATTTCAATGAACTTTGGATGCTTTTTGATAATTGTAAAAAATTTTAATTTATTTTTAATATGAATTATTTTTTATCTTTTATTTAGAAAGGAGAAAATCAAACCCCATAAGTCAAAGATAGATTAACAGATTCATATCCAGCCATAATTCAAAGATAAATATACAGATTCATATCCAGTCATAAGTCAAAAAGAGATAAACAGATTCATATCCAGTCATATGCCAAAAAGAGATATACAGATTCTTATCCAGTCATAAGATAAAAATAAATATACAAATTCATATCCAGCCATAAGTCAAAGATAGATATACAGGTTCATTTCCAGCCATAAGTCAGAGATAGATATACAGATTCATTTCCAGCCATAAGTCAGAGATAGATATACGGATTCATATCTAGTAATAAGTCAAAGATAGATATACAGGTTCATTTCCAGTCATAAGTCAAAGATAAATATACAGATTCATTTCCAGCCATAAGTCAGAGATAGATATACAGATTCATGCCATAAGTCAGAGATAGATATACAGATTCATATCTAGTCATAAGATAAAAATAAAATATACAAATTCATATCCAGCCATAAGTCAGAGATAGATATAAAGGTTCATCTCCAGCCATAAGTCAGAGATAGATATACAGATTTATTTCCAGCCATAAGTCAGAGATAGATATACAGATTCATATCTAGTCATAAGTCAAAGATAGATATATAGATTCATTTCCAGTCATAAGTCAAAGATAAATATACAAATTCATTTCCAGCCATAAGTCAGAGATAGATATACAGATTCATGCAATAAGTCAGAGATAGATATACAGATTCATATCTAGTCAAAAGTCAAAGATAGATGTACAGATTCATTTCCAGTCATAAGTCAAAGATAAATATACAGATTCATATCCAGCCATAAGTCAAAGATAGACAACCAGATTCATTTCCAGCCATAAGTCAGAGATATATATACAGATTCATATCCAGTCATAAGTCAAAGATAGATATACAAATTCATTTCCAGCCATAAGTCAAAGATATATATACAGATTCATATCCAGTCATAAGTCAAAGATAGATATACAAATTCATTTCCAGTCATAAGTCAAAGATAGATATACAGATTCATATCCAGTCATAAGTCAAAGATAGATATACAAATTCATATCCAGCCATAAGTCAAAGATATATAAACAAGTTCATTTCCAGCCATAAGTCAAAGATAGATATACAGGTTCATTTCCAGTCATAAGTCAAAGATAGATATACAAATTCATATTCAGCCATAAGTCAAAGATAGATATACAGGTTCATTTCCAGTCATGAGTGAAAGATAGATATACAGATTCATATCCAGCCATAAGTCAATGATAGATATACAGGTTCATTTCCAGCCATAAGTCAAAGATAGATATACAGGTTCATTTCCAGCCATAAGTCAAAAATAGATATACAGGTTCATTTCAAGCCATAAGTCAAAGATAGATATACAGATTCATATCCAGCCATAAGTCAAAGATAGATATACAGATTCATTTCCAGTCATAAGTCAAAGATAGATATACAGATTCATATCCAGTCATAAGTCAAAGATAGAAATACAAATTCATATCTAGCCATAAGCCAAAGATAGATATACAGGTTAATTTCCAGCAAGAAGTCAAAGATAGATATACAGGTTCATTTCCAGTCATAAGTCAAAGATAGATATACAGATTCATATCCAGCCATAAGTCAAAGATAGATATACAGGTTCATTTCCAGTCATGAGTGAAAGATAGATATACAGATTCATATCCAGCCATAAGTCAATGATAGATATACAGGTTCATTTCCAGCCATAAGTCAAAGATAGATATACAGGTTCATTTCCAGCCATAAGTCAAAAATAGATATACAGGTTCATTTCCAGCCATAAGTCAAAGATAGATATACAGATTCATATCCATCCATAAGTCAGAGATAGATATACAGATTTATTTCCAGCCATAAGTCAAAGATAGATATACAGATTCATATTAAGCCACAAGTCAAAGATAGATATACAGACTCATTTCCAGCCATAAGTCAGAGATCGATAAACAGATTTATTTCCAGCCATAAGTCAAAGATAGATATACAGATTCATTTCCAGCCATAAGTCAAAGATAGATATACAGATTCATATCCAGCCTTAAGTCAGAGATATATATATACAGATTCATTTCCAGCCATAAGTCAAAGATATATATATATATACAGATTCATTTCCAGCCATAAGTCAAAGATAGATATACAGACTCATATCCAGCCATAAGTCAAAGATAGATATACAGATTCATATCCAGTCATAAATCAGAGATATATATACAGATTCATATCCAGTCATAAATCAGAGATATATATACAGATTCATATCCAGTCATAAGTCAAAAATACCAAGGGAATGACAAATAAAGCATTGGAAAATTCTCTGTATTTGTGCACGGTGAACGTTTGTAATGGGTGTCAGAATCGAAGCAAAGGTGCAGAATTAAAGAAAAGTATAACACTAAATTAGAAATATTTTGCAATGATTGTTTTAATTATATTTTCGAAACTATGACAATATTGAGGTTGCAGATACCAAAAATATAAATATTTGACCGAATCTCACAACGCTTCAATTTTAAGGAGGTAAAAAAAATTATATACAGATAGAAAATACTGCAATCAACAGTTTGTAAATAAAATAACGGTTTCCGAGGTTTTTCAAACATTTTTAACTTTGCTAAATTTGAGACTTGGTCAAGTTTACCCTTAATTGATGCGTTAAACGAAAACATAAAGTTAAAATCTATATTCCTGTTTCAGATCTTTTTTATTAGCAGTTTAGTATGCGAATATAAGTTTTATAAATATTTTATCAACTGATGTATCATTTTCCTCAGTCGTTACATTTAAAATCAGCGTTAAAGATCTATCAAGCTTTCAAATATGAATAAAATTCGTTTAAATTCATAACTATTTATATAAGTTTTCATCTTTATTATATCTAAATCCATTTAAGCCATGGGATCTTGAATTGAACCACCGCAGACCACGAATGATTAAAACCTGTTAAACAAAACTAAATGTATCTTACGCCCTTGTCTAAAATAATCTAGAAAAATGATACCACTTTGCGGCTGGCCGATCATGTAAAGCTATCTCAAATCTATCAAATATTTATTAAAATAAAATAAATAATGATTGTTAATTTTTTTCTCCACAATTTGTTTACAGATGTCTGGTGTTTTATGAGAAAATGTTTAAAGTGGAGTACACTTCGTGTTTAGTTATTGCCGTATGGGGATTTATTGGCCTCTAATGACAGTGCTGCATACTGTTACTAGAATTTGTTAATACATAGGTGTCCCTTTTATCCACATATTTATTCATGTCATAATGCATAATAATCTTGTCTCTTGCAAATTTCTTTATGCTACTTTGAAAAGGATTGACATCGTTTTCCTTCAAACTTTGATAACTTGCAGCCTAAATCTTATTAAATACCAAAACAAAACCAGAAACATTACCAAATCTCACCGCATGGCAATTTTATTCAATTCAATTCAACAAATTACCATAAAAAATGTGTTAGCAACAAAATGATGCAAATTCCCCATACACTCCTTACTTATTTATTTATTTATTTATCTATTAATCCATGGTTTATACATATGACTTTCAATTAATTTACCCTTTTCATAAGCTATAAATATGTTCGTCATATTTCAATTGGATAAGTTGTTACCTTTTATTAATCGCAATTCAATTGAATAGTTCCGCTACTTTTATTATCAGTTTTAATTTGTTTGCTCGGTAAGAATAAGCCGAAAATTGAAATAAATACAATCTATTCAACGTGTATCTATTTATCAAATGAAACAGGTACTTCACTGTCAATGTTAATTTCATTCGTCTAAAAAGGTCGAATGTATAGATAGGTTACTTTTAAAGTAGGTTAAACTTTCAAGAAGATGTCGCTAAAGGTGTAGGTTAAACTTTCAAGGAGATGTCGCTAAAGGTGTAGGTTAAACTTTCAAGAAGATGTCTCTATCTTTTGCAAAATAAAATTATGAAAACAACACTTTATAATTTCATGAGTCTGAAGCGCTTTTATGGATTTACCATCATCAAGAACGCTCAAAGCCGAATATTTGAAATATATATTACCCCTAATGTGTGGGAAACGCAATCATTTATGAATTGCAAATTGTTAGTTTCATTCATCAAGCTCAGACTTAAAGATCAATTTGTACAAGTCTGGCATTCTTTTCTTGAAAACTCATCAAAAGCACTTAACTACAAACTTTTTAAAGATTCTTTTAAAAAAGAAGATTATTTTGATATTCTTGGGAACAAATTATCTATTGATTTGTGTAGATTTAGGACCACAAATCACAAGCATCCTATTGAATATATAGGGTAGATGGAATAATATACTTAGAAATAATAGACTTTGTCTTCGATGTAATAAAAATGTTATTGGCGATGAATTCCACTACATATTAAAATGTTAATACTTTGAAGAAAAATTGTATGTCACATTATTATTTTAAAAACGCAAATATTATTAAATAAAAGCAGATTATATCTTCAAAAAACAAATCACAATTGATTAAACTTTGTAAATTTATAAAGATTATCAATACATGTATATGTGTTCACGGCTTAAATGTACTTCATATATTGTCTTAGAAATTGTTTTGTTTGTTCTGTCTTATTGTAAATATTCTACATAAATGTATTCTCTATACCTATGTATATGGTTTATTGAGAATAAAGATATACGGATACGGAGAGCCAAGGATGTATAAGAACCGATACAGTTGAAGAGCTATGTGATTTATATTACAAGAACCTAAAATGAAGCCAAATCCATCTAAGGTCAACTTTGCCTGACGCAGAGTTGAACCTTAGCTTTTAAATAATTTAAAAATTTATTAACGAATAATTTTAGAAAGTTTTGCTATTAATCAGCAACGAAATATTTTTTTTATATAACATTATTTCTATACTTTAATTACATTATGTGTTGATTGAAAACAAATAACATCTTCCTTGAAAGTGGCATTCCTTAACATTTCTTCGTAATAATTTCTTTAAGAGAAAGAAGATTTCCAATTTACTTTTAAAAGTGAAGTTTTAAGTACACTTTAGAAAAACCAGACATATGTAAAAACCGAGGAATACAAATATGAATTTCGTGACATTGAACGAATAGGCGTTCTTTCGGTTTGATGTTATCAGCGTGTTACAGACTTAGAGGTGAGCCACAACACGTTTCATCATTAAATATTGTCATTTCCATAATTATAACGCCCATACATATTTTTTTGTTAATATTTTGATTTATTGCAAAAATACATTCAAAATGTATATTTTTTTGCTTTTTCAAATTTTATCCACAAGCATGAACTGACGCCAAAGTTTAACATGTGAACATAGTATCTTTTAAAATCGTCGGAATATTCATGCAGATAATTCGTAAGAGAGAGCAAATTAAGATTATTTATCTCAATAAAAAAACGGAAGAGATTGTTATCTTATGGTACATCTTTATCTGTATCTTGACAGGTCCTTCGTGTCAACAAACGTATAAACATAATTCATGGTTTATCAATTATACTCAATTAAAGTATCAAATACTCAAATTTTGTCAAAATGTGCTACATTGATAGACTGTCTGCTTTATTATTTTTTCAATTATAATGGATATACAATTATCACTTTGGATAGATCGAATTTTTTGTAAATTCGAAAATTTGACATCTAATATTTTAAATCTCGACTCTAATTCGAAATTTTGATTTTTAAAATCTTAAATTTTAGTTTTCGGCTCACTAAAAAAATCAACATTCATAAACCCCAATCTACTATAGTATTCATAGTCAAATAGATGAAATAACTACTAAGTATGTATTCTGGGACAGAGTGGAGATTCTGTATCAATTCACATTTAATATGTCAATATAACTGCATTTTATAATAATGAACATGGTAAAATAATAAAAGGGTTGAAGGTACCGCGAGTAAAAAAAAGGGAAGCTATTCTCGGCAAGATAGCTCAACAAACGCGCCAAAAAGGCTCATACTGATAAATCGCGAATAAGGTTTGAGTAGGGATTTTTTTTATAGATATAACACCGTCAACAATTATATTCACATATTATGCAGTTTCTATGTATATTTATATATTTATTTTGTATGCATAAAAACTATTCTAACCAGTTTTTTTAAATTACGTTGATTAATTTTTTTCTCTTGTAATTTCCCGCCATATCCATTTCACTCGGTATTTTCAATTAGATCATTAGAGCAACAGATTCTACAACTTTACCCCGTTGACAACAACATGCAGCCATTCGCGATAATTCCATTTTCCATTTTAAAATTTCAAAATTCTTGATAAACCTCGGATTCTAAGTTTGAAAAATTTTAACAATGTGAAGTGTTATATACATATAGCTAAACATGTATGCTTCAGATTTAAAAACGGAAATAAGTATAGAAGATTTATGTTATGAAAATAATAAGACATTTATTTAGAATATGCGAGTTAGTACATATAATAGTCAATTGAAACAAACAACAAAGAGGGTAGCGCATACATATATAAAACATCTACTCCCAGGAATGTCCAACCATGCCGTAACTAATGGAGACTCCAGAATTCAGAAAACTATTTTTCAGTCCATTAATGGCATGGAAGACTGTTCATTAAACTAGCAACAGCTTACTCAAAGACATGCATTTTTTTTAATAACGGGGAAGTAAAATTTGAATATTTGTATATATGGGAGTCGATAGACAATTATGGGTTAAGTTAATTTACTATTATAAAGGTGTCTTGTGCCTTGTTTTTCTTCTTATTTGTAGGAAAGGCACGTCAACAGCTTGTAACAAATCATCGTACGAGCATATGCAATCCTGATAATTGACACTAAGTTTCTTTTCTTGCACTTACTTTTTTATAAATTTTCTTAAGTGCAAAATGCCACGTCAATGGGAAAAAATTGAAATTAGTCAGAATTACAGTTAATCTGTTTAATTTATTCAAATGTGTATGTTTGAGATTATGTAATTGCCGTGATGCCTTATACCCGTATATTGACTGTGATGATCATCAAAAGAGGTGTGGCCAATTTCACCGTAATTTAAATCGCAGAGGGTCCACTTTTAAAAACAAATAAAAGTATAGATTTCATGTGCAATTTATGCTGCTAATAAACTTATGTCTGGACTTCTAATATGTTACCAACTTATATAAATGTTTTAAGATGGCTCGAAAGTGCTACTTCGATAGATTTTTCATCTTAAAATTTTTAGTAATTATCTAAAATACGAATAAAAAGAACATTCCAAACCCCAACCATCCGGTCAGAATGGGGACGTTAGATCCTATGCCTTGTGTAGAGAGAGTGCTACAATAGGAAGCATTGCAACAACTCTTTGGGGGTCAGTAGGTGGCTTGATTTTTGTATATATCCAATATAATCTCATTTTCAAGTGACATTCCAAATTTCCCGCCCTTCCTCCCGGTCGACCCCCTATTGCTATACGTATCTATTAAAATTGCTAATTTGTTCTCGTCCTGAACATTCATGAAATATTTGCCACTAGACGTAAAGAGAACAAAAATCAGTCAACCAAACCAGCAACCATCTATCAGAAGTAAGTTTGTGTTGTTCGTTGTTGTTTGTCTTTGTATGTGCGTCTATTTGTTTTTTTCAACTCATCGTAAACAAAGGAGGAAATATTCTCTATGTAACACTCTGTAAACTTAACAGATAGCAAATACTATCAGTTTAACAAAAAATGTGGCACTCTCTCTCTACACAAGGCATAGGATCCAACGTCCCCATTCTGACCGGATGGTTGGGGTTTGGGATGTTCTTGTTATTCGTATTTTGAATAATTACTAAAAATTTGAAGATGAAAAATCTATCGAAGTAGCACTTTCGAGCCATCTTTAAACATTTATATAAGTTGGTAACATATTAACAAAAACAAACTTATAAGAGTCGTTTGAGAGAGAGAAAGAGGTTATAATTTCTTTTAAGAACTTCCATCAAAGTAAAATTTTACAATATAACTTTTTTTCGTTCTATACAATTTTCGGACATTTATGATAGGTCGTAGCGCTAACCTGTAAACAACTCTAACTTGAAACTCGTGGTTGGCATTGTTCTTGAAAAAATCCAGACAATCAATGCATATCGTCTTTTCTTTCCTTCGACCAAACAAACATGAACTTTCCAAAGAGTGCAGAAGAAGATATTAACTTGAATATATTAGTTGCCTTCATTTATTGATTTTTATTCGACTACGTCCTTAAATATTTGTTATTGATATATCTACAGTCATGTTTACTCTTTTATGTAATCATCAAACCATTAAAATAAACAAAATATGATATGTCTAAATGATTTTTGTTTTTATATGAATCAATTGTAGTTGATATTATCTTTTAAAGTTGTCCTTTAAATGACCGTTTCTTATATATCTATGCATTGTTTGCTTTCTGCTAAATAAAATCATAAAAGAAATTTTATAGTTTTCTTTAATTTTTTGTTAAACTGATAGTATTTGCTATCTGTTAAGTTTACATAGTGTTACATAGAGAATATTTCCGCCTTTGTTTACGATGAGTTGAAAAAACTTTTTCTTGTCATGTAGAATTATGATTTATCGGTTTTATCAGATATAGTATTGTAGTGTTTCATTTTCCTTTGTTGCACATCTGCGTGTAAATGAAAGTCCCGACGAATATACTGGTGCCATGGCGTACGTTGACGGATACTTGATACTCGACCTTTATTATGAAGATGAACATGTGCGAGTGTAACATTCTTTCGCCATAATAGCCATTACCTTGGGTAGGTATTGATAGTGAAACTCTATAGTTGTAATTCTTTTGAAACAAATAACGGGTGTTTAGTCTTAAATAACATGAATGATTTGGTATGTAAGATTATCTATTGATTATGATGACTTCCTAATTGCCTCCTTAAAATCCAGTCATATGCTAACCTTTCAAACGAGATTTTGATTGGTTAAATTGTCAAATGTGAAAACAGATACCACATTTTAATGAATGAAATTACCAGCATAATGAAGCGTAGTAACTTCTAAATGATAGAAAATACTCTCAATGTAAGCTAATTGATACTAGTTACATTTCTAATTATTCCAGTAAATTATTTATTTACCATAAATAAATGCCGCTATTCATAATATATAGACCAAACAGATAGAACTAAATTCCACTCAATTTATTTCACACCAGGGCCGTCATTAAAAACTCTATCAATCTTACTAAAACTTAAAGTATCATATATGCGTACAATATTAAGGGATATTTTTAGCATGTGACCAAATTATGAATCTCTTAAAATGGGCCAATCTACAATTTTGATGGATATAGATATAAGAAGATGTGGTATGAGCGCCAATGAGACAACTCTCCATTCAAGTCACAATTTGTAAAAGTAAACCTTTATAGGTCAATACGGACTTCAACACGGAGCCATGGCTCACACCGAACAGCAAGCTATAAAGGGCACCAAAAATGACTAGTGTAAAACCATTCAAACAGGAAAACCAACGGTCTAATCTATAACGATTCATTTACAATTAATCTCTGTTTGTAAACGATGTCATTCGATGCAGAATTTTACAAAAAACAAAAGAATGCAACTTACGAACTTTTACAACAATGTTCTAGAATTGGTCAAAAAAAATTTTCACGACAAAGAAATATTTGTTGTGGCAGAATGTTCATATACCTGTCAGAATTAAATCAAAAGTGGTATTTCAAACCAAATTTTTATGGCAATATCATTTAAACAAAAAAAACAAGAATTATAATTGTCCTTTTTTTGCATTTTGATGTTAATGCTAGACTGTAGCACAACTTAGATGTGTTAAAGACCAGACTGGGGGTATAAATAGAATCCAGTGAGAAATATTATGGCTTCTTATGTTTTCTTTGCAGCTTTGAAGTGTAAGGAACATTTTTTCTGATATCTCAACTAATAATTTTTTGTTTCTTCGCATTTATACATCCCTATAGTAGTATTCCTGATGAGGGTAAATTCAGAAAAGCGCATCGAACACATGAAATGTATCACGTGTTATTTTCATTTCGCTGATTAATGCATTTCTTTGCAGTGTTAAATGATCACCATGCTTTTTTTAATGAATCCCACCTCAAGCATCACATAAAACTATATCGAGCGATAAACATGAAATGGACAGGAACGTTGAATAAAGGATGAGACACAAAAGGGGCTGAATATTGATTGCCACAAGTAATACATAAACAGTTAGGCCGAAATGTTTTACTTTAAATACGGCCCAAAAGGCCTTTCTCTGAACGAATAATGGTGCCAAGAGTGATAATTGTCTTCAAAATTTGAAATTTGTTATATTTCATAGGTTTTTAATATTGGTAAATTTGGTTGTTGTTTTTTCTTTCCATTTAGTAAAGTTTTCACAACAGTTTGAACTTTTTTTAATTTGTGATACTGTTATAGTATAGAGAAGTTTATCCATAACTTTTGCTCTTCGGAAGTTAATTTTTGAGCGGCGACAAATAGATGACGAATTTATTTAACATGATATCTTGTGTGACAGAAAAAGTACTATAATGTCACCACAATGGTCTTAATGGACTACACAGTTTGTATAATCTTTTGTTGAAGTAGTTGTCACTTGGTTATTTCTAATGTACCAGTAACTAGATAGCTATACTTAAGTGATATTTGATACTGATCAAAGTCTGTGGTAGGCTTTATTGAACGACTATATAAACATAGTTGTAACGATGATGTTTAACTTTGATTTAATGCTTTTTTCGACCACTTTTGTTTGAATGTAGGTAAAACTGAAATAAATTAAACAGTTTTAATACAAATTTGAACTGAAATTGATATATTTATTCTTTATTGTATTTTTTAGAAATTTTATTTTTAATTTCATTATCATATTTATTTTTAATTTCATTATCATATTTATATCATTGATTTAAGGGCAACCGCCTAAACATTCGGAATGTATGTATGTCTATGTAGAAACTTTTTTTTTCTGATTATAGACGTAATACTAAAGGACGTGTTTGGGAATCTACCACGTTCTCTACACATCATCAGCTTTCGGCGTATTCCATTGGTGGTCTGTTAAGGTTTAACTTCTAAACCCTACTAAATCTGTTCTTGTTTTCCAACGCAAAAGAGTTAAACAACGAACAATCAATAAATTTAAATGCTTACTTACCGAAAATTCTTATAAGATAATATACCGAATATTACCGGAATCAGTATGCGGAGCGGGATAACCTTTTCCTGCAAAAGTTCAGGCCAAGGCTACTTTGAGGGATTGTAGTGGTTTATATTGTAATTATCTTTGGTCTTCTGACGTCAGAGGTAATATGCAATATGCTGCTAAGTTTGATTCATTTTATTTGATGATAGGATGTTTCCTTAGATGAACGAATTTGTTATGTGAAAATGTGGTGTCTAGTGATGTTAAATGTTTTTCTACATGCATCAAGTTCAGTAAAGAAAAATGTTAAATGTCTTTAAATCATATGAAACGAGTTTCTTGTAATTATAATTTTATGGAAATTATTGAACCAATGCATGAATATATACTTAAATAAATCCACTATGCACTTTGTTTTACATTTATTACAAACCCATGATGTATAAGTTACAGAAAATATGTCATTCAGTGAGTGTTGATCTAAAAAATCTCGCGTCTAATAAATCTTCTGGTTTGTTGGTGAAGTTTACCGGATCGTGACATTTGTTACACGGACACTTTTTAGATGATACACGGACACTTTTTTGTTGTTACACGGTCACTTTTTATGAATAGAATCACTCGTGCATGATCAGTGGGTTCATGGGCACTTTAAATTTCAATTAGATTTGAACTTTTTGTTTTACCGACATATTTCCTGTCTTTTTTATTAAAATATTTACGTTGGCATCAATAACTATATTTTTTCAAACAATTCCAGTATATTACTATTCATATCAGTACACTAGGGATTGACCATTTAACTTCAAAAGAGGGGTTATGGTTTTTTCCTAAAAAAATATTCTGATCCCCAATTTTATGAGACAAAAAATATATTGTGGTCAAGCAGATGACAAAATAATGTTCTTATTCCTGATTTTCCGAATACCGTATATAATAGTGCTAATTTCGAAAAAAAATATTTGGGTGATAGCGTTGAAAAACGAAATAATTTTCTTACTCAGAAAAAAACATACTCTCCTTTTGAAGCTAAATGTATTTTTTTTTTCAATATATGGACATGAATAGTATTCTGGACAATGCTGAAAGTAAAGAAATGCTGGTACCGACGTTTATATTTCAATAAAAAAGACAGGACATATATATAAAAAAAATCAAATCTAATCAAAAGATAAAATCCTTATCAACTCACCAATGCACGATTGATCCTATAAATAAAAAGTGTCCGTGTATTACATGTTTAAATAGGCAGCAAGTCTTGAAGAAAATCATTCAACTTATGTCACCAATTTTGGACGGTAAGCTGCGATTGGATCATATTATGACACATGTCTAATCCTGATCAACACTATTAGAGAAATATAAAAACCTATAAGCATGAAAATTTTTTAAAAAATCCAAAATATATGCCTATATATATCTAATAACAAGACAAAATCCATTTTTTCATAACATTTCATTCACTAATGAAATAGGAAATTCATTCTTTTTATGCATTTATATTGTTATTGAATGCATATATATTGAATTCATATATATTGTATTCTTATATTTGGGAGCAAACGTACGATTTTTTTTTATTTTTTAAGGGGGAATGGGGGAATGGAATGGCACATCCTGCATTTTTTGAACCAAAAAAGGATCAAGCCTGTTTATTTAAAATTCATTTTTCCCTCAAATGTTAGCTTGCTTACCTCTGAAATGTTTTCCATACATTAGTTACTTGCGAAGTTGTATTTTAAAAAGTCTCAAATGTATACGAAATTCATCTTTTACTTGACATGGTTCTTTTTTATAAAATTATTAGATTCTTGAATTTCTTGAGAAAAAACTCTCGGCTGAAGGGAAGTGAAAATAAAGTTTGTTTAAACTGTAACTTACCTTAACTGGTATATGGCCATTTAAGTTTCTAATCTGTTTAGTGTTGCTACCTCTTCTAAATGCAAGATGTACTACTTCTTTCTTGAAACGTCGTACAAGTCAGATACAAAACAAAGGTAACAAAAAACAGGCCGGAAACAAACTGCGCTGTGTGGTTGTCGAAGTTCGAACGAGAGGTCTGCGGAAAAGGTATGGGTGAATTAGAGTACGAGAAGACAATTATAATAAAATAGCAATACTTTTCTGAAGATTTGATAAGATTTCTTTTATAAAAAAGTCCATGTACACTTGTTTTATAGTAAAATTTAATCATTCAAGTATATAAGACATAATCAACTCTTGTTTGAAGTTTCAAATAACTTTAATCTCAGTGATATGAAATGTTTTATTAGATGTATTGGTTTTGGTGATCTGAACTGATTATTTGCAGTGATCTAACGATCTAACATGTTTTGTGAAGTACTAGTAATGCAGTTATGTTATTGGTTGACTGTTGTTTCGGGTGGAGTTTTTAGTTCCAGTACCGTCGTTCAAGTCGGACGTAACTACGTATGTATACATTCTTCACAGTAAAATGTCTCGCTGTCTAACGAGGGAATTCTAATTGATCATATTTCTATACTTCTAGACCACAGTCAATACACTGGGGTTTAAGTGCTGTAAATTTTTTTATATTATATACATTGAGTGAGAAGATAACCTTTGTCATCTAAAAATAATAAGTTCAATAAAAACAGACAACTCTATGGTCAAAGATAAAAAAAGACGAAAAGACAACTTATTTATTTCTTTTCTTTTCTTTAATTTTGTATATTTGGAAGGGGTCATCGGAAGTACATGGTCCAATAAATGTTCTACACTTTTTAAAGTTTTAGTTTGTGACGCAGTCGCTTTTGTACTTTTCTTGTCACTCTCCATCTAAATCATAGTACAGTTTACGCTGTGTAAATTGAAAAGCCTGTGTTGAATTTGACCATTGTAACATAATGAATTATCGCCTTATTGCACCAGTTGAATTCACAATTCTAACTTATAATTATTTTAAATTGTATTGATAACAATTTTGTCAGGATTATTTTATTGAACCTTGTCTTTTCTGTTTTGGCTCCAGAAAAACACGTTAAGGAACGTTTACTCGTTGATAATTGCTGATAAGAGCATGCTTCAACAACTTTATACGTTCACAAGAAATCACGAAAGCAATGATGGTCGTTTTCAACACATTTCCGCATTACACAAATTCAAACGCGTTTATTCAGTTGTTAAAAAAAAAAATCACTTCAAAATGTTAAAAGATTAGATCTCTGATAAATTCACGGATTTTTTTTATTAAAATGACCGTAGATGTTTTTGTAGAATTTGCATTGATAGTTGTCATTTTTTTATAAATTAAAGCATTGCTAAAAAGAATGCAATTTATGGTCATCTTCAAGAAGATGATGATTTTTTATGAAGACTATTTGTGACAGAACTTTCTATAAAAAAATAAGGGGATTTTAACGATAGGCCGATTCAACAATTCAGACTTTGGACATTGTTAGAATAAATGCTAGGCGTCAACCAAAAACAATGAATTACACTAATTAACACTATGAACCCTGAACCATTTAAGGGTTCAAACAGTACCTTCATGTATTAATATCGTTTCTCTTTGGGTTTGGTTTTTGTGTGTTATTGTTTTTTAAGGTTAATTGACTGAAGTTTAAGCAGCGTGTCTGCTATCGTTCATTCATAAGGTCGGTTTTCTACAATTAAAACAACAACAAAGTAACAATTATGGATCAATGAATAGATCATCTGAAAGTGACACACGACATTAACATTGGTTTCTGTGTGATAGGATCAAAACAATGGTTTTAGCGGTGGGGGTCTGATTCGATAGTAGACCAATAGATAGTGTCTTAAAATACCCTTGAAGTTACAATTGTTACCAATATTTCATTGTCTTTTGAGCTTTTAATTAAAGGTTGACGTTTAATCATTGAAAATGGCGTGAGATTTAGTGCCTAAATTGGTCATGAGTGAACTTGTATGACAAGTAGTTTAAACATAGCCGCTCCCATCATGGCGACGTGTGGCAACAAGATATCCTTATTTATATTTCCCAAAAAGTCTGCTTCCCAATTTTCATTCGCAAAATACGCTTTACCCTAGCTTATTAATCAATTCGGACTATTTTCAGGCTGCTAACGTACAGGTCTAATAAAAATATCTATAGAAATTGTAAATACCCAATACTTAAACTAGAATTTGACAGAGGAAAACAAATTATTTAATATGGGTCCAGTGGCAAATATTAAATGTTTATTTAAAGACAAACTGGATAATTAAGCACTGTTTGGGGGATTAGATGTATAAAATGTATCCAGATTAGAGTTACTGTAAGAAGCATACATTATTTGTTCTTTAATAAAATTCAAGCTTTGAAAGGATTAATTTCTGTCACTATCCACAATATCCTAATTTTCCAGTGATATTCTAAATTTACCGCCCTTCATCCAGGTCGACCCCTAATTCATGACCTATCTATTGTATTTATTGAAAGCTAAAAAGTAATTTGTTTTCGTCCTGAACATGTATGACATATTGCCGCTGGTTAAGCAAACAACAGTTTTTAATTAAACAATATTTCGATTGTGCTTGTAAAATAGTTTGATCGACCTTCTTCAATTTTACTAGGACTTTTCCTAGAAAATTTCAATTTGTAAAAATAAAAAAATGCTGTTAACATGACCACTGTACCCGTTTGTGGGCTATCAGTACAGGAGCAGGTCTAGATCAGATAAATTAACAATATAACAGGGAAATGTTCAATTTTGATGAAATTATATGATAAAATTTCCTACAACATTTCAGACGACAATATCACTTGTATCAAATATTAAGGAAAAGAATATTGCAACATATATCCAATTTCAGAAGGAAATATTTAAATGTTCCAATTTCTTATATTATATTTATTATAATATCAAAATTTGCATGTATAGATAATTTTTTCATATTTCTTTTAAATTGAGACAACAATGAAATGTAAATCTGTCTTGGATAGTAAAATTTTATACAATACGTTTATTTTTTAGATTAGCTCTTTTGTGTTTGTTGTTCTGTGGTCGCCATTGTGATGTAACTTTCGACAGCTAATTTTTGAATCAAAATCTTTATGAAAAAAAGATATGACATCAAAATTATGAGAACTACTTTCACTAAATACATAATTGCCGATTCAAGATGGATTTTTTACAAATCACATTCATTTATATTGGCAACACTGTGAATTGACAGTCAAATCCGTTTTAATTTGAAGATAAGAAAACCTCCATCAAATGATCAAAAGGTTTTGTTCATGATATTTTTATCGTCTCGGCCAAATAAAAATTTGAATTCATAATTGCAATAATTTGTCTGTAAAATAAAATTATTCATTTCAATTTTATTGAATTTTATTAATTTTGTCATACATATCATTTGTTAAGATTTGATGTTGTGAATGACAATTGTTGCATGTTAAAACTCTCCTGCAATACTTAATTAACTACAGATAATATTACAAAAGGTAACAAAAACTGCAATTATTTTCTAGTGATATTGCAAAACAGTATTCAAACAAAATATAACATCTCAAATAGTTCTTATTCTCTGCAACGAATTCATAAGGCAAACTGTCTATAAGATTATTATTCAATGTTATCATTTAGCTTTATTGGCGTCTGAAGATTTGAGCGATGTTTTTTTTTCTTTAGTTACACTTTAAATTTCCGGCAATGTAACACAACAATGTCAAAAGGGTTGTTTCAGACTTAATTATATCCAACATACTTTCCGTATTCTTAACACATCAAACTCAATTTCATATACATTCTGGTTCAGTGAAGAGAACGGCATCCCAGTTATCAAAAGTTGGAAATCATAAATGATAATTTTGGGGTCATTTGATAAAACTTAAAGTGATACATCAAGGAGAATTGACCTACTGAAAGAGCACTTTTCGTATAAATAATACTCAAAAAAGACATCTGGCACATGCAACACCCCTTCAGCATTGGGGTTAGTACCGAATAGATGTCCCGGTTACCATATTTCTATACCCTTTGTTTTTAGTCATGATTTAATGTATACATAATAATTCGGCTTCTTTTGTCGAATGGGGTAGCTTCGTTTTAATCTTCCAATCAAGAAAGGGTTAAATATTGCTTAGGCAAACAGGACGGTTTTTATTTATTATATTTTGTTCTTCATTTTTTACATCCTACTACTTTAGGCGTTGAATTCATTTAATAGAAATTGAACTATACGGTTATTTCAAATTTATCTTTAGCAGTTTATATTTTTTTATTTTGAAATATACGAATGCCATATAACTTTCGTAATCAATGTATGAAACAGTGTTGCGGACAGGACATATATTTGTAAGGCATTTTTTTCAGTTAAACAGTATTCTTTTAGATTTCGTATTTAATACTTCCTGTTTTGTTAATACCAACAGTTTTTCTTTTATCATGACGAAATTTTGTTGGCAATAACCAGAGTTCATCAATGAAAATGTAATTGACCATGCATTCGCTCATCTCTTGCCTTCTTCTGCATTTTTGTTGTTTTAATTTTCCAGATGATAACTCCATGTGATGCCTATCTCTAAAAACTTCGTTTTGATCAATTTTATCTTGACCTTATTGGTATTGCTATTATCTTAGTATTTTAAATGACGAGCATTAGCTGTCAAATCTATGTTTATCGATTTGACTCATATGCTCATATATGATTTATAACATTACAAAAAGTCCAAAAGACACATTAACAATGCATGGACTCATTATGATGTATCAGCATTTCGTGTGTATTTTATAGTAGACGCCATTATATTAACCATCGAGAAATGCCGATTAACGACAAGCTAGAGCCTTGCATCATGACGATTTTTCTACGACTGTATAATTTCATGTCTTGTATCAAAAAAAAATATGTAAATCATTGTTTTAGCTGTATAAGAATGATTTTGTGGGCAGAATCAGTCAACGAAATAGTTCTTTTCGATGGCTCTATTGTTTCACTTTTTGTGTTGACATTTTTTTCTTTTAAATAACTGAACATGCTTAGCAAATGCGTAACCCATCTCCAGCTAAGGGTCAAATTGAAGGTCGCATGAATACGAATTCAAATGGGGTTGAATTATTGACTTACAATTCAATAATACATAAGCGATGTTTTAGAGCTTATTTTGACAAAAGTGAATCAAACTGGTTGCTAATAGCAAAACAATATTATACATTCCGTTTTTATAAAGTTTGGAAACAAAAGAATTCATAATTTAATGTTCAATGTTTTGTCTAAATCGAAGCTTATGCCCCTTTAATCATAATCCAAGACCCTGCACTATACCATGCTACTTGCCATTTCAAAAGGATATTTGCTGCTATGGATTGATACTAATGTTGATCAATTCTCACTGATAATTTTCTACAGTATTGATACGATTAATTTCGGCTATATTGATAACAAATAAAACTTTATATATATGATAAGAAATAAATTATTTTAGCATCCATTACAATATCTATATATACAAGTGCACAATGTAAATTTATTGATTGATTGATTGGTGTTTAACTATTGTGCTATTTCGTGGCGGTCAGTTTTTATTGGTGGAGGAAGCCGGAGTGCCTTTGGTAGGAAAACTGAAAAGTCTAGTCAAAAAGATTGGAGTCGAGCGCATCTGCAACGTGCGTAATTCGAACTAACAACCTCAGTGTTGACAGGCTAGTGATACACTACTTCTTAGACCACTCGACCACCGAGGCCCTGCAATGTTTAATGTTGACCATTAGAAAATGTGTTACAAAATATACTAGATGTGTCGGAACTACACGGCTGGCCCCACTTGAAAATTTTCAAAGTCCAAAGCCAGTAATTTCAGCAAAAATCAGCGGAGCGGAACCAAACGAAAACTCGAAAATCACATAGTGGACTCACATACTAAAAATCAGCTCAATATGTGAAGGCGTAACGGAAAAAAGTCCGTATAACTATTTGTTGCGGAATGAGGGAATTGATGACGAATAAGGGTAAAACTATATGGCCCCGACCACTTAGTGACTCTTCTGGATTTATCACCATCAGGAACGCACAGTGCTGAATATTTGAAAGTCATGCAGGGATGTATAAGAACAGAAACAGTTGAAGAGCTACATGACCAAAAAGGACCTTAAAAAAGCCGAATCAATCTAAGGATTACAACTTTCAACTTTCAATTTTCTACAACTGCAATTTCGCAGTTATTGCTATATCAGATGACTAAATGTTGATATTTTCTAACAAATGATATACGAATTAAGCAGACAAATTATTATAAAATATCGAATTATCACTGAAAAATAAAAATGCATCAATGACAAAATGTGGCCGCAATTGACAACAATTTACAATATGAAAACAATACAAATGGGCGTTTTAAATTTTTACAGTAGCAGCATTAACCATCGAGTATGTTATTGTAAACCTCATCAGGACAGGTGTGGGCTTTTAGGGCTAAATTAAAGCGAGTGTCTTTTACAACTTTACCTTGAAAATTATTCATAATGACGTTGTTTAGATGTATCGATGTGAAAATTACTATTTTTATTATAATGTTATAATTTGAAATTTGATGGTTAATACGTTAAGCCTTTTTAAACTATTGTATAGAGAAACGACCGTCTAAAGTTAATAGTCACAATGATACGACAGTATCTCTACTTTCATTTATTAAAAATATTAATGACAATTTAACGCGTATAGTCTGTCATATTTATAATTAATTTGAGAAAAATGAATGTTTTTAATTTAATCATTTTAAGAATGTCTATTTTCAAACATTGCATTTTTTAGGTATTTTGATTACAGAAATGCACAATTAACTTGCTGACATAAACGTCGCCTACCATCCCATCATACAAAAGATTTGTGCAGGTGGCATCATTATCTGGAGCAAAACATGAAAATAAATATCAAATATTGTTTTATTTTTACGTCATTGCAACTACAGACAAAAGTTTATCATTTATCAAGCGCATGCATTAAAACTCGGTTAATCAAAGTTCACAATGAGAAAGTAATGGTATTACCTAGAACTAACTTGCATTGATTTCGCTATCATTTGGCGAGTTCGATTCCTTGGTCTTCTAAAATCTCTCTTTCAAGGCAGAACAAGACAAATACCGGTGGTTGACCTGCGTAGCTGCATGCAATTGATTGAGGAACATGTATACGGAAACATAATTGATCATTCTATTTCTATGAAGCCAAAAAAACTTGGATGAAAATTCCCTTGTACAATGAGTGTTATACAATTTCAAACTATCGGCAAAACTGCAGACCAAATATTAAATCATTCCCTTTCATAGAAGCCAAGAAAACTTTGACGAATTTTTTGTATCCAAGGCCACGGTCTTTCGGACTGATTGAGAGGAGCGGTTACTACACCTAAAACAGATGGATCTTATTTCTAATATATCTTGAAGAGTGTTTTGCACTTTTAAAGTATTGGTATTTAAAATGTGTTCTACTAGCCTTCTGCCCGCGATACACCATTTTAAAATTTATACACAAGTATGTAACTATTGAAAAAATAAATGCATGTTTCTTTTCATAAAACATTAGAATACAACCATATAAGGTTTGAAGAGAAAATGTTTATGAGGTAATGAATCAAGGATTGCATCGTTAAGTCCTGATGATTGTTGTATGTGATCAATAATCTTTGTTTGTCTTTGGTCAAAGATATGAACCTCAGGGTTGCAAGTTGTGATTTGACATCTGTACTTTGTGACTGTGTGCATTGCTCAGTTGTTACTTTGTTGAATCACATAGGACTGTCGTTAATTCTAGTGAAGTGGTTTGTACACAGAAAAAAAGCGTCTGAATTAAGTAAACCAATTGTTTCATTAATGATGATTTCGTTTGAACCAAATGATATATATATATATAAAAGACAAAATTTAGTCAGTTAATTGGACATTCCTGAGCTAATACATGTAGGTTATATAATTCCACATATTGTTTAGAAAATCTTCAAGCTCATATTCGAAACAAACGTGTCAATTTAAGAAAAAAAATCTGTACATGATCTATGCTCATTTTTACATGGGTAGGCATTATATTTGCTAATATCTTTACACCGAGCGTTAGCGAGCCATATAAGAAAAGTAAATAGTTCCGTCAGAGTCAATCATTAATTTGTGGCATCAGCAGTGGCATTTTGTGCAATAATGGACAGTGATTCTGACATTTGCTTTATTACAAGTTTCGTTGGTTTTTTTTTTTCGCCCTGAATCTTGAAAAAGATAAGGTTAATTTGGTATCAAAGACCTACCATCCACACAAATAAAAACCACATTAAGACATGGAAAAAAACTAAAACTAACGAGGTTCCTGACCTTGAACAAGCACATGATCATGTGACGGGGTTATACTAGTGTTTAGATACCACAGACGTTGTAACAAATTTTATATTATTTTCACATTCCTTGAATGTTTTATAACATCAGATCAAAATTCAGGCTTTTCAAAATTAGCCGGATACAAATCGTTATAGAAAAGTGCAAAGAAATTTCTGAGGGTTTTTCCTGGTTGCACTTAAATTTATAGTTTAACTTACGAGGCCCCGACGTCACAAAATATATAACAACTCAAACGAGAAAGCAAATTAATCTGCACAACAATAAACGAAAAACATATATGATAGATAGCAACCAACGACAACCACTGAATTACTGGATCCTGACTTGGAAATATTAAGTTTCTGAATGGTTCCCATTAGTATGACCCATTTGTGAACTCTATAATATTACGATTTGACTGGTTGATTTTTTGGTTCCTTACGTGGGGTCATTTCTTGTTATTTTTACGGACATTTATTCATTGATAAAAGGAAAAGCCTGAAGAGCTATGGATATGTCACTGATAATTTCGAAAGAAGTATTCAAAGGTGACAGTTGATCATGAGATTTTAAAGTGTAATTAAAGTTTCTTTTTAAAAATGCATTTGAATTCGATTCACTGGACAGACCATATTCATTTAATTTATTACCATTATAATCATATTGCCTATTTATAATAGAGGTAGACTATCGATCGGTCTCTAACACCACTAATGTTTTTTTAAGATGCACATATGGGATATGGAATCAAATTCTGTACCTGGTAATTTCCATTTTTTTCTTTATACCCGTTGATCGAAAGAAAAAGACGAAGACTTAGCCATTATATAAAAACTTCCCAAATACAGTGATTTATACCGTTGTCAAAAAATATCTAGCATTAAGGAGCGTATTTTTAAAAGAAAATTACAAGTTTGTTATTTGGTCGTTTTTCGTTTTTTGCCATGTCATTGTCAGTTTGTTTTCGACTTATGAGTTTGAATATCCCTTTGGTATCATTCGTCTCTCTTTTACAAAATTACAGCTTGTTTAAAATCGTCCTAGATCGACGGAATGTGTAAAACAATAAAGTCTTGGAAAAGAAACGATAAGCAGTTATGATGAATATCTTCTGCTTATCTGGTCATACTTCATACGGAATTCTGAATGATGACTTCTGGATGGCCCTTCTCGATTTTCGTAATTATGTGGCATCATATGTAATATTAATTCTTCTGTGGTCGATATTCGTGCGTTATGTACTGTCAGTCACTTAGGCAGCCAGTACATCGGTACTTGCATGATACATTCTAAGTGGAATGTCTGATATTTTTGTTCGAGCATATTGTTTTTCTTTAATTGTTTAACATTTCTTACCGATATAACATGTTACTTTTATTATTCTTCCCTTAGTTTATTTATTTTGTATTTACATTGTGTCATAGGTCAAATTTATTTGTTCAGTGTATGTTCAATGGTGTTAATATGTCCTTTGATTGAGTTAAGCTATTTCAGTTGATATTTTATAGTGTGTCATTCTATGTTGTGATGTTACACTATTGTTTCGGAAAAAGGGTGAAGGTTTGGTACCATAAAAACGTTTAAACCCGCTGCATTTGTTTGCACCTGTCCTAAGTCAGGAATCTGATGTTCAGTAGTTGTCGTTTGTTGATGTGGTTCATAAGTGTTTCTCGTTTCTCGTTTTTAATATAGATTAGACCGTTGGTTTTCCCGTTTGAATGGTTTTACACTAGTAATTTTTTGGGGCCCTTTATAGCTTACTGTTCGGTGTGAGCCAAGGCTCCGTGTTGAAGACCGTACTGTGACCTATAATGGTTTACTTTTATAAATTTTGACTTGGATGGAGAGTTGTCTCATTGGCACTCATACCACATCTTCTTATATCTATGGTCTATAAATATACTATGTAAATGTACTGAGATAAATAGAGTTGCTACCTCCTAGTCAAAGATGACCGTAGACGATGTTGGCATTTCTGTTAGTCAGATGTTTTTCAATGTCATTCGATTTTCCTGTATGTTGTTTACAAATAATTTAGTCTCAAGTGTACTTGGTGAAGTTTTGTTTTTATTCCTGAAACACGTTTTGTATGCACTGTAATTGGTACAATACGCTTATTCTTTCTGACATATGGACACACACCACTAATTTTTGGCCCCTTAGCTTTCTATGTTAAATTCTTCAATTTCAAGCATTTATAAAATTGAGAATGGAAATGGGGAATATGTCAAAGAGACAACAACCCGACCAAAGAGCAGATAACAGCCGAAGGCCACTAATGGGTCTTCAACGCAGCGAGAAAATCCCGCACACGGAGGTGGTCCTCAGCTGGCCCCTAAAAAACAATGTGTACTAGTTCAGTGAAAATGGACGCCATACTAAACTCCAAAACATATAAATGAACTAAAATTTAAAAAAAAACATACAAGACTAACAAAGGCCAGAGGCTCCTAACTTGGGAAAGGCGCAAAAATGCGGCGGGGTTAAACATGTTTTGTGAGATCTCAACCCTCCCCTATACCTATAGCCAATGTAGAATAAAGAAACACACAGCGATACGCACAGTAAAACTCAGTTTAAAAGAAGTCCGAGTCCGATGTCAGAATAGGCAACAAAAGAAACCAAGCAAAATGACAATGATACATAAATGAACAAAGGACTACTAGCAGTTACTGACATGCCAGCTCCAGACCTCAATTAAACTGATTGAAAGATTATGTCTTCATCATCATATGAAAATCAAGTACAGTCCCTTCCGTTAGGGGTTTAGTACCATACCATCATAAAATATATGAGAAGAACATAACCCGTATCATGCCAACAACTGGTTTTAGAATAAATGTGTTTATTTCCGATGCAGAGACCCTATGAGTGAATCAATATTAATACCAAAATATGCAGTCCTTAATGACTTGACAACAGTTTCGTAACTATATCCCTTCCGAATAAGTCTGTTTAAAGGGTTGGTTAGCCTTTGAGGTGAATGCCGACATTTTTGTGCTTTGTAAAGAATATAACCATAGAAGATTGGATGTGAAATACCTGAACGTATAAGATGTCTGCATGTTAATTTATATTTAGGAATGATGTCCTTGTACCGATGATAAAATTTAGTAAATGTTTTGACTAGTTCGTGATATCGAAAACCCTGGTGTAATAATTTTTCAGTAATACAGAGATTTTTTTCGTTAAAATCAAATACGTTGTTACATACACGAGCGAATCGAACACGTTGAGATGTATAAACACCATAAGATGGTGACAAGGGAACGTCACCATCTAAAAATGGATAATTAACAATAGGAAATGAAAAATCATCTCTTTTGTCATAAATTTTGGTATTAAGCTTCCCGTTAAAGATATAGATATCAAGATCCAGGAAAGGGCAGTGTTCATTGTTAGTGATAACTTTATTTAAGGTCAGTTCGGCAGGATAAATCTCTTTAGTGTACATACTGATGTCGTCATTATTGGATAGCCAATAATCATCTAAATATCTAAGAGCGTTATTAAATTTTTGAATCAGATGTTGTTTCGATGGGTCTTTGCTGATTTTAGTCATAAATTGTAACTCATAACAATACAGAAACAGGTCCGCAATAAGTGGTGCACAGTTAGTCCCCATGGGAATTCCAATAACTTGTGAATATAATGAATCTCCATAGCGAACAAAAGTGTTATCTAGTAAAAATTCAAGGGCAGTTATAGTATCTAAGCAGGTCCAATTGCCATAGTTCTTTTGTTTGTTGTTACTAAAAATGACCTGAAAGAGTTTGAACATATATATTCGCATTATGACTTTTTAAATGCCCATTTAATCAGGTGTGTGAATTTTTTCTTAATAAGATTATGAGGCAAAGTGGTATATAGGGTACAAAAATCAAAACTTTGAACAGATTCGAAATCACCAATATAAGCATGCAATTTATCAAGTACTTCCAACGAATTTTTTACACTCCAAAAGTAATTAATTCCACTATTTTCAAAGGCCTTATTTGAACAATTTATTACCACGTTTTTGATTGTACCAAGTGTATTAGTAAGTAGAATAGATAGTTTAGTAGTGGAACAATGGCTTGAAGACGAAATAAATCTATATTTGTAAGGAGTTTTGTGCAGCTTCGGAAGCCGGAACATAGTTGGAACTTTCATTGTATTTGGTTCTGCTTGTAAAGAGGTAGCTAAAAGTTTATGTTTGTTACAGATGTCATTTTCCGAAAATAGAGTCAGTTGGAATGTTGGTGAATTCGTGATTTCCTTTTTCAGAACCGCAATGTAAAATTTACGTCAAACAATAATGATATTGTTAGCAGCCTTATCAGCCGGGACAAAAACAAATTCCTTGCCGAGTTCTTTTAGCTTATGTTTGATACGAGAAATAGGGCTATTATGGTTGTTGTTAGGAGTAAAATGTTCTTTAAAATGTTGAATACGTATATCAACTATGTTCATTATCGAATTAAAAAAAGAATCTAATGATTTCTTGTCAGCTTTTTCTCGTTTTATCCATTTAGAGCAGTAAGTACGGAGTGAGTCGTGGATGATGTTACGACACTCATTCCAATTAACAATTGACGGGGGACGATATTTAGGTCCTTTACTGAGGAATGATTTCAACTCTCGGTCACGAACGATGTTAAGGTCTCCTGTTATAACATGGGAACTGGGGCCATAAATGTATTCAGAATTACTGCAATTTCATGACGTAGGTGTATTGTCACTGATATTAACATCTTTACACACTTCGCTGTAATTAAACACATATTTCCGGGTAGATTTTTTGTAACATATAAGAGGGAGCTCAGTATTATCAAAATAGCCAGGAATTTGTTCTTTAACAGAATGATCATTAAAAATACCGGCAATATTTACAAAATCAAAACCTTTATTGACATATTTAATTTTAATAAAATGTTTTTTGGTGATCTTCAGGGCGATCAATTTTGGGAAACAATTTAGAATAACAATATGCAATTATAATTTGGACGATTTCATACTTAGGACTGCAATATGGAATTGTGTTGCATTCCTCCAAAATTTGATGTAATTTATTAACAGGTAAAGAACAGAGCTTGGTTAATAGATAATGTCTACCGTTGTTTTTTGAAATAGAAATTAGGTCCGAAATATTTGTATTGTTGGTATGAAATTTTCTTTGATTGAGATTTATTCTACGCCCATGAGAACGGTTTTTACGAACGTGTTTAGAAATTACATCCAAAATATTAACAGAATCTGTTCTTGATATATTACCAATTCCCTTGATATTGTCATTAAGACCGAGAGTATAGACTGTCTGTATTTTTTTAATCCAATTTAATTCAATAATTTTCCGTGATCGTACAAATTTTGAATGAGATTCCCCAGGCTGCTTATTAACTACTTCTAAAGGTTGAACTGTTCTTTTGTCTTAAATTGACAGTCAGTTTATGTCAAAGCACTACCTTAGCTTGTATTTTACTGAAAAAAATCATCATACCTTTAATTGCATATAAGAGCGTACTGGTTCCCGGAACTTAGGAGGTACCGACATAGGTACTTCAGATCGGAGAAACAGGCAAAATGTACTCTCCTTTTTAAATGTAATGCATTTTTTTTATTCAAAATTATTAGTCAAAATGTGTTCTAAAATAATCACCAGTCATTTAGCTTCATTTTATTACAAAAATCCCCAAATACTCTGCATCTTTTGTAAGTTATACCCCTGCGTAATAACTATTTTTTCTTAAATATGTACTACTTTCCAGTATGTTCTTTCTGACCGAGCCCGAATTAGTGGTATTACACCATATACATCCACAATGCACCAGGTGCATATATGCTTTGTCAATTTATAATAAAAAAATATACATTGCCTGAAAATATGAGGACATCTTTGTATTAAATCTAAAAGTCTTTTTCAAATTTGTGTTGAGTATCGACGATACGTGTATTGTTAGGCGAGAATTGTGCTTTACTTTTGATAATCGAAAGACAACAACGTATATCAAAAAAAACATGAAACAAATCCTATGAAGCATAAAGGGAAATTACCTCAGAGTAAAACAAAATAAGAATTTGCATATTTGTGAATACAAAGCGTGTCAGATTTCACATAGTTTCTCTTTTTAGAATATTCACCGCTAGTAGGGGGCAAAGATAAAATAAAAGTAAAGTATACACACCATTTCACATCAAGATTAGAGATAAACAGATGAACCCTAAAAGTCAACTTTCTGAACATTTAATTCATATCTATTCCTGCTTATTTTTTTTTACATATTTTGATTTCTTGACGGACTGTGAAAGCTTCACTTCGAAATAAAAATTCATTTACATTTATTTAATGATATACATCTTTATGAGAATTTTTTACAATAGCATAGACAGATAATGTTTCTGCTATAAATGAAAATTATTTGTAGCAAGTTGATGTCCTATCTTATATGTTATGAACATGAATAAGATTGCAATCTTTTTGGTATTGAAATAGTGTGTTATGTTTCAAAAAACACTTTTATGATTTTGAAATAAAATTGCAAAAATATATTTGTTTGGTGAACTATGTCACTTTAATCTGTCAGAATACTTTAATTAAAATTAAAAATGAAATATATCTCAATAATATGTTTTTGTTGTTATTGCTTTTTGATATAATATCTAGTATTTACAATTTCTTGTATGATCTAGCCGACAGAAACTTAAAAGCACAACAAATACAAATATTCGAATCGAATTTCAGCAAGGATTTTTCTTCTTCTCATGATCCTTTCATCCTTCAACCAAAAGCTTCCAATCGTAGGTTTCTGTAATTGTTCATTGTAGTTAGTCATTTTCTTTTAAATTCTATGAGAAACTATGTGTCTAGTTGAGTCAAGTTTGTCAAGATTATTTAAATTATAGTTTTGTAACTTGTATCAGCAGGTTAAGTAATTTGAGTTTTCTTACAATAACAACATGCATTCTTTGAAACGGTGTAATATATTTGTTTATTATAGCTTTGTTTGAATTATTTTTGTTTTCTTATCGTTGTTAAAGAGTTAGTTACGTTACTGTTAGTCCACTGATTAAGATAAAAAAAAAAGGGGGGAGGGCTGAGATATCAAAAAGTAGTTTAAACCCACTACATGTGCATGTTGTCGTCTCAAGTCAGGAACCTCGTTAGTGCTTGTCGTTTGTCTTTTCATATATCTGATTGTGTGTTTGTTAATTGAGGGACTCTGGTGTTGATGAAAGATCTGTGATAATCTCTTGCATATTCACTAGTTTATGAGACTCAGAGATATTTAGAGCTTGACATCTGTCTTCGCATATAAAGATAATGAGATATGGTATGATTCCAAAAGAGATCAACTACAGCTTAACTGTACGGTTTCACTCACAATGAACAACAGTCACATCGTATAGCAAGCCTTTAAAGGTCTCGGGATGACAAAATGTGAAAACGAAAAGTAAATGTGGATGACAAACGACAACCATGCATTGGATTACATGCTCATGGTTTTTGGTATGCCCTATAAAAATGTGGAATGTATCCAATTTTTTTAGGGAAACCAAAACTCGATCAAAATTGCAGTTTTACGCCATTTAAAAGCATTCGTGATGTAAATTAATTTTGTTGTATGTCAGGTTTATTTTCCGATATAAAAACTGGAAGATTGCGTGGTAGTGTGCTTGCTACGAGTGCGGGAGGCGCAACTAAAGAAATGAAAATGGGTATTTGCTGCTTCTCCACTAAACACCAGAGCATTTAGAGTAAGAACAAATACTTGGAGTAGGGATAATGTGTTCGGGTAGTAATCCATGTCTTCTTGTGGACTGTTACCTTGTGAACTAACACCGTTCCAATATGTCGGTCCAGTACAAAATATCACATAAAGATGATCTTGTCCTGATATGCCTGTTATAGTTGTCCCTTACAACACCAATCTATCATTATCATTAGCAAAATAAGCAGCGCCATCACATTTTAAACATTATTTTTCATATCAAAATATTCCTGCAGACAGCTTGATATAATACGGTCTAGCTGTCATAAAATGAATGTTCTGATACAAAAAAATAAAGAATAGAAATGTACTAGACTTCAATGTATATCAAAAAGAATTCATTGTCCAGATATATTGTTACTAAATTCGGGATATAACTCGTCAAGCGATAATAATGATGGGTGTTGATGATGCTGGTGTATATTAGATATAAATAAGGAGATGTGGTATGAGTGCCAATGAGACAACTCTCCATCCAAGTCACAATGTGTAAAAAGTAGACAATTATAGGTCAAAGTACGGCCTTCAACACGGAGCCTTGGCTCTCACCGAACAGCAAGCTATAAAGGGCCCCAAAATGACTAGTGTAAAACAATCAAAAAAGGAAAACCAACGGTCTAATCTATATAAAAAACGAGAAACACTTAAGAACCACATTAACAGGTTCCTGACTTGGACAGGTGCAAACAAATGCAGCGGGTTTATAAGAGTCTTGTACAAGTAGATTCTTAATAGAAGGTAAAGAAAATATTTCAACTTATAAACAATTTTCTTTAAATTCTCCTTGCTTATCTTATCTTGATTACAAACATTAAAGCATCCGTTCGTGAATTATGCTAATGGTCTAACTTGTAATGCCTTTTAATACTGAGTTCAATTCCTGTTTTAGTAGGTTTTGACGTATTGCCCAATCTAGTGTTCTGCGTATTGATTTGTGAACTATTGTTTGTCTTTTTGCATTACTTCTTTTTGATTTGTCAATTACCCCCTCACCTTTTGAATAGACTTCGTAGGATATATACCATAGAAAAGAACACTCTCCCTTTACTTGCCTTCCTATGTCAAGGATATAAAACTAGTTTTGATATGTACATGTCATACAATACCGCTAGAGGAACACCACTGTCAAAAAGAAGAAAGTTGTACTAGGGGTAATAGGGAGTAAAAATTCTTCCAGGATAGTAGAGGGCAAATCATGACTAGTAGCAAGACTAGTCGTATACTATTCACAGGACTCTACCTTGATCATTCAGTGGCATTGCATAAAAATGTCTTTACACAGTTATGTCAGCCTATAAACAAGAAAGTTTATCGTTTAATCGAGCTTTAATTTATAAATTGTTTTACGATTTCATACATTTTTAAAGAATTCATATGAATGTAGAAATGGTGCGACATATGTTAATAGCCATGCAGGTTAAATTAAGTGAGCCTCAATTCTGGAAATGCTGTGAACGTGAGGTATAAAGATCATCCTGATCATTACAAATTGGTTATAGGTTCATGGAAGTGTCCCTTATTCGGGATTGTTTTATTCATTTTTTATTTAATAGAGCTGTAATGAACACACCAGATTTTTTATAATGATACTATAGAGGTCACCTTTGACGAACATTAACGGCAATATCATTATTTCATGTATCAAATATCAATATAATATGGACAAAAAATGTGTTACATGATCGAAACTTAACAAAAAAGAGAAATATGGTAACTGTTCTTTTAATTGAAGTGTTACACGTATCTATTACTAAAGATACTTTAAAAAAATTATCTGCATTTTCTAATAATTAAATCTATACTTTAGGACTCTTTTTTTTACACAAGTCACAAGTACAAAAATTAACTATAACACGTTATAATTTTTGATATTTTTGAATTGTTTATGTTGTTATAACGTATAAGGAAAATTTCAAAATAGAAGCAAATCAACCTAAGAAGCGAACACTTTGAGGAAGTTGTTGCATTAAGGTGGATTGGGGGGGTTTGTCAACATGTAGTTTTTATCATGCTTTTTCAAAAATATAATAAAAAGTATGGGTCACCGGACTTTTTTTCACGCTACAGGTTGTGCAAAATTGTCAGATTTTGTACAGATTATGCATGGAAAATCCAATTTAGTGTGATAAAAAGAAAACTACACTATAGAATTTTAAGATAAAATGTGAAAAGATATCTCTTATAACATGCTTTCAGATAAGAAAAAGAAAAAATGGGGTCACCGGACTTGTTTTCTTGTTACATATTAAAAAAGGTAAATTCACAACACTTTCTATTATAAAAATTACTTTATCTGAGTTATCTCACCTACTATCTGAGTTATCTCCCCTTATGTGGCAAAGTTGAAAAAAAAATAATCAAACAAAAATAATAAGTTTTTTAGAAAAAACAGCCGTAAATATCATAAAACACATAATTTTCTATATTAACATGAAAAATCTTACACATGAATTACATACTACTCTCAAAATTTGCACATTTCATTAAAGATCTAGACCAATTGTTATCTGCTACTTCAAAATCCAGGATGGAGGAAGACACCCGCGCCACCTTAATTAAAAAAGAAACATTATTACAAACGGGATATATCATTCTAACTTTTAACGTTTACAGATCCCGCAAAGTTAGACAACGTGGATGATGTACCTGTAGAAATCTCATTATAAACGGGATATATACCTCCCAATTTTTACGATAATTTTGTTTATAGGGGCACAGGACGTTTGCGCGTTTTACCTGTAACACGAACGGCCATTTGCGCTCTAAACATGATGGACACTTGCGCTTAAATCTTGATACACCTGCACTAAATTGATCGGACATATGCGTATTTCGCCTGCAGCCAATACTTTTGGTAAAGCAGCATTTATACTGCAAACGAGACAAATGGTACAGAATCATTTTATGCTAACTATGTAATAATTGGTTTTACTCGTCTCATCCTGCAATCTTTGGCCTTTTGTAGAATAACCGTGAACAGCAATCCGCCAACTTCATCGAAATCAGACATATTGATGAGCGCGGCATTAGTCAGGAATTTATAGTTGTAATATTTGGAGTACATACCAGTTACTACAGATTACGAGAGTCAAATTATTCTGTTCATTCTTTTGGCTGCTGGGATCAAGCAAAAACTGACATGTTATGACTAACTTGTTCTACATGCTTTTTTTAAATTGCTGTAAATAACTATATAAACATGATGTGGTTTGGATATTCATTAACTTTTAAATTCTTTAACTCCTCCAGGTTAAACCTTCTTGTCCTAAGCCCGGATACAGGAGGAGGGAAGTCTTTATATAAAAAAAAAAGCTTAAATGTCTTGTAGAAAATCACAAATGTCTTTTTTCAAAAGCGGAAATGTCATAAAAAATGAAACGCAAATGTCCTTAAAAAACGCGAATATCCTATCAAAAAGTGCAAACTTATTCCCTAAGTATCTCAATTCAACATTTGAGATCTTTTAATATTGTCTTTATCGGTAATAACATTGATCTTCTTTTTAAATGAATTAAAACATAAATCATTATGTATCACAGTTATGAACAGTTAAGTTCCTACATCCTAACGAACATTATAATTTTGCATTGCAGAAGATCGTGCTTTAAAATCATACTGTTTACAACGTCTTTACGCTAAATCCGTTAAATGTGTACTGAAAAATATTAAAGTTTGGGAAAACATGGTTTATTTGTTAATTATAACTGGCTTTGAACTAGTTTCCAGTAACTGCAAATACTCTTTAGATCGGTATTTTTGGCTTATTGTTTTTTCGTAAAGTTTTGTGTTGTGCTTCATGTCTATGTGATGAGTCGAGCTATTTCCAACTGATTTTCAGTTTGTTCTTATATTGTGCTGTAACACCAACTACAGTGCTGTTCCAGTTTAATTGAGGGTTGAGCGCACACAAACATGATTAACCTTACCACATTCTCCATATGCATGTTCCAAGTCAGGATATTGTAACCTAGTGGTTGACTTTGGTTGCTGTCTCCCGTATTTGTCTGTCATTCATTGATTTTGCATAAATCAGGCCGTAGATTTTTTCTTTTGAATTGTTTCACATTTTGTCATTCCGTTTCCTTTTAGAGCCTACTACAAGTATACAGTATTGGATTTGCCTATTGATGAAGGCTGTATGGTGACCTATAGTTATTTACATCCTCGTCCTTTGGTCTCTGGTGGATAGTTGTCTCATTGGCAGTCATACATTTGTACCACATCTAGTTATTTATATATTTGTAGTTATATGCAGATCCATACTTTGAAAAAAAATATACTTGGTAGATTTACATGATATGAAATTTAGAAAACCAAAACAAAATTAAACAGCGTTAAATGTGTGTTTCTATTTTGATACAATTGACATGTTTATTATATAAATCACAAATTATGACAATGTTTGATACAATCTTAACGTTACTTTGTCGGTGGGGGTCTAGTTTGATCATTTTTTGTAACATAAGACGGTTTTTACTTCGACCTTTATGTTAAATTCGTTACTTTTGTGTAAGTGTTACTATCTTTTATTGTTTTATATTTTATATATTGTTCCACTTTATTACATCTGTCGAATTTTAGTTATTTATTATTTCTTGCTTTTAATGAATTTGATTGGCAGTTACAAAGCTATTTGCATACCGTATAAATACATTCGAAAAGCGTTCCGGTATATTATCAATGTCTTTTTGTCAAGAGACTGCATGGTTCGTCTTCGAAACGAAAGTGCACGAATTATAAAAATACGGTGCCAGGTGCGGTAATCATAGTCTTGTTAATCTATTTTCAGTTTCGTCATAATAATAATTCGATGCAATGGTAATCTGTATAAAATGTATGAAATAATATATGAAATAGTTTTCATTCGAACCGTATTTGTTATTGTATGGTATATTTAGATTGTACAACAGTACTGAAGGAAGCCGGTATCAAATTTCTGAATGAATATGCTTTCCTCTGCATGTGTAAACTTTGTCCGATATAAGTACGTTTGGGTTATTTGAAACTGTTTTCTGCAAGATGCAAAATATGACACGAAATAATGCAGTGGTCATAATTTTTGATGACAGGCTTCAGAAGTTTACTACTATGAAGTGCAGCGTGTTTGATTTCAAAATTGATTTTTTTATTTCTATATGAAGGGTGTGTAATATTTGTATATAGACCTCAATAATCAAAGATGGTTGTACAAGATTAGTTTGGTGTTAACTTTTTTCAAAGATTTGAAATCTTTAAATTAAAAACCACAAAGAAATAACAAAACTTTCACTAAATAATAACTATAAGTGAGATGCAATCATGGATTTTAATCAAACAGAGGCAATTTATCAAACGTTGCAACACATTGTATTTGAGATCTTGATATAATAGAAATGATTTCTCAGACAACTATCTCGTCATAAAACCTACCTTAGTTATTGTTACTTATAGTCCGCCTAAATTACAGCATGATTACTATAAGGTTTTCTTCAATTATCTGGTCAAATATAATAATTCTCAATTTTAATATTTTGATATTCGATCGTTAAAATTATTATATATCACGTTAAAATTGCATATTAAATGCGTCTGTATACCCAACATTGCAAAAACATGTCATATGCAGTTTTTTTTTGTGAATAGTGGAAGCCCCATTGTCCTGCAATTAAATCATTTGCAAATTTAATCTTTTGTTGTTTGATATGTTATAAACTGATGATTGAATTTTTATTTTCCAAGGTCTGACCTTAAAAATTTGGAAAGTGATATTGCAAAAATTAAAAAAAAAGTGTCCACGGTGTAACTACCAAAGGTTAACAAAATGGCAATCTGAATCCTGCGAAACTGTCTAAAGTATTTAACATTTCATGGGAGATATTAAAAAAAAAAACGTCATCACAAAATGAATTTACAGAGTGATAAAGAGACCTTGGTTTATAAACAAGGTACTTGATGAAATAAAATTACTTAAACCGTCTTTGTAATGCTATAAGCGTTTTTTTTTAAAATTTTTGTTGTTTTTGTTGTTGTTTTTTTCATAGGAGGCCATAAACGTAACTGGAAAATACATAACTAGATTCGGAGGTAGGGGGTACTTATAGGCATGGCGTTTGTTAGACACTTGTAGCATTTTATAAGCTCTTAACCTTCTCCTTTTTTTTTAAATAAATATCAAACAATCATACACATACTAATGATTTTACAGCTTTTCATAAAATCACGTTTTAGTTAACCTTAATCATTTGTGAATTATTGAAATTTTATATTTTTTTGTAATTTTTATATCATTAATGTCAATTTATTTATTATTATTATTGTTTTATTTTTTGGTAGCTGCGTTCCTTTTCTCTGAATTTAATGGTACTTAACCGTTGACAGATACGATTTCTCTTCTTTTTAGCTCATCGGGGCCCGAAGTGCCCCATGTGAGCTTATGACATCACTTGGCGTCCGTCGTCGTCCGTCGTCTGTCGTCGTCGTCTGTCGTCGTCTGTCGTCGTAAACTATTTCAAAAATCTTCTCCTCTGAAACTACTAGGCCAAATACCTTCAAACTTTAACTAAATGTCCTTAGGGTATCTAGTTTATAAATTGTATCCGAAGTTTTGATCCATCGACAAACATGGCCGCCATGGCTAAAAATAGAACATAGGGGTCAAATGCAGTTTTTGGCTTATATCTCAAAAAATAAAGCTTTTAGAGCAAATCTGACATGGGGTAAAATTGTTCAGTTGGTCAAGATCTATCAGCCCTGAAATTTTCAGACGAATCAAACAACCCATTGTTGGGTTGCTGCCACCGAATTGGTAGTTTTAACAAAATTTTGCAGTTTTTTGTTATTATTTTGAATATTATTATAGATATATATAAACTGTAGGCAGCAATAATGTTCAGCAAAGTAAGATCTACAAAAAAGTTAATATGACCATAATTGTCAATTGACCCCTTAAGGAGTTATTGCCCTTTTAAGACAATTTTACACAATTTGTTCATCAAGTTTGCTAACATTTAAAAATCTTCTCCTCTGAAATGCAGGTGAGCGATTCAGGCTCTTGAGAGCCTCTTGTTGTTTTATAGTGGACGCTTATATATAATATGATAAAGCAGTAAAAATAGTTCTATAATCTAGGCATGGCTTAAATTTGCTGTGACAGTTACAGTTTCAAGTGACAACCGTTACTATTAGATGTTTATGAGATTATAAACTACTTGTAACCGTATGGTTTCTCCTGATTTTCAAATACACTGTTGAGAGATGACTATTTCTGGAGGATATATTGAATTCTCTTTGCTTGTCAAATAACCTGAACCAGTTTATACCAAGGGTTTGGCAGACAAAACATATCTGGCATCAATTGGAAAAATATCATAGGCTTGCGAAAACGAAAGTCTCACATCAGTAACTAATCACTGTCTTTCGAACGGCACAAAAGTAACAAACACAGTCAGTACCTCACAGGAAACAGTCCAGTCAGTATCGCACAGAAAACATTCCAGTCAATACCTCACAAGAAACAAACCAGTCAGTACCTCACAGTAAACATTCCTGTCATTACCTCACAGGAAACATTCCAGTCAATACCTCACAGGAAACATTCCAGTCAATACCTCACAGGAAACATTCCAGTCAATACCTCACAGGAAACATTCCAGTCATAGACTGATAAATATGTCTCAAATCGTTTACCGCCATTTAAAATACACATATTCAGTGTGTTTTTAAGACGAGCTCTGTCCTCAAAAAATGATCCAATCCACCAGTTTTATCTGTATTTTTTTATATACGTCTGATTATGTGACAACTTCACGACAGACGTTCTTCCTCGGACAACCTATGATTATACAGCACTATATGTTTGTCGAAAAGTCATAGATATTCATATGGGTACAAACTAAAATTGAGTTAAAAATCCTTATACAATTGTTTTTGGAGTTCACCAAGGTCTGGAATAATGGTCTGAGGGTGTCTGTAATAACCCAAGACAATGCCGAAGAGCTTTACAGCATCCAAGACCATTATCATTGACCGAGGACACATACAAGAGCGTCATTATGAAAACACCCATTGCTTAATACATTTATTAACAAACTAATCAGAGGAAAAATGTTATTAACAAAGTAAAAACAGTGCATATTACAGCCAACAAGACATTGTTACGGGGTCATTTTGGATAAAACCAGTTATTATGACTTTTGGGGCGGGTTGGACGAAGTAAAACCGGCTTGTAGTATGATGATGTCGGGCGTATGGGCGGGCTAGGGAAAGTGGGTACCTATTTTGTGTATTCAACTCCTTCTACAGTTTTCAACCAAGATCCCTAAAACTTCACAGGAAGATTGGATATATATGTTAAATCTGTTCACCTGCTATTTATTTCTCAAACATTTAATATCAAACTAATAAGCACTTTTCAAACCAACAGAACTACAACTCAGACTTAATTTTCTCATTATACCCGTTCGTTGGTTGAAAAAATATTCTAATTATTACATGAAAAGTATTTCTGGTGTTATTTTTCTACGACAGATACGACAGATGATTAAGTATTCGATTATATAAGTCCACGAAAACTGCCAGTCATCATGAATATTGAGTCGTTGGGAAGAGGGTTGAGCGCTAACAAACATGTTTAACCACGCCACATTTAATATTTGCCTGTTCCAAACCAGGAGCCTGTAGTACAGTGGTTGTTTTGGTTCATGTCTGTCGTATTTTTTTTTCGTAAACTGCTTTGTTATAAATTAGGCCGTTAGTTTTCTCGTTTGAATTGTTTCTCATTTTTCATGTCGCGGCCTTTTATAGCCGACTATACGGTATGGTTTTTTTCTCATTGTTGGAAACCGTGGTTGCCCATAATTGCTTACTACCACTCCATTTTAACTGGTGAATAGTTGTCTCATTGGCAATCATACCAGATCTCCTCGTTTTTATACTGTTTTGATTTTTGCAATAAGTTTACTTCGTTGGTTAATAAATTGATTTATAGATTTTTTTTTTAATAGGACACACAAACTTAAATTATTTATATCCCCCTTCCGTTAGTGTAAGTCCTCTGCTCACCAATTAGGAGATGCATTTCAATCGTTCTGTTTTATAACACAAACAAATTAACAAAGGTTTAAAAAGCATGATATAATTATCGTGTTACACCACGTGTTTCTGTAATAACCAATGATGGAGACTAAAATATTGGAAATTCAAAATTTGTAAACATTTGAGAGCTTAAAAACCGTATTACTGTTATGTTGTGTAATTTTGTTGCATGCTCATAATATGATTTTTTTTCTAGATATGAACACAAGGTATTGATACAATTTCAAATAACGAGTATTTTACAAATTGAGATTATTGGATTGTTTTATCTTTTATTCTAAGGTAGTATGTAACATAAAGAATTTTTATCTTTTGATGGTTTAATCATGAAGTATTGATATAATACTTCCATGGTTTAATGGTATAAAAAATGTTATTGACATCTGGAAAAGTCATAATTCAGACAGTTCATAAATTTGTGATTGTGTATAATAAATGATACAATAAATAATTATTTATGATTAAACATACCTTATACTAGTAGATGAAGATGCAACATGTGTGTATAAGTATTATAATATAAAAAAATCACCCTTGCTTGTCAAAGCAAACTGAGTACTAACATCTTCTTTAAAATAGTAAAAACTACTTAATGATATCTAAAGAGAAACTAATATTTAGTGGGAGTGTTTAATAATATTTCTCAAAAGCAGTGATCTGTTCCAACGACAAGGGTACGATTAACTTAAGATAAAAGAACACAATATGACAATAGTTTTAATCACATCACTTTATCTAACATCGACTATTCAATGAAATTGTTATTAGTCCCCTTCATTTATATCAAATATTATGTCTTTGAAGCTGAGATGTGATTTATAATTATGATTATTTAAAAAATTGCAATAAAAAAAGTATGAACAGCAGCTAGAATTTAATTACATTCGATTAATATTTTTTCAAAATGTTTTCCTTAATATGTTTGTTTTGGTTGCTTTTTCGTAAATTACTGTTATTTTATTATTACGTCATCATCATTATCTTTATTATTATTTTTACTCCTTAGCTTTGAAGTCGAGGAAATGAATTAAAAACTTACTTTTTAAATAGTGAAATCGAAAAATGAAACACGAAAATCTGTATCTGTATATTACACGATATATGTGCACTGGAATGAGAGCTCGAAAGTTGGCAACGATGAGTCCTCAACTTTATTTCAGCATGCAATGGTCTCTTCCTGATAGTTCCAATGCACTATTGTTTCGTTCGGATGTCTGTCTTAGTTTGTGTTGCTTATCTTTCCACAATGTTTGAATGTTGGAAGTCACTTCAGTCTTTTGCCTTGACTTGGTGTTTATTTCTTATTGGTGTTAGTTAGTTTGTCGGTTCATTAGCCGACACAATCCCTCAACCACTTTGTAGGACTTAATAAACCTCAATGGTTTCCACATTTCCGGGAGAGGTACTAGTTCTAGCTTGTAAAGCATATCTGTTACACACCCTGTTTGTCTGCGCTTGTAATCTGCAGGGTGAAGCGCGCCCGTCTTTTTTTGTATGCTTTTATGCAACATTCATACTAGAGCTTACTCTTTCTTTTGTCTCTCTTTTAGAGTCTGCTAGTTTATTCGGTACGCAGAACACTTTTCAGAGCTCAGAAATATTAAACATACATTTGCAAGTTTAAAATAATGTATCATTTACTTTATCCATACGTTTTCATTTGTTCTCTATGAGAAAAATAGTTTGCATATAAAATTATATTCAGTATAAAATTCTTTTTTTGTTGTTGTTTTGGTTTTTTTTTTAATTATTATACATCAGTAGGATTTTCGAACCAACTCATACGCAGCAAATTTTGCATTCTAGTTTGACAATTAAAGGCTGTAAATTAAGGGTTGTTGGAATCACATCTTCCGAGTTTTATGAAGGTAAATCGAACAAAAGCGCTGCGACGCAGAAAATTATTCCTGCATGTCTTAGCTAAATCATGAGCAATTATATACATAAAAGTTGTCCAATGAAGAAATCAAAATAGAAAAGGGTTAGATCATGTACAACTATGATAGAAAATACTTTCAATATCTTTGTCTTGTTAAGCATTTAAGCACAATGCATAAGCAGAATTTAAATCATAACACTAATAAAATATTAATATTGTGTTCAATAATATATTCACTCTATCACAATTTACTTTTCTCATCAGATTGTAAAACTGATAACCGATCTAACACATTGAAATACTCTTTCAAAACCTATGCCGCAACAAATATTAATAATGATTAATAGGTTAATTAAGTGTCCTCGCATAAATCATCCATTTACATCTTGACTATCACTATTTAGAAAAAACATTCGGCTTTTGTGATGTCTCTGAAGCGAACAGACCCCTTGGTTTTAATGAAACCGATGTAACGCTACACTCTCTTATAGATGTAATGTAACTTATTTTAATTACGGTTTCCTTGACGGGTTAGAATTCGTATAGCCTTTTCATAAATGGACATGTAAAGACGATGCTAAGTGATATAGAGCCCATTTATTTAACATAAAAAATCAATAATCAATTGAATTTTAGGCTATAAAATAAGCATGAAATATGTTTCTAGTTTTCTCAAAAGATTTAATTGAATTTTGCGAGATACATTAACTTTTGATTTTCCAAATGATATTTATATTATATTTTATGAAAAATTATTCAAAGCCTACACGTGTTTAATTACCACTGATATGCAAAATTGTTTATATTTGCCACATTATTATCAATTTGATTAATTATGATTTTAGACGAAAGGAATTGCGAAGTCATACAAACAAATCGGTTGTAACGTACAAAAATTCCTTCTTTCGTTGTTCAAAACTGTTGCTTTCTGCATAATGTTATCCCATTTCCGATCAAAAACACACTCACATTATGGTTTTCAATTAAATCTTGCAATGAATAAATAAATAAATATTCTTTTTCTACAGTCCTTTTTTAATTTCAACGTCCGGTCGGAAGGAGGGTGTTCAATTAGTTGCCTCTTATTTTAGAAATGCCATGCACTTTTTTCTTGGAGGTGGTTACATTTAAACAAAAATTAAAACTATTTTTTTCATTTATTGGTTGATCTTAAATGAATTTGGCTATTTTTAAGGTCATTTTTTGTCGTATAGCTCTTTAACTGTTTCGGTTTTTTTTACATCCTGGGATTTCAAATATTCGGCTTTGAGTGTTTCTGATGAAGGTAAATCCATAAAAACGCTTCGGACGCATAATTTTTGTAAAGTGTTGTTTTCATTTTTTTAATTATTATTATTATAATTTAATATTATTATTATTAGTATTATTATTATTATCATTATTGAAAAGCCCCTACGTTTTTTAAACGGGGAGGGAAAAGGGGGGTTAAAAGGTTGTTCAATATCCTTTTTTTGTATTGTTTTTGCAAATATTCATGGAATTGTTTTTTCCTCTTCTTATTTGGATCATTTTCGTGTAATGTATTCCCATGTGATAGATTCAGCTACGCGTTACCTGATGTGAAATCCATCTTTATTAGAATAAGGAGATATGGTATGATTGACAATGAGACAACTATCCACCAAAGTTACTTTGATTCTCAAGACGAATGCCTGTGTCCTTTACACATATCGCGTTCTCTTTGAAGAAAACGAGAATCACAAGATTGTCATATAAGTTGTCTTTTGGTGTTTGTTGGATTGTTATCTCATTGTCTCATACCAAATCTCGTAATTTTCAAATTAACAGTTCGTTTTAACAGTAACAGTAGCAGATATATATAATAATGTTAATCTTGAAAGTATAGTCATTTTTTGCAATGAAATGCGGTTTTCATTGTTACATCAGCTCTCGGAACAGGTGTTGGTTTTATTGGAATTTTATAAAAATACGAGTTGATTAATGTGTGAAAGGTGCAGTTGGAAAATTATATGATATTTGTCACAATTTCTGCATTTTCCATCTAAAAGGACCATATACATAATTTAATATGAGGAAAACTATTCAATTAAGTCACCCTTTTTATGTTTTGTTTTGATAGAACAAATTGTGTCCATTTGCCACACCCAAAAGCATACCCCAAAAATCAAGACAGTTACCATTAGTCTGTTACTAACTTTGAAGTTTGATTCGATAATTGCTGTTGCATTATCAGTAGATATAAACAAGATTGACAACCTTCATATTTTTAATGGCTTTTATTATAAGTACTTTAAATGTAACATGCTCAACTATTAATTTATATTTCTGTCTCTTTTCTCTAATCACAGAATGTTACAGATTTAACACATGAACACGAGGACAAATGCCTTTAGCATTTTATTATTTATTGGAACCACATATTCAGTTGTCTACATTTTCTACACATGTAAAGAATGTAAACAACCTTGGGATTATTCATTGCCTGTAATAAATAACCATCTGAAGAGTACTTAGAATGTTGAATTAATAATCTAATTACTTTTCAACAGGAAAACTCAAAATTTGATGACCGTTTATAAAGGCCATTGTAATATTTTTCTACTGCAAAGTGAACAAAAAACTATGGCAGTCATGTAACAGCAAAACATAAATACAAACTGTAAAAATCAATTAATACTGGTAAGTATTATCGCATATGAAATAAAAAGAGTACCCATGCTTATCTCGCCTGCTTTTCTGATCGTGACTGAATTTTAGGTTGAAAGTCTTTTGGATAAAGGTTTAACTACGTATATCACATTAACTTAGCGTGGTCAAGATCCATCAAAACAAAGTAAAAATCATATGAAACATGCCAGAAGGATATGTGCACCACAAACACATGTTCACCGATGAACCACGAAGATAAGGTCGAGGTCAGATGAACCTACCAGGCAGACATACCTTACAATCATTCCATAAACCAAATTAAAACAAAACTTTATAAATTTCGTGTGTCCACTTTCTGGATTTACCTTCATCAGGAATGATCTAACACAAACATTTGAAAGCCAGGAATGTATAAATACGTAAAGCCAGGGGTGTATAAATACGAAAAGCCAGGGATGTATAAATACGTAAAGCCAGGGATGTAAAGCCAGGGATGTATAAATACGTAGAATCATTATGAGTTGTATGACCAAATTGACCAAAATTGGATAGTAAAATTCATCTAATGTCAACTTTTCCTGCTGGAATTGGAAATCAATTTCTAAATCATGTCAGTACCGGAGTACTGTTGACCAAATTACGTTGACATATAACTGCTATAGTAACTGAGGAACGGACCTATAAAATCATGAAATAACCGTAACATTAACAAACAAACCACGAAAATGAGGTAGAGGTCAAATGAGCCCTGCCAGATGTACATGTACACTTCACAATCATTTTATACACCAAATTCAGTTGACATATTGCTTATAGTATCTATAAACATGACCTTCTGGAATATAATAGCTTAATTACGCCGTCGCTACTGCCGCTGGATTAGCATCCCTGTGTCTCGCATTCTGCGATTTTCGTCACATGGGAGAAAACAAAGGTGTGTGTATGTTTCAAAACAAATGATAATCAAAAATTCTTCATATTTATTTTAAATACATCAATGAGACATCAACATAAAATGCAACAAACATAGGAATTAGCCAGTAATACCTCGATGTCTTTCACGCAAACAAGAAATGGTATATGTAGGTCTAATAGTGTGCTTTTTGACAGTAGGGCTTGTTTAGAAATGAGGATGTATTTTGATAAGTTGTGTTGTGTTGGTACATTAGAAACTACCTTCTGCATTTAATCTTATGTTTTACTTTACAATATTTGAAATGGAGGATTCCATGTACGCTACTTCCATAAAAGCTTTTTTTTTTTTTTAAATTAATAGAACATTTGAAATATTGTTTATGTCCAGAATTAACTCTGAATCAACACTGTGTCTTGAGGGAAACATTGAAAACCTGCCACATGTTATGTTTTTGAGCAGTTGTTGCATAGTGAATTTGTTTCTGTGAATAATATAAACTATCAAAAAATTGATGATTAATCTTTTATTACAATCATTTCCCCAAATGTCATAATATTAATTTTGTAATGAAATAATTTGATACTTCTTTAAAAGTCAATCACCTATCTTAATTAAAATTTGGAAAAAAAATAATGTTGAACCAGTTTCGTTTTATGATGTCAATTGCGTATCATATTTACAATATACAAAAAAAATTGCAATTTACTAAACAATTATTTATGAAGTTGTTCAGATTATGCATCAAATGGGTGTCATTTTTTGCCAGTTGTTAATAAATTAATAATGATGATTACATCAAATGAATTTTGCTGACACATCTAGGGTTGGCAGCTTAATGTTTGAATACAAGTAAGCTTTACAATCAGGGATGTGTTTTTTGTACTTCTTTATTTCTTTTTCAACTACACATTTGCAATTTATATTTTAGTTTCAGAATTGTTTCGCTCCTGGTAACACTCAGACAGGATGTCTAATATATAGCTGTTACCACCATTTAGACTTGTGGTTTAACATATTATTAAAATGCTATCAAATCTCTTTGTTCATTGGAACTAGCTTTAGGTCTAAATCTCATCTGTTGGATATTAAGTTCCTTTTTTTTTTTACTTTTTTGCAGACGTAACAATAGCGAAAGTTGATTAATGGGTGAAAAAAAAAACAATTATTTTAAACATGGAGTCAAAAGTTATCAAATCTAATACTAATAATCTAAGAATATGTTGTAATGATGACGTCATTTGAAAGTTCACAAGCAACAGCCGGTTGTAGTTCGCAGTAATTTTAGATGTGTTGTTTCCCAAAATTGTCTTTTCAACTTTTTTAAATTATCAAGACCGTTTATTCTTTTCATTTTCATGTTTCAATTTAAAACTTATGTAAAATATTAGCCTTGGAAGATACCTGAGATACCTGAAATGTGTATCAAATCCAACTATCATCAACATTGCCCATACATAAACTATTCAAGGTAATCTTGAAATATGCACCGTCAAGCTAAAGGGAAATCCCTTTAATTTTCTGTGGATAGAGGGGGGAAAAGAGGGGATAGAATTGAATATGCTGACCTGGTAAGTTATTATTTTGTTTAGTGAGGATTGGGGCTCTGAAACTCTCTAGGATCCTAGATTTATTAACACCAATCTTGACCTTAATATGAAATAAGGAGATGTGGTGTGATTGCCAATAAGACATTTTTCCAACAGAGTGTAAATAAAGCGGATTTAAACAGTTATAGATACGTACGTACTCATTGTACTTTACAACTGTGCCCTAAAAATCCAGATCATTGCGCTAACTTGAGTGCCGTTTGGGTCAACTAGCACCCTTCTGCCCTGAGATTCAAGCTGGAACACTGCGTATGTCCTTCAAAATTAAGCAAAACCCATATCATGTAGTCAGCTATAAAAGGTACCGACACAGCAAAATGTTAAATAATTTTAAAATCTTTTTCTGTCCTGGATATTTTTAAAATTAAACATTTTTTAACAAAAAACAAAATTTTCGGATTAGTTAATCGGGTTTACGATAAATAAAACAATATTTGATTTTGGATACCTACAGGAGCAAAAAAAAACAACCCATTTTTGGAAACGTTAGCCTTAGAATTGTGCTCACTCAGATGTATACGGATGTTATTTAAGTGATAGAGTATTTAAATAAGATTTAAGCAAATACCAGATTTAAAATTGTATTGTGTATACTCATATTAGTATCTTGATGATCTGCATTGTTTCTAGTAGTTATCTGAAGTCATGCTTTTCAAGTATAATGAAAGATCCGGTGTATATACACAATTTCCGATAATGTTCATGAAAATAAAACGAATACTGTTCTAGGTTATAGTTACCAACACTAACTGCAGAATATTCGTCATTAAAGGCAGCGTATGATTACTTTAACGAGCGGTGTGCACAGGATCTTATTTGTTTTTATAGTAGTCAAACTTTTCTGTTTACATTAAACGTTCTCTCTATCAAATTATTAAATTTATGAAAAATAAGCGTTTTTCTATAACGTTCTACCTGGTTTTGTTTCTGTTGCCCAAAATTTCGAGTTCTTTTTCATTTGTCATCGAAATGCGTCATCTTAATTTTTTCCTTATCTGTTTTATGATGTGTTTATGACATGAAAATTAATAATTTCCATTAAATAGCGACTTTACACATCGTATCCTCTTTATACTTCTTATTTGTTCTTTTTTGTTAAATGGTACTTTTATGATAATTAGGGCCATTAAAAATAACATTTATTATGTGAAAAGGATATCAGGATATAAAATATAAACCTTTTCACGGTTAAAGGGGCGGAACTCTTGCCGTTACAGATATATGATATTAAATAAATGTTTGGTAGTGAAAAAAAAACTTTCAAACAATTAGAAATAAATTCAATTTGACAGTTGTTGTTGAATCTAAACATTAGAGAAAATTGGCACATACTATTGTTGACAAAACACGTGTGCTTAATGGTCTTTTTTTATTCTTAAATATACAATAAGACGCTCTAAGATATAGAAAATATCAAGTAAAAACTTGCAAAGGTTCCAGGTCAGTGAGAAAACAACTTAATAATGTTAGAAAATAAGTTACTATGTGCATATAAAATGTCACAAGAAACCCGGTTTATCGTCAAAATAAATCGCATCTATTACTAATGTGCGTCGACAGAGTAAATGATCATACTATGCCGTATTATTTAATGGTAAGGCTAATGCAGTCAAATCCTTGTTTGTAAAACAAGCTCTCGTATGTTTATAATGAGAAAACAGGTTAACTCCAAATTTTGATGACAGTCATTAAAATAGAGACACCATTTTTTCCATATAAGATTTTCAGCTAAATAATTGGAAAGACTATTGTTGGAAGGAATGACGTATAACGTGTAAGTAACCTGGTCGACGAAAATGGCATCATCAATACAGTTATCAAAATTCCGTCCGCTTTCGTTACCGACGAACTGTTGTGTCAGCTCACTTCGTTCATGAACACTTCGACATCTCTTGCTGTACTCGCATCGCTCTCGTTTGTAAATGAGTTTTAAAGATCCTCATATTTTTAATGAACCATAATCGGCAAACTATTTTTGATCGTATTTTATCGCTTTTACAAAAATGATTTTAATCTGACATCAGAATGTCATTCAATTTCAACACAGTGAGTCTAATTTTGTTAAATTCCCTTTTTTATAGGATATATGTTACAGACATTTTTTTCAATATAGTCATTTTCTAAAATACCTGTTAAAGATTCAGGCAACTCATATTTTGATTAATTTTCATGCATTTTACAAAATGTCTGAAAAGATTGAAAGACGTTTTCCAAAAGGCCTGAAACTAATGTTCACAAAAACTGAGTCACTGAAACAATGGAACAGAGCAGTTTATTCTGTGATAGTAACTGAATTAACAGCATGCAACTAAACTTTGATTCTTCTTATCAATATATTATATATACAGTTCTCACAAACACTGAATTTCGACAACTATATTTGTTATGGCCTGAAATAGTTGACTGACTGTGACTGTTACACATGTGTACTGATGTTCTAGCAAAGAAAACGTCTGGTGTCACAACTGGTCTTACCACTAGCACTGCAAACACGTTTTAGCGAAACCCTGACCATTACGCTTTGAGAACCGTCAATAAATGTTCTTGATTAAACTCTTCAGTAACGTCCAAAAAAACACGTTGTATTTTGCAAACAGCACACAAATGAATGTTTACTCCTATTTCCTGTGTTACCGACAAATTCAAAGTAGCATCAGCATGATCATGTTGACTTACATCTTTTGACTTATCAGAGTGTTCAAGAGGCCGTGGTAGATCGTCATAAGATTTTTTTGGAACCAAGAATCTCCTGAGACAGTGAAACAAAAGATCATAATTTTGGATCACAACCAAACAAGGCCTTGCATAGTGATCTGTTAATACCTGTGAAATTTCGTTCAAAATACTTTCAATCCCAAGGGCTGATTTGGGTATTTACATATGGACCTCATCCATCCGCCAGTAAAACCCATGCTACTGAGAGGAATCCGTTTGGTTGTGCGGGATGTAAATTCGTATCTTTTCTGAATAGGAGCATTAAATTTGATGCCTTATGTTAGGAGAGAGTGAATGCTCTCTGCATGTTACGAATTCTTTGATGGGTCCGTAGGGGGCTTGTAACATTTTTGTCCTTATCTAAAATACCATCATGTTCTTGCGGCAGTCGAAATTCCTGCCCTTCATATTGGTCAATAAATTGCCGAATTTACTCATTGGATTTTTTTATCAATTTGTATATATAAAATATTTACCACTGAACTTAAAGCAAACAGCCATCAACAATAGAAATATTTTCATATTTTTCTCAGATCCACATCACACACTTCTGTTTTGAATCTAGATTTTCTAATAAAATTATTTACCCCAACAAAAGTTTCTCTGTGGGAATTTGGAGAATAAACTTAATTATACTTTACCATTGGTTTTATTTTTTTGCAAAATATTGTGTTTTGGTCACGTAACCCCATGATATTATTTTCTACAAATTACCTGAAACAACTTTGTTTTAAAATTTTTTACAAAATGAAGTATTTTTTAGTCATTTTAAAATGTACCTTTCAAGGTTATGCATTTAAATGCGTTATATTTCAGTCATTTCACAAAATGCGTAATTTGGGAAAATGCCTGCAACACATAATATATACTATTATCCCGCGGTTCGAATAATATAGCGGTAAAATATTGTATTGTATTTAGCCTTCATGTAAATGTCAGCAAATGCTTTTTCACTGTCAAGAATTATCATAGGTCAACTAATTTACAAATAGACCGTAATTTCGGTATACCGATGGCTTATATCGATATGATCAAATCGCAAGATACACCTGCTCTAATTTTCGAATTAATTTTGCTTCATAAAGTGGATTAGTTTTATGCCAGGCAACCTCGCTGTCTCCTCGGTTATGGATATCAATGACTTTGGTCTAGATTTCTCTGACGAACACCAAGTCCTTTGAAATCAACTTGATACCAAAATAATTGAGAGTTTGGAATGCAACATTGTAATGTCCTTCTTCCACCCCTCTTCAAAAAGTTATGATATTCAAAACGTTATTCCGTTGGTCAGGTTTAAAGTGACAGCCTTCATTAAATAGAGAGAGAGAAAAAATCTTGTTAAAAGAAAATGAAGTAGGCTATTTAGTTTTAATGTAAATTGTGATCCATCGAAGTAAGAGAAGACGATATTTCGGATAATGGGGATTCTGTGATAAGAGTTCAAAAACTACGAATGCGATCATTGCAAGACCAAGCAACCAGCTTCAATCATCATATAACCATACTATCGAGTAAACTAAAAACCGAAATAAACCATTGTCTGAAGTTCTCGTGAAGATTACGATATCTGAGGGCTGCGGTTTTCTACTAGATAAAACAATGTTTACATACCAAAAAAAAAAAAAGACGACAAACCCAACGTAAACCATTGTCTGAAGTTCTCGTGAAGATTACGGTATCTGAGGGCTGCAGTTTTCTACTAGATAAAACAATGTGTGCATACGAAAAAAGACGACAAACCCGAAGTAAACCATTGCTTCACATCACATGCTGTAGTAATATCATTTAAAACATCCGAAAGCAAATGTTTCAGATTCCAGCTGCCATCGCATAGAAACAGCAATCGAATACAGCAAACAGCTATACGGCATACAAGAAAATTAAAAGTCGCAACTGTTATCTTTTTTTGTAAAACAGTACAATCTGCGAGAGATTGAATTTTCACAAACCAGAAGTTGAAATATAAGTTAACGACCTAATAGCCGAATTTAATATTTATTATTACGCAATTTGCATAAAAAAGCGATCAAAGATATTATTATGCATGGCATCAACATCAATGCTATGAATGAGGTCTGATTTGTATAATTGTCAATGCATAAAGACGTAATGTACCAGTTGTATTCACATTATTTGTAAAAGAAACATTAGAAACAGTTATTTACTATAATTTTATAGCTTTGACATGGCTATTGAATAACATCTTACAATTTAAATACTAGTCCAGGGTTGTGTTATTTACTCGGCTCGTTAGAATATGGAAAAATGCACCTCCCAGGGAAGCTGAAATTAAAAGAAGATACATTAAATCTACAAAAACTATCTTTACTTTCAATTGTGGTGTTTCATTCTATTCTGAAGTAACGTCATGGGATATTAAGTAACAATAAGTGTAATTTTACGTTTTATTACAAACTATTCAGCTATATGATAAATGACTAAGGAAAATCACCTTTTGTTATATTTTATCTTAATATATGTTTGCTTAATTTCTTACTCATAAAACATATTATAACCTGTTTTACCCACGTAATTATCTCGATATGAACGTAAGAGACAATAAATGAAACCATTTTGAAAATATACTCTTTATTTTTGATTTTTTTTCTGTTTCATGCATTGACGTGCAATTTTACGCTCTTGCATAACTGCAACAATATACGTATGATAAATAGACGAGGAACCACTGAAAGTTATTGACAAGTATGAAACTATTTCGTAAAATAGCAAGAAAAAGGGAAGTAAATAAATTTTTCCTTTCTTAATGAAGGCAATGGATCCGAATAATGCCCCCTATGAAGTTATCAATCTCTATCAGTACGGTTTTTTTTCGCCAAAGAATCGTTTTCTCCTTCGTAATTTATATAAAAATGTTTAATTCTAAACCTTATATACGTATCGAAAACAGCACAGTGATCTATTTTTGTTTTAAATTGAATTTTGAATATATGTTTAATGTACTTTTATCTCTCTGTCCTTTTGAGAAATCCGACACAATCTGCTGTAAATATAAACGGACTTAACTACGAGCTTGTGAATTGTAAGCTTATAATGTTTCACATGCATTTACTATAGCACGGCTGTTGCACGCATTTAATGTTATTTGATATACATTTCTAACTTTTTGCCCATTAAGCAAACTTTAAATGTCTATGACGTCATAATTTTTTTTTTTAATCATATGCCTTTTTTTGATTGATTATAATTGCAAAAAAATGATACGCATATGTAACCACATCAAAACGTAAAGTAGGACACAATGCCATCAGGGACTGAAGATTTTTGCAAAGTCTGTTTGAAATGCATTAACCGGTATAAGAGAGTCACAAGTAAAAGATTCAGATGAATGGATTAGTTTACATAATCTTTTCAGTACGATATCCTCGCACAACGCAAATTAAATTTGCAACCAATTACATTCATTTGAACGACAGTGACTGAGAAAAAAACCTAGTCAGAATAATTGTGAATCATAAATATAAGGTCAAAGTCGTGTGATTTTTCTAAATATGTCAGAGGAATGTATATTCATCAAAGGGTATTTAGACCAAATACAGCCTTTTTGTTTCTGCTTCATTTGATCCGTTATTCATTACAAAAATGACCCCAAGGTTTGACTGAGGAATAAGATTGGTCCCCGGAGCTTCTCCTAACGGGCAGCAAAACCCATGATAAAGAAGGGCGTCCGTTTGGCTGCGCGGGATGTATAATTACGCCGTTACGTCTGGTCGGATTGGGGACGTTTCATCCGAAATTAGCCTGCTATGCCAGGCAATGCGTTAAACTCGATAAAGAAGACGCAGATACTCTTTCCGAATGGATTAAAGCTGTGAGGTTCTTGATACAAATCAGAATTAAAAAACTAAATGGGTATATGAATACCCATACTTCATCAATCTTTAAAGTCCCAAATGTTGCAAAACACTTGTCCTACCTCCATGACAAATATGTTGTTGTCCCCGCAGATAAAGCTCCAAACAACATCGTTTTTGTGTGTAAATCACAGGACATAAATTGGTTGGTAAATGAATTAGGTATTGACAATTCACTTGGAAACTCAGCATATACCCCCATAACACTTACCAAAGAGGAAATCCTGGATAATCATAGGTCTGGTCTATGTTCTTTTGGAATTTCAACCAAAGATGAAGAACTGGATCCATCACTGTATTGGATACCTAAAATACATAAGTCTCCTTACAAACAACGTTATATTGCTGGGTCTTCCATGTGCTCCACGAAACCTCTTTCTAAATTATTAACATCAATTTTATCAGAAATCAAAGCCGGGCTTCAAAGTTACTGTGAAACTACCTATTCTAAAGATGGCGTGAATCAGATGTGGATACTAAAAAAATCCAAAGATCTTTTAGAGTACAAACAATCTAAGACTCTTTCATTTTGCAATAGTATTGTAACATTTGACTTGTCTACACTTTACACAAGTATTACCCATTCCAAACTAAAAGACAAATTGAAAAAGTTGGCCCTGCTTTGTTTCATAAAAAAGAATGGCCAACGTAGATACAAGTATTTTGTCTTAGGGAGGGATAAAATCACTCTGATTCCAACAAAAATTTTTCTGAAACTGACATTTTCAAGATGCTTGATTTCTTGATTGACAACATATTTGTTACGTTTGGAGCACGTGTTTTTCAACAAACAATCGACATTCCCATGGGAACCAACTGTGCCACTCTTCTTGCCGACTTGTTCCTTTATTCATATGAGGCCGACTTCATACAGGTACTTCTTAGGAAGAAAGAAAAGAAGTTAGCAGTATCCTTCAACTTTACTCTCCGCTATATAGATGATATTGTCTCACTAAATAATTCAAAATTTGGACTATGTTGAAATCATCTATCCCATCGAACTTGAGAAAAAGGATACAACAAATACAGTTAAGTCTGCCTCATATCTTGACTTACATCTAGAAATTGACAATGAGGGTTGGTTGAAAACAAAACTTTACGACAAAAGAGATGGGGTTCGTTTTGTTCAGTTATTAGTTTTCTATGTTGTGTTTTGGTACTATTGTTTGTCTGTTGGACTTTTTCTTTTTTAGCCATGGCGTTGTCAGTTTATTTTCGACTTATGAGTTTGAATGTCCCTTTAGTATCTTTCGCCTCTCTTTTATATAACCCCTCCAACAATTTTTTTAAAAGGTGTTTTTAAAAGGCCGTACCTTGACCTATAATGGTTTACTTTTATAAATTGTAACTTGTATGGAGAGTTGTCTCATTGGCACTCATACCACATCTTCCTATATCTATTGACTTAGAGTAATGGAGATTTTTTTTTGGGGGGGGGGGGGGGGGGGGGTGTCAAAATGTATAAATCACAGTTCTAACATTAAAATTTGCTGTAAACCTTTATCTAAATAAGTTACAACCATATATAAATGTTACTTTAAATTGGATTTGTTATTGGTAAAAAAAGAATATAACGTTTGTCAATAGTCCAGGGTCCCTTTTAACCAATATGCACAGTAGTCACAAGTAAAAAAATCAGACGGTTGAAGCATATATTGAAATCTTTATTTCATAAGTGCCTTATACTCGATTAGAAAAATGGACAATGTCTTCTCTCTCCAGACGACACAACGGACAAGTTGGACCAGTTTTGACCGAGTTTGTAAAATATATGTTCCTGTGATCAAATCTGCATTTAACTGACAATCTTCTGATATCTGTCCTAGTCGTATCAAAATTAGACTAGGGTCAATAGATCCTATTCACAAGTCTTGGTAATGACGATTTTGTAGCGTGTCCATTTTTCTACCTTTCGATTCCTAACATCACTGAAGAGACATTAATTGTCGAAATATTTTTTCTATTTGGTATTAGATTAAAATTAAGATCCATTTTGTTACATCTGTGATCCGTTTATTTGACAATCGCCATGGCAGTCAGCAGGGTTTAAGAACATCCGTTGTTCGAGCTGCTAGTCAAATGCGTTTTGTTCAAAAATCCTTTTTACTTTTTGGTCTTTTGGAAAATGTTGTTTGTGCTGTATTTAGACCCCTCTACCAAGAAATTTGTTTTGCATGCACACGTATAAAAATTGCCGTTTTTATCCAGCGCAATCATAGGTTTGAACGTTGTTTTCAATTTAGACTTGTGAATATGTACATATTCATATACTTCATATGCGTACATAAAATAAATATCTAGTTCTTTCTAATTCTCGTTTTAACACCAACTCAAATGGATCTCCTGACTATCTATCTCTCACACTCTCTTATATACTCTCATCTTGACGATTCCTGATTATATCGTTCTCTCAACAGTCACCGGGCGGTATCTATACATCACACACGCGGATTTCATTAACAGTTATTCCGAAACCTAACTATATTAAAATTACTACAGTTCCCCCGCCTAGCACTTGCAATTCATATTTCCAAATGTAACTGCTAAAATACAAGGGCAATAAAAGTAACTACGCAAAGGTTTAAAAGATGTTCATCAAATGATTTCCCATAAATATTAATTTAATGTCATGAAGATATAACACTGCCACTGAAGTCCGTTAACTGTTGCTTTAATTATTCTCTGAAACGTTAATGCGCATTACAATGTCCGAATGGCATTGATATATACTGATAATAAACTGTTAACACAGAGATATGTCTCGCCTTTTTGTAATTTTGATAATGCAAATGTTGAAATTAAAGTAGCAATACTTTAACATGTAAGTTATGCATATATTCAAAGTCAATGAACCATGACTAAAGGTACATGGCTAAACAATCTCCATGGAAATGAGATGTGCCAATTTTAATACAACTGCATACCAAATACCATTGACTTGTCATAAGTCATTCCTTTTAAACAAAACTAAACACAAACATTAACTTGTAAACTATGTAAAAGTTTCAAAGTCAATAAACCATGATGAGGGGGTGGGGCTATATAATCTCAATGGAAACGAGACTTGCAAATGCCAACAAATGCATACCAAATATCATTGACTTAACATTATTAACATTAGCGGTTCATCTTAAACTGATCTAATCACAAACTAATACATATAGACTAAGCAAAAGTTTCAAAGTCAAAAGACCATGACTGAGGGGGCTGGGCCAAATATTCTCCATGGAAATGAGATGTGCTATTAATGGCTATACAACTGCATACCAATTAACATTGGCCTACCACTAGTGGTTCCCCTTGAACTGACCTAATCACAAACTAATACATGTAAACTAAGCAACAGTTTCAAAGTCAATAGACCATGACTGAGGGGGCAGGGCCAAATAATCTCCATGGAAATGAGATGTGATAATGCTTATACAACTGCATACCAAATATCATTGACCTACCACTAGTGGTTCCTCATAAACTGACCTAATCACAAACTAATACATGTAAACTAAGCAAAAGTTTCAAAGTCAATAGACCATGACTGAGAGGGCAGGGCCAAATAATCTCCATGGAAATGAGACGTGCCAATGCTTATACAACTGCATACGGTTACCAAATGTCATTGACTTACCACTAGTGGTTCACCATAAACTAGACCTAATCACAAACATTGTTTACGCCGCCGCCGACGCCGGAACAGCATACATATGTCTCGCTTTTTGACTCCGTCAAGGCGAGACAAAAACCACCATTTTGGGTTGAGAACGCAGTCTTGTCCTTGTCGCTAGGTTTAATTGGTATTTGATAATAAGTCATATACAAATCCAGGGACGAGAACCACTAAGATCAACACAGAGCATCCAAGTTATCATCGGTATCGAATACGCATCTGTTATGATCTTTTCGGTTTAATTTCCGGTCATCCGCACACAGCCGCCATGATAAGTCTTTTTTTCTGAACAAAGACAATGGGAGCGGACCATGGACATGATTTTTTTATACAACTTTTCTTCTGTAAATGCTTTATTTCATTCTCCAAAAGTTGCCTCTTGAACAATGGTACTCTTCTTTGGGGCTCTTTAATTGGTGTTTCATCATGTAATTTTATAGAATGCATCCCCAATACATTTTTTTTTTTTCATTTCAATTTCCAAATATTAACACCTTCCAAAATTGATCGGCCTCTTCTTGTGTTAATAACTTCCTCCCATCAATAAACTCTTGTCCATATATTGAGTGTCTTACATCTTTTCTCGTCGATGTGACAAACTTCAACATTATCAATCTCTACCCCAATAGAGTCAACGATATTCATACCTGGAACAAACGAAGCCATATGTGTTCCCTTATACGGTATGATATCGGTATTTATTGCATCAAATAATCTGGCATTAATTATTTCATTAGATGCTTTCACCAGAACTCTTGCTACCGCTTGTTCATTGTGTGTCATACAACTTTCATCAGGGGACTTAACACCATAAGTATTCAAGAAGTATCTCCTACCTTTTTTTGTCAGTTCCGATTTTACTATACTACTTCATATTTAGCAGGTACTAGTATTGTCTCTAAAGCAATTACTCTACTCGGTCGAGTGTCTACACTGTTTTCTTAAAAATGATATGTTCTTGCCATTTATCTCAAATCCCAGTGGTAACGAAAACACTTAATAAAGCCTTCTAACACATTTGATTTAACCTCTCCAACAATTATAGAAAAATTGACACAAAATTCATCAAAAGACAAAGTCATAACTGCAGTTGCTAACACATTTTGACTACTTCCACTTACGGTTTCGAATTTTATTTCCATGAGGCGTAGCAAAGGTTTGCTATCGGGAAGAAAGGTTCGATAGCTTTCTACTGTTATAACGGCCCGATATCTATATTGCAGATCCTTCAAGTTTACCAAGTCAACAACCATACCAGCTTTTCCATTAACCCTTGTTAAGATTGGTACATCATTCAGCTCGACGTCTAATTCACATTAGAAATTCAAATTTTGAAGACAATGTTTCATTCTTGTTATTAACCTCCTTTAGATAAGATGCATATCACTTTGTTATACTTGTGAATGAAGACATTTAGTAGTTACGTTCTGGTCGACTTTTCGTTGAACCGTTCAACTGTTTCAAGTGAGCCATGTAACTACCATCAATATCTTGGTGTAAAACAAGTTTGAGTGCTACTTGACATCTTTATAGTATTAAGGATACACTCTGATTTACTTTTGCTTTGCTGTTTGGAACCGCAGGTCAGCCATGGCCTATCACAAGCCCAGCAGTCAGCACCTCTGTGTTGACATTTCATATCATTGATATGGTTATATTTATAATTAACAGTTTACAAAACTTTGAATGGTTCGAAAAACTAAGGATTTTTTACCCCTTGGAATAGAGTACCTCAGCTGTATTTGTCCAAACGTTTCGAAAATTTTGAGTCCTCAATACTCTTCAACTTCGTACTTGATTTGGCCTTTTTAGCTTGTTTGATTCGAGCGTCACTAATGAGTCTTTTGTGGACGAAACGCGCGTCTGTCGAACAAAATTATAAGCCTGGTATCTTTGATGAATTTATTCCTACTGCTTCGACCGATGCCCGTTTAACTGTTGGTCGGTAACATCACTCCGTCGAACGGTGTTGTTAGACACCGCCGGCTTCATCTTCTGAACTTCTTTCGCCTTATTCAAGTACCTATCGACTGAATGAATCGTTTTGCCACAGTAACTACAAAGTGGAAAATTTACACGACTCTGCCGTCCACGAATATCTGTGTTCTAGTGTCTTGACTTCTTACACGGTGCGTGTCAGAAACATCTGCATCCCGTAGTTTGCTTTTTTCGTCGACTTTGTAAACATTTCTACGAACTATCTTACTAGCATTTCGTTCGTTGATGCGTATGCATTCTTCCTGCATAGCAATTGTCACTGCTTCCTGGATTGTCGTTGGCTAAGAACGTCTTATGGCCATCATAAAATCTCCAGATTCCCCATAAGCATCAAGAAATGTTCGAATCTGTTTTCCTGCAATTTATGTGTTTGAAGGATACACAGGTCTATAGAAATCTTATATTGCTTGCCTAAATCTCCGAACGATTCTCATGGTGTTTTTCTTCTCAATCTTGCTTCATCGAGATAACTTTCTTTTTGTGTAAGAATGTCTAAATCGTAATTCCATACTATTAATTAAACGATCCTCATTTCCTGTAATTCATTTGATAATCCATGCATAAATGTCTCTGCTTGACCTCTCAGCATTTTCATGAATACCAGTCGTTTCCTGTCAACATTCCAACCATTCAATTTCGCTATGTTTTCAAAATAACGGGTTTCCCTGTACCCTTAAATGCTCGCTTTGCTTGGATTTCCGAACTTCTAGGTTGTGTAAATGTCATGAATGAACATCAGTCTCGGGTCTTTTCTGTTTTATCGCGCATTGCCATATGCAAATTATTATCTTTAAGGATCATTTTTTTACACGATTTGGTTTTTAAAACTTTTTCAGAGTAGATTGCGCACTTAACCCTAACCAAGTCCATCCAGGAACAAATCTTTTTCAATAATGTCCATCACGAACAGTATAAGCTTTCAAATTATACTCCCATCTACTTTGGAGTAATAACAACTAAGTGTTCATCTCTACATTCATCGAGGAAATTTGAGTTTAACCACCGGTCTGTGCCTGGCGCTGTGAATTTGCTTGTCGGGGAAACCGCCCGACCCTCGAAACAGGGTTCCGACCACACGTTGGGCCTCTCTTCAGATGGAAAATTATCACGAGTCTTCTGTTGAGAACATTTCCTGCATTATCTTCGGTATAACCCTTGGAAGAATAATCAAGTTGTCTTGGACCAATTGTTCAAACGTTGGTGAAACCCATTGGATATGTTTCATAATTGGTTGTTTGAATTCGTCTTCTATTACTTGAAATAAAATCACAGTTTAAGTCCACTAGCACACTAATTTCCAAACTTTTTAATGTAGCCATCCCACCGCCATTACCGTTTGTAGCGTGTCCATTTTAAAGGGTTTTCGGGATGACGCTAATTAAATTGCTACAATTTGTTTGAACATCTATCAATCTTTGATTTTAATATTTATCCTTATGTTGTTTGATCAGATTTCTCCTTCTAGTTTTGGAGAATTTGTTGTCAATAAGTACATCAATATCGGGAAGTTGATAATCTATCAGCAAATTGTTAGTTAATAAGAACCAGTTCTTACATAAGTCAGATTTGATATGCACTTGCCTATTGTCTTTAGAGATGTTTTTTTTTTTGTTTCTCGGTATATTATACAACAGTGTAAATTGTCTACGATGAAGTTCTACAATAATTGGTCTACAGCCAAAGATATAAATGTAAAATACAATTCGCCGTTCGTACGGGGAAATGGTTGTATTGGTCTCGATACTTCAAAATGAAATCGTTTCGGTAAATTTCAAAGCATACTGTTTTGGTACGAAAACCCCAATACCATAATTCATGTTTTGTGCGTATCAAAAAAAAACTGTGTTGGCGGTAACCCATTAGTCCAATGTAGACCTGTTCCTGTTAAGCTGTACATTTATTTTCTAGAACATGGGATACTTTAATTAATACTAGTATTATCTGGAGTTTCATTTTAACAATACAAGATACTCAAAAATGTGTTAAATTTTAACTAAAAAAGTATATAATTCGGACCAAATTTTTTGTATCTGTACAATTTTCTGACTGTTTTGACATAATCTTTTGTATATAGATACTATCTTGAGAATGTGCAAGATATCTTTCTCCTCTTGAATATTTATATGGCAAGTCTAGCATAAATTGTGAATGTTCTTCCGAATTTGAGAGTAAAGCTACGTCACCTGCTGCCGTTGGACAGCCATTAAACGTTGTTCAATTAAGCTCTACTAAGCCGTTGATTGTTGCAGCAATAGTAAAAGGCCATAAGTTTAAGGCAGCGCCTACATATGAATATGTCATCTCCGAGCTGATATGATATTCCAGAGCTTTCGTTTCCTATTATGATTATCTTGAAAGTTTTGCTGTTTGCAACGACGCTATTGTAACAAGGGTTCCTAATGACAAGGTGGCTCGGTAGCCGAGTGGTCTAAATAGTCCAACTTCTGTATCATTAGCCTGTCAACACTGAGGTTGTGAGTTCGAATCCTGCAGGTCGGTGGTTCTCTGCGGCTATCTCCACCAATCAAAACCGACCGCCACGAAATAGCACAATAGTGCTGAAAGCGGCGTTAAACACTAATCAATCAATCAATAAATCCTAATGATAATGTTAAAGTCATCCCTTATATAGTTTAATGGACGCAATCAGGATCTGCTTGCCGCGCAGGAATTTTTCTAAGGCATTCGATAATATCCCTCATGAGAGAATACTCTATAAAGCAGAGTACTATGGTATCAGCGGGACAACACTTAAGTGGATCCGGGACTTTTTAAGCTCCAGAAATCAGAGAGTCGTTGTGGATAGCAAAACATCTCACACTGCACCTGTCCAATAAGGAGTACCACAGGGCAGTGTACTTGGGCCACTCATGTTCCTTCTGTTTATCAACGACCTACCTGACTACGTACAGTCATCAACAGTTCGTTTATTTGCAGATGACTGCGTTTTGTACAGAAGGATCCAAAATGATGCAGACTCAAAACTTCTACAAGAAGACATGAACATCTTACTTGGCAAATGGAATTCCATCCCAGTAAATGCCAACTTCTACGCGTAACCAACAAGCGCAAACCACATCCCACAAGTTACAACATTCATGGGCATAATTTAGAATTGGTTGACTCAGCAAAATACCTAGGCGTAACAATCCATAAAACCATAAATTGGAACACACACATAGAGAGCATTGCTAAAAAGGCAAATTCAACCAGGGCCTTCATCCAAAGAAACATGCACCACTGTCCCCAACAAACAAAAGCTGTATGTTACACAACGCTAGTTAGACCATTGCATGAGTACGCATGCTCAGTTTGGGACCCGTTCACCAACCTTAACATACAGAAACTAAAAAGTGTGCAAAGGAAATCAGCCCGGTTTGTAATGAATGACTACCAACAAACCAGCAGTTTACCAACCTTAACATACAGAAACTAGAAAGTGTGCAAAGGAAATCAGCCCGGTTTGTAATGAATGACTACCAACAAACCAGCAGTTCACCAACCTTAACATACAGAAACTAGAAAGTGTGCAAAGGAAATCAGCCCGGTGTGTAATGACTACCAACAAACCAGCAGTGCAACATCAATGCTAAAAACTCTAGTGGCAACCACTAGCCGAGAGAAGGGCCAGATGTAAAGCAGTAATGATGTACAGAAAAGTACATGGCCTCGTAGCAATACCAACGCTAGAACCACTTAATACATCATCAGTAGCTAGAGGACACACAACACGATTTCTTGTATCGTATGCCAGAACTTCAACATACGGGCATTCCTTCTTTCCAGACAGTATGCGAATATGGAGGAACAGCCTTCGGTGGATAGTACCTCACTAGATGCTTTCAAGCAGGGGGTGCTGAGCTGCAGCATCCCTTAATCGCACCATCAGACTGTTTTTAACTTGCACCTGTAAATATTTTCTTGCACCTTTGTTGTCACACTCAGCATGGGCAATAGAGCAACAATACTCAATTATGCACTGTATTGGAAGAAGAACACCCGAGATCATCCCGTTTTGGTGGGGTCTGTGTTGCTCAATCTTTAGTTTTTTGTGAAGTGTTTTGTAGACTATTATAATAAGTTGCTTTTTTTCTTGTCTTTTTTTTGGCCAGGGTGTTGTCTGCTGGTTATTTCTTTGGTATCTTCTGTCTCTTTTTAAAGGGGCATTAGCTGCCATTTAGACAAAAAATTAAAATACGACTTTTGTATTGTTTCAAACAGTTATGAAAGCGGTTTAATGAAGTTATATTTCGCTGTAGGAAGTCAGTTTCCTTCAATTTGGTAAAAATAAAATCAAAAACATCGCTAATGTATTATTGACTTGTAGTCATAGTTCAACCTCAGTTGAACCCGTGTTCATGTAACCCTCACTTGACCTTTAGCTGAAGATGGGTTACGCAGGCCCTAAGCGTGTTCAGTTCTTAAAAAGAAAGGAATGTCAGCATTGAAAAGTGAAACAAGGGAGCCACCATAAAAAAACATTTCTTTGACCGATTTGGCCCATTAAAAATCATTCATATCCAGGTAAAACCATGATGTTCGATTTTATAAATGTACGACATGAAATCAAACAGACCTGGAAAATCGTATTTACACAACTATACCTGCTTCACAGTATATTCATATTCACGTTTATATCGGGTCGAATGACTATCGGCAGTCTACGGAGGTAATCTCGATGGTTAATAAGATGCCGTCTAGTCTGAAATACGCATGGAATGCTGATAGATTATAACGTGTTCATGCATTGTTACTTTCTTTTAGTCTCTTTGTAATTTGGATTTATGTTTTAGAATGTTATGAATCAAAATATGAGACTTTAAGTCAAATCGGTGATCACGAATTTAGCAGGTAATGCCCTTTTAATGTTGAACATTGAATCACGAATTGTGGTCAAGATCATGTGAACCTTGCCAGACAGAAAAGTACACCTTTCAATCTTTTCATACATCAAATATAGTTGACCTATTGCTATAAGTATTTGAGTAACGGACCTAACCACAAAAGCTCAACGTTGTCCAATAAACCATGAAATGAGGTAAAGGTTAAGTGAATTCTGGCTGATCAATATGTATACCTTGCAATAATATATACCATATAACAAATATTGTTGTCCTATTAATCAAAGAAGTGATTAAATAAAAAGCGGTTGCTGAACCATGAAAATGAGTTCAAGGACAACAGACATATGCTAGATGGAAACTTCAGAACATGTGGCATCTGAATACATATGAAGTATCCAGGTCTTCAACATGATCAAATATAAAGCTTTATACTAATAGTTTAAGCTGTCACCTCTGCTGCCAAATAAGCATACCTATGTCTCACATTCTTTAAAATTCAATGCAGACAAGACAAAATTTCTATTTATAATTTTTCAAGCAACTGCACTAAAAGTTGCACTCAAGTTTACATTTTTCCATCAGAAAGTAATGTAAGGGGTCAGATACTTCTTCTTGTTACTAAATATTTACATCATATTGTTTTATAAATGTAGATCCAGTAGAAGTAAGGATCATCAATTATGATGTGTATTTACAGACCTCTAACATGCCAGAATATCAGACAAAGTCCTTTATCTAGGATGTGTGTATTTACAGACCACTAACATGCCAGAATATCGGACAAAGTCTTTTATCTAGGATGTGTGTATTTACAATCCTCTAACATGCTAGAATATCAGACAAAGTCTTTTATCTAGGATGTGTGTATTTACAGATCTCTGACATGCCAAAATATCAGACAAAGTCTTTTATCTAGGATGTGTGTATTTACAGACCTCTAACATGTCAGAATATCAGACAAAATCCTTTAACTAGGATGAATTTATTATTGAATAAAGTCAAGATCTTAATTACTTGTCATAAACATCATAGTTTACTTTCAATGTTTCAAAAGTACAAATTTGCTTTTAAATGCAGAAGGTAGGATTAACCCGCTTCACAGATCCTTTGGCGATAATAAAAGCTGAAATTTCTCAAATATTCATTTTGGCTATTTTAAAATCTGGTAAAATGTGCAAATGTTCATGGACTGTATACCAGAACATGTATAGAATCAAAACAATTTTATGAACAACTTTTAAAATAAGGATTGTGTGTAAAATAGTGCTTATAAATTCCTGATTTTCTTACTCTTCAAGATATGTCCTGCCATCTTATGAATGTGCGAACACATAAATTGTATTTATCAAAATGTGGATAGTTAATTGGAAAATAGGTATAAATTTGCTAGCTAGTAATACTAAGCTTTAAACAAATATGTATGTCATATTGGATTTATTTTACTTAAATACATGTAATTCTCAAAGAGTTTTCTACACATATCTATTTGAGTTATGTGTTAAACTAATTCCCTAATAAAATATTTCTTAAAGGGTGATATACACTTAATTCTGACTAGTGAAAGTCCATCAGAGGGATCAGGTCCATGACTGAAACCTTCCTTTCAAATTAACCTTAATTGTTTCAGTGGTGAGCAATAATTTGAACTATTAAATTCAAGTTTGGTTTAATTAGTCCAGGAAATATCAGAAAAACCCTGCACAATGTGGTAAAAGCATGAAACTTGGTATAAAAGTATAAATACCATTCTAAGCAGAATAAGATATGGAGCCAACCTAAAAAAAACCAACTTCCGGTTTTTTCCAAGATGGCGGACAAAATTCTAAGCTAAATATCAAAGAAACCGTTCACAAGGTGGTAAAACAATGAAACTTCATATATTATCTCTTTAGACCCTTCTTAACAAATAAAGATATGAAATCAATATGAAAAACTATCAACTTCCGGTTTTTTCCAAGATGGCGGCTGAAATAACAAAAAAACCCAAAAACAAGTCAATAGATAAAGGCAACAGTAGTATACCGCTGTTCGAAACTCATAAATCGATAGAGATAAAAACAAATCCGGGTTACAAACTAAAACTGAGGGAAACGCATCAAATATAAGAGGAGAACAACGACACAACAAAAACACAACATTAAAATGTAACACACACAGAAACGAACTATAATATAACAATGGCCATTTTCCTGACTTGGTACAGGACATTTTAAGAAAAAAATGGTGGGTTGAGCCTGGTTTTGTGACATGCCAAACCTCCCGCTTTTATGGCAACGTCAGACACAACACCAAGACGACAACATCACATGACAGGACCACAATACAAATAAAAGGGAGAACATATATAGGACGTTGCAATATTTACCAAAAAAATATATCAGATGAGTACAATTGAAAGTAATATATATACAGTAGCTGTTATATGCAATAACACGTTCATTCATCTTGTTTGTGTCGGTAAACCCTATACTCTGCAGTCCATCAGGCACAATCTCCACCACACTTGCCTTAAGCTGTATTCGGAAGGGCGGATTTGAAACCCTTGCATTGTCCTCGACAACCTTTCTTGCATCAACAGTGAACAAGTACCTGTAGTGAAGAGGTTGCCTCTGTCAATATTGTCAAGAACGGGTTCTTACATGCCGTTGTCTTGCTTCTTCCAACCATACAAGTCTGGGGATGGAAGAACAGACTGTAAAAGCAAACACTGTATCCAAATCAATCCAGCTTGGTACACAGAACGTTTGGCATGTTGGTAAAGTGCCTCTCGTGTTGGTGGCACAGACTCGATTGATCTACCTGTATGTGCAAAGAGTACTTTTCTAGCTTCATTTACACTGTTGGATTCACTTGTCCGATGGTACAAAGAACAACATATCGCTCCAGCAATGGTAGAATTGAATCACGGCATTTTGTACTTGGTTGGTCTGTCATCTGTCTAAAAGCAGCTGATATCTCGGGGAAAGTATTCCATGTATCCCAAGCTGTTTTCTTTCTTCGTCCTGCAAATGAAGATACAGTGTCACAACCTGTAAAGGCGTGGATTATCGGTAAAAGCATGGATTCAAGAGGACCAAAAGATTGTGCAATATCATGAATAGGAATGTTTCCCGGTTGCAAATGCTATTCATATCTCATCAACTTCTGTGTCCATAAATACAGATATAGCGATCACAATTACGTCTGTATCCACAGTTTTAATGTTGATCCTTTTAAAACCATCCCTGACTGCATCTACAACGTGAATCATAACTATCGTATCTGCTTCTTCGTGTGTGAGCGCTTGCAGTTTTGACTTGTCTATATGTGCCTGATTTGAAATCCCATTCTCTCCAACTGTACAGATAACGTTCTTTTCAATATTTGTTACTTCTGCCAACTTTTCCGATAGAAACTAAAACAGCTCCCTTTTATTCTCATAAACCCGTAGAAATTCATGCCAATTCTAAGGGATATTTGTTTGAGCTTGAACTCGCCTTCGAATTCCTTTCCCTCTATTTTCTCTAGTTGCACTTTTGAGGCTGTTTTCTACATATGTGTCCAATACTACATCAACGCGTCCAACATCGCTATTTCGGTTTACTATGTAGGGAACAAACACTTTTACCGCATAAAAGAAATAGCATTTGTCCAACCTGACGCTTCCAGCCTATTGCCAATAGTTTTTAAAATGGCCATCTCGATATGAAGACCTCCAAACAAAATGAAGAGTTTATCTTCGCCGTAACCAGAAGAATCCGCCATCCTGAGTCAAAATGAGACCATACGTCAGTGTGATAAGTCAGATCTATTAAGAAAATGTCTTGAGCCGTTAATATCTAAAACAATAGTTGACCCTCAAGTGAATGCAACAATAATTCACGGTGCAGCAGTAGTCAATATGCTCAAGCCTGGTGCAGCATATCATTTCATGATTATGCGTTAAAAGTGTTCTTCACTACATAGTAAACCGAAAAAGCGATGTTGGACGCGTTGATGTAGTATGTAGCAAACAGCCTCAAAAGTGCAATCAGAGAAAAAAGAGGGAAGGGAATTCGAAGGCGAGTTCAAGCTCAACAAATATCCCTTAGAACTCGCATGGCTTTCTACTGGTTGGTGAGAATAAAAGGGAGCTGTTTCAGTTTCTATCGAAAAAGGTTGGCAGAAGCAGCAAATACTGAAACGAAAGTTATCTGTACAGTTAGAGAGAATTTGATTTCAAACCAATCACATAGACAAATGAAAACTGCAACCGTGCAAACACGACAAAACTGTTACGAGAGTTATGCTTTACGTTGCAGATGCATTTAGGGATGGTTTTAAAAAGATCAGCATTAAAACTGTGGATACAGACGTAATTGTGAAAGCTAAATCTGTATTTAAGGACACAGAAGCTGATGAGATATGGATAGCAGTTGCAACCGGGAAACATTTCCGTTACAATCCTATTCATGATATTGCACAATCTTTTGGTCCTCTTGAATCCATGCTTTTACCGATAATCCACGCCTTTGGGTTCTCTTAAATATAGGATTTTACCAATATTCCACGCCTTTACAGGTTGCGACATTGTATCTTCATTTGAAAGACGAAGAAAGAAACAGCATGGGATACATGGAATACTTTCCCCGAGGTATCAGCTGCTTTTAGACAGATGGCAGACCAACCAAGTACAATATGCCGTGATTCAATTCTACCATTGCTGGAGCGATATGTTGTTCTTTTGTACCATCGGATAAGTGAATCAAACAGTGTAAATGAAGCTAGAAAAGTGCTCTTTGTAAATAAAGGTAGATCAATCGAGTCTGTACCACCAAAACGAGAGGCACTTTTCCTACATGCCAAACGTTCTGTGTACCAAGCTGGATTGATTTGGATACAGTGTTTGCTTTTACAGTCTGATCTTCCATCCCCAGACTTGTATGGTTGGAAAAAGCAAGACGACGGCATGTAAGAACCCGTTCTGGACAATATTGGCAGAGGCAACCCCTTCACTACAGGAGCTTGTTCACTGTTGATGCAAGAAAGGTTGTCGAGGACAATGCAAGGGTTTCAAATCAGCCCTTCCGAATACAGCTTTAGGCCAGTGTGGTGGAGATTGTGCCTGAAGGACTGCAGCGAGTATAGGGTTTACCGACACAAACAAGATGAATGAACGTGTTATTGCATATAACAGCTACTGTATATATATTACTTTCAATTGTACTCATCTGATATAATTTTTTTGTATATATTGCAACTTCCTTTTGACTTGTTTTAACATTTTTGTTATTTCAGCCGCCATCTTGGAAAAAAACGGAAGTTGATAGTTTTTCATATTGGTTTTATATTTGTATTTGTTTAGAAGGGTCTAAAGAGATAATATACAAAGTTTCATTGTTTTACCACCTTGTGTACGGTTTCTTTGATATTTAGTTTAGGATTTTTGAAATTTTGTCCGCCATCTTGGAAAAAACCGGAAGTTGATTTTTTTCAGGTTGGCTCCATATCTTATTTCGCTTAGAATGGTGCTAGGAGCTTATATACCAAGTGTGATGCTTTTACCACATTTTGCAGAATTCTGATGAAAAATTGGACTTAGCTGCTTGACTAAATTGCTTTTGAGGTAGGTTGGTATTTGTACTTATTGTTAACACTGAAGATCAAAGGATACAAATATAGAATGCTACATCACAGGTTAAAAGTCTTAGATTTCCTCTGTAAAATCATTGGCAGCTGGGGACATTTATAGGGAATGATGAGACTTAATGAGAGTAATTGTGTATTCTGGAAAACTTTTTAAAAATTACTAACATAAAATTGTATATAAATACTTCACACCATTCAAGATCTTCAAAATCAGTCAAGTGTCAGTTTATCAGAATCCTACAGACCATGGACCTAACTTCTAACAATAATTCAAAAGTGAATTCTTTTCATTTTATTTATAAAATAACAAGTTCTTGCCATTTCAATACCATGACAGTTTTGAAGACTATAGAGATCAGCATTCAATCAATAATAATAAAAGATTGAGTTACACATTATTACAGAGCAGACAGGCCTGTCTATACCAATGTAAGCATGTACATGCCTAAAAACTCTCAGTTTATAGTACATTAAATATATACACATTAAAACACAGCATGGCCAGCAGTCGTACATTCAAAATTAAAAAATTGTCCACAAAAGTAATTTAAGAATGTTCAGAATTTAATGTCAATATTTAAGAAAGAATTTAGCTGACTTTAATGAAATTGTTCAATTGTTCCACCCTGCATCAGGTTCGAGTTTTGGTTTTAGGTTATTTGTAGTCAAATCAACTTGAGACTTTGTACACATTTTCATTATGAGGTAAACTTTTAAAATTATATGTCAAATAAGGGTTTTGACACAGTTTATGGTTCACTGAACACGGAACCGCCTGATCTAATTTTCTTCTAACCTAAAAGTGTCTTCATATAAATGTATATAAAAAGGTATGGTGTAAGTGGACCTTCAGATTGAAATCATGTTTATTGTAAAGTGTGAAATTTTCCTGATTAAGATAAATTGTCAAAAAATAGCCCCTCGAGTAAATTTAATTTTAAAAGGAATTCAGTTTTAGAATAAAAAAAAATTAAACTTTCATGAATATAGTTGGCTCTTGGAATCATGAAATATAAACTGCTAAAATGAACCACATTATGGTATTAACTAATGTGGTAAATAACTTCATTTAGCAAATGAAAAATGTGTTCACTTGAAAAGAGAATATATTCACCGGTCAACAACTGATAATGGTTGATGGAAAATGTCCTTTTTAAATCAGGTGATTTGTATTAAATAAAAAAAATATCTTATACTTAAATCAACTTTATTTTTCAATCTTTAAATTAATAAGCTACCACTTACAACAGTCAAAATGATTTCCCTTTTCTCAAAGAAGGTTCATTCAATTAGTTATTTATAATTCATAAAAAATGTAACACGATACTCTAACAATACACTGCTGGTTTCATATGTGTCTGACCTGGAACTTCAGCTTTTTCAAGTTAAATAACATAAATAAGTGAGAATGTACTTCAATTTTAGAATGCCAATTTCCCATGTTTTGAATTTTCAAACTTTGCGCAACACAAATAAATTATAAATGTCCTTTTGTTGATAGCTTAATTTTATGGTTTTCTTGTTCCACGTACACAACAAAAACTCATTTCATTTCGTTTCAACAATTCTTGTATAAGAAGATTTGTACCAGCCCAGCAAATCTTTTTTAAGCTAAAATGTCAATAACAGGAAAGATTGAGATATCATTAACGTATGGTATGTTGATGGGACACGCCCTGCTGCTATTTTATAACAGAAGGACAAATAAATAATGAACATAAGGTTATCACAGACACAGAATGGGGGTTAACATGCTCCTTTATCTTTCTTCTACCATTAATGTCTCCTGAGGATAAAGTTTTAAATCTTGTAATGTCCTTTTATCATCTTCTTGTGAAATCTGAAAATAGACAAGCAGAATAAGTTTAATAATTAGATTACATTGGATTAGAGTTTCTATTACAGTTTCTGACTGATGATTTTGGCCATTTTAAATTATTTAAATAATGCCTAGCTGATTATTTTTTTTTGTTTAAAGCATTTCGCTATCTATTTTTAGTTTTCAAGATAAAAGCCAAAAAAACATAACAAAATTGGTAAAAGAAAAATTACTAATGGACAATTACTCTTATAAACTATTAATTCTGATCTTGCTGCCTTTTGAAAATCTTACCTCACTGATTATTTTGTATTTTTAAGATTCTCTCTATTTAATATAATTTTCAATATTATAGCAAAAAAAAACCAAACAAATAAAACCAACAAAAATAGGTAAAAGTATAACTCTAACTTATGATTTAGGTCACTTTCACTCTATCGCAGAATGCTGATAATTCTTGCTGTTTACAGTGTCTCTTTATCTACTATAGTTTCCACCTTAAATGCTTAAAAGGGCAAAAATTCTCATTCAAGGGCAATAACTCATAAAAAAGTTCACTGATTTAATTTCTATCTATCTATTATAGATTTCAAGAAAACATCAAAAATGGGTAAATATTGTTCTTAAAGTGCCATAACTCCTAAAAGATGTTGACTAAGGACTTACAAAATTTTGACTCATCTGTAGATATTATCCTGATGATCTTTTTCCTAGTTTTCAAGATAACAGCAAAAAAATCATAATAACTGGTAAAAATTGTCATTTAACAGTAAAATCTCCTATAAGGAGTCATCTGACATTTTTTTGTAAAAACCGACAAAAGCTAGACCTTAACATTATGAACATTGCCAATGCCAGATTTTCTCTATCTATAGCAGATTTCAAGATTCAAGCAATAACTTACATTTTAATTTTTAACCTTGTTGGTCATGGTAGTTGGCAGGCAGAATAATCATACTTAATTTTAAACTAGACACTGGAGTGTGGCCAAATTTGGTTCCAAATATCCAAGTAGTTTCAGAGAAGATGTTTGTAAAGGCAAAAGGATGACAGACCACAGACACCAAGTGACAGCAATAGAAAAAGAAAAATCCTCCATTCAAAACATTTAATTATCTGAACCTTGATTTGCTGTCAGTAAACTGTTCTACTTAACCTTCGTCCTAAACTGTGGATTCATTTATTTTCCAGGATTGAAGAAAATTTGTATTTTTCGTGGATATTTGATTTCAGGTTTTTGGCAAAGTCTGCAAACAAGCCTATAAAAAATTTGCACATGGTTTAATATTTAAATTTGTGTTTCACTTGTACCCACAAAATCTAACAAAATGAATGAATTCACAGTATTTTTCTTATCTAAGCTTGTGTCATTTTGACCATTTTAAAATGTTACTTACATCTTTCCTTGGGAAAGTGGTTAACAGTTTATATCCCTCTGTATGAAAGCCTTTTGACGTAACATAATAAATAAGGTGCTTCAATGGTTCCTCAGCTCTGAATCTCCGAGATAGCGTCTCTCCGTCTGGTGTTCGTATCCGTAACACTGTAATGGGATCTTTACAGTCTTGGCTTGGTTCGTCTGGCATTGCAATTTCTGCTGATAATTTAAGAGCCTAAAAAGAATTTCATTGAAATCAATTTCCAACAATTACATTACATGTATGTTTTATTAGAATTGGTAATATTGATTGGCTGACAACAATCGTGAGGCACTCCAATAACAAATATTATTTCTGTATAAAATACAACAGCTGTGGGTTAGCCGTAACAATGTTAAAATAATGCATTAAAAAACAACGAAACGACTGATCTAACTCTTAATTTCATGGTTGTAGCACACTAAAGTAATTATAAGAATTGAATGCTTCTTTTTATAATTTTACAGGTTTGTAAAAGCATTGATTGTGCCCACATTTATAATATGAAGCGCTTTCACGTTTCATACGAAATGTGCTTCGGTCAACACTTTTACACCACAATAAAATTATAAAAAGAAGCATTCAATTCTTAAATGTATGATGCAATGTCTTTATTAAGGTAAGTAAAGATTTCCAGTCACCATATAATCATTTGTTGATATTTGAACATTTAACAAAATGATGCCATATGATAATTATGATATAGTATCAGAATTTTGAATATAGAAATTTGACAATAAACAAATATGAACAGGTAGATACAAATGTCAAGGAAATGTGTACATGTGAGAAATACTTAAAACAACACTGGTGTTATTGTACAGTCTGTAAACCATATTTCTGATAATTCTATATGAGTTGGCTTTCATAATAATTTTTTTCAAATAAATACATAATTTTTTTTTAACTGAGCTGATTCAGAGAAGACTAAATTAAAATTTGTATCTTGAGATGAGTTTCCCCAACTGTTGGCTTCTTTTTTGCAAAGAAAATCACTTTTGAACATTCGTAAAAGTTTAAGGTTGTCTCCCACAAAAATTCTAAATGCAGAGCTTAAAATAACCTGGTAGAGACTAATACTTGTCTTCTGTTTCATATCAAAATTCAAAACATTTCTTTTGTAACTCTTGTGATTGGTAAATCTGGGATATTTTTATTTTCTAAGATTTTCTAAGAATTATCTCCCCTGAAACTGTATTGAAACCACTTAAGCTTGTTAAAATGGTTAACAATTTATGGTACTGTATAAAAATACAGAAGGATATTATTACCTTGAGTACAATTTATTCAAATTGCAACAACTCACATGTTATATAATATTAATTATTTCAAAGGTAACATTCACTTTTGGAATGATGAGATAAATTGTTCTAACCAGAACTTTTAAGCAGGCATGCATTACAAGTTTGTGTTACAAACTAATCTGCAGATAAGTTGTAGTGGAAGTACTTTTAAGTTAATATATGAAAAGTTTATTTTAAACACAAATCTTTTACTTACTTCTTGTTTCTGTTCTTCCTCTATTTTTTGTCGTTGTTCTTCAGCCTGTTTTTTCATCTCCTCTTCTCTTTCAAGTTTTAATGCTTCTGCCTTAAAGTTTAAAATAAATAATATGTTAAAATGTTTTCAATTCTAATGAACAAAGATCTGCAGTGCCATAAAAACCACAAATGAAAATGATATTGTTTGTGTGTCCACATGTATTTCTGAAATAACCTTCATCATAATATTCGTGACCAAAAGTTTGGAAAGCCAAATAAATATAGTATTTGAGAGTCAACTTTGCCTGAAGTAGTTGAAACCATAGTTTTAGCACAATAACAAAAAATTACAAACAAAATGTTTCATTCAAATCCTGCCAAATTCAGCTGCTGACCAAACATGAAATAATTGAGTAGTTTTTGAGAAAATTGTGATGAATTTTTTTTAAGTTCATTCAATATATTGAAAAATACAAAGATTCAGCTAACAGGAAGTCAGTAACAGACAAATCTGAAAAGTGCTGACATGTTACAACTCATCACAGTCATGCTGCTGACCAAATACGCAGTCATTCTGTTTGTAAGTTTGTGAGAAAATTGAGACAAAACTAACCGATAACAAACCAATGGACGGACAAAAAGCCTGACAGACAAAGTGATTTGTAATATAGGCCCCCACTTAAGGGTATAATAATGATAGGACAAAAATATGTGCTATGTCAACAAAACTGGAGGCTCTAAAGAGCCTGTGTCGCTCACCTAGGTCTATGTGCATAATGATAGGACAAAAATATGTGCTATGTCAACAAAACTGGAGGCTCTAAAGAGCCTGTGTCGCTCACCTAGGTCTATGTGCATAATCAACAATGCACTCTCTCCAACATATTGTAGACAAGAATAGAGTTCATGACAAAAATTTCTTTTTTGTTGATCTTGTATTGCTGATCATTTTGTCTGTTTAGTTTCTCTCTATCTTCTTTAGTTTTTGGTCAAACACAAATGAGGGTAAAAAAAATCCTCATTTAAGGACAATCACTCCTTTGAAGAGTGACAGTCTACTAACTATATCGGCAACATTTGACTTGTATGTTGATCTTGCCTTGCTGATCATTTTTGTTATTCAAAGTTTCTATTTATCTATTATAATTTTTATCATATAAGGCAAAATGCAAAATAAACTGTTGACACCTTTTTTGTAATTTTGATACTGCAAATGTTGAAATTAAATTACCAATACTTTAGCATGTAAGATATGCAAATATTCAAAGTCAATGAACCATGACTGAAGGTACATGGCTAAACAATCTCCATGGAAATGAGATGTGCCAATGCTAATACAACTGCATATCAAATACCATTGGCTTATCATAAGTCGTTCCCTTTAAACAAACCTAAACACAAACATTAACTTGTAAACTATGTAAAAGTTTCAAAGTCAATGAACCATGATGAGGGGGTGGGGCTATATAATCTCCATGGAAACAAGATTTGCAAATGCCAATACATTTGCATACCAAATATCATTGACTTAACATTAGCGGTTCATCTTAAACTGATCTAATCACAAACTAATACATGTAAACTAAGCAAAAGTTTCAAAGTCAATAGACCATGAATGAGGGGGCGGGCCAAATATTCTCCATGGAAATGAGATGTGCTTATGCTCATACAACTGCATACCAATTAATATTGGCCTACCACAAATGGTTCCCCTCAAACTGACCTAATCACAAACTAATACATGTAAACTAAGCAAAAGTTTCAAAGTCAATAGACCATGACTGAGAGGGCAGGGCCAAATAATCTCCATGGAAATGAGATGTGCCAATGCTAATACAACTGTATACCAAATATCATTGACCTACTACTAGTGGTTCACCATAAACTAAGACCTTATCAAAAACTAATACACTGTTGATGTGGCCTCGCTTTTTGACTCCATCAAGGCCAGGCAAAAATTGTAAAATCGTTATAAAAGGGCAATAACTTCAATAAGGAGTTATTGAAAAAATTTTCCTCCAAATGTTTTTAAATGTAGATCTTGTCTTGCTTATCATTTTTGCTTATTTAAGTTTCTATCTATCTATTATTATTTTTAAGATATAAGGCAAAAACACAAAAAATTGGTAAAAATTATCATCAAAGGGCAATAACTCTAATCAGGAGTCGACTGATAATTTCAACCATGTGCATATATTATTAGATCTTGTCTTGCTGATCATTTTTGCAACTAAATCTATTATAGTTTTCAAGATAATAGGCAAAAATGAACAAAATTGGTAAAATTTGTCATTTAAATTCAATAACTCCTATAAGAAGTCGCCTGAGAGTTTTGACATCGATGAACAATTGGTAGAGCTCAACACACTGAACATTTTTGCCCTTGTCAGATTTCTCTATTTATAACAGTTTTCAAAATAATAGACAAAACTTGCATTTTACTCCTATGTTCTATTTTTAGCCATGTCAGCCATCTTGGTTGTCAGGTGGGGTGATCGGACACATTTTAAAACTAGATACCCCAATAATGATTGTGGCCAAGTTTGGTTAAATTTGGCCCTGTAGTTTCAGAGAAGATTTTTGTAAAAGTTAACAACTACGACCGACGCCAAGTGATGAGAAAAGCTCACTTAGCCTTTCAGCCAGGTGAGCTAAAACAACTAATAATGAAACACTGACATCATGACTTATGTGAATATACAGTACCCGCAAGGTATTTCTGTTATTTACCAACCTTGCTTGTAATCAGTAAATCAAATTGACCCACAGTGATCACTGGCACTGATTTCAGGTGATAAAATTTACTAGCCAGGTCATATATATTGAACAAAGCAAAGAGGTATTTCTGAGTGAATCATCCACTAGGCAACAACTCCCAAACAGCAAAAGTGAAAATCTTAATAATTAATCTTGAACTACATTTTGTTATGAGAAACAATACATTAAAATTTTGACAAAGATTAAATCAAGCATTCTCAAGTTATCAAATGAATGGACATAAAGTGTCATTTCCAATTAAATCAAAAACCATATCCTAAAAGATAACAAGATAAAGATATAAAGATAAAACTTGACCTCCATTTTGTCATATTTACCTGGAATTGAAATCAACAGCATTAACATATCATTTAGTGTGAAATATATTTTTTCTAAATATGAATATAATGTTCTGCAATGCGCAGCTTGATACGACAGCAGAGGTCGAACCCTGAATAGTTGGAGCAAGTATGGACACTACATTCAAGCTTGATACAGCTCAGAATTTAGATTGTGATTAAATATAGGTTTCTGACACAGAATGAATGTTGTCTAAGCATTTAAAGATTTGAAATTAGACATTTACCTATTATGGTCCAATATCACAAATGTAAATACATGGTTAGATTCAGCATATCAAAGAACCCCAAGAATTCAATTTTTTATGAAATCAAACCAAGTTTAATTTTGGACCCTTTGGACCTCAATGTGGACCCAATTGATAATGAGACCCAAAATCTAAATACACAGTTAGATTCAGCATATCAAAGAACCCCATAAATTCAATTTTGATGAAATCAAAGTTTAATTGTGGACCCTGATTTTGACAAACTTGAAAACTGGGCATAAAATCAATAAAATGCTCCGCTGGGGCGCAGCTTGATACGACCGCAGAGGTCGAACACTTAACAGTTGGGGCAAGTATGGACACAACATTCAAGCTTGATACAGCACTGAATTTGGATTGTAATTAAATATTTGACACAGCATAGGTTTCTGACACAGCATAGGTTTCTGACACAGAATGAAAGTGGTCTAAGAACTTAAAAAATTTTAATTTACCTATTCAAACCATATCATTATTATTTGCTTTTATATATAAATCAGAAATAACCAATTTAAAATGGAAAATTTTAAAGAAAAAAAAATCCCCCCCCCCAAATTTTTTGAACCCCCTTATGATTCATCACCCCCAAACTCAATCCCAGCCTTCCCTTTGAGGTATGGTACCTTGCAGTACAATTTCAGAGAGATCCATACACTTGAACACAAGTTATTGTCTGGAAACTAGAAAAATGCTTATTTTTTTACCCCTTTTTGACCCCAAATTCCTAAACTTTTAGGGCAATTACCCCCAAACTCAAAGCCAGCTTTCCCTTTGTGATATGGAACCTTGCAGTACAATTTCATAAAGATCCATACACTTACACACAAGTTATTGTCTGGAAACTAGAAAAATGCTTGTTTTTTGCCCTTTTATGGCCCCTAATTACTAAAATTTTGAGGAATTACCCCAAAAATCAATCCAAGCCTTCCCTTTGAGGTATGGTACCTTGCAGTACAATTTCAAAGAGATCCATACACTTGAACACAAGTTATTGTCTTGAAACTAGAAAAACGCTTATTTTTGGCCCCTTGTTGACCCCTTATTCCTAAACTTTTTGGGCAATTACCCCCCAAACTCAATTCCAGCTTTCCCTTTGTGATATGGAACCTTGCAGTACAATTTCATAAAGATCCATACACTTACACACAAGTTATTGTCCTGAAACTAGAAAAATGCTTGGTTTTTTTGCCCCTTTTTGGCCCCTAATTCCTAAATGTTTTGAGGCAATTACCCCCAAAATCAATCCCAGCCTTCCCTTTGTGGTATGGAACCTTGTAGTACAATTTCATAAAGATCCATACACTTACACACAAGTTATTGTCATGAAACTAGAAAAATGCTTGTTTTTTGCCCCTTTTTGGCCCCTAATTCCTAAAATTTTGAGGCAATTACCCCCAAAATCAATCCCAGCATTCCCTTTCTGATATGGAACCTTCTGATACAATGTCAGAGAGATCCATAGACTTACACATAAGTTATTGTCATGAAACTAGAAAAATGCTTGTTTTTTGCCCCTTTTTGGCCCCTAATTCCTAAAATTTGGAGGCAATTACCCCCAAAATCAATCCCAGCATTCCCTTTGTGATATGGAACCTTGTGATACAATGTCAGAGAGATCCATAGACTTACACACAAGTTATTGTCATGAAAACTAGAAAAATGCTTGCTTTTTGCCCTTTTTTGGCCCCTAATTCCTAAAATTTTGAGGCAATTACCCCCAAAATCAATCCCAGCATTCCCTTTGTGATATGGAACCTTGTGGAACAATGTCAGATAGATCCATACACTTACACACAAGTTATGTCTGGAAGTTACAAAAATGCTTATTTTTGGCCCCTAATTCCTTAACTGTTGGTACCATAACCCCCAAAATCAATCCCCACCTTCCTTTTGTGGTTTTAAATCTTATGGTAAAATTTCATTGAGATCCATTCACTTAAACTAAAGTTAGAGTGCGAAAACTAATGTGTCTTCGGACGACGACGACGACGACGCCAACGTCATACCAATATACGACCACAAAAATTTTTTTGCGATCGTATAAAAATCTATATACATGTTTAGATTCAGCATATCAAGAAACCCCTTCATTCAATTTTTGTTAAAATAAAAACTAAGTTTAATTTTCGACCCTTTGGATCTAAATGTGGACCATTTTGAAAACCAGGCCCAAAATCAAAAATCTAAATTACACAGTTATTTCAGCATATCAAAGAATCCTAAAAATTCAATTTTTGATGAAATCAAACAAAGTGTCATTTTGGACACTTTGGACCTCAATGTGGACCAAAATACACATAAGATTCAGCGTATTAAAGAACCCCAAGAATTCAAGACTGAATTAAACCCCATTGAAATTGGTCTGGAAATAAGCATTTATACAAAGTATTAATAGAGAAGTATTGTTTTTTCGCCCCTTTTTTCCTAAACGTCATGGGCAATTAACCCCAAAATCAATCCCCACCATCCTTTTATAGTATGGAACCTTGTGGTGCAATTTCATAGAGATCCATAGACTTGTACTCGTTATTCTCCGGAAACATGAAAATCCTAGTTTTTTTGCCACATTTTGGCCCCTTATTCCTAATGGTTTGGGCTATAAACCCCAAAATCAATCCGAACCTTCCTTTTGATGTATGGAACCTTGTGGTACAATTTCATAGAAATCCATACACTTATACACAAGTTATTGTCCTGAGATCAGAAAAATATTTGTTTTGGCCCCTTATTCCAACAGTTAGGACAATAATCCTCAAAATCAATCCCATCCTTCAATTTGTGGTATGGAACCTTGTTATAAAATTTCTTAGAGATCCATACACTTATACTCAGGTTAATGTCAGGAAATCAAATGTCTTCAGACAACAACGATGACACTGACAACATCATAACATTATATGACTGCAAAAATTTTGCAGTCCTATAAAAATAAGTATAATATGTACTTACTTTAGCTTTATCTGCAGCTAATGACTCCTGGAAAGCTGTTTCTTGTTCTTTCCTAATCATTTCTCTTGCATCTCTTTCTGACTAAAATTACAAAAACATAGCTTTACAGACAAAACAGAGTATATTTTGTATTTTGACATGTTTGTGTCATGAATTAATACACTATATTCCTATTCCTTCTTTTTCATTACAATATCATTTTTAATGTTAATTTTGCTTAACCCACATTTCATTTTGCATGATTGCTTTTAAATGATATATTTCTATTTGATTTTTAATTTTGGCTTACAAATAATTCATGTTTTGTGTATTTACTTTTGGCTTGCAATTATTCATATGTAGTTTGATCACTTTTGTTTGACCGACATTTAAGGTTGCATGTTTTACTTCAGATTTATAATATTTCAATTTGCCTGTTTACTTTTTGTGGACTGATCCTTATAAGGCTCACTGTTTTGCTATTTTGTTTGTTTACTTTGATGGAATAATATTTTGTTCTTTATGTTTACTTTTGGTGGACTGATATTTTGTTTTAAATGTTTACTTTTGGTGGACTGATATTTTGTTTTAAATGTTTACTTTTGGTGGACCGATATTTTGTTCTAAATGTTTACTTTTGGTGGACTGATATTTTGTTTTAAATGTTTACTTTTGGTGGACTGATATTTTGTTCTAAATGTTTACTTTGGTGGACTGATATTTTGTTTGAAATGCTTTACTTTTGGTGTACCAATATTTTGTTTTAAATGTTTACTTTTGGTGGACCATTTTATTTCTTTATTGGACCTATAATTTATAGTTCTGTATGTTTACTATTATTTGACACATCATTTGCATGTATACTTTTAATAACTTAATTTTAGTTCACCTATAATTCATTTTACATTTGACCTTTGTATTACTTACCTCTTCTTCTATCTCCCTTGTTAGCTGTTGATAAAATACCTCTACTACATTTAATACTTACCTCCTTCTCTATCTCCCCTGTTAGCTGTTGATTAAATACCTCTACTACATGATTTACTTACCTCTTCTTCTATCTCTCCTGTTAGCTGTTGATTAAATACCTCTACTACATGTATTACTTACCTCCTCCTCTATCTCCCCTGTTAGCTGTTGATTAAATACCTCTACTTCATGTATTACTTACCTCTTCTTCTATCTCCCCTGTTAGCTGTTGATTAAATACCTCTACTACATGTATTACTTACCTCATCCTCTATCTCCCCTGTTAGCTGTTGATTAAATACCTCTACTACATGTATCAACCTAGTCATTAATTCATCTAATGTCTGTGAACCTAAAATAAAGCATTATGATCACTTGTTACAGTGCAAACTTAATAAAAACAATAGCAAATGATCATGCATACATCCTAGTTCAAGGGGCTCTGCAAATGATTAGAATATATTTCAAATTAGTGGAAATTATATAAGATTACAATTAAAATGACTGGATATCTTCTGACATTTGTAATACTTCTTTTGTTGGTTAATCTAAATATCTCCCTCTAATTAATATATTTGAACAGCTCTATTTGGCACTGATTTCTTCATTCTTTTGTCCTAACAGTGAATTGCAATGTTATCCCATTCTTTAATGACAATGTTTAAGATGATGATGATGATGGATGGCTGCTTAACGTCTGACAATATTTAAAAATGATTCTTCAAAAACACCATAAAGTTGTTTTGAGTCGGTCCTGTAGTAGGTTATTATATGAATACATGCTCATTGTTGAAGGTCATATCTCAAGAATATCTTTTAGTTCAGAGCTGCTGTCTCAAGGAATTTAACCCAATCTCCATATTTATAATCCACATGAGAGCTAATTAAAATTATGTGATAGTAATCACAACCAAAGTCAAAACTTTTCATTGTAAAGTCAATATATAAGACTAACTGAGCTGAATGTATTTCTGTTATAATGCTCATTGAACTACCAAACTGTTTTGGCACAAGACTTGTGTTGTAAAAAATCATTATTGTAGCAGACCTGTTTACCACATTATTTCAGTAAAATGTTTCCTATTTTGCAAAATAATTCTTAATCACAAGCTCAATATTGTAGTGCATCATTTCTAATCTGCCATGCCGTGTGACTGTTACAAAATGATTCTGCATTAGTATTGCATTTTTACTTAAAACTTATGATACCAGTCTATTTTCGCTCATGCCAGAAACAAATTGGTCAAAGATGCTGAAATGCTCCTCTATATATAATAAAGCCAAAGTAAATTTTACAGAAGATTATAACTACTACATGGCTATTTAAATTGTTAAATTAAGCTATCAAAGGTTTTTGTATTTCTTATATCTTTAAATATTAGGTTTAAAAATAACTTAATCACAATTACACATACATTTTGCAATTCATTTTCGTGTAAGAATTTACTAAACATTTTTAATATATCAATGACCTTCACTCACCATGTATGACATCAACTACTTCATTGGACGACCTTGACCTTGAGATTATATATAAGACAGGAAGTTGATCAGGTCTGTAGTTGCGAATCTGTGTTGATGCAATACTACCAAAGTGTCTTTTTGCTAAGGTTATTAGTCTGTAAAAATATGTTTAAACTTTACATGACTTACTTCACTTGACTTACTTCACATGACTTACTTCACTTGAATTCAAAACACATTGCTGCATTTACTTGAGTGGTGGTTGTTGTTTGTTGTTGTTTGTTGCTGTTTATCATATTTATTTTTTGTTTATTGTTTTGTTTAGTGTGTTCTTGTGTTGTTTTGTTGCACCACAGTCCCAGGTTAAGGGGAAAGTTTGGCGCCATCTAACTAGTTTAACCCAGCCACATTCTATATGTGCCTGTCCCAAGTCAGGAGCCAGTAATTCAGTGGTTGTAGTTTGTTGCTGTGTATCATATTTGTTTTTCGTTCATTATTTTGTACGTAAATCAGGCCGTTAGTTTTCTCGTTTCAATTGTTTTACATTTGTCATTTTGGGGCCTTTTATAGCTGACTACGAGGTATAGGTTTTTCCATTGTTGAAGTCCATACAGTGACCTATAGTTGTTAATGTCTGTGTCATTTGGTCTCTTGTGGAGAGTTGTCTCACTGGCAATCATAACACATATTCTTATTTTTATATGATGCATCTTCTTGGCTTTTTTTTATTTCAGTGTACAGGAAGAGGAAAAAGAATTGCTTCACTCTAAAAATAAGTCTAAGGTGTATGGTCTTCAAACTCTTTAACAATACATAAAGATTCTTTCAATTATTATAATTACATTATGAAATTAGTATTAACTCATTTTATATATAATAAATAATTCTATCATGTAATACATTATCACATGTCATGAAATAATTGTGTTATTTTTATTTAAATGCAAAGAAAGGCAAATAACCCTAAAATTAAGAATGTGTTAAGAATAACTCTATTATTCACTGGTGAATAACCTTTCTAACCTCTAGATTTATACACAAGTTATCCCCCACTAAAATGATGTCACAGACATATGTAAACAGAATGGTAATGGTCAGGTTATAAGTCCATTCAGGGATGTAAATTCATCAAGAGTTGAGCATTGCTTACACAAGCTTCGCTTTTCATGGCCATCAATATTTTACAGAAAGAATCTACCTTTGTTCTTCATACAGGGCATTCTAAGATACAAAATAATTCTCTAATGTAAATAGTTTACCAATCTAATATAATAGTACGGCATGTGCATCTTTACAAGGTATCTTCAATGGTTCAAAAGGCCCTTCTACTTTTCACAAATTTTCTTGCACATCTGAAGAAACTTGTCATGTACTGTGATCTTATTTAAGCGAATTCTTTGATTCAATTAAATGAAGAAATACTGGTATATTATTCTTCGACAGGAAAATACTTTGCACTTGCCAGATAGCCATTGACTCAGGGTTTGTAAATATTTACAAAATTCCAACCAGTCACAAACCAAACTTCGATATATAATTCACTCATCAAATAAAAGCAGACAGATTTGAAAATTCCATTCAATATGTTTTTTTCTCTGTATGGTTAAGATATTAGAATCAAAATGCCTTCTTGATTCAGTAATGGTTCTTATCCTGAGTCCATGTATCAAAATTTAAACCTTTCATTATATGTTTCTCATATAAGATTTGATGTAGAAACACACTGAAAATGTCTGCTTTCCATACAAATAAGACATTCATGAGATTTATAAATCATATCTACCTTGCATTATTTGTTTCTAACGAGAGATCCCAGGCCCACGTAACAAAATTATTACTGAGATAATTAACAATACTGTCACTACACAACACTTGTGAGCAGAACACATTAGATAAAATACTGTTGTCATGATGTAGATATATGGCTAATAATTTTCTCTGAAAAAAAACCAAAAAAACATTAACACATAGTTTTCATATATTTGCAATATATACAGAAAGATAAAGCAATTAATTCATATCAAGTGATATTTAAATAAAAAAAAACATATGGTGGAATATTTGCTACTTTCAACATTAGTTTAAAAAAGTTTTCTGAGGGTATTGCAGATGCGATACAATTTCACCATCAGGCAAGAACATTGGATGAGTTTACACTTATGTGGGTCACAAAATTGATTATCAGGGAGGTTTTGGGAAATTAAAATTGTTTAGCAATTTATGGTGACCATAGGCAAAAACTTCCACAAAAATGTCTTAACCACAATGAACTCAAACTTAATCTTTAACTTCCAATGTTATGACTATGTATCAAATATCAAATCAACAGATTGAAGAATTACAGAAACAAGAGGCTCTTAAGAGCCTGAATCGCTCACTTGTCAGTAATTGAAATAGTAACCAATGCTAATACAACTTGACTCATTATATATAATTGACCCACCACTAGTAGTTCCCTTTCACTGACCTTACCAATTTTAACAATTGTTGATACCAAAAACACTTAAAACAGCACTTCCAATTCCATCTCAAGACAAAAACTTAGTGCATGAATATGAATAATTTCCAAACAACATTTTTGGCAATAAATTAAATGTGAAATAACAACTTACATCTTTTGCTCTCCCTTGTAAAGCTTCTTTTAATGCATTTTCTAGGGTTCCAACAAAAAATACTGGATGATTTTCTCCATATCTGTAATATTACATAAATACAAAGCCTAATTTTCACAGCAAAATGACGGTATAAGGCCAACAGTGGCAAAATATACATTATTCAACTTCACAGTTTCACTGATTTTTACATAAGTATTAATGATGGATAGTTGTTTTACATCCAATGGGAAATTAAATGCAATGCATATTCATGGAGAGAAAATGATATTGTCATACGAATCCTGCTTTGTACTAGACAGAGAAGATGATACTGATACTTAATTATGTGCTAGTTTACAAGATAACAGTCTACAGAATATCATGTCACCTTACCTGGAAATTTATTCTGACTCCTGGGCAAAAAATTTGAAATGAATCAAACTCACGACCTCCCACACTTGAGTCAAGAATGCTATCAATATCATGAGATCACAGAGGCAGTCATTAATATTGATAATGTGTCTCTTTTTCATAAACAATTTTGTCCTGATTGTATGTCATATTTTTACTTTTTATGTGGTGTCTTGACTAATAAACAGCTGCACCATGAGCGCATGATATGCCCGTCTCATTTTCAAAGATTAAAGTTCCATTACTTCTGAATGTCATATCAGAAATTTATAAAAAAATAAAGGGAGGTTATCTTAAAAGATATAAATCAGTCACCAAAGTTTAATGAAAACTGCTCAAAGCACTTTAGAGATATTGTCAGAAAACTTGAAAATCACCCCTTTTTATGAATAAAATCCCTTAACTCGGAAACTTAAAATCTAAAATTTATAAAAATCGAATGGGAGCTTACAACAATAGATATAAACAATTTACCAAAGCTTCATGAAAACTGCTTAAAGCATTTTTGAGTTTTTGTCCGAAAACTGGAAAATCCCCCTTTTTATAATGCTTAAAACCCCATAACTCGGAAACGTATAATCTGAAATTTAAAAAAATCGAAAGGGAGCTCATGCCAGTATATATTAACAATTCACCAAAGTTTCTTGTAAATTGGTGAAAGTGTTTTTGAGTTATTGTCCAAAAACTGGAAAATCCCCCTTTTTGTAATGGTTAAAACCCGAAAACTCAGAAACGTAAAATCTAAAATTTTGTAAAAAACGAAAGGGAGCTCATGTCGATAGATATAAACAACTCACCAAAGTTTCATGCAAATTGGTTAAAGTGTTTTTGAGTTAATGTCCGACATGTTGATGACGGACAGACAAATGGACAATGGTATACCATAATACGTCCCGTAGACGAGCGTATAAAAATGAAAATAATAACTTCCCAAGAAATTATGAACCACAGAATACACAAAAAATCACTTCTTCACTGATATTTAAGCATATTTTGAAATCCCTTTATATAAAAAAGGAGATGCGGTATTCCTTTTCTTCTTCTTTTCCTAGAATGTTTGTATCATTACAAATATCTTACCTTTCACGAAATTCTCTAGTAAAATGTTCTAAAGCTTCTGTTTCGTCTTTGACAGTTTCAGGTACTGAAATGTTTTACTCACACATATAAATAAATGTATTACTGATATATATAAATCTGTTTTAAGTCCAACAAAGAAAAACACATGTATAGATTATTAATGTATCAATCTCATTCTTTCAACATATATACAATTATCCAGAATGTTTTGACACTAAAAAATATAAATACCAAGTAATAGATGTTTTGTCAATTCCCAAATGTTAGCAATTTGTCATTGCCATAAGCCCCCATTAAGAGGTAATGAGATCCCAATATTGAACATTTTTTATAAATTTTTTGTGGTATATTAACTTAATCTCTGACAGAAATTGCAGACCAATTGACAAGTTATAGAATTTCTCTATTCATGGAAGAAATCAGAATCAGATTAAAGGACCACTAGCATCCTTTTATATATGTTTAATTTAGATTTATTGGTGTAATTATTGGGTTACTGCCTCATTGGGAGTCATTGCAATTTACTCCGTACTTCCTTATCTTCACATATGAAAGATTTAAAAGGACAGTTCATGACCTAATCAAATGAACTTACTTAACGCTGTCATTTTTCGTGTCATTGAATCTTCTGATTCAAACATATCATCATCAGGTTCTGTATGAAAGGAACAACTTTGATAATCTTCTTCTTCATCACTTATATCTGCTATAACATCCTAAAATATACAAATAAGTTGAAGACTTCATAAGTTTGTAAAACTGGTGTGATTCTTGTGTCTCTTTGTCTCCTATTGAGCAAATAGTATAGATAAAAAAGTTGAACTATGAGCTTCTGCTCACAAATGACATCCCATCAATAACTAATCTGTAAAAAGGAAGTTGTTGAGCCATGCATCTAAAAAATGCATCACATAGTGTAACCCACTCACAGGAAGCGTCCTATCAAATTTCAGGCTGCTTTGATTTATACATCAAGAAAAAAGTATGACGAAAATTTCATGAGACGGGCGGACAGAGGGAAGGATTGACAGACATTAACTGGTATATCCCATCCTTTCAGTACAGGGATATACTGTAGATTTATTAATATACGTTGGATACCAATTTTCGTGGATTTCGTGGGTACAGGGGAACCACAAATTTAAATGTTCAACGAAAAACAAAATTTCTAAAGGAATGTATGCAGACTTTGCCAAAACAACAAAATTAGATATCCACGAAAATGCAAGTTTTCCTCAATCCATGAAAGTAAATGAATCCACAGTAATTAAACAAACATATATCTACTACATTTAAACTTTGGTGGATAGTAATTGTCTCGTTGGCAATCGTATCACATCTCCTTATTTTTATATGGTTATTAAAAAAAATTATGATAATATTCTTTTTCATCGTTTATATGTGCTGTAAGGTACTTAAACAAACATATGGTGAGTAAAATAAACAGACATATACTTAAACATGAAAACTTTTAAACAGTGATAATATTACAATTATTTCATAACAATAAAGTTCAATTTCTAACAATTCTATGTCAGGTGTAGTATGTAACATACTGATATATACAAAAATGTTGATATCTTTATCAAATACTTTATATGCTGTCTTGTGATTAGATTATTTTGTACAGTAGAATCTGGTTAGTTTTTTTACATCTGTCTTATCCACTTATTCTTTCTTGTTTTTTCAATACAATATGTTCTTCCTGTACCATTTATGACATTGTCTTGTCGTAATGAAATCATCTATGGTTGATTGATTGATGTTTGCTTTATGTAGCACCATGGCAAAAAGGCTAAATTGCAACAAGAATCATTATGGAGTACATCAACTGATATTAAGTATAGGATATCAAGACTTCTTATCATTAGATTAAATACTATAAGCTTCCTTTAAGTGACTGCTAGCATTTCTTTATATGGTATAATTTGTTATTTAATTGTGTTTTTGCATCTTTTTTCACGCTATTTTAGAGTTAAGAGCTTTCCGGTATTGTGTTTTTAATGTGCATTTTTTATTGTACATTTTGTTAATCTACTGATCAAGGTTAAAAAGGGTTAGGGTTGAGATCTAAAATAAATGGGGAATGTGTATATGGAACACAGATGATGCCCCCGCTTGCATATAACCTTATAAAGGGACATAACTCAAAAACGGTAATAGTGACACTACCCAAATTTGTACTTGATCGTTTTGTGGTAATAAGCATTGTGTATAAGTTTCATAACATTTGGTAAAGGCAAACTTAAGTTAGAGAATAAAAACGAGGATTTGGCAATTTTTCCATTTGTAAAAGGGGCATAACTCTAGAAAGGTAATAGTAAGGCTACTAAAATTCATACTTGATCTGTATTTTGTGATAATAAGCATTGTGTATAAGTTTCATAACATTTGGTTGAGGCAAACTAAAGTTAAAGAACGGAAACGAAAAATTCAGCAATTTTTCCATTTGTAAAGGGGCATAACTCTAGAACGGTAAACGTGACGCAACCAAAATTCAAACTTGATCTGTGTTAAGTGGTGATAAGCAATTTGTATAAGTTTAATAACATTTGGTTGAGGCAAACAAAGAGAACGGAAACAAAAAATTCAGCAATTTTTCCATTTGTAAAGGGCACAACTCTAGAATGGTAAAAGTGACGCCACCAAAATTCAAACTTTAACTGAGTTTAGTGGCATTAAGCATTGTGTACAAGTTTCATAACATTTGGTTGAGGCAAACTAAAGTTAGAGAACAGAAACCAATTTTGGGATGTATGGACGACGTACGGACGTAGATGGACAAGGGTGAAACTTAATGCCCCTTCCACTACATCAGGGGCATAAAACATAGTTAAAGTTTAACCACATAATAAAGTATGAAAAGATTTTAAACGAGCTAATTCACAAGATAAAAATCTGCAGATAGACATTTCCAAATTCAACCTACATTATTGAAAAGATACCAGAGACAAAACAAATGATGGAAAATGGTTACATATAATGCCTCACCCTTTGAATATATTTTAAAATATATAGAATGTGAATATTTTAAAATACAATTTTTTTTTATACACAGCTAAGTATGCAAATTATATATTTTAAAATAGAATGTGATTATATTTTAAAATACAATGTTTTTTTATACACAGCTAAGTATGCAAATTATATATTTTAAAATAGAATGTGAATATATTTTAAAATACAATGTTTTTTTATACACAGCTAAGTATGCAAATTATATTTCAATTGTAGGAAAGTATGATTTCATATCAACTGATCCAGTACTTTTTTTTAGCATACATTGTATATCGAAACACATGTCTATTGTTCAGCTAGATGTCTTATGATTTTTATATCATTTGTGTCATTTACTTCACCTCAAATCTTTATTTATAACTTTTCCTAGTTACCTCAACAGTCTTTTTGGCTTGTGGTCTGTGTGTTATATTTGATTTAGTGAGAGTTAATTTGTGTTCTGGGATCGATAATCCAGCACATCCTATAGTCATCTGGAAAAAAAAAAGATCACTTGTATTACCACTATAATTGCTAGCATGCCCAGCTTACTGCAGGAGCTAGAGCATTCATCAACCACTCAATAGTTAAACCAGAAATAGTTGCTTCTCCTCAACAAAAAGCCCATTATAAGGTTAAAAGTATATGTAACTGGCTTGGACTAAGGAGATATCAAATTTACAAATTTAGGAATGATACACCAAGTTTGTCAGTGACTCGCCAAAGGTGGGTGGTACTCTGGGCAACAAGACTGTGAGAAGCGTAACTACATGTCCAATAAACAGTGGGTAAAAATTGCGGCAGGGGGATCTGGGGCCGCTGAATGCACCCAGCAGGTCTAGGGTAGATTTGAGAGTACTCGAAGTTGCTGAAAGCTAGTTGATTGATTGATTGATTAATTGCTACAAATGGCAAATAGTTCATGATTGTTCAGGACAAAAACAAATTTACAATAAATACAACAGGTAGCTAGGTCCTGATCGTCGAGGACTAAGGTCTGGAATTTTAGAAATGCAATGCATAGAAAATGTGGTTTTCTTGGATAGGAACATAGATTTTGACTTTCAGTAGACCACCTACGAACCCCTCAAAGAGTTGTTGCAAATTGCTTAACTTGTGGAGAGCTTGGCATTCTCTCTCCACTAAGCGGCATCGGATTTAACGTCCCCATTCTGACCAGACGTGACTGCGTAATTATACATAACGCACAACCAAAGGAACGCCTAACTTCGACAAGGATTTTATTGTAGGTCGGATAAGGACCAAGTGGAAGGCTAGTTGAAAGTCAACAACAATTAATAATAAATGTGGATAGTGTCCACATGTGGACACAGATGATGCCCCCGCTTGCATATCATATAGTTATAAAGGGACATAACTGAAGAACGGTAAAAGTGACACTACCCAAATTTGAACTTGATCTGAGTTTTGTGGTAATAAGCATTGTGTGTAAGTCTCATAACATTTGGTTGAGGCTAACTTAAGTAGAGAACAGAAACTAAAAATTCAGCAATTTTTCTATTTGTAATGATGCATAACTCTAGAACGGTTGTGTATAAGTTTTACAACATTTGGATGAGACAAACTAAAAAATTCAGCAATTTTTATGTTTATAATGGGACATAACTCTAGAATGGTAAAAGTGTTGCCACCTAATTTCGTACTTAATCTGTATTATGTAGTAATTAGCATTGTGTATAAGTTTCATAACATTTGGTTGAGGCAAACTCAAGTTAGAGAACTGAAACAAAAAAAATGTACTTGATCTTTACTGAGTTTTGTTGGAATGAATATTGTGTATAGGTTTCACAATCTTTGGCTGGGGAAAACTTCAGTTACAGAATGGAAACTAAAAAATTTTGCAATCTTTCTATTTATAAAGGGGCATAACTCAATAATGGTTAAAGTGACACTACCCAAATTCAACTTGATCTGTGTTTTATCAGTGGTAGTCAAAATTAAACATTGCATTGTATAAAGCATTGATTGTAGTTGATTCAACTATAATCATGGTCAAAGGAAGATAACTCCAATTTTAAAAATATATTATATAAACTTGATATTTAGAAGAAAATAAAAATTTTGCAATTTTTCCTTTTATAAAGGGGCATAACTCTAGATCGGTTAAAGTGACACCACCAAAATTCAAACTTGATCTGTGTTTTGTGGTAATAAGCATTGTGTATAAGTTTCATAACATTTGGTTGAGGCAAACTTAAGTTAGAGAACGGAAACTAAAAATTATGCAATATTTCCTTTTATAAAGGGGCATAACTCTAGATCGGTTAAAGTGACGCCACCAAAATTCAAACTTGATCTGTGTTTTGTGGTAATAAGCATTGTGTATAAGTTTCATTACATTTGGTTGAGGCAAACTCAAGTTAGAGAACGGAAACCAATTTCGGGACGTACGTACGTACAGACGGACAAGGGTAAAACTTAATGCCCCCTCCGGTACGGCGGGGGTATAAAAAATAAATCATGTATATAAAAAAAGGCAGGGTTTTGAGCATGATGAGGCTAATTCAAGTGTTTGTTGATAGAAATGAAATGATCTGGGAGCTTATTCACAAAGCATCCATTAACTAACGGACCCGTTAACTTAACGGAGATATTAACGGGTCCGTTAGTTAACGGATGCTTCGTGAATAAGCTCCCTGAACCAAAGATCTAGTTTTTAGTTTATATAAGGTGGAATATAATGACATTCTATCCAATACTCAATTCACTAAGGATGATAGACTAGTGTACAAATGTCATTTGATAATTAAAGTGTTTTACCGAGTTCACATGTATCTACAGATAATGTTGTTTCTATTTTTTGTATATAAAAAAATATTTGTGAAAAAATATGTGTATAGGTACGTGCCTAAAGTGCCTAACGGCAGCTACGCCCCTGACTGGCATAAGATTATATTGAGAAAAAACGGATTACATTTGATATGATAAACAAACAAAAATTATTTATATCCCCATCACACTAGGACCACGATCCCACTATGATCTCAGAAATTATAAAATTTTGAAAGTCATAGTACGATCCTGGTAAGGTCGTAATAAGGACATGCCAAGCCTTCATGATCGTGGAGCTTTGAATATGCTCAAAACATTTGTAGTGTAGTCATGGCCAAAACTAGTTGAAGTAGAACCGTATGAACTCAGTTGTAGTAAGGACGTAGTTAGATCGGGATAGGCGTAGAAGCATCGTATTGGAAACGTGGTGCAATCGGGGTAGCCAATGGAAAATATTTCGCTGCAACCTTAGGTAGGCCTGTATGATTTCTCTGCGACTATCCCGATGTCTTAATTACGCTTCTGCAATATTGATTCGATTATTCTACGATGAGGAAGACAATAATGCGCTGCTACTTTGCCCTTGTCGTCCTCTTCCACTTCACTACGATTCTACTACGAATTGTGTTATATTTCCTAATTTGCAAATTGGAAATTTAAAAATTGCATACCTTTTTTCAGACCTCTGCTTTTTATTTAGCACCCCGATCTCTAAGTGTTTTTAATACCTTTAGTGGAAAGCTATCTCCAGGAAACTGATGTGCACAATGGGAAAGTCAAGATATTTATAGGGACTAAGAGCGTAGTGACAACGAAGTGGAGTCGTTTTTCGATCGTATTAGACATGAATTGAAATCGTAATGCGATCGGGAAGGTTTTGGAAGAAGTGTTCAGAGATAGTGTAAGTCGTGGTAAGGTCTTATTAGACGCAGCAAGAGCGTGACAAGACAGTAACTATAGAACATGTTATTTTCGTAGTGAAATCGTAGCAGGATCTTATCAGGATCATAGCAAGATCGCAGTATCAACGTGAAAAGTATGAAATAAATTAATGAATATTCAAGCCAACCATACCACGATCTCACTGCAATCTTATCTATTTTAGTTAGTAAATCACTCAAGTATGAGGTCAACTCCTTATTCATGGTCTTGGTCTAGTGTGATAGGGGCTTTACATCCACATTATTTGAACTTTGGTGGACATCTGTCTCATTGGCAGTCAATCCACATCCCTTTTTTCATTTTTTGACAACAAATTTTGATTCACGCTTAATAAAACGATGATTTTCCCGGATTCCCGGCTCATTTTTTTGTAATTTCACGTGTCCCGTCCGACTTTATTTCCCGTTTTCATGGACAATAATTTGACTTTCACGTGTCGCGCTTACAAAAATCGGCCAATCCCGCGTCACGCTTAGACCCCAATGAGACCCACTCAATAAACTAAAATTTATCCTTACATTTGAGAAATAATAGATATATATATATATATATATATATGTTGATATTTGTTAACATAATAATCTTACAGTATCATCATCAGCAACAGGAGGCCAACCAGACCATATCTGATGTCTGGCTGGTACATTGGTTATAGCATACACATCTCCTTTAATCTGGAAATAATTTGAAGCAATTGGAAAACATCAATAAATACTATCAACAAAATTAATAGTCTGATTTGGTATTCATTTAATACAAAGAAAAGAACAAGTGAAAAGCAATAGAAAGTACCAGGAAAAAAATATTGAGGAATAAATAGCCAATAATAATTGCTATTAACCAGAACTGAAGACAATGCAGCTACCACCAAATATCAGAACAAGATATAAATTGATTTCTATTTCTGAACAAAAATTTAGTAAAAACCTCAGGTAGTGAGGTTTCAAGAATATGTGTTTAGGAGGAGTTGCACGTACAAAGGAACATGAAAAGACAGACAGATAGACGGTGATTCCTATATACTCCCCCAAAACTTTGTTTGTTGGGATTATAATTACACTGAACAAAACCTGTACAAACAGTTCAAAGGAGAGTTTTTGAATTTTGAGAGCAATTTTACTTATGTCAGAAGATATATTGGATCTGACTTTTTTGTCTTTGTATTCTTGATATTATTCTCTGTTGACAGGTTGATACTAAAAATCTAAAGTTAAATGATGTAGTTATTTGCTTACCTCTCCAACAGTTTTGATTCCTGGGACATTTAAATTAAATTCTTTGGAAGTGCCATTATCTGTAAAGTTTATTACAAGTTTGTATGTTCTATTCAAGGATTCTGTAAAGCTGAAATAGTAAAACCAGACATAAGTTATATTTCTAATTTACTCATTAAAAAATAAGGACAATGAACAATTAGCGAACCTTTTTTTAAGGGTATTTAGAATGCAAATTATGACCTTTGACATTTGAAATTAAAATCTAAACCTTTATTCATTATGTATACTAAGTTTCATGGCATTTTGACCAAACTTCATATTACCTTTTTATGATGTTCACAAGAGCATACAAGACCAGACACACTGTTTACTTTTTTACTTTGCTGTCATATCTAAGCTTACATAGAATTAAAATTCTAATAATAATGTCACATTTTAAAAGATGCTTTCTTATGAACAATATCTGACAATGATAATGTTAAGTGTTTTATGGCTATAAACATACACTGACCATCAATATCTTTTCAGCAGTTTGAGAGATGACAGTATGGACTTGTAGGGGTTTAATGAGTATATGTAGGATTCATAACATAACTGTATCAAGCCAGATACAAGCACATGTTCATATTGAACTTTTGGAGTGTCAAAGCTGAACTGTAAATGTTTACTATCTGTTTTACCTTGTCTCTTCTGTAACACTTGGACAGAGATTAAAAAGAAATATTTTGCATGCTTTATAGTAAACCCCTCCTCAAATCATTGACCTTTGCTTTATAACGTAGCATTAAGTAGATTGTAGGAGCATATGAGCTTTCAGTATATAAGCAGTAACTAAAAGTAGGCAGCATAATATAATCATATGGTTTCTCTTGTCTAATCATGCTAATGAAATAGTGAGATTTATAATAAGTAGGATAATTAATTAGTTGATTTGGGTTCTAGCTAATAGTAGCCATTGATATAATTAAATGTCTATCATACCTTCCCTCAAGTTCTTCACTGTTCGTTTTCACAATCTTTTTGTTGTCTAAATGTGGTGTTAGTAAAAACAGAGTATTTTCCTGTGGCAAATGCAAATCTCGTAGAATTTTCTGCAAAAAAGGATATATCCATGAAAAATCCATTAACCTAAGAGCAGCTCTGCCTCGAATAAATAGCAATTGTGTTCTTATATGTAATTATGCAAAACTAGAAGCTTCAAGAAATATATGAACAATAAGTACGGTACCATAAGTTCAAATAAATGAGGAATGTGTCCATGGGACACAGACGATGCCCCCGCTTGCATATCATATTAAGTTATAAAGGGACATAACTGAAGAACAGGAAAAGTGACGCTACTAAAATTTGTGCTTGATCTGAGTTTTGTAGTAACAAGTATTGTGTATAAGTTTCATAAAATTTGGTTGAGGCAAACTTAAGTTAGAGAACGGAAACGAAAAATTCAGCAATTTTTCCATTTGTAAAGGGGCATAACTCTAGAACAGTTAAAGTGACACCACCAAAATTCAAACTTGATCTGTATTTTGTGGTAATAAGCATTGTGTATAAGTTTCATTACATTTGGTAAAGGCAAACTAAAGTTAGAGAACGGAAACAAAAAATTCAGCAATTTTTCCATTTCTAAAGGGCATAACTCTAGAACGGTTAAAGTGACACCACCAAAATTCAAACTTGATCTGTATTTTGTGGTAATAAGCATTGTGTATAAGTTTCATAACATTTGGTTGAGGCAAACTTAAGTTAGAGAAAGGAAAGGAAAAATTCAGCAATTTTTCCATTTGTAAAGGGGCATAACTCTAGAACGGTTAAAGTGACACCACCAAAATTCAAACTTGATCTGTGTTTTGTGGTATTAAGCATTGTGTATAAGTTTCATAACATTTGGTTGAGGCAACTAAAGTTAGAGAACGGAAACCAACTATGGGACGTACTTACGGACGTATTGACGGACAAGGGTAAAACTTAATGCCCCCTCCGCTACGGCGGGGGCATAAAAATATCCTGACACTTTGTACATTTTTTTTAAAAACTATTTTAAATAACTAAGAAACTATTCAAGTTTTTTGAAACAGATGTGAATATGGTTACTTATGATGACTTGTATTCAAGATAGTATTAGCATTTGAACCGCATGAGCAACTTTCTCCTGGTGGTATACAGAAAACAAAGGGTGATGCCAAGAAAACAAAAGTTTGATGAAAAATTTCTAGTCAAAAGGGCATTATTTCATTATTTAAGCAGCCAAACATTATTTTCTCTTACTGAATCGTCAGCTTTCATTCTCTTCCAGCCTTTTAATTCCTGATGTTCTGGAGGAACACCCAACCTTGAATGTATGACTTCCTTTATTTTACCTGAAATACAATTAACACAATAAATTTTAATAAAAATCCATTTATCAGTCAATATCAAAATCATTATTTTGATATTTTCACACCAGTAATCAGTACAGCATGTAAAGTCACATAAGTCTAAAAAATAAACTACTTCGCTGAGCTCAGCTGGATACGCCCGCAGAGGTCTAACCCTGAACAGTTGGGGCAAAAATGGACACAATATTCAAGCTTGATACAGGTCTGAATTTGGATTGTAATTAAATATTTGACATATTTTAGGTTTCTGAATAAATGTAGTCAAAGGACTTGAAATTGGTTATATGAATTGAATTTATATTCAATTAAAGATTTCTTGCTGTTGTGCAATACACTGTGCTGTTGCACAATACTTAGTAAATCTGTTGTCAGACTATAAACAAACAATAACTTCTCGATGTTATATCAGAAATTTATAAAAAACTAAAGGGAGGTTATCTTAATAGATATAAATCAGTCATCAAAGTTTAATGAAAACTGCTCTAAGCACTTTAAGGATATTGTCCAAATACTTGAAAATCAACTTTTTTTTTATGAATAAAATCTTATAACTCGGAAACGTAAAATCTTAAATTTATAAAAATCAAAAGGTAGCTTACAATAGATATAAACAATTTACCAAAGTTTCATAAAAAATGCTGAAAGCATTTTTGAGTTATTGTCCGAAAACTGGAAAATCCCCCTTTTTGTAATGAATAAAACCCTATAAATCGGAAATGTATAGTCTAAAATTAAAAAAAATCAAAAGGGAGCTCATGTCGATAGAAATAAACAATTCACCAAAGTTTCTTGCAAATTGGTGAAATTGTTTTTGAGTTATTGTCCAAAAACTGGAAAATCACCCCTATTTTAATGAATAAAACCCCATAACTCAGAAATGTAAAATCTAAAATTTATAAAATTCTAAAGGGAGCTTACATCAATACTGAATAGATATAAACAATTCACCAAAGTTTCATAAAAAATGCTGAAAGCATTTTTGAGTTATTGTCCAAAAACTGGAAAATCACCCTTTTTGTAATGAATAAAACCCTGTAAATCAGAAACGTATGGTCTAAAATTTATAAAAATCAAAAGGGAGCTCATGTCGATAGAAATACACAATTCACCAAAGTTTCTTGCAAATTGGTGAAATTGTTTTGAGTTATTGTCCACAAACTGGAAAATCCCCCCTTTTTTAATGAATAAAACCCCAAAACTCGGAAACGGTAAATCTGAAATTTATAAAAAAACGAAAGAAAGCTCACATCAATAGATATAAACAATTCACCAAAGTTTCATGCATATTGGTTAAAGCGTTTTTGAGTTAATGTCCGACATGTTGACGACGGATGGACAGACGGTCAACAGTATACCATAATACGTCCCGTAAACGGGCGTATAAAAATAGCAATGCATTACATTTCTATCACTTCACCTTTGTTTTTACATTTTTAATATTGTCTACCTTATTATCTTGCCTGGCCTAAACGGTTATGATCTTGTCATCACTGTGTGTAATACTGAATCAAGATAAGTACAAATATATGAAATTTAACTTAGGTATAACTTGAATCATAAAACTGACCAATTGTTTGTTGCCTAATGACAGTGGCGTAAAAAATATCATAACCTGGCAAATATCTCACGAACATTTAGTACTTAAAATCCTCTTAACTTACCAACAGTTTCTGAGTCATTTAAAGACACTTCAATGTTCTTTTCTCTGTATTCTATAGTGAAATGTAACATTCTTGTTTTCTGTCCTGCCCGTCTAGTACCAAAACTAGTTGAAGGCCCAATATCAAAATTTGAAGGACCAGATGCTGACCCTGGATCAAAGGCTGCGAAAGAATCAGCCACATTATTGTCAATAGGTATAGGCTCAGGGAATACACCTGGATGGAAACTATTTGATATGTCCATAGGCGATGGATCTCCTGGTTCTATATCCTGGAAAACTGGTGAATGTTGTCCTTCTGTTCCAGGCATTACATTTCCCAAGGCTCTCTACAAAATGATAAAATACCTTTATAAAATAAATAACATCTCTACCAATCAATAACTGTAAACCAACTAATTTTCATGACTTTCACAAGTATAACAAATAACAGGAAAACAAATCGTTGCAAAAAGGTCATACTTGAATTTTATTGGGAGAATACACCAAAAATTATGAAAATGAATCGCTGTGAAATTGTCTACAACTGAAACGTGAAAATAGTATCCACAAAAAATCAGTTGTTGTTATCAAACAAAACAACAACTAATGTTAAATTATCCATGAGATGAAATGCAGAATTTTAGAAAAAGGAAGAACTTTACGCATCAATCCAAACTGCTCATTTAACTAAAATTAGGTCATGAACACTATATGTTAACTATTTTTTTATATCTACACCATGCATACAAATGTGTGACATAAATTCAAGTTCATGATGTTCAGGCTATTTATAAAGAGATCACATGCATTGATATATAAGTGCAACTTACCATTAAATTCCATTCATTCTGATCTAAAATAGCTATACAAGTTTCCACATCTTCTAAATTTGAACAAGCCTGAAATAACAATAAATAGGATACATCATGTATATTTTTAATTATTATATCAGGATTTCTTGGTTTAAGATGTATATATGGACAATTATGCCATTTTACAGTAAACCATGTATACAGGTAGGACTGAAACAATATAACTGCTAAACAACACACTTGTGATTTTTTAGAAATAGATTTTCAATTGCAATAAACACAAACAATAAAATACCTAGCACATTGTATTCTAAATTTATTGTGAAAATTTAAAATTGCTTCCTACCTGATCTCTTTTTTTTTTTATTGGACTTTTTCCTACCTAAACCAAATGTGTGACTTGTTTTATATGAAATATATAGGAAAAAATTGTATGTGACGAATACTTTGTGCCATGCACTGTACCTCAGTGATTTTTTATGTGAAAGTAAATATACAGTTTCCAGCTGTGTGCAAGTTTAGAAATTGAAACTTAAGCCATAACTTGCACTTGTGTAATCTATATTTTATAAGTGATAACTTGAAGTCGCTTGTTTCTATCAAAATGAAAAAATTAATTTAATTGATTTATCAGATTTCTAGATTTTGCAAGGAAAGGTATATTTGATATTTTAGAAGATTTGGAAAGGCTCATGTCTTATTCTTAATTCTTAACTGCTTTGGGTGAACGGAGTGGTGCTGTAGACTGTAAAAAGTCTGAGGTAATTTCTAAAAATTTTCCTGCATAAGAGTTAACAGGGCGCTTTAATATTGATTCACTTATAGGGTCTTTGCATCGGAATTAAACATATTTATTCTAAAACCAGTTGTTGGCATGACACGGGTTATGTTTTTCTCATATATTTTATGACGATATAATACTAAACCCCTAACAGGAGGGATTGTGCCTGATATTCATATGATGAAGACATAATCTTTCAATCAGTTTAATTGAGGTCTGGAGCTGGCATGTCAGTAACTGCTAGTAGTCTGTTGTTATTTATGTATTATTGTCATTTTGTTTATTTTCTTTTGTTTCCTATTCTGACATCGGACTCGGACTTCTCTTGAACTGAGTTTTACTGTGCATACTGTTGTACGTTTGTTTTTTCTACATTGGCTAGAGGTATAGGGGGAGGGTTGAGATCTCAAAAAACATGTTTAACCACGCCGCATTTTTGCGCCTGTCCCAAGTCAGGAGCCTCTGGCCTTTGTTAGTCTTGTATCAGTTTTAATTTTAGTTTCTTGTGTATAATTTGGAGTTTAGTATGGCTACCATTATCACTGAACTAGTATACATATTTGTTTAGGGGCCAGCTGAAGGACACCTCCGGGTGCAGGAGTTTCTCGCTGCATTGATGACCCATTGGTGGCCTTCGGCTGTTGTCTGATCTATGGTCGGGTTGTTGTCTCTTTGACACATTCCCCATTTCCATTCTCAATTTTACTTACTATATATGGGATTCTGAAGGGCGGTCAAATTAGAAACCTCACAGAATCTAATAAGGGATTACCTGAAAGAATACTTTCACCTTTATATACATGTGTAGATAGAATTTGTTACACCAGGACTAAGATAATAACTTTTGGGATTCTGGAGTGATTTTCTGATTTGGCTGTCTCAGAATCCCTTATCAAGCCCTTTATTATATAGTCTATTCAGGAAAATTGTAACCAACTACATGTACCTCTCCTCGACCAGGCGACCTTTATGCTTATATCACCATTCTGTACATCTGGAGCAGGTTAGAATTGAATAGCAGAGATATCAGCCTTTCAGAATCCGTGGACATTTTGAAAATACCTTACCGTAAATGATAGTTACAGGTCCCGGGGAATAAGCTTTAAAATTTCACTCATGGGGCCCAACTGACAAAATGTGAAAAATTTTCCCATATGGGAATATTCTATTAAAATGTTGGCCTTCTTTTACTTTAGGGGTCCCAACATTATTATTAAATAAAATGCTCCGCAGGGCGCAGCTTGATACGACCGCAGAGGTCGAACCCTGAACAGTTGGGGCAAGTATGGACACAACATTCAAGCTTGATACAGCTTTGCATTTGGATTGTGATTAAATATTTGACACAGCATAGGTTTCTGACAAAGAATGAATGTGGTCTAAGAACTTAAAAATTTTAAATTGGACATTCACCTATTATGGTCCAATATCCAAAATCTAAATACATGGTTAGATTCAGCATATCAAAGAACCCCAAGAATTCAATTTTTGATGAAATCAAACAAAGTTTAATTTTGGACCCTTTTGACCTCAATGTGGACAAAGTTGATAACGGGGACCAAAAATCAAAAATCTAAATACATGGTTAGATTCAGCATATCAAACAACCCCATATATTCAATTTTTGTTGAAATCAAACAAAGTTTAATTTTGGACCCCGATTTGGACCAACTTGAAAACTGGGCCCATAATCAAAAATCTAAATACATGTTTAGATTCAGCATATCAAAGAACCCTAAGAATTCAATTTTTGTTAAAATCAAACTAAGTTTAATTTTGGACCCTTTGGACCTTAATGTAGACCAATTTGAAAACGGAACCAAAAATTAAGAATCTAAATACACGGTTAGATTCAGCATATTAAAGAACCCCAAGAATTCAAGAATAAAACCCCATTGAAATTGGTCAAGAAATAAGCAATTTATACGAAGTATCTTCTTTTGCACAATACTGTGCAATTAAATATTTCTTGCTATTGCGCAATACTGTACAATTGACAATTTCTTGCTATTGCGCAATATTGTGCTATTGAATATTTCTTGCTATTGCGCAATACGGTGCAATTGAAGATTTCTTGCTATTGCGCAATACTGTGCAATTGAAGATTTCTTGCTTTTGTGCAATACTGTGCAATTGAAAATTTCTTGCTATTGCACAATACTTATTATATAATAATTTACACATCCTGTTTGGTGTGTATCTCCTACCATATCATTATTATTTGCTTTTAAATATAAATCAGAAATAACCAACTTAAAATTGAAAATTTTAAAAGAAAAAAAAAAGGAAAAAAAGAAAAAAAAGAAAAAAAAAAATCCCCCCCCCCAAATTTTTTGAACCCCCTTATGATTCATCACCCCCAAACTCAATCCCAGCCTTCCCTTTGTGGTATGGTACCTTGCAGTACAATTTCAGAGAGATCCATACACTTGAACACAAGTTATTGTCTGGAAACTAGAAAAATGTGTTTTTTGGCCCCTTTTTGGCCCCAAATTCCTAAACATTTAGGGCAATTACCCCTAAACTCAAACCCAGCTTTCCCTTTGTGATATGGAACCTTGTAGTACAATTTCAGAAAGATCCATACACTTACACACAAGTTAATGTCATGAAACTAGAAAAATGCTTGTTTTTTGCCCCTTTTTTGGCCCCTAATTCCTAAAATTTTGAGGCAATTACCCCCAAAATCAATCCCAGCATTCCTTTTGTGATATGGAACCTTGCAGTACAATTTCAGAGAGATCCATACACTAACACACAAGTTATGTCTGGAAGTTACAAAAATGCTTATTTTTGGCCCCTTTTTGGCCCCTTATTCCTTTACTGTTGGTACCATAACCCCCAAAATCAATCCCAACCTTCCTTTTGTGGTATTGAACCTTGTGGTAAAATTTCATAGAGATCCATTCACTTAAACTAAAGTTAGAGTGCGAAAACCAATGTGTCTTCGGACGACGACGACGACGTCATACCAATATACGACCACAAAAATTTTTTTGCGGTCGTATAAAAATGGGAGGGTCCCACAATATATAGTGTATTTAAAATTTATACTGTTGTATTGATTGTTTATATAGTATTGGCTTGTACATAGGTTATGGGACAAGGGTCTGGAAACGGTCATATTTGCCAGTCATGACCTAAACTGAAAGCTTTTTGTCCTAAATGGAAGATTGGGATTTAGGACAAATTTATTTTTTTGATAGAAATAATTTCGGTCGTCTCATTGAGATCGGGTTTCATAATCGCCATTTTGCACTTGCTTTTGTTTTGTAATCCCTTTCCTGTAATAAAACTGCAACTCCAGTATTGTTTGATAATCCTTAGGGCCCTCCTAATAACTATATTAATGCCTCAGGGAAATATTGGCTAATGATACTAATCACTTTTTACCTGTGTTTTTAATTCAAACCTGACATTGATCACAAGCCCAGAACTAATATCATAAAGAAATTAAAATTTCATGACAATTGTCTTCAATCTTTAATTGCTTTTCAGCAAAGACAATCATCAATACTGATTTTAAAAATTAAAACTTTATTTAATTTACGTTTTCACGAGTTACATGTGAGCTTTATTTACTTTGTAATACGCATGCGTGAAATTGTCTTCAGTAGATTAGATTAGACACTTAATCATAAAATGCAAAATGATTTCATACTAAATTAAACAAGTGCACATATTATCTGTTATATTCAAACACTTTGAAAGGTAATTAAATTAAAAAGCCGGTGAGTTCCTGTCAATTTGATACACAAAAAGAATTCCGGAAATGAATCCCGAATTACTCGTACTTTAGTATTGTCGCAAAACTTCCAGTTTTAATTTCGTCTTCAAAATCGAAAGAAACGTTAGCGATGTCTGAGAAATTTACCATTTAAGAGTCATTAAAATCATTTCAATTTTAAACTGTTGCCTTCCCTAAACTGCTCTTGAACGTTTTTAGAAAAATGGTGAGAAAATTCATGAAGTAAATGCGATGAAACAGTCAATACAAGTCCGATGATGCTATGAATCTAGTGTGATTTCGACAATTTGAAAAAAGGGCACCAACATCTCAAAAAAATTTCCCGATGCTTGTTATGGGGCATTACAGCACTCTTTTACTTTAGGTAAGTGCTTCAGCAACCCATTACTTCTCATTTGTACTTTTATGGACTGGGAACCCGAAAGTAAAATCCAAAAATGTCGGGTCCCCTAAAGTAAAATCCAAAAATGTCGGGACCCCTGAAGTAAAAGAAGACCAAAAAGTTAGGGCCCAGCCAAAGTTCCAGTAGCATTGGCTACTGGGCCACTGTTAATCTTGTTCCCTGGATCGTCCATTTTGTAAAAAATATTATTTTGTTGTTCATGTTTACGGTCATATTGTTTTGTGACGTTTATCTAATTTGAATAAGAAAAAAATATTCCAAAAACTCTTAATGGAAAATCCTATAAATTTTCCTAAAGGTATCCGGTCGTTCCGGCCCCAAACCAATCCGGCCCAAGTCGATCCGGCCCCATAATAAATGATAAGGAATAAACTATATAAACATTTAATCAGTATAAATGGAATTTGTAAAAAGTATCAATGATGGATGACAACAGGTCAGTAAAGTATGAATATATTGGAGTACCAGTAAGATGAAAGATTTAAATTTTTTAAAGTCGATTCGAAAATGTTTGTGATTGTGTCTGTTTGTATAGCAGATTCAGCATAATAATATTAAGGTATTTTCCTTGATAACTTTGATTGTCATGGCGATTTTTAATTATTTAAATCACACTTAGAAGAGATAAAGAAATATTTACAATCCAATGAAACCTATAAAGTTTAACTCGTGATAATGACTTGTTTAATCAAATCATTAGTCTATAATAATTGGTTTGTTTTTTCAACTATTGTCTGATGATTGTGAACTAAGGTAATGCAACTTGTAATCACTTAATTCAATCAAATCCTGATTGATTAAAGTTACATAATCAACAAGGCCTTTATAGTTTTATCTTTTGTTTGGTGTTATGTTTTATAATAATTACTTGCCGGTATTTTTTTTTTTGGGGGTAACATCAGAGGCTTCTATAACACTTGTTTTTTTTGTGTAATATCGAATGTAGTCAATATATTTTTTTAAAGTTGACAATATTTTGAATAGTTGTGTGTAGATAAAATAAAAACAAGTTATATGAGTATCCATGATTCTTTATTGCAAGATAATAAACAAACAATTACACTGAATGCACATTTTCAGAAAGGATTCGGCAAATCAAACAACGTTTCTCAATTTGAGAAATTTTAAGAACAAAGTTTGTATGTATCAGCTTCGAGATCGTCTAGTACCATTGTATAACTATTTGTTATTACACAGGATGAAAGACTTGTAAAGATCACAGTCAGTTGAAAGAAAATGCTAATTACTGGTGATTAATGTTGATGTCTTTTGATTGTCCTAAATTCTGTTATATACGTTTTTAATATAATTATACCCAATAATTTTGAAAACTTGTAATGAAAACATAATCAACCTAGTTGTTTTATACTCATGTAAAGACAATATTTGTGAAAGGCCTTTTTTTTTTACCGTACTGCAATACACCTTTAATATTATAATAAAATTCTATAACATTTATGAATTACAATTAATATATATCTTTATTTTTATTCCTTATAAATATATTTTTATTGGGGCCGGATCGACGTTGGGCCTGATCGACGTGGGCCGGATCGACGTTGGGCCTGATCGACGTGGGCCGGATCGACTTGGGCCAGATCGACGTGGGGCCAGATCGACATGAAAGCTTCCTAAATAGTGATCGTCAACGACTACGGAAAATCAGTTTGTTGAAATACTGACGGAAGAGATCTGTGTTTTACAGTACCAATCTAATGAGAAAAACTTGAAATAACAAATTGGCTGGTTTTTTCATAAATATTCTGACAAAATGGATCTATATCTACCTTTCAAGGTTAGGTATTTTCACAATTCACAATCTTGAAAGGCTGATATATCTACTATTCAATTCTTACCTGCTTCAGGTGTAACAGAATGGTGATTCAAACATAAGAGTCAACAGCTCAAAGAGAGGTAGTTGGTAAAACTTTTCCAGAATAGACATAATACGGCTTGATAAGGGATTCTGAGACCGCCAAATCAGAAAATCGCTTTGGGACTAAGAATCCCAAAAGGGATAATAATACTAAGATAAAATTATTTGAGGATTTATGTTAATTGCAGTAATTTTATTATGCCCTCTACAACTCAAGTTATTAGTGTGTTGTCATGGTTGTTTCGTTAATTTATTTGTAGAAAAAATTATACAAGATGATTCCTGTTGCACAATCATGACTTGCTTTTTCATTTCACTGGAAAATATTCAAACGTATAAATGTGCTTCTGCCTAGTCCACTCATTAAAAAACTGATCATGATTTAGTTTAGGAACTGAATAAGACTTTTATTGTTTCCATGGGATTTGGCGAGGAGAATCACGTGTAGATTCGGATACACAGATATATAGTAACCTGAAAATCAGCCAAGATCCGTTCTCTCTCGCCATCTGCCATTGTTGACTATTTTTCTGGTTTTACGCGCATGTCTTTATTTACTTCCGTTTTCACTTTCAAAACAATTTAGCTAAATAGTATATATTGGGAATATTTAGATCAGTCAAAAACGATTGCTTTCAAAATGATATTTCTTATTATAAAAAGATAATTTTCTATTTAACGGGAAAATTTTATGATATGCATCACGTGTCAGTCACATGTCTAAAGTTTGTATAGGCATAATTTTAAATTTTCCGATTGTATACTTTCTATATTCATACATTTAGTCAATGATTTGTATAGTGTAATTTAGACCATGTTTTTATTTCAGACTACTTTACTTAACGCCAAACTTTTTTATGATTGACAGTTATTCAAATCTATTCCTTTAACTGTATCAGAGACATATGGACCCTAATCATCGTGACAAATGTATTATATGTCTCTGACTGTATGGAGGAGGCCAATTTATAGTATAATCTACTTTACTGATTACATGTCACAGGCACTTGTCTCTGACAAAAATTACCTATATACTGTTATATCAGAGACATATATATATATGTCTCTGGTTATACTTAAAGTATAAAGATCATTTCTTTTGTCGGAGACCAGTGCCTGTGTTACATGGGCGTGCGTGAGATAGCCGTAAACATGAATAAGTGAGATATATGATTTTATAATTAGATTGGGAGGAGGTAAAAAAGAGAAAACGATTTTTGCCGGGTATCCCTGAAATTACCGTCACGGTTTCAAATGATAAGAAGTCAAGAGCGGTCATCTTATGTTCATATATTCCCATCTTTTTTTTAAACTGTAGACATCTATAACATTTATACTCTATATATGTATCGATCGGTAGAACCCCTAATGACACTTGGGGACACTTGGAAGACTGAGATGATTTATTTTTTTATTTTTTAGGTTTTGGTGTGCCTGTTGAAGGTTAATCGTTACGATTACCGAAAGCGACTTATTTCTGGGTTTTACTTTCTCATGGAGTACCACGACAGGTGCCACATGTAGAGCAGAAACTGCTTAACTTTTCGGATCACCTTAGTATAATTCCCGGTTTTTTGTGGGGTTCGTGTTTCAGTCTAGTTTTCATTGCAGTGTTTGTTATTGTTGTATGTCCTTTCGTCGTATCTATACTTTACCATGGTGTTGTCTATTTTTATTGGACTTATTATGATTTTCGAATGCCCCTCTGCATGGTATCTTTTCTCTGTTTTTTCGAATCCAGCCGTTAAAGACGCTTCAGCTGTATCACAGGATAAGGTTCACTTTCGGCAAAGTATGGCCTTTAATTTCAACTTTATCATAAAATATATAAAATCCACGATTTGGTACTTGAATTGATTGAAATTCTAGGTAAAACTGACAAAACTCTTCTGGAGTACAATAAAGACCCCCAAAATCAGCATATTTTGGAGATGGTGTCAAATTACAATCTGTCACGATGGTTTTGTCAAATCTAAAGAAAACCCTTTGCCACAACCTACGATCCATGTGTTCTGTAAATATAAGGTGCTAGTCTACGGTTCTCTTTTAAACCGTAGACACAAACAAATTCTGAGTCAGGGGTTGCGAAGTTTACGCTTAAACCTGTTATAATTTATTGAAAAATAGGACCAAATTCGTATTTTATATAGTTGTTTAAACGTACTTTAAGAAAAATCGATTCATCAAAAGAGAAGTTTGAAAGTTGTGATGCCAAGTGTATACAAATTGCGGATCCAAATAGTTCAGTTTCACCGTCATACGCGAGTATTTTCAAAAAAGTAACAATATTGTTCTTGTTTCAACGTAATCGAAGCCAGTACATATTTCATTATTACCTTTCAAATCAAAATATCTATTTTTCTGGGTTTAAAAAAAAACTTATATGATAAATAATGACTGCTATGCTGCATATAAATATAACTACAAGTAGAAGTACGAGTTAGTAAAAATCGGATCCACAGATTATACTTAGTTTTGCCCAAATGCAAGGATAATTTGTTTTCAATTAACCATTGATTGCAAGACTGGAGATCTCATTCAAGTTTTTCGGCTATTTGCTCCGGGTTCCTTTGCGAAAATACAATTGTGCTATCATCTGCATGCAACAATAGTTAACAATTAGTACTAATGATAATAGTCATGCCATTTACATAATATAAGAATAAAAGTGGACCCCAAAACTCCCTTTGAGGTACTTAACAATTAAGTACCTGTTTAGATACAATATGAAAATAAGAAGATGCATGTGGTATAATTGCCAATGAGACAATTCTCCACCAGAGACCAAATGACATAGAAGTTAACAACAATAGGTCACCGTACGGCCTTCAACTATGAGCAAAACCCATACCGCATAATCAGCTATTAAAGGCCCCGAAATGTCAAATGTAAAACAATTCAAACGAGAAAACCAACGGCCTAATTTATGTAAAATCAATGAACAAATATGATATACAGCAACAAACGACAAGCACTGATTTACAGGCTTCTGACTTTGGACAGGCACATACAGAATGTGGAGGAGTTAAACATTTTAGTGGGTGCCCAACCCTCTTCGCCTAACCTGGGAAAGTGGTGTTACAATACAACATATGAACAAACTATAAAAAACAGTTGAAAAGGACTTAACTCATCAGATCGATACAAAGCAGAAAAATAAGTATTCAATGCACAGACCGGACGTGGCAGGGTATTTATACATCCATACAACAACAAAAAAGACACTAAGTACAGATCTGAGAGTACTCTCAGTTACTGATATATATATATATAGCTAGTTCAAAACCAATAACAACTAATAAAAAATCATGTATCTGAGACTAAAGTATCAATCAGCACACATCCAACATTCAATGGATTTAGTGTAAAGACGTCATTAACAGCCAGAGAAAAAAACATGACCTTGTGCAATGCCAAAATACAGGTATTGACAGATTGTAGAACCATTAAAAAGGCTGCTTTCTCTCTGTCAAATATGATTCCAACCATTCGATGGATTTAATTTTACGCCCATAGTTTATTACATAAAATAGAATGATCAACTGTACCAAACTATTTGTAGATCTAATGATTTTGAGGAGAAAAATATATAGTGATCTTAGTTTTCTCGGCCTTTGCTTGAAATATTTAGATATATACTATTCATCCATTCTCATAAGATTTTTAAGTGATGACATGTCCTAAGCATACATTTTACGGTCGAAAACTCAGTTGAGGGGACACAATAAAACCCCAAAGTATCAGCGTCTGGTCTAACTGTGAGGGGTAACGGATCTAAGCCAAGGTCCGTTTGAATGTTTGATACGGAAGCTTTATTCTCATGCTTTAGCGTCTTAAGATTTTACTACTCATATGTTCATTACACCAACATGACATGTCAGTATGATCAAGAAAAGATGCGAGAAAAACGTTAATTCGACAACACATAAAAAAACCTAAGATATAAGGTCAACATAGAATGTTAAAGTTCTAAACTGGCCAGAGTCTAGAATTAATCTAACAGAGTCTAAGCGAGACAACCAATTGTTTCATATTTTCAAATTACTAATAAAATGCTTGTACAACCCAAAAATGACAGAATGTTATATACTTTGTCAAAATGTACTTTTAATTGTTCTATTTTCTATGATAAACATTATATATATTATCAAGCATGATTTAAAGCTACAGGTTGTGAAACATTTACACATTTTAGGAATGTAAATATTGAGGTAGTATGTATGGTAATAAAAGGATTTTTATAGTAAGATTACTATTAAAACCCTTGTATTGGTGTATGATAAAAAAAAGAAAGAATTTATCATATTTTGCCAAATGTAAAGGTCATTGAGCTTGCTTTCAAGCTGCAGACAGTGAAAAATTGACACATTTTAAAAGGATCATACATAAAAAATATATTTGTATGTCAATTAACAGAAAACTTTGAAATAAGACGTGAGAATGAAAGCTCTTGCAAAATTATTTCTTAAAAAAATGGAATCACCGTACCTTTTTCTTGCTATAATGATAAAATAGAAAAATTTAAGTACTACATTCCCTCTATAATATTTTTCTTTCAATCGGCACAAAAATAACAAATTTAAACAAGGATCATTGTTGACTTCCTAATGCGATTTTTCATTTTATGATCAATGTCTTTTTAGTTGATATTTGAATACTGGTCTTAATTTTTTTGACCAATCAATACACATCCGATAATTTAAATTGATTACCATTTATTCGGCTGCTTGAAAAAACTCAACCCGGACCAGACCATTTCACCCCACGAATACTGAATGAATTTCCTCGTGAAATAGCTCCAACAGTAACTTTCCTGTTCTACAAATCAATGACTCTGGGTCAAATACTAATAGACTTGAAAAACACATTTTGGCTTTAGAAGGAAGCGACCATGCGAGACACAACTTAAAGGCCTGATACATGATCTTACACGTACAATGAACATAAATCTGGCACTTCTTAGGAATCAGTTACCGGTATTAAACCCGTAGAGGGAGATAGTAACCCCCTAATATGGTTCTCATCCAACAAAATACAAGTAAATCCAGACAAAATCCAGGCAACTGCAATAGGTTTAAACCACATTCACAAAATACAGTCTTCAATCTAAACGGAATCAGTATTCAGTGTGAGGATGAGGTGAAACATCTTTATGTAACCATAGACTTTAAACTGGATTTCAATACACACATCTCAAACATTTGTAAAAAGCTGCACGACAACTAAACGTATTAAAAAGGTTAGTTCTCATCCAACCAGACTTTCTAAACTTACCATTTATTAATCATTCGTCCTCTCAGCTATTGTCCACTTACATGGCATTTTTGCAGTGAACAACAAACCAAACCAAAATCGAAAAAAACAAGAACATTGTCAAGCATTTATATTTATTTAAGACGACTACAAAAGCTCTTACATCACAGTACTCTACTTGAACAGTCTAAATTTCCAGCACACAAAAAAAACAACAACCAGAAGGTTGAGAACTATGGCATTGGAGACATATAAAATAGAAAATAAGCCCAGTACTGATCTTTTTACATAATTTGATAAACTTTTAAGATAATGCATATAATTTTCGGTACAAAGGCATGGCTGATAAACCACGACTGAAAACAACAAGGTATGGTAAGAAAAGGTTTAGTTGTAATGCAGCAAGACTATGGACCTCCTTGACTAATAGGGCTAGAAGTCTATCAACATTTGACCAGTCCGAAAAATTTTATTTCTACCTAGTGTCCCCCCCCCCCCCAGAAAACTGTACTTGTAGCTTATGCAAGAAATATCATCTCTTGATGCCCTAGAACTAAACTTTTAATCCTACTTGAGCTTTATTTATAGTTTTTTTTAATTGTTTTTATACTTGATATATAATAGTTTGCTGTCTTTAGCTATAACTAATAAGTCATTTTCATTATGCATTAATTGTGCTTTAGCTGCTTATCATTCATATGCATGTGCTTCTACAAGTCATTTTATTTTTTGGCATGTATATTTTTTTTTATTGGTATTTCATATTTTTAATCCTGTATGTGATTTATATTATGTGACTATGCTGACCTTCTCTTTCTAGTACATGCACTTTGTTTTCTTTGATATATTATGCTTTTTTATTTCTGTGCTCGTTTTATATGCATATGTTGCATGTTGTTTTTATTTACTGTTATGTGCTGCTTGTATTGATTGTATATGCTATATTATATATACACAAGTCTAAATTGAAAACAACATTCAAACCTATGATTGCGTTGGATAAAAACCGCAATTTTTATACGTGTGCATGCAAAACAAATTTCTTGATAGAGGGGTCTAAATACAGCACAAACAACTTTATAACTTCTGAAAGTCTGAAGCTTCAAACGGCTAATAGTTTAGTAGTAAGTCAGTGTCCTCTATAATTTGAAATTTTTGGTTGCAATAAACAAACACACAGTTTTGAAAGTGGGGATAATTAAGTTTACGTGGTTAAGTCCGTGTCTCAGATACAATAAGCAATAGGTCAACTATATTTGGTGTATGGAATGATTCTAAGATGTACATGTACGAGTGGAAAGTTTCATCTGACCTTGACCTCGTGGACAATGTTCAGTTTTTGTGGTTTTATCTATTTCTCAAATACTATAAGTTATAGGGCCTCTATATTTGGTCTATGGAATGATTGTAAGGTGTACAAGTCCGATCGACTGGTAGATTTTTATTTGACCTTGACCTCATTTCCATGGTTCATTGAACAATGTTTAGTTTTTGTTGTTTGGTCTATTTGCAAATACTATCAGCAACAGGGCCACTATATTTTGTGTATGAAATGTATTCTAATTGTATAGTCAGTCTGGTAGGTTTCATATGACCTTGACCTCATTCTAATGGTTCATTGGTCCATTATAATTTTTTCCATGCCGGATTTTGTCAGCTTATCCTGTGAACAGTATATTTTACGTCAATATATAGGTTCCTGGCTTATCAGATATAGGTCAAATACATTTGGTGTATGGAATGATTGTACGGTGTACACGTCTGTGTGGCAGGTATCATATGACCTTGACCTCATTTTCATGGTTTATTGGTCAATGTTAAGTTATTTGTGGTCATTTTTGTAGGTACTATCCATGGACAGTAGGGTCACTATATTTAGTGTATGGAATGATTCGTAACTAAGGTGTACATGTCAGTCTGGCATGTCTCATCTGACCTTGACCTCACACCTTTTCATGGGTCAACTTAAGTTTATGTGATACTTAAAGCAACACCTTCATATTACAGACTGTAATAATTCAATCATAAGTTGGGCAGGCGAGACATTTCAGCGTGAATTAAATAGCGAGATTTTTTTTTAGATTTACCGTTTCGAAAACATTTTAATTTTTAAAATTATACGCAAAGGGAGGTAAGTTCAATGTTGATGAAATTCTCTAGTCAGAAGGCTAGAATCCTAAGAAACTGATTTGGACGACCGACAGTCTGTCTTGCTTATTTACCTGAGAATTATTCATTTATATCATGCTTGATGTTGTGAATTTCTTTAATAATTGTAAGTTGATAACTAATCTGCTCTTATAGCATCATATAATATTATGCGAAAATTTTGACGACAGGAAAAGTATGCCCAACTCAACTGCCTGTCTCTGCCTCTGGTTTGTTCTTGAACTATTAAAGACATGTGTGTAGTGAGTGATAAGATCGACATGTTCACCATCTGAATATGAAAAGTATTAAAAAAAAGAAATGTCTTACGATCATATAAGGTTGTGAATGACTGTATAAATATTGACAAGTAGCCTACAGATGGCATTTACAATATTTCTAACTGGAAAGTATCAGACATATAAATTCAAGAAATGAACAGTTTTTCTCCAATAATTGTTAACAGGAACTCTTTGGGGAAATATTCTTTTAACTTAAAAAGGGTTACCAAAAGTTAGGTTTAGCACCATAAACTTGTAGCCCCACCGGACGCAATTACGACTGGACACAATTACGAACGATTTCAAATGTTTGCCCTCTGAAATCATATTTATATATGAAAATTAATAAATGTTTTTATAAATAAAAACCCTACTCAAATGCCCTTGTTTTCATGAACAAATAATTCATGTGGACTTGGTGAATGTTGATGACATTGACAAAATCATTCTGAAAATATTAAAAGAACGACACTCTCGCCTGGAAATTTAAAAAAAAACAACATAAAGGTAAGTGCATATTGCCTTCTTTTGTTTATATATAGAAAGAAAAATATCTCTTGATTCTGTTCATATGAATGATGCCTTTTATCTTGCCCAAATAACCCCAAAATTAACGTTTTATCGACTCTTGTGACCCTAATCATTGTCAAAAGAAAATACGGTAACTTTATTGAAAAGTCCCGAGAGCTCCGAAAGTAATGTTGAACTATATAAAAAATCATCTAGGCGAATGCAGGATCACCAACCGAATGGAGAAATTTGAATTTAGTGCTCCTTAGAAGGAGGAACTAACATAAAAACTAAACAATTCCAAAATCTTTCCTTTACACATGACATACATTTCATCTGCAAACACAGCTGAAGTATTTGAAGTAAAATACAAACTTGCGCTTCTTATTTTCCTCTGGAAATGTGTTTGAGATTAGATTAATGTATATTTTATCAATCTAGATTGTTTTCATTGATTTCTTCTGCCCGATATATTAATATAGTGCTGTTTGGAATTGCGTCCATATTTGGCTCCCTTGACCCGTAAAACAAGGTCTCGCAAATCTTACTAAAGTATCCTAGCATGAATAGAAAATTAAGTAGGTTAAGATGCAAAATGAAAAGCCTTCATACATCATCTTAAATTCTATGGTATAAACAATTCAAGAAAAGTATTCTATAAAAAAAAAATATTAATCAAAGTTCAAAAATCGTTCGTAATTGTGTCCGGTGAGGCTACTTAAATTTCTCTTATAAACAATGAAAAAATTGGTTACAAGTATGCCGATTTTTGTAGGAAATTTTATAGATATAATGGGTTACCTTCACTTTTGAATCTTGTCATTAACTGATAAAAGATTTAATCATGACAGTGATGTTGCAAAAACAGAAGATGGTACGTCAGTGCACGAGATTCCAATTTCAATTTTACGATTGCACTGCCTTTGTTGATGAACTTTACGTGGGAAAAAACGTGTAATAGAACATTGTGAAAAACAGATATTGCTTTGTTTTGCTTCCAAAATCGCGCCGAGAACGTCTGATAGCTGTATCTTCCCACAATGCGTTTAATTTTCCAAAAATTAGGCATTTCCCTATCTTAATCGGATCAAACAAAACAGAATTTTTTCAAATGAAGTAAACATATTTGTATGAAGATAACAGCGGTCTGTTGTTTTTATGCAATGTTTCCGTTATTGAATGAAATGGCAGGTGACGATAACAGTTAATTGACGGTAACTGGTCCCCAATATGTCTATTTGCAGCCTTCTGACCAACCCTTAGGGTCAAGGTACAATAAATGGGCTCTGTCACAGATTTTGATAAAAAAAACCATCTTAAACATGTTTTAAGATCATCAAATATCCCGTTACCAATTCATATATTTTTCTGAAAAATTGATATATGGACATAATGGTTGATACAACCTTTTTTGTTTTAATGATGTAAAATAGGCATAGGATTTATAGTATACATGTACATCATTCCCAAATTCCCCTTGAATACTTGACTGTCATTTCATGGCTGTATGTTTTCAATAAGAATAGGTGTGTTATATACATATGCATGTAAATTTGAAATATTTTATTTTAGTCTCACCCAAAATTATACCTTCTCTTTGGGATGAAAAAGTCTTGGTTACCATCCTAACAAATATCATATGTATAATATATAAAATACATAAACCAAAAGACCTTTCTTCACTTTGATTTGTCAAACAAACACCTACCTCATGTAAACAGATACTTTGAATTATGAGTGTGGGTATTCTTAGCATGACTAGGCGTGCATTCTTGTTTCTCAATATTTAACATTCATACATTAGGTTCTATATTGTAACTTGTTTTCAAGATATATAACATTTCTTGCTGTTATAGATGTTAAAATTGATGCAAATGTGAATAAACAGAAGTAAGGAGCCATTACTATGGCAACAGGAGGCATTCCAGCTCCTGGACATTCAAAGAAATTACCTGAAGTCCCACTTAGAAAAGGAGGAAAACAAAAGAAACCTGTAAAAGTTTTCATCACAACATACTCTGATGAATTTTATACTGAGAGAGAATTAGTAAGAAAAGAGGTATGTAAATTTACAGCAATCACAAGAATAAAGAATAGTATATTATACACACCTTACTTTAATGTAACAAGCAACTTGATTTCATGTTAGTCAACAGTTTCCGTTATTTATACCTTTATCCAGTGGGAAATCTAGTGATCGAAAACAAAAGAACCTTCACTCTTTTTATGATAGAGTCGAGAAAGTCAATAATAAAACAATGCCTGTGACGATACTGATTAAAAGTTATTTCTAAATAATAATTGTACATATTAAAGAAATTATTTGTTAAACTGTTATTAGAAATATACATGCAAATACACAATGTTTTCTGTTCAGTATTTATCGAGATAATTGCATTAGAAGCTTGTGAAATTGAAATTTGGAAAATGCCAATCTTTGCTGCATATTGATAAAAAAAATTGGAAAAAATCATGTACATACAAAATGTAAAAATCTTTCGGGTCATAATTTTCGGAGTGTTCCACAAAGTCCTTAGCATGTTTCAATTTCCCAAAGTATACTTATTTTTGTGACCCAAGTTATGGAGCACACCGTTCTGCTCTTGTCACATGTACATTCAATAGAGAAATAGTGTCTTTTCGTGAATATAAAAATTTAAAAGTCTGTCTGTGCAGGTTAAGAAATTAAAGTTAACTATTCTTATAAAGTATGTATCTTTCTACAATTTTTTATACAATTTTAAGAAAAGGTCGTCTCGATTTTTGTACATGTATTTTCGGTCTTGATCTTTTCACATTCAATGTTTACATCGAGATAAGGTCTGTTTGAATTTGCTTAGTAACTTAATTTCAAAAGTGCCAATCTTTGCTGCATATCAATCGATTCCTTTGGAATTTTTTCCCTGACTTTCTCTGATCTAGCTGTATATATATACAAATATTTAGCATGTTCCAGAGAGGTATACAGCCAGTAAAAAAATGAGTTGAAATTGTTACTCTAGGAATTTATTTGCATAGCAACATTTTAAATCAATTTTACATCAAGCTTCTATAGCCTGCTGTACTCATTGTTTGCTACTTAAGAATGGAAATGATAACATTAAATGGAAGTTTTGTTTTTATTTCAACTTATATCTATTTTTACTATTTACCAGAACGTTTTCCCGTGAATTCATAATTGATAGCGTCCTTGCTAAAATCGGACAAACATTGAGAAGATCTAGTTTTCAGTGTTTACAGGGGAGGTAATATTTTGTCACTAGGTTTCCTACTGTATCAGTTTAAAATTATTTGATATGCCTAAATATGCAAAAATGATGAGACAAAAATAAAGCAAACTTATGTCTTCTTCTGTACACAAATTAAAGCAGTACAACATTTATACACTGTAGCATGCATACAATACAGTACAGTATATGGTAAATGTACTTGTATATTGAATTATGACATTATTTAAAAAAAATTATTTGTGATGATGTGAATGGTTTAACATAAAACAATGTAGAATGCATTTTATTATATATAGAGTCTACCACACCATCCTTGGCATACTTCGATTCATCCAAAACTCCAGTTAGTAGAGTTTGTCAAGTTTACTCAAGTTTCAATAACTCACATTTTACCAAATACAGTCAAAGAAGGGGGCTGTTAAGAGAGATTTATATTTTGGTTGTATTTTGGAATTTACAAATATTTTTCGTGTATAAATACTGTTGGTGATGTTAATCAATAGAACAGAAAGATATAATTTCGGTACTTTGAGTTACTAAGAGTAAAATGTGAATTTATAAGGAAAATCCCTTCCCTTTACCTACGGGACAACGGGGCAGGAGGATTTCAAAAATGAATATACTGGTCTGGTAAGAACTGAAAATGAATAAATGAATTAATTTAATTATGTTACAAATTTCAACATAAAGTTGTTCATTGTCGACTTCCATAAAAAGAAAATTAACAACTGCTGCTATATCTATATCTTCCATTTTGAGAGTCAACTAGAGTTTTAACTTTGATTCAGGAATAGCACTGATTTTTTAACTTTAGTTGGATGAATCGAAGTAGGCCCTGTTGATTAAGATATTTATCCACTGGAATTAGTTGAAATTGAAATTTTTACTATTGATAGTGGTTACATATTGTAACCAATGTGATAAAGTGGTACAATCTAACTGATTTGAAGGAATAGGCCAAATGCAATGCTCTGAATAGATATGGGCAGGAATTTAAATGCAAAAAGTTTAAAATATGTGCAGTGAATTTAAATTATCAAACTGGTCAGACCAGGTTACAATAAGACAAATGTTAGAAAAAACAATTTCCTCTTTGATCTGTTGATAGTTTTATGAATTTATATACATGTAGTTCTTTGAAAATGTTTTCATTTTGATCCTTAGCTAATGACATGTGTCTGGTGGAGGTTAAGACAATCAAATTTAGTGAGCAGTTCTCTGGTAACCAGATGATATAAAAGATCATTTAACAGTTTATTTCTTATACAGACATAAACAGTACTTGCTTAACATAATAATTCCATATTTTACTTTTAGGTGCTGCCTGAATTAAAGTCCTGGTGTGAATCAAAACATCTTACAGTTAATGAACAGTTTGTGAAATGGGTATGGATTATAGAGTGAAAGAAAAAGGGAAGGAGTGTTAAAGAGTACTATTGTATGAATTGTTAAAAAATGAGAATATTTCATCACACAGTGGACTGAAAATTGTTCTTTGATATGGAACATAGAGTTTTAATTTTTTATCCAGTTTGGATCAGATGTTTTTCATAAGATTTTTCTTGTTGAAGGCTTTTAAAGACATTATTTTTTGCAAAAGTAATGGGACAGTCACATAAACATGAGGAGGATTGAACTAGTTTTGGAGTACCCAACTCTAGCCCCTATACCCTGTCAGTGTAATAACAAGTGGTAAACAGAAGAACTGTCATTAAAATGTCTAGCATTTAATAGACAGTTTGCGAAAAGCATGGATTATATGGGGAAAGAAGTTTGAGTGATTTATAAAATGAGAAAACAGAAATTTTATTCTGTCACAAAGTGAGTTTCAGGAATTGCAGACATAAAAAAAAACAGGTTAAAACCTGTACAAGTAAAATAATAACACTATCACAGAATACTAACTGAAAAGCTTTTTAAAAGCACTTATCTGATTTTGTAGACATCACGCCTACTCTCTGCTATTGGCCTCAATATTTCAGAGTAGATTGCAAAAAAAAAAAGCATCATGAACACAGAAAAATAAACAGAAAAGGAACTCATAACACAGTTTAGTCATCTTTGAACTATTTGACACTTTTAATAGGTATGCTTTCATTCAGTATTTGCATTTAAGACCATATCATTCTACAATTTAAACTTATATCAGGCTTAGATATTGAAATATAAAACGATTTCATCCATGTTGAGCATGTATACATTTGTATACTTTTTCTTTGCAGGGATCTAAACATCCAGACAGACGAGATGTTACTGAATTGGAGAAAATACAGACTTGTATAGAAACTTGTTATTTCCAAGATGTAATGCCTATTTTTATCAATATAACAAGGTTAGCAAAACAATGCAATAATAAATAGATAATATATAACTTATGTAGCACCACATTTACATAGAATGATAGATAGTTCGGTTTCATCCATGTTGGATCCAATATTTTTCTTAAGATTTTAAGTAACATCTCATGCTATAAACAAATTGATAATATACATATTTTTATATATATATATTAATCCACATTTACGAAAATTTTCAAATTTGAATTACATTAGATGAATAAATAGAATTAAGAAGATGTGGTCTGAGTACCAATGAGACAACTCTCCATCCAAGTCACAATGTGTAAAAAGTAAACAATTATAGGTCAAAGTACGGCCTTCAACAGGGAGCCTTGGCTCACACTGAACAGCAAGCTATAAAGGGCCCCAAAATGACTAGTGTAAAACAATTCAAACAGGAAAACCAATGGTCTAATCTATATAAAAAACGAGAAACGAGAAAGACTTAAGAACCACATCTTAATCAACAAGTTATTGTTAAAGAATCTTTAGATACATGTATTTCAGTCTTCCTATTAAAATTATTTAATTTGTATGATATATCAGTGAGTCAGTAGGATGGGTTCCAATGTGGGATGAATGTCCAGATGAAGTTGTAGAAAATTACATTGAAGCATATGGATTAGTTGTAGAAGATTTAGAAGTTATGAATGGAGCCTTTAGGCAAGATAATCAGAACTGTAAGTCATTAATGACTAAATGTTTATTTGTTTTCTGTATGATATTCATGTGAACCACAACGTTATTAAAGCATATGTGTAGTTAAGGTCAATGAGACAGTAAACTTACATCTCTGCCATACCAAAAAACATAGGGTATGAAAAAAGGAGTTATTAAGTGTATTTCAATGAGAAGTTGACTCTATGACATTTTTACATATATATTTTTCTGTCAATCATAATACATGTATCTAAAATAGTTCCATGTCAGATGATCTATTAGAAACATATATACACAAGTACTTGATCTCTGACATTGTCTTTTCAAATGCCACTTGATGTGTCAATGATACTTTTCTTGATTGGAATATTGTTAAATATGATCAATTACTGTTTGAATTACAAAAATCAAAGATGTCTTATTAATAGCATACAATGCATTTCTTTCCTCACACGAATGAAAAAAAGAGACCAGTGATGTTGTAAAATTAAATTTATTCTATTTGTTTTATTTTATTCAAAAATAGCTTTGTTTATGATGAGGAATGACGACTTTCTAAAAAACATTCCTTCAGATGACCAAAAATGTTTTGTACAGAAAACTCCAGCAAGTGAAACAGTCATTAAAATGGGAGATAAAATTTCACAAAAGTTTCCTGTAAGTTATAACTGTATCGTTTATGTAGGAACACTAAAAAAAAGATGTAACATAACATAACACTGAAAAATTGATTGAGTACTTTTCTGTGACTATGGTAATATATGTAAATTTGAAGAATTGACTGGGATATGAATTACAAATGAATGCTGATTTCTACACAGGGTTACTACAGACCAAAAATTTTAATTTCTTACGAAAAGCTTTGAAATGTCTTGTCTGAAGTATCAAATTCAATCTGACAAAAATTTCAGTTGCGTCATTTCAATTTCAGGTTGAAATTGCCTAACAGATATATTTTTCAATTATGGGTTGTTTGCCTGTGAGAGAGCTTTCACATGTTTATTTTGCTGTTCGGTGTGAGCCAATGCTCCGTGTTGAAGGCCGTACCTTCACCTATAATGGTTTACTTTTATAAATTGTAACTTGGAGGGAGAGTTGTCTCATTGGCACTCATACCACATCTTCCTATATCTATTTACTGCAGGGTTTGTTGCTCGTGCTGTGTGGATGCAGTAGAATGTGTCCCCGTGCTTGTGGTGTATGCCCTTATATTTTTCAATTATGGGTTGTTTGCCTGTGAGAGAGCTTTCACATGTTTATTTTGATGTTCGGTGTGAGCCAATGCTCCGTGTTGAAGGCCATACCTTGACCTATAATGGTTTACTTTTATAAATTGTAACTTGGATGGAGAGTTGTCTCATTGGCACTCATACCACATCTTCCTATATCTATGTCTTTTCCCCTTCCTTTTGAATAGCCCTCATGTGTTTACAGTAATTCAGCTTCTTAATTGTTTATTTGTTATTTGTTCTTGCTACTTGTTTGATTCTTTCTCAGATTTTTATTATTATGTATTTTCAGATAAACAGAGTAGTAAAATATAACTGTGAAGAATACAAAGGTTTAAGTTCAAAGAATAAACCTAAATTAAAACTAAGTGATTCTTTCAAACAAAAGGTAATAGATCCGTAAATTTAGTATAATATGGAATGTATTTTTTCTGTTAATTAAGTCTCCCAAACGAAGTTTGGGAAGACTTATTGTTTTTGCTCAGTTCTTATTATTATTATTATTCTTCTTCTTCTTCTTCTTCTTCCGCCGCTTTTAAATTTGAACTTGTCCGCACCTGTTCTCCAAAACCGCTTGTCAGATTAACTTAGGGTTTCACAATATGTTAGACTAACATGTCTAGTGGTGCAATCAGGGTTTTGTTTGTGCAATGGGGTTATAAAGGGGTACTTTGAGGGGCAAAAAGAAAAGAGGGTTTTACTATAGAACCCTATGGGATTTTATTTTTTAAAATTTTCAAATGATTATAAATTGAAAACCGTTTGTGATAGACACAATCTTTTTAATTGAAAATGTTCTAAATGATAAAGCCCATTAAATGAAAAACAGGGTTAGTCCCCAGGGGTCACCCCCACCCCCTGCCATTTAAGAAAGTTCTAATATCTAAGTGGTCAAGATCCCCACCCCTAAACCATATATATTCTGGTTTGTCATGCTAAGATGGTTTGAATGATATACAGGGTTAGTCCCCAGGGGTCATCCCTACCCCCTGCCATTTGAGAAAGTTCTAATATCTTGTAAATGGTCGAGATCCCCACCCCTAAACCATATATATTCTGGGTTGTCATGATAAAGCACATCAAATGTTATACAGGGTTAGTCCCCAGGGGTCACCCCCACCCCCTGCCATTTAAGAAAGTTCTAATATCTTCTAAGTGGTCAAGATCCCCACCCCTAAACCATATATATTCTGGTTTGTCATGATAAAGCACATCAAATGTAATACAGGGTTAGTCCCCAGGGGTCACCCCCACCCCCTGCCATTTAAGAAAGTTCTAATATCTTCTAAGTGGTCAAGATCCCCACCCCTAAACCATATATATTCTGGTTTGTCATGCTAGGATGGTTTGAATGATATACAGGGTTAGTCCCCAGGGGTCATCCCGACCCCCTGCCATCTGAGAAAGTTCTAATATCTTGTAAATGGTTGAGATCCCCACCCCTAAACCATATATATTCTGGTTTGTCATGATAAAGCACATCAAATGTTATACAGGGTTAGTCCCCAGGGGTCACCCCACCCCCTGCCATTTAAGAAAGTTCTAATATCTTGTAAGTGGTCAAGATCCCCACCCCTAAACCATATATATTCTGGTTTGTCATGCGAAGATGGTTTGAATGATATACAGGGTTAGTCCCAAGGGGTCATCCCGACCCCCTGCCATTTGAGAAAGTTCTAATATCTTGTAAATGGTCGAGATCCCCACCCCTAAACCATATATATTCTGGTTTGTCATAATAAAGCACATCAAATGTTATACAGGGTTAGTCCCCAGGGGTCACCCCCACCCCCTGCCATTTAAGAAAGTTCAAATATCTTCTAAGTGGTCAAGATCCCCACCCCTAAACCATATATATTCTGGTTTGTCATGCTATGATGGTTTGAATGATATACAGGGTTAGTCCCCAGGGGTCATCCCGACCCCCTGCCATTTGAGAAAGTTCTAATATCTTGTAAATGGTTGAGATCCCCACCCCTAAACCATATATATTCCTGTTCGTCATGTAATGAACATTTGAATGACGTATAGGGCCAGTCCCCAGGGGTTCCTCCCCACCCCCAATGTTCTAGTATCTTGTAAATGGTCGAGATCCCCACCCCTAAACCATATATATTCTGGTTTGTCATGCCAAGATGATTTGAATGATATACAAGGTTAGTCCCCAGGCATCACTAATGCATATAACTTTACTGGACCAAACCAATTTTCACTGGACGTTGCCCAATGTCAGGCGACCCTGGGAATTACGAATTATGGGAGCTTCGTTTGGGAGACTTCGTAACAGCATCCTGTTACAATCATTTCTTGTTTGTTATGTTTTTCCTCAAGATTTGAATACGAGTCAAAGGAGATATTATGTAAATGTCACTGAGTAGTGATTTTCACACGGTTTTCAAAAGGACAGGGGACCTTTAATGAAAGCTTATGGATAAAAAACAAAGGGACGTACAATGAAGGATTTACCTTAAGATACATGTATATAGTATGAATAAGGACAGAAATGGAACTGCATAAGACAATTAAACCTTCCTCCTAAAATTATGAAAAATAATTACTTATGAGTGACAGGAAAGCAATAGCACTAGTTCAGGCCACCCTTAAAAATATGTTTGTTTGCATTTCCCGACTACCTTCAGACTGAAGGGTCAGTTGGTAGGAAAAATATTTTATTTTATCAGCCAAAAAGTTTAAACAAGCAGTTACACAAACCAAGTTTCTTGTTTATGAAAAACAAGAGGCTCTCAAGAGCCTGAATCGCTCACCTGTAATTTTTTGCTTAAATCTTTCATCAATGATTATTTTTGATTTTTAATATATATTAGTGAGTGGCTTAAAAATTCCATTGAGATGTTCTTTGTATCTGTCATATTTTCTTCAAAAGCAAAGAAATACATTTTACCCCTATGTTCCATTTTAGCCATAGTGGCTATGTTTCTTGACGTACAAGAAAATAAAATACAAAATTTATACTAGATAATTCTGAAACTCATTCAGCCCAAGTTTGGCTGAAATTGATACAGCAGTTTCAAAGGAGAAGATTTTTTAAAGTAAGCAAACTAGATGAACAAATTGTGAAAAATTGTCTTTAAAGGGCAATAACTCCTTAAGGACACACTTGACAATTTAGGTCATGAAACTTATTTGCAGATCTTACTTTGCTTAAAATTACCAATTTAGTGGCAGCAACCCAACAATGGGTTATTAAATTCATCTGAAAATTTCAGGGCTGATAGAACTTCACCTAATGAACACTTTTACCCCTGTCAGATTTGTTCTAACTCCTTTGGTTTTTTAGATATAAGCCAAAAACTGCATACTACCCCTGTGTTCTATTTTTAGCCATGGTGGACATGTTTTTTGACGAATCAGAAAATAAAACACAAACTTTATTCTAGATACCCTAAAGATCATTCAGCTTAAGTTTGGTTGGAATTGGTTCAGTAGTTTCAGAGGAGAAGATGTTTGAAATAGTTTACACCAGACGGACGATGACGACGTAAGACGACGGACGCCAAGTGATGGCTAAAGCTCACAGTTCCTTCGGAATGTTGAGCTAAAAACCTATTTTAAAACAACAAGCACTGAAAACCAACATGAAATGAACAGGCATTGTCAAATAAAAAAAAAACTTTTTAACTAAAACTGAAACTAATTCAATTTATGACATAAAATATGGCATGTATGGTATTATTAAATACTGAAACACTTATAAACAAGGAATGACTAGAACTGTTTTAAAGAAATATATTCACTGACATATATGCTTTAATTGACTAGAATGTTTTCATGAGTAGAGTATTTTCATCAGAAAAATGTAGATATTAAAGATTTATCATCATGTTTAAAAGACAATGTATTATAGAGGGTATTTTTAATAAAAAAAATATCAGCCATTGAATCTTCCTCAATTGAAAATAGGGCAACTTAAAAAAGACTGTTTTCATATTTCTAACAATATTTAATTATATGCAATAAGATTATATTTTGAAAGGTATGTTGATGCCAGGCCTAAATGAAAACCAAAGAAAACTTACTAGTTTGGGGTGAAACCCTAGCACCCCATTAAAGTACATGTAAATGGTCTGTACTGAAATGTTTTAACTGCAGAAAAAAAATTGGCACGTAGCTCCTAAGAACATGCTTTAATTCAATTCACACAGTAACTGTAACAGGCCACAAAGTTTGGGTATATTTAATATTGTAAGAAAGAGAATAGTTGCAATGAGTGGGGCAGCCCCCTTATCCTAAAGGAGCATATATACTCATTGCAATCGAAGATAGATTTAATATAGAGAGAGTATATTTATTTTTCAAGCTAATCATTCATTTTCTCTACATTGTGTATTTTTGGGTTGCTTCTCATTGATTTGGCATGGTCTCTATCCATTTACATTTTTAATGAGCTCTTTCTCCGTACAGGCATGTTTACAGGTATCCATATATTCACGGAGGAGTGGTTTCATCTTTGTCTTCTTCACAACGATTTATAGAAAATATGACATACTTCAAACTGCTGTCGAATTGTTTAACCACTGAAATTGGTTCCCATAAAGTCAGGCTCAAAAGATTCTGTACCCGATTTGTTTGAGACAGAAAGTTGACAAAGATGAATATCGTGTCGGTTGTGAATATCCGCTGCATCTTCTTCAATGATATCATCAAAGACATCATTCCATGTGCCTGAATCTGTATAAACAGTTTACTATTAAACTTTTTTTGTTTGTTATTTGTCATAAAATTGACAGAAGTCGATAGCGTAAAGTACTCCTCCATAACTTCATGGATACCTGTAAACAATTTCCATGTGCTTTATCATTAAACGGTCACATGAACGCTTGACGGGAAGGCAAGAAAAACCGAACTTAAAACGTGTAATTGACCTGGACTTAAATCAATTCCGGAAAGGACCTGAATTTCTGGATCTCGGCAATAGAAGTTTTAAAAATAATTTCTTAAAATGTAAAGCAATAAAATTTTCACAGTCGGCAGGATTTTCAAGGGTCGGTCGGTAAACTGCAAACAAACAATATTTTAATTTAAGCCTCAACCAAAAAAAGCCATTTGATTTCAGTGATTAACAAGAGCCCATGTTATGATTGATTGATTTTTGGAGTTAAACACCACATTCGGCACACAAAGCAATCACAGTGGCCAGATTTTATTTGGCAGAGAAAGGTAGAGTACCAAGAGAGATCCACAAACCTTCAGCAGGAAAACTGCCAATCTTTGTCAATTAAGATTTAAGTTGAACACTCCTTGCCCAACCTTAGTTTTAACAGGCTAGTGACCATTTTAGATGGACTACTTAGATCACTCTGCCACCTAAGCTCCTACACAACCTCAGTGTTGAAAGGCTAGTGATCATTGTAGACGGACTACTTAGATCACTCTGCCACCTAGGCTCCTACACAACCTCAGTGTTGACAGGCTAGTGATCACTATAGATGGACTACTTAGTTCACTCTGCCATCAAGGCTCCTACGTATACACAACCTCAGTGTTGACAGGCTAGTGATCACTGTAGACTGACTACTTAGATCACTCTGCCACCTAGGCTCCTACACAACCTCAGTGTTGACAGGCTAGTGATCACTATAGATGGACTACTTAGATCACTCTGCCACCTAGGCTCCTACACAACCTCAGTGTTGAAAGGCTAGTGATCACTGTAGACTGACTACTTAGATCACTCTGCCACCTAGGCTCCTACACAACCTCTGTGTTGACAGGCTAGTAATCACTGTAGATGGACTACTTAGATCACTCTGCCACCTAGGCTCCTACACAACCTCAGTGTTGACAGGCTAGTGATCACTGTAGACTGACTACTTAGATCACTCTGCCACCTAGGCTCCTACACAACCTCAGTGTTGACAGGCTAGTGATCACTATAGATGGACTACTTAGTTCACTCTGCCATCAAGGCTCCTACACAACCTCAGTGTTGACAGGCTAGTGATCACTGTAGACTGACTACTTAGATCACTCTGCCACCTAGGCTCCTACACAACCTCAGTGTTGACAGGCTAGTGATCACTATAGATGGACTACTTAGATCACTCTGCCACCTAGGCTCCTACACAACCTCAGTGTTGACAGGCTAGTGATCACTATAGATGGACTACTTAGATCACTCTGCCACCTAGGCTCCTACACAACCTCTGTGTTGACAGGCTAGTAATCACTGTAGATGGACTACTTAGATCACTCTGCCACCTAGGCTCCTACACAACCTCAGTGTTGACAGGCTAGTGATCACTGTAGATGGACTACTTAGATCACTCTGCCACCAAGGCTCCTACACAACCTCAGTGTTGACAGGCTAGTGATCACTGTAGACTGACTACTTAGATCACTCTGCCACCTAGGCTCCTACACAACCTCAGTGTTGACAGGCTAGTGATCACTGTAGACTGACTACTTAGATCACTCTGCCACCTAGGCTCCTACACAACCTCAGTGTTGACAGGCTAGTGATCACTGTAGACTGACTACTTAGATCACTCTGCCACCTAGGCTCCTACACAACCTCAGTGTTGACAGGCTAGTGATCACTGTAGACGGACTACTTAGATCACTCTGCCACCTAGGCTCCTACACAACCTCAGTGTTGACAGGCTAGTAATCACTGTAGATGGACTACTTAGACCACTCTGCCACCTAGGCTTCATCCACATTATGAAACAAGCAATACATTCTGAATTAATTCAACAGAGAAGACTGTAAATCTGATATCTAAAGCAAATTCTTTGTATCAACTACTACATACGAGTATTATTGAATTTGAATGGGATTTTCTTTTTATCATTTAATACTATTGTTGAGTATAGTGAACCAACACCTTATGTTGGAAAAATGCAGAAGGGCAAGACTGGGTGGATACCTATGTAAGCGAGAACATATTATGAATAAAAACTAAAGGTCAACAACACCAATAGTTTATTTATAGGTTTACATGTTCTATTAGGTTCTAAGAAAAAATGCTTTCCTACTTACATGACTTGTGCTAAGACACTTTTGTTATTGATGTTCAAAGATAAACACAGAAACAGAGTATGCATTGGTGAAGCAATCATTGAAAAAAATCATAATTGTTGATTTCCTGCATAATGTGATAGCTGAAAGTATTTAATCTAAACTTTCAGATATAAATGCTTTTAAAATAGACTTTTGATGCAGTACTATATGAAGACATATAACACAAACACTGCTTCAAAGTTTACGGATGGCACAATCTAAACTTAAAAAATACTGATTCCTAATTTGCAAAAGTATGCGTCCCTGGATCAAGATGTAATTATACCCAAACGGGGTATACCATCCATCTGTCCCATGAAACTTTTGTAAGATTTTCCTCTGAAGCTACAAATCAGAGCGCCCTGTGAGCATGCTATTCCATGTAATGCATTTTCACATTAATCGCTTTATATCAACATATATATTCTTACACATAATGGCCATGTATGAAATTTTTGTTGATTCTTTTTGTTAGGATCTACAAATCAGAACATTCTGATATTTGGTATACTGTGTAATGCATTTTGACATCCATGGCTTATCAACTTTCTTTTTACAAAATACTTATATAGAGGATGTATCATTTGTGAGCAAAGCTCACTGTTCAAATTGTTTCAAAAAGATAACACCTTTTTTTTTAATGACAATAGATTTTTAAAACATTGTTCTGTACAAGTTCATGTTATGTATGGTATAGTAGAAGAGACATATCTTGTTTGTTTCAGATATTAGAATTCTGTAAACAAAGAATTGGTTGTGATTACTGTGGTGATCATGTGACATCTTACAGTCCTGTTGATAATACAGTATCTCAGGAACATCTGACGTTCATGAAGAATAAAAGTTCCACTGTCATAGGCAGAGATGATATTATTAAAGTGGTCAGTATTATATTTTTTTTCCTGTTTACTGTTAGAAAGTGGCTCAAAGTAGATAGCCTAACCAAGTTTCATAAAGAAAGTATATTACAGCCAGGAGCCTGTAATTCAGTGGTTGACGTTTGTTGCTATATATCATATTTGTTTTTCGTTCATTGTTTTGTACATAAATCAGGCCGTTAGTTTTTTGTTTGAATTGTTTTACATTTGTCATTTTGGGGCCTTTTATAGCTGACCATGTGGTATGGGTTGTTGAATACCGTAAGGTGACCTACAGCTGTTAACTTCTATGTCATTTGGTCTCTGGTGGACAGTTGTCTCATTGGCAATTTACCACATCTTCTTATTTTTATAATCAAGTTGAATTTGAAAAAAAATATAGGTCATTGCAGGGCTTCCAAAATTTCCTGACGTCAGCCGGACATTTTTCAAAGAAATATTTTTGACGGTCAATGATCAGCTGGATACTTAAATGTAACTGAGAGGATGCATAAATTGATATATGTGTCTAAATAATTAGTAGTGTTATATGCAATAAAATTATTTATAACTGTTTTGTTTTCTTCATTCTAAAAATAAATAAAATATTATCCTCGGTATTGTGTCATTTTTCTGTGTATCGTAATACAGTAACCATCATTGCATCAATCAGCTTCAGTACCTGACTGTTCTCATGTTTTTGTTTCTGTTTATATAATCTATCTTCTCTCTGTGAGTACTTAACACTTTGTAAATTAAGGCCATCTTATTTGAAACTGTTGATGTTGGCTTTAATTGCAGTACAACTTGATCATCAATACACGTGATACTTTTCTTTTTGTGTATTGATTACCTGACCACGTGACTTTTACAACTGATGCGGTATTTATAGATAACATTGAGGAGGCCCAATGAAGGATATTGTTTTAAACCGTGTAAAATCTACTGAACAGTGATAACATTTTTCTTTGTACAATTTCCCAACCTGATTTAGAAAATAAGGAATAAATAAAAACATACTCAGTTGATAAATAATTTAATGAATAACAACATGATATTTTATGTAAGCATATAACAACAATAAAATATCAGAAGAGCACAATGTTGACAAACACACGCAATAAATATTACAATGAGCACATTGAAAAGAAGCACAGATCACAGCACAAGATTAGAAGTTCATTTAGTCTAATTTAAGATTTTACATTCATGAGCTTGCTAAATGCATTGTTCTGATAAACATGGCGGTTACGAACGGATTGCCATTTGCGGATAGCAGGAACAGGGTCAAAGTCTTTAACATCTACACCTACTAAGCTTATCCTCATAAGTTGATCTAAAGCGTCAATACCTAGACTACACCTTAGTTTTGTCTTGATAATGTTCTGCCTTGAAAAACCCCTTTCACATTCAACACTAGAAACCGGCAAAACACGTGAAATTTCCATTAGCGAAATTGTATTTGGGAACTGGTCTTTTCTTGAAATAATTGCAGTCAACAGATCGGCAAACGAAAGTCCCTTGTAGTTGTTGAAGATCAAATACTTAAGTATGCCCCATTCTATTTGTAGTTCTTCTTGGTTGACTATACTATAATGGTCTCCGAGACACTCTAACTGTTGTTCACCGTAGCGAGGAAGGTCGTCAACACTACTTGGAAAGTTCGACGGTTCAAATACAGAGAATGCTTCGAAAATTTTGTTGTCTGGAAATCGGTCACGAATGTTATCATGTATCAATTGGGCACATTGCACGGCTCTTGTCTTGAGATGAATGTCACGGTTGTTACGTTTAAAGGTGATAGTGTTGAAGCTGTCAGATTGGTCTGTTGATTTTAGAAATTCGGCACATAATGGTCCAAATGAAGGAATCTCGGTTAAGTACTCGGCCTCTATTGCCATAAGAAAAGAGTCAACTAATTGTTTCACTGTGGCATAAGACAAGTCACGTTTTTGAAGTGATTTGCTGAGCTGATTAATTTTACCAAACAGGTCGGATAAAAAGTAGAGCATGAAAAAGAACTTGTATGTTGTCATACTGTTGTGAAGAGAATTAGCCACGATGTCGGTGTCACTCTGGTCGCCTAACATGTTTACAATGGAGACAACAGAACGGCGGAGATTGTCTAACCATAAAAACAGTTGTAACCATTTATGAATAAAGCTTCTAGCATTTTTAGCAGATTTCGAGTTTTGATCGGAATCGTCACGTTTACGTTTGCCCATGATGGCAGATTTGTAAAGTTCAATTTGAGACAAAGTCTTTATAACAGTCGGAGATTGTCATGATTGGATATTATTCTTTATGATTTTAATTATAAAAACAGTTTTTAATATGAAAACAAGAATAGAGAACGCCCCCCTTATTTATTGGACAACTCAGCTTGGTATACCCAAGCGAAGCTATTCTCGGTGTTTTTCCTATATATTTTAGTAAATTTTCCCCTTGAGAGTACCCCAGTATTTAACACGATGTACAGTGTTAAATAAAATAATATATATCATACTTATTCATTTATAAATATCCTTATTTGAAGAATAACTTTTAAATATCAGGATACTGTTTTAAACTGGATGCTCATTTAAAATAATATCTATAAATCGTAATTAAATAGGATGTTGTTCCATACACGCTTACATGTTTGACCTCGTTTACCTGATTACCTTTATGTACATTGTTATGCATCATTAATTCTATTGATAAAGACAAGCTAAGGACACCTCATCAAAGGTAACAAACCTGTAATCAGTGAATGATTTATGGCTTCAATATAACTTATTGAAGGGATAATTGTTTGACAGCTTGTTGTTATTTAAATAAAAGAAAACGTGTTTTTTCTACTTTTTATTGATGTACACAAGCTAAAGACCAAGCCGTACATTTATGTACCCAGAGGATTAGACTAACTGAGACACTTCAAAGTATCTGAAATATGCTGCTTCTGTTTTATTAAACCCAATTATGACCGAAATATCTTTGTGAAATAGATTGCCACAATTATAAACTAAAATGCCCAAACGGACATGCCCAAAGCCCCAAACGGACATTTTTATCGATCGATAGTTGGTAAAAATTGAAATGACCGTTTCATGAAAATGCCTTGAATAACAAAATGTGGCACACCAATTCTATTTGACCGTTTGAGGCTGAGAGCAGCCGGTCATTTTATGAATGTTTCGGTCAAGTCCGGAATATATGACCGTTTTGGAAGCCCTGGGTCATTGTACTAATTTGTAACAGTCTGAAATGAATTTATCATATAGTTTATGTGAAAATCATTCTTTGGTAGAACTTATGGGTAAAACAAAAACGCCAATATGAAATAAAAGTCTGAGTTTCATAACAATGTGATTAGGTATTAATGTTTGCACAACTCATTTCCATGGAGATTATATCACGGTGTAGAATGGTAACGGACTTATCGGGATTTTTTCGGCGTTTCCGCACTAATCGGGTTCGGCAACGGACTTATCGCGTATTTACCAGTATATACCGCCCCGGACAATACTCCCCAAGTGGTCAATACTGGCAAATACTGGTCGATTGAAATTTTCATGGTAGTTTTTACTATTTATTGAAGTAAAAAAATGATAAAAAGTAAGGTAAATTTAAACTTTTATATTTTGGCATGTTTCAGATGATAAAAATGAATGAATTTGATAAGTTTTATTAATTTTTAACACTTTTACCTACTAATTTAGTCCTTATAAGTTATGATATTGCATATTTTAGATATATATAAAGAATTGAAAAATTAATTATTACAACATTTTTCAATCAAGATATTTTTTATTGAAAATGCATAATTTTTACAGGTACATAAAACTATATATAGGTAAATGAAGTTACAGGTGTCTTATTACCTTTCACCTGGCGTTGCTAGGTGTGATAATTTAATTACTATAAAAACAACAGCCCCCAATAAATGATGGCAAAACATGGTTGAAAGTAATAAAAGTGATATTTGAAGACTCACTTAAACAATAAAATATTTCCTGTCTATTAAATGTGAGACAAAAATCATCTTTATGCAGGAAATGAAAGGTATCAAGGACCTTTACTCTTATGGCTGAACTGTAATTTATGTTTTAAACCAAAAAATATATAATGTAGTATAGATTTTACCTTTACATAATCAATTTTTACATACACATAGTACAACCATCTTGACCTTAAGCACCAAACTGAAACCTGAAGACCCTATTTGGAACTTCTATACAATATAAGACAACAACAAATCAGTGCAAAATGTAATGATTGCAATGCTATAGTCAGTGCAAAAGCCACCTGATGAGTTTCCTTGCCAGGGACGAAACATTTTTATCTTATGTACTATTATAACTAATAAATCATTGTAAATCACTGTTTATTAAGAATTTACAATAAAATTAGAAATGAGAACATTTAAAATGACTATTACACTTTCATTATTTCATTACTAAAAGTAATTGACCAGGTAGAGAGTGGTTTTTATAGTAATGTCCACTCAAAATTTCAATCGACCAGTATTTGCCAGTATTCGCCAGTATTTCCCGGTATTTACCGATATTTACCACCGTCATGGTCAATACTAGTATTGACCGCTTTTTTGCCAACCTTCAGTATTTGGTATACAGTTGTAATAGCATTGGCATTTCTCGTTTCCAGGGAGGTTATTTGACCCTACACCCTCAGTCATGGTTCATTGACTTTGAATATTTTGTATAGTTTGCATGTTAAAGTATTGCTTTTTTAATTTCAACATTTGTATCATACTATCAAAATTGCATAAAGGTGAGACAGGTCTAGCTGTGTTAACAGTTTATTTTCATTTTTATAAACGATTGAACTATTTGTAAAGAAAATCAGTAAAAATCATGAAATTGTTTTCTGACAAATTAATTTGTACTGCATCATAAAAAATAACTTCAAGTAGATAGAGGAAAACATGACAAACCAAAATTCTTTTGAACATTTTAACTGTTATAACGTAAACATATGTAAATCTCTGTCACTGTGGAGGGGCCTCGGTGGCCGAGTGGTCTAAGTAGTTACTACTGTAATCACTAGCCAACTACTGTAATCACTAGCCAGTCAACACTGAGGTTGTGAGTTCGAACCCTGCTCGTGCGGGTGCACTCGACTCCAATCTTAATTGACTAGGATTGTCAGTTTTCCTATCGAAGGTCGTGGTTTTCTCCGGGCACTCTGGCTTCCTCCACCAATAAAAACTGGCCGCCACGAAATAGCCCAAAAGCGATGCTTAAAAGTGGCGTTTAAACACCAAAAATCAAATCAAATCAAATCTGTCACTGTGGTCTTTCTTTTTTAGATTGAAGATTACATATTCAAAGAAGAAAAGGATGTTCCATTATTTGTTATAGGGGAGGCAGGTATAGGAAAGTCTTCTGTGATGTGTAAAGCAGCTTATACTATTTACAACAATCTTGGACATATACCCTGGTAATTGATTCTTGTAATACATAACTTTCAATTGCTACTTCCAGAAGAAATTATTCAACTCCTTAACTTGGATGGATTTTTCATAGCACCAATATGATATAATCAGTTCTGAACAGATATATCATGTGCATGGGACCGTAAAAAGTTTCCATTCTATGTTTATATTGTAGATGTGTCCTTACTTACTATACAGTTCCACAAATTTAATTTTTAATCTATACAAAGTCAAAGAAAAAGCCCTAAAAAGTAAGTAATGGACTCCTTCTGTAAAATAATTTTCTCATCTTCAAGCATAGTCTTTGATCTTGTTTTATGTAATATTTTCAGCCCTGGAGGTAAATCTTGGACTTTGTTTTTCCATTTTGTTGGTGCTATTCCTGGTTCTTGTTGTTTAGAGACTATGTTGAAGAGATTGTTAAAAGAAGCAGACCTAGTAAATGTAAGTATTTATTGTACTCATTTTCATTTATGTACACCTTTTATAACAGTATAATTTTTGGCACTTGGCATATATATACATACTGAAGTAAAAACTCAAACTAAAAACATTGTTTCAATAAGATTTGTTCCTTTAAAAAAGAGAGAAATTAATAAAGAAATCTATGTTAGATATAGATATTTGTCTCATATCAACACAGCTGGTTTTTGTTTTTGCTGTAATGAATGGCAGTGATGGCAATGATGGTGGAAGTGGCCTTTACATGTCTTATAATGATTTTTATACTGTAACCTCAGTGTTTTTAGCAGTCAAGTATTACTTTTGTAATATACAGTCATTAACCATTTGAAGCCTTGTATGTGACGTTAACCATATGTTTGCTCAGAATTTATTGGTTGAGTTTATGTGGAAATACAAGTTCACAATATTTTGACACTGTATTTTTCAATTAAAAAAATCTGAGTTTTCAAGAGGAAAAAAAGAATTCGTAGGGTTGAATAAACCTAAACTGCCTGGGATAAAAAAAAAGAATTTTTGCACTCTACACAAAACAGGAAAAAAATGTTCAGTAATCCTCACATTCCTTCCATTTTTTTAAACTGACTTCTGATACAGGAATGATTAAAAAATATATTTATTTCTTAGTGAAGCAGCTGTGGAAATAACCACTGCACAATAAATGCACTGTGTGCAGGCAAAAGATTGTTTTTTATGTTGTAATTTATATTGCACTTTTATAGGAAAGCTGGAAACATTCTGCAAAATTGTTAATTTCAGTTAAAGAATAAATTTTCAGGGGTAGGAGGGGGCTTATGTCTGATGGGATAGGTAGCTGTAAGACACAACAAAAGTGTTTATGGACAATATTGATTCTTTCCTAAACTACATGTATCAGTTTGTTAATCTTTGTTATTTTCATTTCAATTTGATTGCCTAAAATATCTTGTATGCAGTTCATTGAATGAATGACCAGTTTTATAAATTATCTTTTTTGTTTCAGGACTCCAGCATTCCAAGAGGTGTGGAGGCAACTGCCCAGTCTTGTTGTAGTATGTTAGCTAACCCCAGTATTAAGCCTATTATTATATTTATAGATGGTTTAAATCAGGTGAGATACTTTTCTTATAATCAAGTGTAATTTCTCACACGAATGTTTACATTTTGGACATTTTCACAGATTTTATGAGCTTTAAATACTTTTACTTGTCAATTGCATGTAAGTACCAGGGAAAATGATAAGCAGGGCCCAATAACCAAGGCTACTTGATTTTGAACTGGTCCTTAGATTATAGCTGAAAATTCCATAGTCCTGATTTTAATCTTTCATATTGTGGCAGATTGTTGAAAAACAGGTCACATTCACTTTGACTTTGACAGGATATTTTTATGCCAGATGCTATGACTTCTAAAAAAAATAATCCTAAACTATGAAATTACTGGTATTAATAAATATTGTTTTGTCTCTCCCGCAAGACATAATTAAGGTTGCTAATCAGGTGGCAGGAACATTAACTATTTGTACAAAGCTTTATAGTTCAGAAGGTAGAAGATCTGGATGCTCCATACCTTCTATACAGATGCCTTATGTTCTGATGTTATAGTCTGTAAATGTCAATTGTCATTGACTGCATTTTCATTGTTCAGCGTCTGCTTAAAAAACTGTATTTTTCACATGGATTTTTCACCTATATGAATAATAGGATAACTATATTTTTCAAGATCTACATGTCCGTCAGACAGAGTTCATTTGACCTTGACCTCATTTTATGTATCAGTAATCAAGGTTTAGTTTTTCACGATCAAGTCCATATCTCAGATATTATAAGAAATAGGTTAATTATATTTGTTGTATGAATGATTGTAAGATGAACATGCCTATCTGGCAGGGTTCATTTGACCTTTACCTTATTTTCATGGTTCATTGGTAAACATTTAGTTTTAGTGGTTATGTGCATATCTCAGATACTGTAAGCAGCAGATTAACTATATTTGGTGTATGGAGTCATTGTAAGGTGTACATGTCTATCTGACAAGGTTCATCTGACCCTGACATCATTTTCATTGTCCATAAGTCAGTGTTAAATTTTGGTGGTTAGGATAGTTTCTCAGATACTATAAGCAATAGGTCAACTATAATTGTATGGTGTATGGAATGATTGTAAGGTATGTGTGTCTGTCTTGCAGGGTCCATCTGACTGACCTTATACTCATGATAAATTTTCCTTGTTAGGTCCACTTCTCTGATACTATAAGCAAATGGTCAACTATATATAGTGTATGGAACAATTGCTAGGTGTACATATCCATCTGGTAGGATTCCTCTAACCTTGACCTCCTTGGTCAATGTTAAGTGGTTAGGCCCGTTCCTCTGTACTTTACATCTACCTTCACCTCATTTTCATGGTTCATTGGTTAATGTTTAGTTTTTATACGACTGCAAAAAATTTGTATATTGGTATGACGTCGGCATCGTCGTCGTCGTCCAAAAACACATTGGTTTTGTGAATGGATCTCTATGAAATTTTATCATAAGGTTCAATACCACAAAAGGAAGGTTGGGATTGATTTTGGGGGTTATGGTACCAACAGTTAAGGAATTATGGGCCAAAAAGGGGCCAAAAATAAGCATTTTTGTAACTTGTGTGTTAGTGTATGGATCTCTCTGACATTGTACCACAAGGTTCCATATCGCAAAGGAAATGCTGAGATTGATTTTGGGGGTAAAATGCCTAAAAATTTTAGGAATAAGGGGCCAAAAAAGGGGCAAAAAACAAGCATTTTTCTAGTTTCATGACAATAACTTTTGTGTAAGTGAATGGATCTTTCTGAAATTGTACTACAAGGTTCCATATCACAAAGGGAAAGCTGGGTTTGAGTTTGGGGGTAATTGCCCTACACGTTAAGAATTTGGGGGCAAAAAAACAAGAATTTTTCTAGTTTCCAGACAATAACTTGTGTTCAAGTGTATGGATCTCTCTGAAATTGTACTGCAAGGTACCATACCACAAAGGGAAGGCTGGGATTGAGTTTGGGGGTGATGAATCATAAGGGGGTTCAAAAAATTTGGGGGGGGGGGGGTTTTCCCCTTTTTTTCTTTTTTTTCTTTAAAATTTTCCAATTTAAATTGGTTATTTCTGATTTATATATGAAAGCAAATAATAATGATATGGTTTGAATAGGTAAATTAAAGATTTTTAAGTTCTTAGACCACATTCATTCTGTGTCAGAAACCTGTGCTGTGTCAAATATTTAATCACAATCCAAATTCAGTGCTGTATCAAGCTTGAAATACTATAAGCAAAAAGTAAAATAACAAAAATACTGAACTCCAAGGAAAATTTAAATCGGAAAGTCCCTTATAAAATGGCAAAATCAAAAGCTCAAACACATAACACAAATGAAAAACAACTGTCATATTCCTGATTTGGAACAAGCATTTACTTATGTAGCAAAGGGTAAACTTTATTTGGTGTACAGAAGGATTGTAAAGTGAACATGCCCTTGGCAGGGTTTATATATCATTTACATGGATCATTGATAATGTATAGTTTATGTGATACTAAAGTAAAACCTTTATCATAAAGACTTTCAACATTAATTCAATCATGATTTGTATTGCTTTCAAGACATGTCAGCATGTGCACTCTTGTTTAGATAAAATAATGAATAGATTTTCTCTTTTTTTATATAGTTTTCTGATGATCAAGCCTCAAAAGTAATGAGTTGGTTACCTAGGAAACTAGCTCCACATGTTAGATGTATATTTTCCTCTGTTATGGACTCACATCAGTACAAAACAGTGATCAGTAGAGAATCAAAGCCTATAGAGTTACCATTAGAACCTCTAGACAGACAGTCTCGCAGTGTAAGTAAAAGTTTACAATATCCATCAATTGTTTATGGTTAGAATTCTCGACAAACAAGTAAAACATACATTACTTCAGCCAACATGGTCTACAGTTAGAACCTCCAAATGAACAGTCATGCAGTGTAAGTCAAACTTAGGTTTATAATATCCATCAATGGTTTATGGTTATTACCTCTTGACAAACAAGTAAAACACACGAAACTTCAGCCAACATAGTCTATAGTTAGAACCTCTCATTGAATAATCTTGCAGTGTAAGTAATACAAATGCTTACTACAGCCATCAGTTGTTTAATTTTGTAAAGGTTTTGAATTGCTTGAACTAAAATAAGATTATACATTGAACAACAAATTATATTAGTGGGCGTACAATTAGAATGGACTACTGTAAATTCAGAAATTATTGCGATGTTTTTATTATTGCGAAAAACAGGGTTATAATCGCAATAATTTAAACTCACATTTTGAAATTTTTTATATGAATTAAACAGGATTTTTCTCAATATCGCAAAAATTAAAATCGCATTTTAGTCTAAAATGACAAAATCGCAATAATAAATGCACGCAATAATTTCTGAATTTACAGTATATAATGCTGTCAAACAAATTATGATAAAGTGCAAAGATACCAAAGGGGCTCTAAAATATTCAGTTGTTGATAAGGCTTCATATGTATATCATCTTAATA